>NC_135345.1:33720895-34370667 GCF_023851605.1 Tamandua tetradactyla | reverse complement strand
AGCTCAAACAAGAATTTAGTAGACTGATCACCCATTGTCCTTCTAGGAACCCCATGATCTACTAGCCAATGCCACAGTCTCTGTGAGTCAGATTATTTTGACTGCTACTTTGAGTCTGCAGTCTATTATGATAACCATGCCCACCTTGTCTTTGATGACTAAGTGCTGCCACTTTGCTTCTACCAACTCAGGATCCATTCATCCCCATTGTATTTAAGGATTCCAACTCAGTGACAGAAGTTTCTACAGTAATCTCTGACCTACAGAGAAGTGCAACTATAGTGCTCTTCAGGGATGATGGCCCTAATCTCACAAATTTATTTCTCACAGTTCTAATAAAAGGTGCATCCTATGGACATTCCTGGGGTATAAGGACAGGCTTTCCATGATAAATCCACTCTAACATTTTAATCTCTCTAAGCCTCTGGATCCCCTCATCTACATTATACCAGGGAAGTTCTGGCATTTCAACCTCAGGTAATGTCAGCCACCTTCCAATCCATTATTTCAGCCAATCATCAAACCAAACTCTTAATGCCTTTTATAACCCCTCAAGCTATAACATTGAATGCAGATTCTCTGCTTGGTGGGCCCATAACTATAAATTCAGTCTGATTCAGCTTTATATTTCTTTCACCATTATCTCACACCCTTAAAATCCATTGTCACACATATTCCCCTGATTTCTGTCTATATAAATTGGAAAACTCACCCAGTTCTCTTGGAGTATAATGTACCTCCTCACGGGTGATACTTTGTACCTCATCTCTTGGGGCTTGTTGGGACTTTAGTCTAGTTATATATCTGGAAGAAATGAGGGGCAGTGGGGGTGGGTCATGAAAGGAATTAAAAGTATCTTCCAAGCTGTTTGCTTCAGGGCATTCATTGGCAGTTTCATCTGGTGAAACAAGGTTCACCACTCTAGGGTTAATCCCTTCAGGTGGAGGTTGGATGGCCAACTCTTCAAGGTAGGCTGGAGGTACGGTGGCTTTGTCCTCAGAGCAGACTATTACAGTGTTATCTAGAGAAGACTCAGCATGACCTGGGGTTTCAACCTGTCCACTGACATCATTATCCATCCATATAGCCCCATTCTATTTTTTAGGGACTCATTCCTTTCCCATCAATGTCCTCACTTTAATGACCAATACCATGTGAGATTGAGATTTCAGTTTATGTTGTAAATTTGCTACCCTAACAATAATATTCTGAGTCTGATTTTCAAGTATCTCAAGTCTATGGCTAGAAGAAATAATATTTTCCTTCAGGGCACTCATAGAAACATTTACATCTGTCAGATGCATGTAAACTTCTCATTTGAAGTTTTAAGCCCATTCCTTTCACTCATAAATATATACAGTGTATCTAACAACAACCAGCCAACATCTCTATAACTCCTATTTGCACAAAACTCCATAAAGTTGTCAAAAGCATTATCTGCAGAGATTGGCTTTGTATAAATGAAGCATTAGAAGAATCAAATGGTGATATTTTGACTATCTTTTTGCCAACTCACCCCATGGATTGGCTGTATCATTCTGATTACAAGAATCAGAGTCCTTATTGCCTTTGAGTCCAGTCAGAGTAGAAAATCAATCATAAAAACATATTTTTAAGATTCTGTTTCTTAAGAACCAGTCCTAGGAACAAGTTTTATTAGCTAGGGTTATCTAAAGAAACAGAATCAGGAGTAAATATCCATAGATATAAAATTTATAAAAGTGTCTCATGTAACATGGGAATGTAGAGTGCAAAGTCCATAAGGCAGGCTGTGAAACTGATGACTCTGATGATGTGTCCGGATGAATTCCACAGGAGAGGCTGGCCACCCAAAGCAGAAAGAGAGACTGTCTCTTCTGAATCCTCCTTAAAAGCCTTCCAGTGATTAGATTAATGGTCACTCATTGCAGAAGACACACCCCTTGGCTGAGGACAAATGACATCAGCTGCAAATGTAACTGATGTGATCATGATTTAATTCCATGAAATGTCCTCATAGCAAGAGATAGGCCAGCACTTGCCCAAACAAATGGGCACCACCACCTGGCCAAGTTGACATCTGAACCTGACCATGACAGGTTCCATAAATTTTATTGATTTTCTCAAAGGACCAACTTCTGGTTTTCTTGATTGTTTTCATGCACACAATTTCATTTATTTCTGCTCTAACCTTTGTTATTTCTTTCCTTTTGCTTACTCTGGGGTTAGTTTGCTATTCATTCTCTAGTTCTTCCAAATAAACAGTTAGTTCCTCAATTTTTGCTCTTTCTTCTTTTTTAATATAGGCACTTAAGGTAAAAAAAAATTCCCTCTTAACACTGCCTTTGCTGCATCCATAAATTTTGATATGTTGTGCTTTAATTTTCATTTGCCTCAAGATATTTACTGATTTCTCTTGTAATTTCTTCCTTACCCACCGGTTTAAGAGTGTGTGGCTGAGCTTCCATATATATGTAAATTTGCTGACCCTCTGCCTGTTATCCATTTCTAACTTCATTCATTTATAATATGAGAAAGTGTTTTGCATGATTTCAATCTTTTTAAATTTAATAGAGACTTGCTTTGTGACACAGCATATGGTCTATTCTTGAGAATGGTCCATAAGCACTTGAGAAAAAGGTGTATCTGGCTTTTGCAGGTTGTAATGTTCTCTTAATGTCTGTTAAGTCTAGTTTATTGTATTACTCAAATTCTCTGTTTCTTCATTGAATCTCTGTCTAGATGTTCTACCCATTGATGAGAGTGGGAAATTGAAGTCCTCAACTATTAAAGTAGACAGTATGCATTAATAAAAGAAACAATTCAACAAGAAGAAATAACAATCATAAATATTTGTACATCACACCTGAGTGCTCCAAAGTATATAAGACAAACACTGACACCACAGAAGGGAGAAATAAGTACCTCTACCATAACAGTTGGAGGCTTCATTACCCACTTGCATCCATGGATAGAACATCTAGACAGAGGGTCGATAAAGAAACTGAGAATTTGAGTAATGCAAGAAATGAACTAGACTTAACAGATATTTACAGAACATTACAACCTGCAATAGAAGGATATACATTTTTCTCAAGTGCACAGAGATCATTCTGAAGGGTAGATCATATGCTGGGTCACAAAGTAAGTCTCTATACATTTAAAAAGACTGAAATCATAGAAAACACTTTCTTGGATCATAGTTGAATGAAATTGAAAATCAATAATAGATAGAGGGCCAGAAAATTCACAAATATATGAGGTGAAAAAACACACTCTTAAACAACCCATGGGTCAAGGAAAAAATTATAAGAGAAATCAATAAAAATCTCAAGAAAAATGAAAATGAAAACACCATATCAAAATTTATGGTATAAAGGAAAGATCATGATAAGAGGAAAATTTATTGCCTTAAATGCCTATATTAAAAACAAAAAAAAGGGAAAAAATCGTGGAATTAACTGTTTACTTGGAAGAACTAGAGAAAGAACAGCAAATTAACCCCAAAGCAAATATAAGCAAAGAAATAATGAAAATTAGAGCAGGAATAAATGAAATTGTGAATCATGAATATCAACAAAGCCAGAATGTGGTTCTTTGAGAAAAATCAATAAAATTGATGGACCCTGTGATAGTTTCAAAGGATTATGTACCCTAGAAAAAGTATGTTTTAATCTTAGCCCACCTTGTGCAGACAGCTGTTTCTTTAATTCCTATTCAGCACTGTAGTTCGGAATTTTGATTAGATTATCTCCAAGGAGATGTGATGCACTTGATTGTGGCTATTAATCTGCGATTAGAGCAAGATTGACTCCACCTATTCCAAGTGGGTCTTGATTACTTTACTGGGATTCTTTAAAAGAGAAACATTTTGGCAAAAGCTTGAGAGCAGCAGAGACATGAGAACCACAAGAGTCCATGCAGCCAGAGACCTTTAGAGATGAAGAAGGAAACACCCATGAGGAAACTTCATGAAGCAAGAAGCCTGGAGAGAAGCTAGGAGATGTTTCTGTGTTCACCATGTGTCTTTCCAGTTGAGAGAGAAACCCTCACCTTTTAAAGGAAGGCTTTCTTGAACCAAATTATCCCCTAGATGTCTTAATTTGGACATTTCTATAGCCTTCCTTTAATTAAGACATTTTCACAGACTTAAAACTGTAAACTTTCAACCTAATAATTTCATCCTTTTAAAAGCTGTTCTGTTTCTGGTATATCACATTCTAGCAGCTAGCAAACTAGAACATACCCCTAGCTATCTTGACAGAAAAAAAAGAGAGAAGATGCAAATAAATAAAATCAGAAATGGAAGAGGATCATAACCCCTGAACCCCAAGAAATAAAAGAGATAACGAGAGGATACTATGAGCAACTAAATGCTAATAAACTAAAAAATATAGATGAAATGGATAACATCCTAGAAAGGCATGAACAACCAAACTGACTTGGGAAGAAATAGACGGCTTTAACAAATGAATCACAAGTAAAGAGATTGAATCAATCATCAAGAAGACCCCCAAAATAAAAGTCCAAGAAAAGATGGCTCCACATATGAGTTCTACCAAGTACTCAAGAAAGAATTAGTACCAATCATGCTTAAACTCTCCAAAAAAATTGAAGAGGAGGGAAAGCTACCTAACTCTTTCTATGAAGCAAATGTCACTGCAATACCAAAGCCAGACAGATACTACAAGAAAAGAAAATAACAGAGTAATCTTTCTGATGAATATGGATACAAAAATCCTCAACAAAATACTTGAAAATCAAATCCAACAGCACATTAAAAGAATTATACATTGTGACCAAGTAGGATTTATTCCAGGTATGCAAGAATTGTTTAACATAAGAAAATCAATGAATGTCATACACCATATCAACAAATCATAGTAGAAAAACCACATGATTGTGTTCACTGATGTAGAAAAGGCATTTGGCAAAATTCAGCATCCTATCTTGATGAAAACATGTCAAAGAAAAGGAGTAGAAGAGAAATTCCATAGCATGATAAAAGGAATACATAAAACACCCACAGATAGCATCATCCTCAGTGAAGAAAGACTGAAAACTTCCCCCTAATACAGGAACAAGACAAAGATGCCCACTGTCATCATTGTTATTCAACATGGTGCTTGAAGTTCTAGCCAGAGCATTTAGACAAGCAAAAGAAATAAAAGGCATCCAGACTGGAAAGGAAGAAGTGCCGTCATTGTTTGTGGTTGATATGGTATTATATGTTGAAAATTCCGAAAAATTAATGGCAAAGCTGCTAGAGCTAATGAATGAGTACAGCAAAGTGGCAGGGTATAAGATCAACAGTCAAATATCAGTAGTGTTTCTATACACTAGGAATGAGCAATCTGAGGAAGAAATCAAGGAAAAAATCCATTTACAATAGCAACCAAAAGAATAAAATATTTAGGAATAAACTTAACAAAGGATAAAAAAGGCCTATACATAGAAAACTATAAGAAATTACTAAAAGAAATCATGGGAAGACCTAAATAAATGGAAGGGCATAACATGTTAATGATGGATGACTAAATATAGTGAAGATATCAATTCTACCTGTCATGGTTAGGGACAGGTGTCAACTTGGCCAAGTTGTGGTACCTGTTTATCTGATTGGGCAAGTGCTGACCTGTCTGTTGCAATGAGGACATTTCATAGGATTAGGTCATGATCACGTCAGCTACATCCACAGCTGATTCCATTTGTAATCAGCCAAAGGGGAGTGTCTTCTGCAATTTCTGATGCTAAATACAATCATGGGAAGCCTTTTAAGGAGGACTCAGAGGAGACAGGTTGCATTCCTGCTTTGGCTGGTGAGCTTCTCCTGTGGAGTTCATCCAGGCCATCCATTGGAGTCATCGGCTTCGCAGCCTGCCCTGTGGATTTTGGACTCTGTGTTCCTATGGTCACGTGAGACACTTTCATAAATTTTATATTTGCAAGTGTTCCCTGTTGATTCTGTTTCTCTAGAGAACCCTAACTAATACACTACCCAAATTGGTTTATAAAGTCAATGCAATACCAATTAATATCCCAAAAACCTACTTTGCAGAAATAGAAAAAAACAATAAGTAAATTTATTTGAAAGGGAAGGGTGCCCAGAATAGCTAAAAATATCTTGAGAAAGAAAAATGAAGTGAGAGGTCTCACACTACCTGATCTTAAAGCATATTATGAAACTATAGTGGTCAAAACGACATGGTACTGGCATAAAGATATATGTACTGACCAATGGAATTGACTAGAGTGTTCATATATAGACCCTCTCATCTATGGACAATTGATCTGTGATAAGGCAGTCAAGCCAGACTTCCTGGAACAGAGCAGCTTCTTCAATAATTAGTGCTTGGAGAAAGGGATATCTATATGCAAAAGAATGAAAGAGAATATATATCTCACACCTTATAAAAAAAATTAACTCAAAATGGATCAAAGTCCTAAACATTAGAGCTAAGACCAATAAACTTTTAGGGGAAATATCTCATATAAAACTTGTCATAGGACATGGTTTCCTAGACCTTATACCCAAAACATGCACATTGAAGAAAGAAATAGATAAATGGAACTCCTCAAAATTATGCACTTTTTTCCATCAAAGAACTTTGTCAAGAAAGTAAAAAAGACAACCTATGCACTCAAGACAATATTTGGTAACCTCAACAGAAAGACAAACAATCCTATTAAAAAATGGGTAAATGACATGAACAGACACTTCTCAGAAGAGAGAATACAAATGGCTAAAAAGCACATGAAAAGATGCTCAACTTCACTGGTTATTAGAGAAATGCAAATCAAAACCACAATGAGATATCACCCACTAAAATGGCCATTTTCAAAAAACAAGCACAAAACAAGACAGCAAGTGCTGGAGAGGTTGTGGAGAAAGAGCCACACTTATCCACTGTTGGTGAGAATGTAAAATGTTGCAACTACTCTAGAATGCAAATATTGAATTGCCATATGATCCAGCAATCCTATTTCTAGGCTGAATATATATGTATTCAGAGGACATGAGGGCAAGGACAGAAACAGACGTTTGCTCATCAATATTTATAGCAGCAATATTTATGATTGCCAAGAGATAGAAACAGCTGAAATGTCCATTAGTGTCCATGAGTGGCTAAACAATTGGTGGTATATACATGTGATGGAGTATTGTGCAGCTGGAAGACAGAACAAAGTCATGAAACATGTAATAATGTGGATGGACCTTGAGGACATTATGCTAAGTGAAATTAGCTAGAAACAAAAGGACAAATACTATGTGGTCTCACTAATATGAACTAACATTAATAAATGGAAATGCAGAATTGAAATTAAGAACACACATTATCAGGAGATAGAAATAGGATAGAGAGTGGAGAATGTGTACTGAAGGAATAAGATTGTGCAGCAGAACTGATGGTAAAAAGTCAGAAATGAATAGCACAATACTACCTGATTGCAGCACAATAATATAAGTACCCTGAATGAAGATTAAACTTGTGTGTCATAGAGGGATAAGGGCTGGAGGCCCCAGAAAGAAAGTTAGAAGATAAAGACTGTAATGGTATAATTCAGGAATGCCTAGAGTGGAGAATGATGGTGATTAAAATTAAAAATTTAAAAAATGCTTTTGCATGAGGGAGAACAAATAAATGTCAATATTGAAGGTGTTGAAAATAGATGCTATATGAAAAAAAGTACAATCAGTGCAAGCTAGGGCCTATAATCAACAGTAACATTGTAAAATGTTTCTAATGAATGAAACAAAAGCATTATAACAAAACCAAATGTCAACAGGCCCAGGGTGGGGCATGGGAAAAGGGTATGGATTCTTTGTGGAAGAAAAGAAAATGTCTTCAGATAGAGTATGCTCATGTAGGCATGTCTATATACTTAGGTTTGATTGTATGATGTATAAATAAAATTGTTTAAAAATGAACAGAAAAACAAGTGCCAGGAAGTGGAGGAAGAGATGTACCTATTCACTGTCAGCAGGAAAACTGAGAGATACAATCCCTTGGAGAACAGTGTAGTGGTTCCACAGGAGTCTAGGGACAGGTTTGCCAATTGATCCTGAAACCCCGCTGCTTAGTATATACTTGGAGGAACTGAGTGTGGGGACACTAATGGACATTTGTACACTATTGTTTATGGCAGCAGTATTCTTGATCCATAATGAATGGAGGTGGCCTAAGGGTACAATGACTAAGAAATGGAAGGGGGAACTATAGGGTATGCATACAATGGACTACTGAGTGGATGCCAGAAGTAATGAAGTTGTGAGTAATGCAACTAGGTGACTGAAACTTAAGGACTTATGTTGAATGAAATGTCAGAAACAAAAAGACATATTATCATGCTTCAGTCATATGGACTCAGTATAATACAAAAACTCAGTGAACTAGAGTTGAAAGCATAGGTTATCAGGTTGGGGCCTATTGTAAAGGGTCCTAGATTGTAAGCTCTTACAAAAGCCACATATATTCAGGAGGTGTAACTGTTAATTTTAAATTCTGAGATACCAAATTGTTTGTGTATAACATGGTCATCCCCAGAAACTTTGGGTATTTATGTGACACGTGAGACTCTGAATTAGAGCTCTGAAGCTATGAAAGTCAGCAGTACCTCATACACATACAGGAACTGTTTAAAAAGTTGAAAAAGTGATCACACTTCAAAAAGAGATATGAATGAAGTTGATCTGGATAGGACTGAGGTATATTAGAATACAGGGTAAGGGGTGATATCATTCATATCTTAAAACTTCAACTTCTGTGAGACTAAAGGAATGTTTATATTTTGAGTAGTGCATTTCCTAATTTAAATTGTATGGTCAGTTTAGTCTAACAGCATAAGTACATGGAATCTTGAATAAGGTGGAAGATTTTGTTGGTTTGTTAGGGTAATGCCCCAATATAATCCAGAGTAATTTGGGCAGTGAATAAAAAGTATTTGCGAAGTCCCCTTGGGGAACTGGGGAGAAAGGAGGAAATATTTAACTTCCCTTTTAGAGAATTTCTGATATTCTAGCAAGAGCTAGGGACAGTCAAAATAATAGGCTAATCCCTCAATCTTGTAGTTTGCCCCCATGAAATTTATTCCTGCAGAGGATAGATTAAGCCTACTTAAAATTAGTGTGGGGACACAAATGGATATTTGTATACTATCATTTATGGCAGCAGTGTGCCTGATCCACATTGAATGGAAGTGGTCTAAAGGTACAATGACTAAGGAATGGAAGGGGGAACTATGGTGTATACATACAATGGACTACTGAGTAGTCCCCCAGAGAACTTCTTTTCTTGCTCAGATGTGACCTCTCTCTCTCTCTCTCTCTCTCTCTCTCTCTCTCTCTCTCTCTCTCTCTCTCTCTCTCTTTTTAAGCCAACTTGGCAAGTGAACTCACTGCCCTCCCCTCTACATGGGACATGACTCTCAGGGGTGTAAATCTCCCTGGCAACACAAGACAGAAATTCAACGATGAGCCAAGACCTGGTATCAAGGGATTAAGAAAGTCTTCTTGACCAAAAGGAGGAAGAGAGAAATGAGGCAAAATAAAGTTTCAGTGGCTGAGTGATTTCAAACAGAATCAAGAGGTTATCCTGGAGATTATTCTTAGGCATTATATAGATATCCCTTTTTAGTTTATCATGTTGGAGTGGGTGGACTGAAACTGTTGAGCTGTGTTTCAGTGGCCTTGATTTTTGAAGATGATTGTATAAAGAAATTACATTTGCAGTGTGACTGTGTGATTGTAAGAAAAAAAAACTACAGTAAACATTATTGTTGAAGGTGAATACTGAATGTTTTCTCCTAACATTAGAAACAAGAAAAAGACAACCCCTCTCATCATTTTTACTTAATGTTATGCTGGAGTTTGTAGCAAGCATAATAAGGCAAGGAAGTGAATAAAATAAACAATTGCATTAAAAAATATAAAGTTGTTGTTATTGTTAGAAAACATGATTTCAAATATAGAGATTGTAAAGCAAGTTGCTATATAGTATGGTGTAGGAACACAGGTTCATAGACAATAGAAATTTTTCACAAATGACCACTCCATTGCTTACACAGCACAAAGGATCCAAAAGAGCAGGGAAAGAGATCTCATCATGGCCAGTTTCCTGGGCAGGAATACTCAATATTTCCTGGCAATATTGAGTATTGAGTATTTATGCACTCCTTGGTAAGGGGACCATGACATTGAGAGTTCCCACCCTGATAAACAAATAGGCTGCTTGTTCTCAGTTTCTGCATTTACAGTACGGTCAGCCCTTTTCTTTAGACCCAGGCTGTTTAATGGAAACATATTAAAACATCTGAATAGATTAAAACATCTAATAGATGTTTCTATTAACACAATAGAAAAGGAGGTGGGTGTAGGCAAGTGCTGGAAGATGGCCATCAGGCTTGTCCTTGACTTCCCAGGAGATTTTCAAATATATTTCCATATAATGATATCAAACATTTGGAAATTAAATTTAAAAAATGAAATTTAGAGTAACATTAAAACAATTTAAATGATAGAAATAAATAAAATGAAAGATATGTAATGTCTCTACTTAGAAAATGTGAAACAGTTTGAGAAAAATGAAAGAAGTCCTAATTAAATTCAGAAATATACCATGATTATGCCCTAATGCCATTTCTCTATGAATGGAGAATTTTCTTACTTGTTTTTATGGACTGATTTTAAAATATATATCAAACATGAAGATATTAAATATCAAGGACAAGTTTTAGTAAGAGTTGAAAATTTGAGAAGTTACATTTCCTGGTTTCAACACTCACTTAACATTACAACTACAATGCTACACTGATTAAGGAAGAATAGTATTCATGTAGGGAAAGAGAAATAGATCAGTAGACTGAAACAGATATTACCTAACTGGACCCACACTTACAAAATAGCTTTATTTAAAATGAAGTTTCTAGTATAATTTAATTGAAAAAGGAAAGTCTTTTCAATGAATGGTTCTGAAGCAGAAGGATATTTGTATGGAAAAAAAAGTAACCTTGAACCCTATCCCACACCTACACCTACACACACAAAAAAATAATTTGAGGTGGATTATAGACTGAAATTATAAAGCTTCTAGGAGAAAATGTAGGATAATATCTTTATTATCTGTTTTAAGCAAAGATTTCTTAGACAATTCATGATATCACTGAAAGCTTAATAAACTGGACTTGGACTTCAACAAAATTGAAATATGTGGTACTGTGATGATGACAAATGATACTGAACACATGTGCTCACTCTAATTCCTTTTGTATATTGCCTATATGCTGTAGCCTACTTGAGAGAATATCTTTATTACCCAGTACATATGTAGAATGATGACTTTCAAAATGTATGTTCACAAACTAGTCCCCAGATCTGTGAATATGACATTTTTAAAAAGGCTCTTTGCAAATGTAATTAAGGTAAAGCTCTTGAATGAGGAGATCATCTTGGATTATCTGGGTGGATGCTAAAACTAATGGCAAGTGACCTTATGAGAGTCAGAGGAAGATTTGACAGATACAAAGGGGAGAAGGCATTGTGGCAACAGAGGTGGAGATTGAACTGCTATAGTCACAGCCACCAGAAGCTTGAAGGTGCAAAGAATGAATTCTCACCCTAGAGCTTCCAGAAAGGTGAGAGAACATGTTTCTGTTGTTTTAAGCCACTTAGTTTGTGGTTTTTGTTATGGCAGCCCTAGAAAACTAAATACATAATTAATATTAAACAGGCAAAAAAAAAATCACAAAAATTTTGATAAACAAAATATCAATTTCAAATACCTATGTTCATTAAAGAAGCACAAAACACAAATAATATCATTAAGAAAAAAAAAAGTCAAACCATCCATTGCAGAAAATACTTGCAGTGCATATATGATAAGACCCATAGCCAGAACTTTTACATTACTCTTAAAATCCATAATAGAAAGTGAAACAGTAAAATTTGGAAAAAAAAAGAGGGCGTGTGGCTTCTACAGATACTGGAAATGGTACCCAAACAAAATTAGGAGGGAACCTGAATAGAAGGACTTCCAGGTGTGAAGTGTTGGACCTAAGCAGAGTAAAGTGTTTGTCCCCATGAGAGGGCAACCTGGCAAGGAATGAAGGAGCTAAAGCATGCCATCCATACACAGGAATGGGGAGTAATCAATAAGGGTTCTAAGTGAGGAGGGGCCCTTCAAGGGGGAGTAGGCTGGTGTTGATTGTCCCCTCAGAGGGATTTCCTGTTGTAGATTGTCAGAGACTAAGAGGGGTGAGGACATCATTCATATAGTTATGCCGTCAACTTAACAAGTTGATAGCAAGTCCAAGTGGGGTGAGAAAGATATCTCTGCAGAGGACATGTGGGAGACAAGCCTGAGAAGGCATCCATCCACAAAGCAGAGCTGTCTCTGAGTATATGTTGAACCCTAAATGGGAAAAGAAGGCATCCACAGGAGGGGAGAGGCCACTGAAAAGATGTTGACATCAAATGTGTAAGGAGGGCATCCACTCTGGTGAGAAAGTCAGTGTGGTCGGTTAGAATTTGAGCAGGATGAAAGGGTATCTGTTTGGGGGCAGCTTGGTGTAGGGCACCAAAGTTTAAATGCATCTGTGTTATGGGTAGTGGCAGTGGCTGGGCACCGTATATTATAGCCAAAGTAGGGTAGGAGGACATCAGCATGAGGGAGGAGGCAGTTTTGGTGATAAAAGTTTGATTCTCTATGAGGATATTTGTCAAAGACGTAATTATAGAAAGGATAACGGAAGCCAGTTTTCTCATTGATAGTGAAGAAGGTTATGACTATAGAAAAGCATAAAAATGAAGTAATATGGTGTTCATGCACACACACCAAACACAGGGGCACACATGGCTTCCCTAGTTTTGTCTGCTGAGAAGACCTGGGGGCAGCATCATCCTGATGGCAATAAGCACACCTAGACACATGTCTTGTTTTCTAAATACTATGCTTGGAAAAGGCTGATTCCAACAAGTTGGTTGCTTCAACTTCTTTAAGATTAAGTATACATATCTTAATATCAAGACTATAATATCTACTTCATACAGTTTGGGAAAGCAGAAAACTCACTTGTTAAGAGAGACGACCCCGGAACCTGACTACATGGTTTCTAAATTCCAATTACGCCACATAGTTTGGGCAAAATGTATAAAAGACAGATACATTTAAGGGAAATATGATGAGGTAAATTGAAATTCCAACCACAACTACAACCATAATAGCAGCAACAATAAAATGTTTGTTCATTCTGAAGAGGCTAAATATTTCTTTTGGTACTCTAGCCAACATCATAGATCAATTTAAATATACAAAGCGGGTAGATTAAATTCAATTAAGTGCTTAGTGGATGTCCACCATATAGTATGAAAATGCAAATTAAGTGTTTTTTCAATATTAAAAAAAGAGAAACAAACATCACTAAAAATGTAATCATGTTAGTGTGGGTAACGTAGACAAGAAGAAACAAAAACATCCAGTGGAAATTATCATCTCACTTGGAAGTCTAAGGATAGAGGAAACTTTAAAAGTATATGAAATTTTTCTAAATTTTATGTGATACTTATGTGAATACTTATTTTATCTGAATGGATAGGTGAGATTAAGTAGACCCTAAATCAATTTACAGGGATAAAATATGAGTAGCCAATGATCAATGATAACATGGGAAAGCATTCAGGTTTACCATGAAGTCTAATGACAATTTAAAATGTGATACAAATTTTACCTGGTAAATTTGTAGACCTGATAAAAACGATAATGAGGACAGAGGGAATTAGTCATATTTAAGTGCTGTTAGTGAAGCATAAATAGTTAGAAACTTTAGGGAAATTCGTAAGTATTTAGCAACATTGTGTTTATGGCATTTTCCATGCTATGCGGTTTCTGAAATTGTGCATTAAGTAAATACTCTTGAAAGTGTATAAATATTTTACTAAATAATTTTTTATCTCATGAATGGTGTTTTGAATAGCTACAACAACAAAAAGAAATAATCTATTCTATAATAGATGCCTGGTTAAATTACTGCTCAGTCTTAGAGCTTTAAAAAGAATACACGAAGATGCGGATTTGCAGTGCTCACATGCTTTACTGAAATCATATTATATTGAATTAATTAAATTATCATATAAAATATGAGATTATATATTTAAAATGTTTACTAAATACTAGCAACTGTGCAAAGCATTTTGCTTATGCTATTTTACTTAGCAAACTTATAAGGTAGATATGATATTTAATTATTATTAATATTTTAAAATATTATGTAATTTTTACATGTAAGTAAACTGAGATGTATAGTGGTCACAGAATCTGCCCAGATTTACACTATTAGATTTCAGAGTAGAGAGATTCAAACTTAGAGCTACTTGGCTCTTCAACCCAAGTTCCTCACTGAAAATATAAAGTGCTATCTCTAGATAGAGGAACTATAGGTATACTAAATTTTTAAATTATTTTCTGTTATTTCTTCAATAAACAGAGATTGTCTGTACAGTTCAGTGTTGGTGAGGGCACAGAGAAATTGGAACCCCAGTATGTAGTTGGTGGGATTGTAAAACGATTCAGTTCTGTGGAAAATTGTTTGGAAGTTCCTCAGAAAATTAAGAATAAAATTACCATATGAGGGTGGGCCACGGTGGCTCAGCAGGCAAGAATGCTTGCCTGCCATGCCAGAGGACCTGGGCTGGATTCCCGGTGCCTGCCCATGGAAAAAAAAAAAAATTACTGTATGACCTGAAAATTCCACTCTTAGTTATGCACTCAAAAGAATTGAGAGCAGGGACTAGGGCAGATATTTGTACACCAATGTTCATTGTGGCATTATTCACAATAGTCAACAGTTGGAAGCACCTATTAATACAGTGCAATTATAAAATTGTTTTTCCATGAGTTATAACAAAAGTTTCACACTAAATTCAAGGTCTTAATAATAGACTGTTATATTGGAAAAAATACACCTTAATATAAACTATGGACTATAACTTATAGCACAACTACAATATACTTTCACCAATTGTAACAATGGTGCTGCACTAATGTAAAGTGTTAATAACAGAGGGGGTATATCGGAACACTGCATTTTTTACATGATTTTCCTGTAAACCTATGGCTTCTCTAATTTAAAAAATTAGAAAAAAGAAATGAGACTTGATTGTCTACTCTGTAAGTGTGGAAGAGAGCTAAGCAGTTCATCCGATGAGGTTTCTACAATCTAACACTTTCCATCTGGTATTTCCCACAGTCTCTCAAGTCTTGAGTCTGAACACTGGTAGACTCTTTATGAATTTACTTTGGGGGAGATAATCTATCTAAAAGATATAGGTAATGTAAAAATCATCCTCAGCATTAAGACTTGTGACTTCACTTTTTCAGGGAAAATATTAAAATAATATTACATATTAGAAAATTGCCCAACCCTGTTTCTCAAACAGTAAGTATAAGTACAATGCCATAAGGACAAAGGTTGAACATACAATGGAGTGTAAATCTTATCCCTTCAGAAATGTAAAAGTATGTTTTTTTTAATTTGGTTTTTCTTGTTTATCAAATTAGATTATGATTTTTGATACAATTTCAGTTGGGTCATCTATTTCTATTTCTGTACTATGGCACTTCTCTGACATTCTTAATTTTTCTTTTGCTATTAGTCTTAATATTGGAGCACTATAGTGGGAAGAAAGATTTGTTAACTTATAATGGAAAGAAGGATCTGTTAACTGAAATAGAACTCAATTTTCCAGATCCGCCTTATTCATTTTTCTCAGTTATTCAGGTAAACCTTTGGGAAGGATACTGTGTAATGTGTCTGTAGGGAGAGATAAAAATCTCTGAAGCCAAATAGACACCAGATTGTCCTACTTTTGATTTTAACAATAAGTTGCTGGAGATTACAGCAGCTATGCTTTGAATTGGTGTGGAAATGATGTCATGGGATGTTTTATTGTAATTCAGAACAGCTATACCATATCCAGACCCCATGATTAAATATATAATAACAATAATAAGATAATAATAAACAACGATTTTGCTGCTTTGGAGAACAAGAATTTAAATGTTTTAATTTTGATTATTTAAAGCATCTTAAAATATGAATGTGATAATGTTGATATGTAGGGTTCCATTGTGTATTATTACTTACACTCTTGCTCAATTATTATACCTATATACTTCTTATCTATCTACTATGGCATCTTCCTGAGTCTTTAATTCTTAGTTGAAACTATAAATACTCACTGAATCAATCAATGACTGCATGGCATTTATGATTGTTATTGGCCATCAGAAACAGCTAACAACACGCAATCACTTTCTCTGCCCGGCCATTACCTAGCATTCTTCATTTCCAACTCCACACCAAAGTAAGAGAAATGCAGCTAAGGGTATGTCAAATGCAAAGGTATTATGTGAACATCAAGATTTGGCTAAAGAGTATTAATAGAATGAGACCAATCATCCTTTACTGGCGTATATATCTTTGGCTGGCTTTTGTTCAGAGATCTGACACAGAAGACTTAGACAATGATATAGTTGTATTGCAGAGAAGTCAAAGGAAGGTGCTGAGCCTTTTAAGTGTTGAAGACCAGTTAAAACATTCCTCTGCATTTTCTGTACGAACCATTGAGTCTGACTACCTGAAGTAGCATCTTGAATGTATAATCTTTTGACAAACCATTCTGTATTCAGCCTTCTTATCTGTGAAAAGATGACAAAAACACTTCATATGGTTGTTGTTAAGATTTCATGAGTTGTAATATGTCTTACCACAGTATCTGGAACATAACACTCATTAGCATTAGCTATTATTATTATTATCACTGTTAATTTAACATGGTTTTTCACCTTTATCATCATAAGTCACTAAGGAATTGCTTTGAAGCTTGAGGATAGTTGCTAGAAATAGTAAACAAACAAACAAACAAATTCTTTTCATTAAATAAGTTCTCTGCATATTATTTTCTCACTAACTAGAAAGATGGCAAGAGATTAAATGAGGACAAGATTTGTAAGTTTGTGAATCTGGGGCCTGGGCAGTCCTGAGTCTGAAACACAACTCTAAGAATGTTTTGAATAGTGAAAGTACTTTATACAACCATCTATTCAGAATGAGACAAAGCCTCATTTTTCTTAATCAATATATGGACCTTGTTTCACACCTACATGTTGACTTAATGGAATAGGTTTGCATTCTAATAGGATTAGAAGACTGAATTGTATGGTATCAGGATGGATATATTAGAAGACTTTTAGCTTATTGCTAGAACTTTGGGAAATATAAATGTGTTCCTTGTCAAGTATAATTTAAAATATATACATATTATGTTTTCTAAAATCTGTATTTATGTCTTTTCAAGATCTGAAATGAAAAGTAAATTAAGTTTGAAACTAAGAATGAGTTTTCTAGGAATACTAGCTATTATATTGTCCTGAAGAAATAAAATAATTAGTATCAAGTACTCACATCTCAAGAATTATTGTTTAAATTCCTGTTACATAATGCAACTATGACAAATTGTGGAGGAAAGCAATAGGGATTTTTAACAGGCAAAGGTTTATTGCAGTGAAACATTGGGAATTTGCAATAATGTAAAAGTTTCCCTTCAGCTTTCTGCTGATCTATTGGAATGGAAAGATAAATGTCTTCATGATTTATAACACTGGGCAAAGAAAATGAATAATGTCTTGAGACACTGGAGCTGAGTTAAAAACTTCTAGGTTTGATTTAGTGAATTTTTTTCCTTTTTGAGAAAATGAAAACTTACATTTTTACTTTTTTACTATAGATTTCCTGGTCAAAATAAGAGAAATTCAGAGCTATTTGGATCGTTTTTTGTGAGATCTTTTTCAGAGGTTAAGGATAACACAACAACAAGCCAATTCCCATATCATGTGAGTCTATGAAATGCCAAAATACCAATAAATGTTGGGAAAGAATAATGCCAAAGCATTGAAACAAAGAGCCATGATCCAAGCAATTTGGACTGTTAGACTGGGTCTTGTAATACACCCAATAGAAAGAAAACAGTGATGGAGAGAACATTCTATCGGAAGGCCAGGGGACATTGTTACTATTGTCATCATTTATAGATGCTTTAAGCATCAACAATGCACAAAATGTTATAAAGAACAATTAAACTCAGTCCGTGCACATTTGGCATGCAGTTAGATACATCAGGGAGGTCTCTCCAAGGTACTCAATGAAAATACCATATTTAAAGCATCTCCAGAAGAGACTTGGCTGTGAAAATCTTTCTGAAATGTACTTAAGGAAGAACTATATGTGAAAAATCTAGTGATTCAGAAGAACAAATTCTATATAATATACAATTATATTAACATAACATTTTGTATAAATATATACAATATAATTATACAATATACAATTAATTACACATACTTATAAATAGTGCATAATATATTTGGAAAAGTAAAGATCAAAGATATTATAAAGAGAGTATGCAGCATTGACTGTAGAGTAATTCAAGACTGATCTAAAATGTAGGGCTCCTCTGAAATTCTATCCAGAAATCTAGAACAATTGTAAAAGAATCACTAAACAGTTTGAAATCATTGGTCGTAATTATATGGCTCATGTTTTGTAATTTAAATTCATTCAGATACATCAATCAGATCCATATACATCATTAAGGAACATCTAATATTGAGGAAATGAATCATGCTTGCGTGCATGAATGAATAAATAAGTGCCGAGTGGGGCAGGGGCAGCCTACATGAAATTTGTTCTTTGAGAAAGCAATATGTTTGTATTAGAAGATAAATAAGAAAAATGATTTAGGCCAAAACACTGATAGGCATATTGGCAGTTAGAAACAAAATCTAAAACCTTTTATATTCTTTACCTCAAGCTGAGATGATTTTTGAGATAAATCCAGGCAGTTGACAGTTTACCTGTATGGGCTCCAGCTAGTAACAGTTTCATAAGCACTCTGGCATTAATGGGAACATTTCAGCATTCCTACCAGTTGGAGCAACCAGAATTGCAGCAATAGTTCCTATATGCCACCAACAAGACAACTGTCACCCATGAAATTTTCAATGTTTGTAATCCTCTAGTATAATATCTGGCGGTTTGAGAAATTTTCTGACAAGATTGCGTCCTCCATTTTTCAATATATTAGACTTTACTCTTTTTGCTAAGACCATTTCCTCAATTTTTACACTCTTGGAAAATTATTTGAACTTCAAAATAACTCTAACTTAATGTAAATAAACTTAGAACTATTAATGAAGTAGAAAGTGATCATAGCAATTCTTGTCCATAGCAATTTTCCAAAATGTCTACTATATAAATATAGGAAACTTTGCATTGGACAAACTGCTTGGTATAAGCTACCTCATGCAAAATGGATATTTTATATGGTGGTAAGACACTTGGATCAGTCTCTATGGGAAGCTTGACAAAACAATTTAATAACTCATGCACAGATTGTACTTAAATAAAATGCTTTTTGATGGCAGTAATCCTCTTCACTTTTACTCTTTAGTGATGCCCTTTGAAATATGAATAATTTGCTATCTTCTTTCAATATATATTTGGCATGGAGCCATTTCTTTAAGTAGTGATACTATCAAGCACACCTTTATGATAATAAAACTAGTGTGGCAATCAGGTTCTGAGAAAATATTTTCCATATCCTTCACCAAGAAATTTGTCCTGTTTAAGAATTGAAACCTCTCATCCTTACCACCCTGTAATATACAAATTAAATGATGTTATTTTGAGAAGATCCATATTTCAATTTGTTCATGTGATACCATATTAGTGATTAAAAAGGTAACATTTCTCTTAATTGATTGGTTGGTTATTGCCAGTGCCACACAACTTCCGGAAATTTTATGTCAAATAAAATTGTCTCGTTTTGAGATGATGTAAATGTAGACCCTTTAATCAAGAGTTATGATATTCAGAAAGTTATGTTTTCTGCCTACTCCGTGTTCATTTTTGTATTGTGTATTCTCATTTCAGAACTGCTGCTACAAATGCAGTACCATGGATGTTAAGTATGGATAATTTGTACTAGGATATCACCTCGGAAGACATATTCCTTTCTTACTCACTATCTACTTAAAAATTTGAAATGAAATTTAATTTAATCATGAGGAATAAGAATAGAAAAATATTGAAAGATATCAAATCATGGTTAAGATGACAAGGAATTCTTTACAAGAATTTCTACAAATGGAATGGTGTGTGCATATTCAATAATAATATTCAGCTTTTTTTTGGGGGGAGGGCATGGTCCAGGAATCAAACCCAGGTCTCCCGCATGGAAGG
Source organism: Tamandua tetradactyla (assembly GCF_023851605.1). Lineage (NCBI taxonomy): Eukaryota > Metazoa > Chordata > Mammalia > Pilosa > Myrmecophagidae > Tamandua > Tamandua tetradactyla. Next base: position 34,350,396 of record NC_135345.1, on the reverse strand, counting down.
TGATTGTATTCAATAATAATATTAAAAGTTATTATATCATTTTGGGAAAATGAAGCATATTGATATCAAATATTTGAAGCACTTGTATTTAATTCATATTTTCTTTAGTATGAAATTATTGAAATGAACAAATCAGCATTTATCACTTAGGATAACCTACAAGAATATTCAAAATCTATAGGCTTATAATTACAGAATTACAATTACAATCTTTTCTATCTATTTTCTACACATTTGAGAGTAGGTTGTATACATTAGCTGCTCTTTGAACACCTAATACTTCCATGTACTTTTCCAAAGAACAAAGATATTTACTTAAGTAACAACCTTAAAATATGCCATTTGACTCAGTTTTCTAGAATTTTGTTAGGGATTTTGTCCTCTATATTAAAAAATAATATGACATCTCCATTTGTCTTTGGTATTAGGATGAAGCTGACCCCATAGAAACAATTATATATATTTTTTCCTCTTCATTTTTTAGGAATAGTTTGAGAAATCTGCTTTTGTATAACTTGCAAACTACAAAAAGTATTTACATTTTTAAATAGTTGGAAATGAATCAAAAGGAGATTGATATTTTGTGACATAAGCATTACATGAAGTTCAAATTTCAGAGTTAATAAAAGTTTACTGAAACACTGCCATGTTCATTCCTTTATTTACTGACTGTGGCTGCTTTTGCACTACAACAGTGAAATAAAATAATTGGTATAAAGACAATATGGTTTGCAAAGATTACTGTATTTTCTATTTGATGTGTTGCAGAAAAACATTTGCCAACCCATATCCTGTATATTTGTAACCAGTTATTTTGTGAATCCATCCAATGGTAGGGTTCATGGCTTCTTTCTATGTGCAAACACAATACAGAAAATATCGTCAAGGGAAGACTAGTCTTTACAAAATATTTACCAAATTAAAGGACATAAAGACAATCTGGAATAGATAGATTTCAGTGATCAACCTAGGCAAATGGTTTTATTTTTTTTTTTTTTTTTTTTTTTTTTTAAAGGAAAGACAGAGAGAAGGAAGGAAGGATAGAAGGAAGGAAGGAAGGAAGAAAGGGAAACATTTTTAAACATTTTCTTGTTTTATTGTATTCTGTTTCTCCGTTTTTGTTACATGGGCTGGGGCCGGGAATCGAACCGAGGTCCTCCGGCATAGCAGGCAAGCACTTTGCCCACTGAGCCACCGCGGCCCACCCAAGGCAAATGGTTTTAAACCAGGTAACTTCTTTAGAAGTAGAAATGGATTTTGTAATCATTCGTGGTGATGCATGGTTGCAAGAATTTAAAACAATGCTTGTCACAAAGTAGGTACCACAAAAATATTTATTGACTGAATAGTTGTATGCAGAAATGAACACCTAAATGTAAAGCATAGAGGACAAAGAATGAACACAGCTACACAAACGTTTTCTTGCCTGAAACAGGAATTATCTTTGGGCTTAACAAATAGGTGAATGTCTAACAATCTACAGGAAGGATTTTGCATATCTGAGACATAATTCCAATAAAGATATTTAGTGAACTAGAGGGAACATATTGTCAGGTGAGAGACCTGAAATACTGAAATCAATGAATGCTATTTTCATATGTTGTTTTTTAAAATATGTCCTACGACATTCTTAAAAATTTAGTAAAACCAGTTCTCCATACTGCAATACTTCAAGAAAAATAAAAGGGTTTTATTCTGGTTTTGTCAACAAAAGCCAAATTATAAATTGACTTGGATGCTAGAATCTTTCATTTTTCCCTTATTATTTCTTTGAGTCACTTTGAGAAAGAGATTCATGTGCCTTTTAGAATTTCTCCATGATTTCTGCTCCAATCAATTAAGAGAACATTTTGTTACTATTTTTCTCGCAGGGAAACAATGTACAGAGTAGGAGAAGCCCAACTGACTTTTTCTTGACTTCGACAACAATGCATTGTTTTGGAAAAATGTCACCTATCTATCTCTAAAATGATTGCATTTTTGTCATACACACCTAAGGTACTGCCTTCTCTCTTTTGTTTCTGTTAAAGTTATAAAGAATGTGTCAGTATGTGAGAAGTGTATGTTCCTGAAACTTATATGTCAATATCTGTCAGCTTTGAGTGATGATGATCATAATTAGATGTTACTCTGGGACTGTTGAAAACTCCACACTTTTATCAAACAAGACGGATAATGGTTAAGTCATACATAGTGTTAATATGAGTAGTAGCATTTCTCTACTATTTACTCTTTAAATAGTAAAAATATTTGTTGAACATATTAAATTTTTACAGTGGGATTCCTACTAATATAAATAATTTGTTCTCTTTGCATATACAATTATATACATGAATTTATGTAACCCTATATACTTTTCTTCCCTTTTTTAAAATTTAAACATGAGTTTCAACATATTTTATAGAGTAAAATGGATGTATTTCATTTTCCTGAAATTCTAATAAAGCCAACAAACCTTTCTTGAAACATTGCTCTGTAAAATAGCGTGAAAATTAGGAAAGAAAAGAGATGTAAAGCTAAGAATGTGTGATCATCATACTAAAGGAATTTATAGTCTATTGAAAGGTAACTCATATTTATTTAAGTTCACACAACAATTAAAACACAAAAGGCATTTTTGAAACTTGCCAGAAAAAAAAATGGTTAGATATTTTTATATGATTTTTTTTATTGCAGAAGTTGTAAGCTTATAGAATAATCGTGCGGAAAATACAGAGTGGTCATATACTTTTCCCTCTATTATTAATGCCTTGCATTTTGTATGGTAACTTTGTCACAACTGACAAATGAATATTATTATAATTTTACTTTTAACTGCATTTCATAGTATACAATATGGTTTGCTGTGATGTATGATCTAGTAACATATCGCGTTAAAAGAACTTGTTGGGACCTCCACAAAATTTCCTGAATACTGAATACCCATCTCTGGTCACAGGGGATGGATCACAAGGCTTGATATTTGTACATTAATTGTTCATAACTTTGGCTGGAGGATAGTGGTGATAACAGCAATTATTCCAAAACAAAAGTTTTCTCTACAAAAAAAAAAAAGAAAAAAAAACAAAAAAAGAATGGTGTGATAGTGGCTCAGTGGCAGAACTCTCGCCTACCATACTAGAGACTGGGGTACAATTCCTGGTGCCTGCCCATGCCAAAAAAATAAATGTTTCCTCTACAAATACTCTAATAATGATAGACAGAGATCATTAACTCATATATGTATGTGCATATATTTTTATAATATACTATGATACATTATATATTTTGAATTACAAAACATTCATTTTAGGTTACATTTATCAATTTATAGAATGGTATATCCTATATATTATATTGTATTATTACGTTATATTATATATTGCAAATTATCTGTATCTTCTTTCCTTTTTACTAAACTATCTGTTTGTAGGCAATATTCCTAAAAACCCTGCTCGTTCCGGACCATGCACCCAAAAAAGGAAAAAAGAAAAAAAATGCTCAGTTGCATTGTCAATAGCAGATACAGTTTCATGAAAAGTCCCCTGGATTTGGTCAGAGCCCTCATAACTCAATCTCTAGTACATACACAAGCATTCACACACCCACACATTCCTAAATGTACAAAATTAACCTGAACAAAATACAAATATTGGCTTGCTAACTTTAGTAAAAGAGTCACTTTTAAATTTTACAATAATGAAAATATTCAGATGAATATGACTGCCCTTTTTGGTCAAGGAGTAATTAGTTCAGTTTTACTTTTTAGTCCAGAGAAGCACACTCAACTGATAGCTCCCTGATAAAAAACCATTGGATGAGGAAAGTTTTCTCCAAAATGCTTGCATGCCAATAGAATATTGACTATTTCCCAGACCCTTTTGGTCCTCTACCATTAAATATGTATAAGTTTATATTTATATATAAATATAATTATATATACATATTTTTCAACTCACCCCCAGTTATATGGCTTATATGGGAGTTTAATGAAATACTGTCCAGCCTATATTGTGGATATGTTGTAATAAGACCAGAAATTCTTTACTTATTGTAATAGGTACAACCAATTTCTACGGGAGAGAAAATGATTTTATTCACTTTATAGACATAAATATCTTCATCATAGTCTTTAATTAACCATTTAACATTTAAAATAATACTTGGAAAAGCTTCAGATACAATGTATTCATGAAATTTCTAATAAAATATATCAGCTACCATTTGTGAAGAAATCATCTTCTTTATTAATTCATTTCAACTTAGGGTGCCAAGTTATATGTTGTAAAAATAAAATGTTTATTTCTGTTTTATAGACAAATAAATCCATTTATTTATTAATTAACTTATGAATTCAATTATGAATTAATTGCTGAGGAAGGCTAATTCTGACTCAGCATATGGTTATTTCTTTAAATCACTTAGAGTCAGTTTTTTAACTGCTGTGTTCTGGAGTTGGTGGCTCACTCTAAGTGAGAATTCAGACACCTGTAATCTTTGAGCCCATTCAACAAATATGAATTAATAGCCTAGTAGGTTTTAGTCATTGTATTTGATATCAAGGATCCAAAGTTGAATAAGCAATGGTTGTCTCCAAGTAGGAGAATAAAACGCTTAAGCAATTAAGTGTGCATTAAAATATAATAAACCAATGACTTTGTTTTTTTTTTAATTTGGCATAGGCAGGCTCTGGGAATCGAACCCAGATTTCTGGCATGGCAATTGAAAATTCTGCTACTGAGCCACGGTTGCACCACCCTAAACTAATGACATTTTAAGAACTATATTATATGTATTGATTTTATGGGCTGCCCAATGAAATCAATGTAGAAAAGCCATCTATCTTTTAATCATTTGTTGTTTTTAGGCTCAAGAGTCTGGTAAACACCTTGTTACTAGGGTCCTCTTCCAAAAAACTACTCTTAAATTATCCAGGAAAACCAAATGCAATACTGATAGCAAAGTGCTTGGGAGTAGAAGAGGTCGGTTGTCTAGAGGAGTGGACTCCTCTTCTACTGACTTAGCATCTGTTCTGGTCTTGCACAGTCCTGAGTGTGAGTATCCACTCAGCAATCATGCCAAGTCTAGTTGTGTGCACTGTCAAACGGGTGACACATTTGGGCTCCAAAAGTACTCTGCATTAGTTCACACTGTATCACTCTGTGATGTCTGTTTCTGAGAACCCTCTAGATTTAGCTGTAGATGCTGGTGGTGTCACTGCTTACCAAGAACCCCATATCCCTGTTTCCTACACTCATGCCACCAACCCAGATTATTTCTTTCTTTGGGGTCATTTTAGTTTCTCTATCTTGCCATGAGATTTAGTATAGAGTATCCTCCTTCCATACACACCTTTCTGTCTTCTTGTCTTGAAACTCATGAAGCACTTATTGTAAGTTCTTTCTGCTTGGAAGAATCTTAGGCTTCTTATACAAAGGTTCTCACTACCTCCTGGCTTTGTATTCTATGGATTTTGGAGACTTTGACTAGGCAAAGAAATCAATTCCTAACCGCAGGACAAGGTATGCTTCCTTACTAAATTTACATGCCCCCCAAAATTTTGAGTGGCACTCAATTCTCTTCCCTAAAAATCTCTGCTTTATCCAGAGGAAGAGAATAAGAGGGCAGTTAAAAGCATGTGCCCCTCCCATAGCTCAGACACCCCTAAAAGGAGGGACGGATATATCAAAGGTGACGGTGGAGTTAATACAGAGAAGATAAGATTTAACAAATAACTATGAATGCTGAATCATTAAATTGATATCTCTTTTAGTCTCCAGTATCTTAGAGCAGGTAGAAGTAAAAACCTAAAATTGTGGAATTGTAACCCATGTCAAACTCTGAAGTATGTTCTATAACTAATTGTGGTGCTGTGCTTTGCAATTTTTTTTTTTTGCATATATGCTATTTTTTTCACAAAAAAAGAAGGAAAAAAGTTGATTGTGATGATAAAGACATATTTAAGCCTTTTAGCCTCTTATATTCTGGAGCAATGAAGAAGAAAAATCAGAGAGGTTCGAATGGTGGCCCATGACAAACTCTGGGATCTGTCCTGTAACTTCTTGTTGTACAGTGCTTTGAAAACTATTGGTGCCTTATTTTTTTGCTTTGTGTATATGTTATACTATACAATAAAAAAGTTAAAAAAAAATAAAAATAAAAATAAATTTTAAAAAAAGTATGTGTCACTCCAATCCCCACAATCAATGTCTTTGATCTCTATCCTGATGACTACCTTTGTTATGCTTAGGAAGAATAAGATGAAATCTTTACAAGTGGAAACACCAATTCTTCTTTCCATGTTATAGGAAGCATTCAGCATGAAATAGCTGGGTTGATATTTTTTATAATTCTATCTTATTGAGAACAGAATGCCATGCCTTTCACTCTCAGCCTCAGAGGTCAACAGTAAGTTTGGGTCCGGAAATAATACCAGCCCACTTGGTCTAGGACCATGCCTCCCAAAGGTGTAACCTCATCAGCAAAGTTGAAGAAAAGGAAACAGAAACCTACTACTCTCTGTCATTTAATACAACTTTATACACACACATCAAATCTGTCTGAATTCACCAAAACTAGTTTCATTCATTCCTTTATTCCTGTTGATATCGGTCAACATTAAAATCCACAGTCTTTCAACTCAACTGTCATGTCTGTTATGCTCATCTGCATTTCTTTGTAATCTTTCATTCATCCCTTTCCAGCTGCTAAATTCTTTCATGGGATTCTTGAAATTTGCAATACATAAGAAAAATCTCTTATAACCTGATCTTCTATGAACCTTCCCATGACTTTCTTGTTCAAATAAAAATGTTATGCACCTCAAGGTCTCTGCTTTCCTTCAGTCCTCTCAAATGGTGGTTATTTTTCCTCCTACAGTTCGCACATTACAGAACCTGGAGAAAGGGTCCATGGTTGTCTTACTCCCCATTGCTACCTTTAGACTATTTTCCTTTTTTCATCCCTAACACTCCCAGCTTTGAATGAAATAATATCTAGATACATCACATTCCATTTCTCAATGCTACTATTAGATGACAACTACCTAGACACATGGCAACTTCTATTTTTTTTAGCTCCTGACTCATGGTTGCCTTCTACAAGTATATATTCTTAATTTTTCATAATTTAATGTGCACATAAAGAACAATATACAGATCACACTTCTAAAACTTTGGATTCTCAATTATTTGAACTCATTTCCTTTTATTAACTTCCATCGTAATTTACTACTCCTATTAACTTCCAGTCTAATTTATTATTAATATTACTGGCTATGTCCTAGATACTATAATAATCATCAGTGTAAGCAATAAGTGATATGTCAGTGGAATGGTGTGGAGCTATATGTAACCCAGAAAAAAAACATGTTCTTAAACTGAATCCATTTGTGTAGGCATGAAACCATGATAAGTAAGACATTTTGATGAGGTTACTTCAGTTAAGGTGTTACCCAATCTAATCAGGATGGGTCTTAATCCTATTCCTGGAGTTCTTTATAAGCATAATGAAATTCAGAAGAAAAAGTTATACCACAGATGGAGTATCTATAATCTGAAAGTCAGTAGAACCTAGAAGTGGAGGGAGAGGCCAGGAGAGTCCACCTTATGCACTGCCATGTGTCAGAGCAGCCCAGGACCAAGGATCACTGGCAGCCAGCTGCAAAAAGCCAATCTTTGGAAAGAAAGCATTGCCATGATGACACCTTTATTTGGACTTTACACTAACCTCAAAATTGTGAACAGATAGATTTCCATTGTTTAAGCCAAACTATTGCATGGAGTTTGCTTGGGCAGTCAAGGAAACTAAAGCAGTCATTAAACTGTTCTAGGAAAAAGAGCCTGATTTTTAACATTTGCTTATTAATTCTCTAATAAGAATGCAAATTCTTATTACATTCTCTAATCTAATAATTCTCTGATGTAAATTCTCTAACCATGGTTGAAATTAACTCACCAGTGCGTTAGCAATCAGCTCCAAAATATCAGAAAATTTAAAAAATGACCCTTACAAGTTGGTTATACCTGGCTTTAGCACACCACTGTAGCCATCTTTAATCTCAAATTCATCTATCCTAATTCCTAATCACTGCCTCCTACCTGTCCAACTAATTTACTTGGTTTCCCCAATCCAACAGTTTGTAAGATCTTCAATACATTTATATCATTATTATCTTACTCTTCTTCAAATTAATGTGAATCAATTTAAGGTACTAAATCTTAGTCTTTAATTTACTCAGTATTTGACATGGTTGATCACTGCCTTGTGCTTTATTAACTCCTATCAAGACAATATACTCATTTTTGTTTTGTTTTCCTTTCATAACACACATATCTCTTCTCCTCGGTCAATTTTACTGGCTTTTCCTAGTTCCTTCAATTTCTTTATTTTGAAATGTAATAGGGATTAGCCCTTGGGTCTCTTCTCTTCTCTGTATACACTTCCTTGGTGATCCCATCTATTCTCAGATTTGAATAGAATTTTTATATCAAAGACTCAAAAAAATTGCACTCTCTGAACTATATATATCTCTTCTCAACTCTGGTCTTCCGTGTCACACCACCTTCTCAATATTTCCAATTAAATATTTAAAAGATAACTCACAATCAGCATGGCAAAATAGAATTCCTCCACTAAGGGAAACTCTGCTGTTGTTGGTTGGCAAACATGCTCGGTGTCACTATGACTACTTTCTCTCAAATCCCATATCCAATTCATCAGGAAAACTGGTTGGCTCTACTTTCAAAATGTGTCTATAATCAGCACTCCTTTCACCACCAGCACTGTTTCCACTCTAATCTGATATACATCGTCACTTACTTGCCTAGACATTTACTTATCTTTATATTTTCATGCTTTGTGCAGCGCTTAATGAGTAGTAAGTATTTAATAAATGAATACATAGATGATTAAAAAGTGTGAATTTATTCTCGCTCACTTTATAGAAAAGTTTAATAATATTTTATTGCTTGACAGAAAATTTCTCTGCAAACTCTTGTACCTGATATATTCAACTTTCACCAGCAAAATTGAAAATTATTTTCTGGCCACTGAATTTTCCTCCTATAAATGAAACATCAGAATGGACACCCTTCTTGAAAAGCAAAATAAATTTTCTAATTTCCTATAAGCTTTTTTTGTGCCTTTATACCACTCACTTGGGGAATTCTTTTTATTCCTAATTAGCTAGATTATTCAACTGACTACATCAAATGCCTCATTTTTCCATGCTTAGCCTCTCTTGGTACATTTTTTATTATTTCAGTTCTTTATCTCCTTTCCCTGGTTTATAACTCTGAATGCTCTATATCACACTTGAATATCAAATTCATCACATAGCCTTGTCATGTCTCCTCTGCCTCTCTTCTCTATATTTACTTACTTCCCTTCCATAGCCTCACATTGTCATTTGCCTATCCTAAAATAGTCTTATAAAACTTTAATAGTACCGGATACTTGAATGTATTTGGCAGTCATTCAGAATATGATATTATGAAGAATCAAATGTCAGTATTTGAAAGGAAGCAATGTGGAATCCATAAAAAGGACAAAGGTGGAAAAACAAGGGCATTGGGCCAGAGAAGGGGGGAAAATTATCCTGACCTGACCTAGAATATAACAAAAGCACTTATATAAAATCCACTAACCCCACGTAATTCTCATCTCTAAGGACTATGAAGTAATGAGAAGTAATTTAAGAACTTTTTAAAGCATGGTAAAAGATGTGGAATAGTCCTTTTAAAAAGGGAAGATTTATGAAGACCATATTTTTTTTAGCTGGACCAAACAGTCTGAATGATACTCTCAGGAATCAGATACCTGCTGAAGGAACATAAGTCATTTTCATTGCATTTTTTTCCCCTCTGTAAAATTGCTATATCTTCTCTGCTCTCCTAAAAACTTTCAGTGGGTATTTGTTCAAATAAGACAAACCTTTCCATGGAAAATGCAAGCCTCACTTTTGATAATAAAAATGTGGAACAGTGCAAACAAAACTCATTTCCATACTGCAAAGAAAAATGACTCAATCATCCTTTGCATCATTCACCAAAGGCTAAGTTGTACTATTTTTCTCCCTCAGCATTATTCCTCTGTGTCAGTGTTTCAGTGCAAAACACACTACAGACTATGCACTAGAGAGTCTATTAAAAGCCGCAGTACCACCCAGAGGTGTGTGGAAAATGAATTATCAACAGAGTCATACTGGAGATATGATGTATCTATCATTTATTTCTATTTTGGGTTACAGAATTTTTTTAAAGATTGTGTGATACTTTCTTTTATTTAATTCACATGGTGAGAAGAAAATTTAAATTAATTTCTATGACAGGAATCATTCTTTAGAGAATAAACATGACCATTAAAAACCCCTTAGATATTGTCACATTAATACAAGCACTAGCATGCATCAATGTCAAAAAAGTGTGCATAAACTACTTTCAGAAGTTTTTTGTTTTCTGTTTTTGACCATGCAAATCCAACTCATTTGATATTTATATTTCCTTACTACTCTATTTTTTATTGCTCTAATGTGTAATATTTTTCTTTACTTCATTAAATTTTAAAATTCTCTTTTCCACGTCTGTCTTCATTCACAAGTGTTACTGATTGGCTAACTTATGGAAATCCGTTTTAAATGAAGCTATCATTTATTGATCTAATTTTCTCAAGATTTTTTAAAACACATAATTAGAAATGATCTATTGTCTTGTTTATATTTCCATATCCTTTAAAAAATTTTCTTAGATGTAGTAGTTTGTTCAGATGTCAGCTTGGCCAGGTGATGGTTCCCAGTTGTTCTGTTTCTGTGGACTTAAGTCATCAGCTTGCGAATTTCCTTTGTGGCTGATTACATCCCCAGTTGGCTAAAGGGAGTGCTTTCCTCAATGAATGAGGTTTAAAAGGAAAGGACAGAAGAGAGAAACAGCCCAGAATACCTCAACTCAGCCCTCAGAGCTGACATAGACCCAGGTATTTCGAGATACAGAAAGGAAATACCCCAGAGAAAGTTGTTTGAACACAGAAGGCAGGAGAGAGGACTCGCATATGTCACAGTGTGCTTCCCTATGTGACTGAGAAACCCAGATGAAAGCAAGCTGCCTTTCTTCTAAGAAACTGTAAATTCGTAACTAAATAAGTCCCCTTTATAAAAGCCAAACCATGTCTGATTTATTGCATTCCAGTAGCTTTAGCAAACTGAAATATTAGATTTAAATGTTCTTCATATTTCACTGTCCACTGATTCTAATCCTCTCTGTTGAGTGTACTATGCACAGCTTTATTTTTATTTTTATTTTATTTTATTTTTTTTGCATGGGCAAGCACCGGCAATCAAATCTAGGTCTCCGGCATGACAAATGAGAACTCTGTCTGCTGAACCACCGTGGCCAGCCCTGTACATTTTTATTTTTAATATCTCATCTATGTTCATATTGATGATTAAATGTTTTATTAACATTTTCCAATCATTCAACAAATATTTACAGTGTATAATATATATAAAGAAATGTACACATTTTTGTGATACAGAAGTGAACAAGATCATTAGATTGATTAAATTCTTGCCCTTTTGGAGCTTATATTTTAGAAGTAGGACATAAGTGGTGGAAATGATAAAAACCACAAAACCACATGCATTAATAATATAATTATGATCTATTTTATAAAGATATTAAAAAAGGATATTAAGAAAATGAATGAGAAAAATATGACATCTTCAAGGAGATGGGCATTTGAGATAATACTTGAATGAAGTGAAGCCCTAAGACTGATGGAATTGACAAACACAAGGACTATTAAGTGTAAGTTCCTGAAGGAAAAGTATGCTTGGTATATTTAAAGAACAGTATGGAGGCCAAATTAATGGTCAACAATGAGCAAATTAAATTCTGTAAGACATTAGGTTTAAGGGTTTGTTGGGGATTAAATCATGTGGCATTTCAGACCTTGGGAAGGAAAATGAATGTTTATTTAAGTGTACTAGAAAGACATTGGAGTATTTAGACTATAAGGATTACAAGACCTGATTTATGGTTTAAAAGGATCTGCCTGGCTGCTGTGATAATGGGCAGCGGGGAAGCCAGAGAGGACTGTATTGTATTCCATGTGAGAATCATTAGTTGTTTGAACAACAATATTGTCAGCAAAGATGATGGAAGGTAGATTGAGGGGAGATGGTTAGATGCAGGATCCATTTTTGAAGGTAGGCCAGTAGAAATTATAGATGGTTAATTGTTAGTTCTGAAGGAAAATGCAATCTGTAATGACTTACAATAATAGACTAGAATGGTTATGCTAATCTTTGTGTCATTTATAGGTATGGGAGACTATTTTGGAAGCAATAGATTCAGGAGGATTTTCAAGTCGTGTATTGTGTGATATGCAACATTATGAAATGTCTATAAAACACAGATGTAGCAAGGTAAGAGAGATGATTGAATATACTACTCTTGAGGTCTGCAAAATGTCAAGGATTAGAGCTATAAGTTAGGAGCCTTTATCAAATATATACTTTTTAGTTTTAAAACAAGGTCAGATCTCATAAAGGAAAAAATGATATAGAAAAATAGGTGGAGGACTTCCTGGAAGATGGCGGCTTAGTAAGACGCGCGGATCTTAGTTTCTTCTCCAGGACACCTACTAGGGGAGTAGAAACGATACAGAAAGTGCCCAAAGCCACAACAGAGATAAAAAAGACAGCGTGCTCCATCCTGGAACGGCTGGCTGGCTGAGAGAAGCAGCTCGGGTGAGATCGCCGAGGCGCGCGGGCCTTACCGGGCGGGGTGGCAAGCGGCCGGAGTTACTCCCTTCCCCCTTCCTGGGCCGGCTGGGAGAACTGGAGAGGCGGTCCCCTGAAACAAAGACGGCTGGCGCCCACACCACGCGCAGCCCCCGGACCAACTGAGAGAATTGGATCGGAAACCCCCAGGCCGCGGAGAACGGTGACGGGTGGGGGAGGCCCCTTCCAAACCCGTGACTCCCGGGGAACGTGCACTCTCTCGGGCGGGCCGCTGCCGCTGGCGCCCTCCCGCCACGCTTGTTGCCCAGGGCCGACTAGGAAATTCGGACGGGCTCTTTCCCTGGCTGCGGCGACCAGCAACCCTCCCTGCGTTCGGACCCCGGGCCGGTTCAAGCCGCTTTGGCTAGCGAACCCCCAGGACGGCGAGAGTTTTCCAAAGTTTAAGGTCCCACAGCACCTTTTACTGGTGGGACCCGCAGACAAACGGGTGCCACGAGCGCCACCTACTGGGCAGGATAAGAAAAACAGAACCCAGAGATTTCACAGAAAAATATTACAACCTTGCTGGGTCCAACACCAAGAGAAATCTGAATAAATGCCCAGACGCCAGTAGCAGAAGATAACTGTCCACGCTCAAAAGATTGAGAATATGGCTCAGTCAAAGGAACAAACCAATAGCTCAAATGAGACACAAGAGCTGAGACAACTAATGCTGAATATACGAACAGAAATGGAAAACCTCTTCAAAAATGAAATCGATAAATTGAGGGAGGATATGAAGAGGACATGGGCTGAACATAAAGAAGAAATAGAAAAACTGAAAAAACAAATCGCAGAACTTATGGAAGTGAAGGATAAAGTAGCAAACATAGAAAAAATAATGGATAGCTATAATGATAGATTTAAAGAGACAGAAGATAGAATTAGTGATTTGGAGGATGGAACATCTGAATTCCAAAAAGAAACAGAAACTATAGGGAAAAGAATGGAAAAATTTGAACAGGGTATCAGGGAACTCAAGGACAATATGAAGCGCACAAATATACGTGTTGTGGGTGTCCCAGAAGGAGAAGAGAAGGGAAAAGGAGGAGAAAAACTAATGGAAGAAATTATCACTGAAAATTTCCCAACTCTTATGAAAGACCTAAAATTACAGATCCAAGAAGTGCAGCGCACCCCAAAGAGATTAGACCCAAATAGGCGTTCTCCAAGACACTTACTAGTTAGAATGTCAGAGGTCAAAGAGAAAGAGAGGATCTTGAAAGCAGCAAGAGAAAAACAATCCATTACATACAAGGGAAACCCAATAAGACTTTGTGTAGATTTCTCAGCAGAAACCATGGAAGCTAGAAGACAGTGGGATGATATATTTAAAATACTAAAAGAGGAAAACTGCCAACCAAGACTCCTATATCCAGCAAAATTATCCTTCAAAAATGAGGGAGAAATTAAAACATTCTCAGACAAAAAGTCACTGAAAGAATTTGTGACCAAGAGACCAGCTCTGCAAGAAATACTAAAGGGAGCACTAGAGTCAGATACAAAAAGACAGAAGAGAGAGATATGGAAAAGAGTGTAGAAAGAAGGAAAATCAGATATGATATATATAATACAAAAGGCAAAATGTTAGAGGAAAATACTATCCAAACAGTAATAACACTAAATGTCAATGGACTGAATTCCCCAGTCAAAAGACATAGATTGGCAGAATGGATTAAAAAACAGGATCCTTCTATATGCTGTCTACAGGAAACACATCTTAGACCCAAAGATAAACATAGGTTGAAAGTGAAAGGTTGGGAAAAGATATTTCATGCAAATAACAACCAGAAAAGAGCAGGAGTGGCTATACTAATATCCAACAAATTAGACTTCAAATGTAAAACAGTTAAAAGAGACAAAGAAGGACACTATATACTAATAAAAGGAACAATTAAACAAGAAGACATAACAATCATAAATATTTACGCACCGAATCAGAATGCCCCAAAATACGTGAGGAATATACTGCAAACACTGAAAAGGGAAATAGACTCATATACCATAATAGTTGGAGACTTCAACTCACCACTCTCATCAAGGGACAGAACATCTAGACAGAGGATCAACAAAGAAATAGAGAACCTGAATATTACTATAAATGAACTAGACTTAATAGACATTTATAGGAGATTACATCCCACAACAGCAGGATACACCTTTTTCTCAAGTGCTCATGGATCATTCTCAAAGATAGACCATATGCTGGGTCACAAAGCAAGTCTTAACAAATTTAAAAAGATTGAAATCTTACACAACACTTTCTCGGACCATAAAGGAATGATGTTGGAAATCAATAATAGGCAGAGTGCCAGAAAATTCACAAATACATGGAGGCTCAACAACACACTCCTAAACAACGACTGGGTCAAAGAAGAAATTGCAAGAGAAATTAGCAAATACCTCGAGGCGAATGAAAATGAAAACACAACATATCAAAACTTATGGGACGCAGCAAAGGCAGTGCTAAGAGGGAAATTTATTGCTCTAAATGCCTATATCAGAAAAGAAGAAAAGGCAAAAATTCAGGAATTAACTATCCATTTGGAAGAACTGGAGAAAGAACAGCAAGCTAACCCCAAAGCAAGCAAAAGGAAAGAAATAACAAAGATTAGAGCACAAATAAATGAAATTGAAAACATGAAAACAATAGAGAAAATCAATAAGGACAGAAGTTGGTTCTATGAGAAAATCAATAAGATTGATGGGCCCTTAGCAAGATTGACAAAAAGAAGAAGAGAGAGGATGCAAATAAATAAGATCAGAAATGGAAGAGGAGACATAACTACTGACCTCACAGAAATAAAGGAGGTAATAACAGGATAGTATGAACAACTTTACGCTAATAAATAAAACAATTTAGAGGAAATGGACGGGTTCCTGGAAAGACATGAACAACCAACTTTGACTCAAGAAGACATAGATGACCTCAACAAACCAATCACAAGTAAAGAAATTGAATTAGTCATTCAAAAGCTTCCTAAAAAGAAAAGTCCAGGACCAGATGGCTTCACATGTGAATTCTACCAAACGTTCCAGAAAGAATTAGTACCAATTCTCTTCAAACTCTTCAAAAAAATCGAAGTGGAGGGAAAACTACCTAATTCATTCTATGAAGCCAACATCACCCTCATACCAAAACCAGGCAAAGATATTACAAAAAAAGAAAACTACAGACCAATCTCTCTAATGAATACAGATGCAAAAATCCTCAATAAAATTCTAGCAAATCGTATCCAACAGCACATTAAAAGAATTATACATCATGACCAAGTAGGATTCATCCCAGGTATGCAAGGATGGTTCAACATAAGAAAATCAATTAATGTAATACACCATATCAACAAATCAAAGCAGAAAAACCACATGATCATCTCAATTGATGCAGAGAAGGCATTCGACAAGATTCAACATCCTTTCCTGTTGAAAACACTTCAAAAGATAGGAATACAAGGGAACTTCCTTAAAATGATAGAGGGAATATATGAAAAACCCACAGCTAATATCATCCTCAATGGGAAAAAATTGAAAACTTTCCCCCTAAGATCAGGAACAAGACAAGGATGTCCACTATCACCACTATTATTCTACATTGTGTTGGAGGTTCTAGCCAGAGCAATTAGACAAGAAAAAGAAATACAAGGCATCAAAATTGGAAAGGAAGAAGTAAAACTATCACTGTTTGCAGACGATATGATACTATACGTCGAAAACCCGGAAAAATCCACAACAAAACTACTAGAGCTAATAAATGAGTACAGCAAAGTAGCAGGTTACAAGATCAACATTCAAAAATCTGTAGCATTTCTATACACTAGTAATGAACAAGCTGAGGGGGAAATCAAGAAACGAATCCCATTTACAATTGCAACTAAAAGAATAAAATACCTAGGAATAAATTTAACTAAAGAGACAACAAACCTATATAAAGAAAACTACAAAAAACTGCTAAAAGAAATCACAGAAGACCTAAATAGATGGAAGGGCATACCGTGTTCATGGATTGGAAGACTAAATATAGTTAAGATGTCAATCCTACCTAAATTGATTTACAGATTCAATGCAATACCAATCAAAATCCCAACAACTTATTTTTCAGAAATAGAAAAACCAATAAGCAAATTTATCTGGAAGGGCAGGGTGCCCCGAATTGCTAAAAACATCTTGAGGAAAAAAAACGAAGCTGGAGGTCTCGCGCTGCCTGACTTTAAGGCATATTATGAAGCCACAGTGGTCAAAACAGCATGGTATTGGCATAAAGATAGATATATCGACCAATGGAATCGAATAGAGTGCTCAGATATAGACCCTCTCATCTATGGACATTTGATCTTTGATAAGGCAGTCAAGCCAACTCACCTGGGACAGAGCAGTCTCTTCAATAAATGGTGCCTAGAGAACTGGATATCCATATGCAAAAGAATGAAAGAAGACCCATCTCTCACACCCTATACAAAAGTTAACTCAAAATGGATCAAAGATCTAAACATTAGGTCTAAGACCATAAAACAGTTAGAGGAAAATGTAGGGAGATATCTTATGGATCTTACAACTGGAGGCGGTTTTATGGACCTTAAACCTAAAGCAAGAGCACTGAAGAAGGAAATAAATAAATGGGAACTCCTCAAAATTAAACACTTTTGTGCATCAAAGAACTTCATCAAGAAAGTAGAAAGACAGCCTTCACAATGGGAGACAATATTTGGAAATGATATATCAGATAAAGGTCTAGTATCCAGAATTTATAAAGAGATTGTTCATCTCAACAACAAAAAGACAGCCAACCCAATTACAAAATGGGAAAAAGACTTGAACAGACACCTCTCAGAAGAGGAAATACGGATGGCCAAGAGGCACATGAAGAGATGCTCAATGTCCCTGGCCATTAGAGAAATGCAAATCAAAACCACAATGAGATATCATCTCACACCCACCAGAATGGCCATTATCAACAAAACAGAAAATGACAAGTGCTGGAGAGGATGCGGAGAAAGAGGCACACTTATCCACTGTTGGTGGGAATGTCAAAGGGTGCAACCACTGTGGAAGGCAGTTTGGCGGTTCCTCAAAAAGCTGAATATAGAATTGCCATACGACCCAGCAATACCATTGCTAGGTATCTACTCAAAGGACTTAAGGGCAAAGACACAAACGGACATTTGCACACCAATGTTTATAGCAGCATTATTTACAGTTGCAAGGAGATGGAAACAGCCAAAATGTCCATCAACAGACGAGTGACTAAACAAACTGTGGTATATACATACGATGGAATATTATGCAGCTTTGAGACAAGATAAACTTATGAACCATGTAATAACATGGATGGACCTAGAGAATATTATGCTGAGTGAATCCAGCCAAAAACTAAAGGACAAATACTGTATGGTCCCACTGATGTGAACGGACATTCGAGAATAAACTTGAAATATGTCATTGGTAACAGAGTTCAGCAGGAGTTAGAAACAGGGTAAGACAATGGGTAATTGAAGCTGAAGGGATACAGACTGTGCAACAGGACTAGATACAAAAACTCAAAAATGGACAGCACAATAATACCTAATTGTAAAGTAATCATGTTAAAACACTGAATGAAGCTGCATCTGAGCTATAGGTTTTTGTTTTGTTTTGTGTTGTTTTGTTTTGATTTTACTATTATTACTTTTATTTTTTTCTCTATATTAACATTCTATATCTTTTTCGGTTATGTTGCTAGTTCTTCTAAACCAATGCAAATGTACTAAGAAATGATGATCATGCATCTATGTGATGATGTTAAGAATTAATGATTGCATGTGTAGAATGGTATGATCTCTAAATTTTGGGTTAATTTCTTTTTTTCCATTAATTAAAAAAAAAAAAAGAGAAGGGATAATTGGAGATGAAGGGATACAGACTGTACAACGGGACTGGATATAAAAACTCAGAAATGGACAGCACAATACTACCCAATTGTAATGCAATTATGTTAAAACACTGAATGAAGCTGCATGTGAGGTATAGGTTTTTTGTTTTTGTTTTTTTTCTTTCTATTATTGTTTTAATTCTTATTCTGTTGTCTTTTTATTTCTTTTTCTAAATTGATGCAAATGTACTAAGAAATGATGAATATGCAACTATGTGATGTTATTAAGAATTAATGATTGTACATGTAGATTGGAATGATTTCTAATTGTTTTGTTAATTCTTTTTTTAATTAATAAAAAAAAAAAAGAAAAAAAAAGAAAAATAGGTGGACGTGTGGGCCTCAACATTTATAATTATTTGAGTAGGAAAGTGATCAGAATATGAAATTGATAAGAAAAAGGGAACAATATAGGAAGAAAACCAGATTGATGTGGTTAAAACCAATGTCAGAAAGTGCTTTCAAAAGAAGGCTATTGTGTAGCAGATGGGGTAAGGTGAGGAAAGTTGTACATCATTCATGATTTAATTAAAGATATTTCCAAGGAATGTTTCAGGTCAATGTGCAATTGGAATACATTATAGAAAATAAAGTCGATGATAAGGAGAAGACAAGGAAGTATAGAATGATGTCCCTGCTGAGTATTTAAGATGAAGATTATGGCATGGGAATGATCCAGCAGAGCAGTTGTTGAAAAATGATGGCCCATAGGCTGAATCAAGACCACTACCAATTTTTTCGTGTGTAAATAGAATCTATTGGAGCACAGTCATGCCCGTTCATTTATGTATTATATGTAGTAGTTTTTGTGCTACAATAGCAGAGTTAAATAGTTGCAACAGAGATCATACGGATTGAATAGCCTGAAATATTTATTATCTGTCTCTTTAAAGATGAAGATTATTGATCCTGCAGTAGAGGAAGAAATGATAATTCAAAAAGAGAAAGGAGATTTTCTATTTGCAGGAGATAGGTGCTTAAGAAATTGAGAAATGATTGGATTTAGAGCATGAGTGGAAGAGTTGAATTCACAAAATATGGGACATTTTTGCCATTATAATGTAAAGAAATCACAATATGTAGTCATAGATTTAGAAAGTATGGTGTACTTTATGGTATAAAAATGACAGGTCAGCCTGTAAATTTCTGCTTTTGACTAAAATGTAGTTAGAAAGTGACAAAACAGTTGCTACTGCAAATAAGAAAAGCTCTTTATTAACAGTATAACAATTGGTTACTTAGGCAACACCATGTAAATACAAGTGTCCCAAAGCATTTGGGGAGGTGGCATGGGAAATTTATATTCCAAAAAACAGAAAGGGAATGGCAGTTGTCTGGCAAGTTCTGTTCTATCAGCATATTGGAACATCGAGGCAGAAGGAATGTGTCTGAAACTAATTAGTCAGAACTTAATCATCTTTTTCTTGTCCTACTTCCTTTAAGTCTTGTTCTCCAAACTGGGCGTTCCTGAAGACTGATTGAGTCAGCTTAGGGTGTCCACCTTGTGTACCTCCATTGCTGGAAGCCATTTTTTAACCCAGGGGCAGATCAGTTCAGAGTTCCTTTGCCGAAGGATTGAATTACCCTTCTGACTACAACTACCCAAAAATTAGCAGCAAGAAATAAATGTTCGGATTTTAAAAAAATCTGGGGAGGAAGATGGCGGCTTAGTAAGACGCGCGGGTCTTAGTTCCTCCTCCAGAAAAGCAACTAAAGAAACAGAAACAATATGAAACAGCTCCTGGAGTCACGACAGAGACCAAAAAGACAGCGTACCCCATTCTGGAATGGCTGAACAGGCAGGGAGAATCCGCTGCGCTGCGGTGAGATACCCGAGGGGCGCGCGTTTTCCCGGCCGGGGCGGCTGGCGACTGGGGTCCCCTCCACGCACGTGGCTCCCCGGTCTGACTGGGAACGTTGGATAGCGGGGCCCTTCCGTCACGCTTGGCATCTCGGGCCAGCTGGGCAATTTGGACTGGCACTCCCCCAAGCCGCGGCAGCCAGCGACCCCCACCTCCACGCACGGTTTCCCGGGCCGACTGCGAGATTCGGATTGGCGAGTTAAAGGAGACACAGCATCTTTTACTGGTGGGCCCCGCAGACAGACGAGCACCACGAGTGCCACCTATTGGGCAGGAAAAGAAAAGCAGAGCCCAGAGATTTCACAGAAAAACCTTTCAACCAGCTGGGTCCTACACCCAGGGAAATCTGATCAAATGCCCAGACACCAGCAGAAAATAATGGATGACGCTCGGAAAATTGAAGATATGGCCCAGTCAAAGGAACAAACCAATAGTTCAAATGAGATACAGGAGCTGAGACAACTAATGCTGAATATACGAACAGAAATGGAAAAACTCTTCAAAAACCAAATCAATAAATTGAGGGAGGACATGAAGAAGACATGGGCTGAACAAAAAGAAGAAATAGAAAATCTGAAAAAACAAATCACAGAACTTATGGGAGTGAAGGACAAAGAAGAAAAAATGGAAAAAAACAATGGATACCTACAATGGTAGACCTAAAGAGACAGAAGCTACAATTAGTGAACTGGAGGATGGAACATCTGAATTCCAAAAAGAAACAGAAACTATAGGGAAAAGAATGGAAAAACTTGAGAAGGGGATCAGGGAACTGAATGACAATATGAAGCGCACAAATATACGTGTTGTGGGTGTCCCAGAAGGAGAAGAGAAGGCAAAAGGAGGAGAAAAACTAATGGAAGAAATTATCACTGAAAATTTCCCAACTCTTATGAAAGACCTAAATTTACAGATCCAAGAAGTGCAGCACACCCCAAAGAGAATAGACCCAAATAGGCGTTCTCCAAGACATTTACTAGTTAGAATGTCAGAGGTCAAAGAGAAAGAGAGGATCTTGAAAGCAGCAAGAGAAAAACAATCTGTCACATACAAGGGAAACCCAATCAGACTATGTGTAGATTTCTCAGCAGAAACCATGGAAGCTAGAAGACAGTGGGATGATATATTTAAATTACTAAAAGAGAAAAACTGCCAACCAAGACTCCTATATCCAGCAAAATTATCCTTCAAAAATGAAGGAGAAATTAAAACATTTATAGACAAAAAGTCACTGAGAGAATTTGTGACCAAGAGACCAGCTCTGCAAGAAATACTAAAGGGAGCACTAGAGTCAGATACGAAAAGACAGAAGAGAGAGGTATGGAGTAAAGTGTAGAAAGAAGGAAAATCAGATATGATATATATAATACAAAAGCCAAAATGGTAGAGGAAAATATTATCCAAACAGTAATAACACTAAAAGTTAATGGACTGAATTTCCCAATCAAAAGACATAGAATGTCAGAATGGATTACGACCCAGCAATACCACTGCTAGGTACCTACTCAAAGGACTTAAGGGCAAAGACACAGACAGACATTTGCACACCAGTGTTTATAGCAGCATTATCTACAATTGCAAAGAGATGGAAACAGCCAAAATGTCCATCAATAGACGAGTGGCTAAACAAACTGTGGCGTATACCTACGATGGAATATTATGCAGCTTTAAGACAGACTAAACTTATGAAGCATGTAATAACATGGATGGACCTAGAGAACATTATGCTGAGTGAGCCTAGCCCAAAACTAAAGGACAAATACTGTATGGTCCCACTGATGTGAACCGACATTCAAGAATCAGCTTGGAATATATCATTGGTAACAGAGACCAGCAGGAGTTAGAAACAGGGTAAGATAATGGGTAATTGGAGCTGAAGGGATACAAACTGTGCAACAGGACTAGATACAAAAACTCAAAAATGGACAGCACAATAATACCTAAGTGTAATGTAACTAGGTTGGAACACTGAATGAAGCTGCACCTGAAATATGGTTTTTTGTTTGTTTGTTTGCGTGTTTGTATCTTTTGTTTTTGTTTTTTTCTTTTTCCTTTTTATATATATATATATTTTATTAGTATTATTATTTTAATTCTCTTCTCTATATTAACATTCTATATCTTTTTCTGCTGTTTTGCTAGTTCTTTTCCTAAATCGATGCAAATGTACTAAGAAATGATGATCATACATCTATGTGATGAAACTAAGAATTACTGAGTGCATGTGTAGAATGGAATGATTTCTAAATGTTGTGTTAATTTCTTTTCTTTTTTTTGATTAATAAAAAAAAAATTAAAAAATAAATAAATAAATGTTTGTAAGACACAAGATATCAGACCACAAAGGACAATGAACCCTGAGAGATGAGAAACAAATTTGGTGAACAATTACAGTTGTTACAGCTTTCTTTCTTCAAAGATTCCAAGCCATAGGAAAGGGATTACTGACAGAACCCAGAAAATCTTGTAACTTGAGGAGATGAGCCTGAGAGTCTGAGGAGATCAGGAGGTTTTAGGACAGAACATGACAGATGAAAAGAGTTTAGAGTTTACAGAAAAAAAAATTTACAGATAGTAAACTCTGGAGATCATAGTGAGTCTCCCTCAAGTTTTCAGGGCAGTAATGGTCAATGACTACATGTGAAAAAACTATGCCAGAGCCCAAGGAAAGATGATCAAAAAGACTAGAAATAATGGTGCCCTGTGCTTAAACAGGACTGGGATTTTTCCCTGTCCCCTTAATCAGTCTCGAAAAACCTCGTTTCATGAGTCATTGGGTATAAAACTAACAAAGGTTTTGCCTGAGTAGTCAGACAAGACTTAGACTTAACAAATCTATTGTCTTGCATGACAAATTTTAAAATCAACACCTGAAAGTTTCAAGCTATTTACAAGTATCTTAATTCCATCCTAAAACAAAGTTCAAAATCATTTATAGACATTTAAATTATTCAGAAGTCTACAAAGTAAAATTTCCAAGTCTGGTATCAAATAAAAAATATTAGGCATGTAGAGAAGTAAGAAAACAGTACTTATAATAAAGAGCTAAAGCAATCAATATCAACCAAGAATTGACACAGATAGTAGAATTAGCATGTAGGAACAAAGAAACAAAAACAAAAACAAAGTTGTAACTATACTTTGGATGTTCAGTTGTTAAAAAAGCAAAATAGAAAAAAATACGCATATTGATATTCTGCAGTAGAAAACTACAATGTCTAAGATGAAGAAAAAGAGAGGTAAAGAGAGATATTTTTTAGTAAAGAACTTCCAATGGATAAAATTAACAGCAAATTCAACATGGAAGAATAAAAACTTAGTAAATTTGAAGATGTAGCAGTAGAAACTATACAAAAACACATAGAGAAAAGAAAATTTTAATGCATGGGCATTGGTGAGTGGTAGGACAACTTCAAGTAGTCAAATATATATGATGAGAGTCCCCAAAGGAAAGGAGAGAAAAGTAAAGAAAAAAAATTTGAATAAATAGCCTACTATATTTCAGGGTGTCCAGAAATCAATTGATAGAGAAAAAGCATTGAATAAATAGCCAACTAGATTCCAGGGTGTTCTAGTATTCAGAAATCAATCAATAAAACTCATTATATTAATGATTAAAAAAGGAAAAAAAATGATAATCTAAAACACAGAGAAAGCACTCAACAAAATCCAACAACCATTCCTATTAAAGAAAAAAACAAACAAACAAACTCTCAGCAAATTAGAAACATGAAAATATGTCCTAAACCTGATAAAAGTTCATATGAAAATCTACAGTTAAACATCAAAGCTAGTGGTAAAAGACTATTTTTTAATCAATTAAATTAAGAATAAGTCAAGTGTGGCCACTTTTACGCTTTTATTCAATATTCTACTCAAAGTTTTAGCCAGTGCAATAAGGCAAGAACAGTAAAATTTTATACACTGGTGAAGAAGAAGTAAAACTGTCTTCATTTTCAGGTGATTTGATTGTTTATGGAAAATTTGACGAAACTTACAAAAAAGATGCTAGAACCCATAATCTAGTTTAAAATGCATGATCAACATATATAAATTAATTGCATTTCTATGTATTAGCAACAAACAAATGAAAATAGAAATAAAAACAATAACTGCATCAAAATACATATTTAGAGATGAACTTGGCAAAATATAGGAAAGACCTATATCCTGAAAACTACAAAATATTGCTGAGAGATATTTTTAAAGATCAAAATAGATAAAGAAATATGCTGTGTGGTTGGGCGGTGACCCTGTGTATAAATGGATGATTTGGAGAGGAAGAAATTATCTCTAGAATGGCCAAGAATGTGAGAAGACCAAGTAAAGTGTTGGAGGGATCATTTATTGTATCATGAATTTGGACAAGAATGATCACAGGAAGAACGGGGAAGGTGACAGCAATTCAAGTTTTAAATTTATCTTGGAATGAAGGAGTACATTGGGGCATCTTTAAATGACATTAAGAGGATGGTAAGACTGTACTCTGATTAAACACATTTCAAAAGTGGTGAATATTTGAAAGGAGAAGGAAGCAGGCATTTGATTAAAAAGAGCAGTATGGAACAAAGAATATTCCTTCCCACTTACAGGTATGCACATGAGGTGTAGGAAAGGGAAATGCTATGGAGATAACTGCCAAGACCCTGGTTTTATTTAGAGCAAGAACACAGGAATCTTCACAGGAAAGTAAATACCCACTGGGATTTCTGGTTGGGAGATTCTTCATAATTTATAAATACCAATCTTACACTGTTTATTATATCAAATGAGAGAACAGATTTCACTGCAGGTACACATGTTCAAATACTAGACTAAAATGTATGGGTAACTAAAGCTCTGGGATTGAATTGACCCATCGCTTTTTCAGGGTGTTTTGAACTTTTACTTAATACTAGACTTTTTCTTTTCTTAAATAAAATTAATATCTGGTTTTGAATTTCTAGTCTAAAGAACAATTTATCTTTACCATGTTATCACATTACTTTTATTATTTTAACGTTAAATTACGATTTAAAATATATAATATCTAATAGGGCATTTTTCTCCAATTTTCTGAACTTCATTTTAAACTCTCAATTATTTTCTTCTTAAATATAAATTTTGAAAAATTATTGGAAAATTCAAGAAGAGATTTGTTGGAATATTGATTTTATACTTATTAAAGCTGAAAATTTAATTATGAAGAATTTACTTCTTCACATCTGAACTGTACCTATTTATGTACCCCAGAAAAGCCATGTTTTAATGCTGATCCAACTTGTGGGGCCAAACCTATTGTTTAGAGTAGGAAACTGTGATTGGATTGTTTTCATGGAGATGTGGCACACCCAACTGTGGGTGTGGCCTTTTGATTAGATGGAGATGTGAGGGTCTTGATTAGTTTACTAGAGTCCTTTAAAAGGGGAGTCATTTTGGAGAAACCTCAGATGCAGATGCTTGGAGAACAATTGCTTCAGAGCTGACAGAGATGTGGATGTTAAGTGATTCTTGGATTGCTGACAGAGAAAGCAGATGCTTACACTGGGCAGAGCCAAGAAAACATCATTATGTGCCTTCCCATGAAATGCTAAGCAAGCCAGAACTTGCAGAGAGCCAAAGGAAGTCAAGAGATGAAACCCAGACCTGGAGAAGCCAAGTGAGGAACCCCACAGGAAACAGAGACTGAAAACAAAAGAGTCCAGGAGTAAGAGACCAGGAGATGCCAGCCAGGTGACTTCCTACCTGACAGAGGTGTTCTGGATGGCATCAGCCTTTCTGGACTCAAGATATCTTTTCCTGGATTGCTTGTTTCAGAGATTTTTCTCTCCATAGAACTGTAAAATTATAATAAATTCCCCTTATAAAAGCCATTCCATTTCTGGTATATTGCATTCTGACAGCTTTAGCAAACAAAAACAATAACTTTCCATTTTCTCTTCCACAAATACATCTTTTCTATGTATCCAAACTTGAAAAATTTGTCTCTTACTAAAAATACATTTTTATGTACCAAACGCTTCATCATTAGTTTTATTGCCATATTTCATCTTTGGTGGATTTTTAAATATATTATACCTTATTTGGTTGTAAAACATAAGTATTAATGATCTTTATGTTTTGTTTTAATTGTCTAGATACTTCATAGTCTTATGAATGCTAATAACTCTTATAAGAATTTTCATTTATTTCCATTATTAAAAAGCACAATTTGCATATAAAGAGCCATGTCATCTGCTATGGTGTTACAAGTGGGGTGGGAGGAAAGCATGGATAATGAAATAGGGGAGAATTTAGAAAGAAATCTGGAGAGAGGGGATATTTTTTTGAAAAGGAGGTACAGGAGTGAATAATAAGAAAGTTTAATAGCTCATAAAAAAGACCCAGTAGACAGGGAGGAAGAGCAACTTCTGATAATTAATTAGATAATATATTAGGTGAGGTGCTAGGGAAGTCTAGAACCAGGCAAGAGGAAGATATAGCCTTCCTCAAGGGACAGGGAGAGGAACAGAAGGAATAAAATGATAATATTTACAGAGGAATCTGCAGATGTCGCAGAATTTTGAGGACGTTCTTGGCTAAAGGCTGCTTCTATTTTGGGGCAATAGGAGATGTGGCTATTTTCTTTGCTAAATCAGTGTTTCTGCTTGTCTTAGAGTGCTAATTCCTATAAGGTTGGATTTAAGTTAGGCTCTGTCTTAGTAACTTTATATACTAACCTTATGCAATATTGTATTTTCAGAGATTAAAAAAAAAAACTGAATTTAAAATCTTACACAAGTACTGGCATTAAAATTATTTGAGCTGTTTAATTTTTAAAGTACCTAAATGTCAATGGTATTGGAAAGTTTGTCAGTCCCATTTATATTCCATTGACTCCAGGACAATTTGTCAATGTCAGAATTTGTGCACAGTATTCACAGTTGTCTCTGTGCCATTATGCTTTTAAAGATTATATTATGCTACAATGTGTTCAGTTACTTCAAGCGAGAAGTAGGTTAGCTTCATATAGGTAAAAAATATTTATTTTACATTCAAACTGATCACTTCTGCCTTCTGTCCTTGTCTTTTACTGATTTTCAATTGTACATGAGTTGTTAAGGAATGAATCACAATTTTAAGCCTATACATAAAGTAGGTGAGAACACATCTAGGTTGCTGAAACTTTATTGTTATTTTTGAATGCGGTTATTTGATAGAATTTTACTACTTTTACTTTGATTGCCAAAGGCCAGCAAAGTAACTTGCCCTCAAAAATAACAGGAGTTCTCAGAAGAACAGGAGGAAAAGAATGATCATTCTTTTGGGAACATTTGGACAATATTGCTAAAGTAATGCAGGGAAGGAGACAAGTAAGAAGGTCCTTATTACATGAACTATAATCTGAAACAGCAAAAACTGATTTGATGATTTCAAGAAATATGGAACCAGCCTCACATACCTCTTTACTTTCTGGTTTTTCACATTGCTATCCCGTCTGGTAAGACTTCAGTTAGCAGGAGTTTACTGCCAAGAAGTAACTGCTCTGCATTAATAAATTCTGGAATATAAACACCTTAATTCCAAGAGGACAATATAATCATGATCTCTCTATCTACTTACTCATTTTTTTCTCTCTCTCAACATGATTACAATTCAAGTTATCAGGCTAAATACATAATAGACAAAATGGACCTAAAAAAAGACATACAACAGTATCAAAAAAAAAAAAAAACTAAATATGTACAATTCATGATCCAAGCAAGACTCCTAGTTGTTGTTTTAATCTACATAATTATCCACCTTGCACCATCCAAATTAAGTGGTTTGGATAACTGTGACCTCGTCACTTGGTCATTTTGAGCCTGATGGGTCATATCAGCATTAAATGCCATGCACAATGGCAAACTGCACTTTTAATTATTATAGTTATATACTATTTAAACTAAAATAGATTTATTAATAAAAATTGTTTTGATTAATTTTGGATATCACTTAGAGTGTATACCGTAGTACTTCCCTCCTCACCTTGCTCCACCATGCCTTTATTTTCCCATTGCATCAACTCCAGTAACTGATGAACTATGCTATATTATAATTGTCAAATACTACAGTAATTCCAATTTTTTCTCTGTTACAACCCTCTAACTTCAAAATACACAAAATTGAAGTTTCTTCAATTCCTGTCTTCCTTTCTATTCTTCCTTCTTGCAATAACTACAGTGAGATGTCTATTTAGTCTTTTTTGAATATATTTTCATTTATCTCGTTTGAGACCTGCCAGTAAAGCAAGTAGATTTATCTAAAAAGTCAAATTGTAAACTCATCTTTTCAAGCCTAGTACCTCTTTAGATTATTGATACTATCACAAATAATTACTGTTATCCTTTGATTGTTTTCCAGTACTTTACCAATCAATGTTTTTATCCATAATAAATCAGCTCCTCCAATTATTGCTAAACACAAGACTAAGAGCCATAAAAATATTTTGCCATAAAATATATTTTAAAAGAATGAAATAATTCAGATAAGATTTTAAGCTTTGAGTTAATAAACAGACCATTTCAAAATAAAATTTATAAAAATATTTTTAAATGAGAAGAATGAACTATAACACATTGTGAGCATATTCAGAAGTAAATCACAAGAAATATTAAAACACAAATGTATATTATGAAATGAGAAATAGAAGAAAAATGTCAGAATAAGGATCTATCTAAACTTTTAAGAAAAAAAGAAACCACAATAAACTTAAGAAAACAGTGTACAGATTATCTTTATTGTGGTAACAAATGAACAGCACAACATTTCCTTTGTCACTTTCATATGTACAATTCAATGATACAACTTGCATTCACAATATTGTGCTACTATCACCATCCTTCATTAACAAAACCTTTTCATCATCTCAGCAGAAGCCATGAACCTTTTAATAATAGCCATTTTTTCCCTCCACCTGCTCCTGAAAACCTCAAATCTACTTTCTGTCTCTATGAACTTGCTTATTTTAGATATTTCATATAAAAAAATCATGCATTTGTTCTTTTGTCCGACTTTCTTCACTCAACATGATTTACTCAAGATCCATTATATAGCATGTAGCATAATTCCTTTTTATGACTGAATGATATTCCATTGCATGAATATACCATATTTTATTTATCTATTCATCTGTTGTGGACATTTGGGTTACTTCCACTTTTTTATTCTTGTGAACAATGATGTTATGAACAGAGATGTACAAATATCTGTGTCCCTGCTCTCTATTATTTTTATTATATGCCTAGAAGTGAGGTACTAACATATAGTAATTCTAAGTTTAGTTTTTTATAAACCACCAAAAACAGCTGCACCATTTTACATTCCCCTCAACAGGGTACTTAAGTTCCTATCTCCTTTTATCCTTGCTTTTACTTATTTTCTATTATTTTAAAAGTAATGGTGATCCTAATGTTTGTAGTGATATCTTACTCTGATTTTGGTTTGTATTTCCCAGATTTCTAATTTGCTTATTGGCCATTTGTATGTCTTCTTTAGAGAATGTCTATTCAAGACCTTGTCCACATAGATTGGGATGTCTTTTTGTTGTTGAGTTATAGGAGTGTTTTATATTAAATTAGATATTAAACACGTATCAGATACATGCTTTCTAAATATTTTTCTATCAGTTTTCTTTTCACTTTTGTGATAATGTATTTGGTACACACAAGCTTTTTTTTTTAATTGTGAAAAACAACATGTACAAAAAAGCAATACATTTCAAAGACATAACAATTAGTTGTAGAACAGATTTTAGAGCTTGGTATGGGTTACAAATCCAAATTTTTTGGTTTTTACTTCTAGCTGCTCCAAGACACTGGAGACTAAAAGAAATATCAATACAATGATTCAGCAATTATACTCATTTGTTAAATCCTATCTTCTCTGTTATAACTACACCTTCTTCTTTGATCTTTCTCCCAATCTTTAGGGGTACTTGGGCTATGACCATTCTAACTTTTTCATGTTAGAAAGCATTATGGATAACATGGAATAAGGGATGGAACTAGTTATTGTTTTGGAGAGGCTGGTGCCTCTGGGTTTCAGGACATATCAGGCCTGGGAAACCATCTGGAAGTTGCAGGTTTCTGTGAAGTAAACACAATGCATGGAAGATTAGTAGAGTCTCAGAAAAAGCCTTAGGTGTTCTTTAGGGTTGGCAGGAATGGTTTTGGGTGGGATTTGCAAACCATGATAAGTAACAAAGTCCAGCTGTATCTTATGTAAGAGTAGCCTCTAGAGTAGCCTCTAGAGTCTATTTGAACTCTCTCAGCCACTGATACCTTATTTATTAGTAGTTCATTTTCCCTTTTGTCAGGAAGGCATTGTTGATCCCATTGTGCCAAGGTCAGGCTCATCCTGGGAGTCATATCCCATTTTGCCAGGGAGACTCTCACCCCTGGATGTCACGTCTCATGTAAGGGGGAGGGTAATGATTTCACTTGCCAAGTTAGTCATAGAGGGAGAGACCACATCTGAGCAACTAAAGAAGTCCTCTGGAAGTGCCTCTTAGGCATAACTGTAAGTAGTCTTAGCCTCTCTGTTACATAAATAAGGTTCACAAGAGTAAGCTTCAAGATCAAGGGTTTGGCTTATTGATTTGGGAGTCCCTAATGTTTGAGACAGTATCAGGGGTTTCCCCTATGGTAAAGTTTAATAGTTCCATTTTTAATCCCATCCCTCAAGCGACTTTGCCAATACTTTTTAAATATCTGTGCAACATACTCTGGGATGTATCCAAACACTGCATTAAGTTATACAAAATGCCAATCCTTCATTCCCATTTTGGCCATGTTTGGATTGTTTAAATGATCTGTGCAGACAGGATGAGTTAGATTATGTGTTACAGAAAATTTAGGTTCTGAACAAAATAAACTTCTTGCTTTGGTTTTATAGAGTACATGAAGTTCTAAAATGCAGACAACAACTATTAAAGAAATTGAAAAGGAGATTAGACTTCAATTAGAGATAAGAATGAAGCCGATTAGGTCATAATTAATGTAAATCAGAATACAGCTCTACCATTATACATTCCTACCAGCAGTGCATAAGCATCCCAATCTCTCCACATCCTCGTCAACATTTGTAGTTTCCTGTTTGCTTAATAGCAGCTTTTATTTTTGGCATGAGCAGGCATTGGGAATAGAATCCGGGTCTTCCACATGGCAGGCGAGAACTCTGCCTGCTGAGCCA
Organism: Tamandua tetradactyla; assembly: GCF_023851605.1. Taxonomy (NCBI): domain Eukaryota; kingdom Metazoa; phylum Chordata; class Mammalia; order Pilosa; family Myrmecophagidae; genus Tamandua; species Tamandua tetradactyla. Next base: position 34,318,682 of record NC_135345.1, on the reverse strand, counting down.
CCAAGGCCCACCCATTTAATAGCAGCTGTTTTTATAGATGTAAAGTGGTATCTCATTGTAGTCTTGATCTGAATTTCCCTTACAGCTAATGAAAATGGGCACTCTGCATGTGCTTTTGAATCATCTTTATTTGCTTTTCGGAAAAATACCTATTAATATCTTTAGCTTGTTTTGTAATTGGGTTGCTTGTTCTTTAGTTCTTGAGTTGTATAATTTCTTTATGTATACAAAATATCAACCTTTATACTATATCTGATTTCCAAATGTTTTCTCGCATTGGATTTTCTATCTCTTCACCTTTTGACAAAGTCTTTTGAGGCAGAAAAGCATTTGATTTTAATTAGTTGCCCATTATTTATTTTTCCTTTTGTTGCTTGTGTTTTGGTGTAAAGTTTAAGAAGCTACCTCCTATTACTAGGCCTTGAGAATGTTTCCTTATATTTTCTTCTAGAAGTTTTATAGTACTGGTTGTTATATTTAGGTCTTTGATATACTTTGAGTTAATTTTTGTCTAGGGTGTAAGATAAGGGTGCTCTTTCTTTCTTTTGGCTATTGATATCATTATCTCCCACACCTATTAACTGAAAAGACTATTTTGTCTCAGTTCAGCAGATTTGAGGGCCTTGTTAAAGATCACTTGACCATAAATTCGGTGGTCTATTATCTTTCTGTCTGTTGGATTACATTGGTCAATACTTCTGTCTTTGCACCATGTCCATTCTGTTTTGACCACTGTGGTTTTATATAAGCTTTAAAATCATCAAGTGTTAATCAACACATAACTTTTTTAATTTTGGTGAAATATAATTTATTTATTTTTTTCTTTGTAGCTTATGTTTTTTTCATATGTAGATTAAGTTTAATAAAACAAAATGAAATATAAAGCTGTTAGATTAAAAAAATAAAACTGGTAAAGATAAAACAGAGAAATAACTAACTGTAAATAAATCAAGGAAAAGTAAGAAAAATAATAATATGCAAATTAGAAATGAGGAAGGATAAAAGCAAAGATAAATACAACTATACCTTATTTGTAGTAAAAACTCAAATAAGTTAATTAATCTTCTAGTTAAATATAAATGTCTAAAGGTTGGAATGATAATCTAGCTACAAAGAGAGGGTTGTAGTAAGTTCATATGAAAAGATTTTTTTAAAGAGTCTAATACATTCCTTGGCTGAAAAATTGATGGCAAGGTCAAAATTTTGACAAAATAAAAATTGTAGAGAAAACAGGGTGCTATCAGCATTAATAAATGAACTTTCAAATCACTAGGATTAAATTTAATGAAAAATGTATAGAACTATCACGACTATGACTAACCTCTATTAAGACTCAAAAAGAAGGCTTGAATAAATATAATCATTCAGGTAGAACACAGTAGAAGCTCTCTTCAAGAAAAGCATGAATCTGCATCATGTTATTAAATGTTTTTTTCCATTCACTTTGTTAAATGATTGAAGCTTTTGACTAGTCTCCGGTATGTCTTTGTACTTCCTGTAAATTGTGTTCAATACTTTCCAGTCAATCATGCTTGTTCACAAACCTGTTTATGCCAATTCTACATGTGTTCATTTTATTATTTTGACATAATAACTTTATGCATGATATAGGCATGCAAATTATTGTCAAAATAATTAATATTATTATGCAATTTAATCTTTTAAAGGAAAATGCATTTGATATTTATAGGAAATTATTTTATTTCCATGGAAAATAAACTGGCTTACTTATTTTATGTAAAATGATTTAGAAAGTACCTTGTTGTAGTATTATCAAATAATGTATGGCTGTGACAAATGTTAAAGAGCAAGGGCAGAAAACTTTAACATAAAAAGGAAATTCTACAATCTTAAATTTGAAAAAGAAATAGTATATACTCTAGATTAACTTTTTCTTTCTAAAGGCCCCCTATTTCCAAGTTCTGCCCAATATAAAGAACTAAAAGCAAAGACAACCAAATAACAATGAGTAACTGTATAGACAAGATTGCAATCTTTAAAAGAGTTTTTCATTTAAAGGAACCAAGGCTTCTCAGAAAATGCTGATGCCAGGTCAGGAATGAAAAATTGAAAGGGAAGGAAAACTTTGCTCCAGAAAGCAAGTAGGATCAGAGATCATGAGGTCATGTCCAAATAAAATAGAGTCCATTTGAAAGGAATTTCTATTGGAAAATATGGGATATTTTAAACTCCCAAAGAATAATGAATGTAGTGTATTGAAATCATCAAATATATTTGTGATACTAATAGTAATATTTTTGAAAGAAAACCTCATTGTCACCTTTGGAAGTTACTCAGGGAACCAATTTATTGTTATTAAAAAAATATTTTGTAAGTAAATGCAAAGTACCAAGCACTATATTCTGTCTTTCCTATGTGAAGTATTCTTCAGAATAAATGTAGTTGATGGAGGAAATTTCTCCTTTACATTAGATTACAACCAGTAAGTGAAGAAGCAATGAAAGATGCAGAAACTCACCATTTTTGAACCCCTTATAAGGTAATGGATTTAGCATCTCAGTGGATGTTAAATCATCTGTTTAAAGAATAATGAGACATATGATGGATGGATCCAGCAGCCAATATCTCAATCAAATGACCTATCTTAAAGAACAGTGTGAGTCAACCAGACATTAATACTGGTTGATTTGTGTGATGGATATATATCACACAATTCCAGCTATAATGTGTTCTTGCCCAAATTTGAACTTGAATATATCAAGTCTCTAAAGCTACCAATCTGGAGAATGTATGGAGAATAGATGAAAAACTTAAATGATAGTGTGAGGAGTCAATCAACCAGATTCAGAATAAGGTCAAATTTCTTGAACTCCTCCATAGGACAAGTAAGTGACATAAAAGAGACTGTGGGAATGGAAATAGTTATGGATTTTAAAAAGTTTAAAAGGCATATAAACGAAATGCAGTGTATGGCAATCATTTGAGCAATTATGAAAAAAAAAAGTTGTTACAATAACATTATTTTAGACAACCAGAAAACGTAAACCAGAAAATAATATTGCTTTTAGATGATACAAAAGATGTATTTAGAAAAAATATCTGTTATTTTAGATATGTAACATCATCATTATTACTAAAAATACATTATTAGAGAAACATACTGAAATATTTAAGTGAAATGAAAGGATGTTGGCTTTTTTTAAACAGTTATGAATAAAAGAAAAATGTGTATTTTTGAGATATTTTACAAAGGTCTTCCTCAGAATGTTTTCAGTGCTGTTTCTTTGGCCATTAGGTTTCAAATACTTAAAAATTAATTTCCACATGTATATTTTTCCTAAATATTCACTTTGAAACCACCACAAAAACTAAGCACAAATGTCTTTATCAAATATCAGATTTTTAGCAAAATATGTATCCGTGCCCTAAAAATTCCTACCTGGCGATCCTATTTTCCATCAGTTATTCATCATTTTTGATGCAATTTTGTTACTTTCTCTTGATTTTGAAAGCAAATAAAAAGAAGCAACACAAAACCAAAAGCAAAAATGTATCACTGAAAATGCAACTTTATAATTTTATTCTCAATATCCCCAATACTTACTACTATAGTCTTATTCACAGAGCATCAGGTTGTATAAATAGGAAATGTGAATAATGTATCAAGTTTAAGTTCTGTGAATCAGTGTTAAAAGAGACTTTCATAAAAGCCTTAACAAAAGTTAAATAAATAAATGGAGATAAATAATGTGTTGGCATATTCTGAGATGCTGTAAAGGATTCCAGGAGTTTTATGAAACACTAACCTGACTAGAGAAAATTAACAATTGAAGTTTATCTTTTTCTTCCCTTTAGGCAAAAAAGTGAAACAAGCTTCATATTGTCCTCCTGAGTATCCCTTTACAAGCTACCACACAGGTTACCTATAACGGACAAGCCAGCCTCCCTCATATTTCATGATGCATTTCATATTTTGTTCCAGTAAAATAACTTTTGAAGAGAAATTCCCAGTATATCATTCATAGGGTTGTTCTCAGCCATCTTGCTCTCTCATGTTTTATAGTTTCCCTTTTGTTCCTCATACGCTCCCTTTTTGTACCCCATGTATAATTTGCACATTTCCATCTCCTTAGCCTAGAATGCCTTCCCTTCATCTCTTTATCACCTCATAACCTTACCAATGCTCTTTGACTCTCAGAGACTGCATTTACAGTCTTTATGTTCTCTCCTGTCTTCCCTCCATTTCCCTATTATTTTTATTCTCTTCTCTCTTTTCCAGCTTCCATTTTATTTTCGAATCTGTGTTCTTGTCTGTCTTTCCTACTCTCTCTCTCCTGATTCGTTAGGTAAAAGGCCACAGAGCGATAGCTTCAGACCTCAGTTCAATGCTCCCAAAAGAGCAACAATCTTTGTGACTCTTAGTTCAAATCTTAAAAATATTTTAAATTTCTCTAAATTTTTCTTTCTTAGCCAGGCGATGCAATAGTTGTCAAACCACTGAGTTAGATATCAACCACTGGTCTAGCCTTCCACGGCCTGGGTGTGAGACTTCATCTTTCCTAGGCAATAGGACAGAAGGCAATGAGTGCAACAGTTTGACTATAGGGGCTATAGATGGAGTCTGTTACGAGGCATGTGTGCACAAACCTATTTTCCCAAGTTTTTATTAGGCAAACACCGTTTGTTTTGTCTTCTAAAATAAAAATACTGATATATGCCTTAAATATGTTTTCATAGTTCTCACTTGTATTATTTGAGTTTCTTATTTTTTGCATTAAAGTAACTTCAGATTTTTAATGCACCCAGTGCATTTATTTATTTCATTCCAAAATAGGTATAACATCACCATTTTGTGTATGTCCCTTGAGAATTCTCCAACCGATATTATGCATGGAACATGTTTCCCTTTTCTCAATCAGAAAAAAAATAGTTATATTTATTTTCCACTAACTTTGTCAATTTCTTTCATTTAAATGAATAATCAATTTGGCATGCATTTTAGCTTATGCCATGCAATTAGTTAATTTTTACATTTGAAAAAATGTATGCAGAAGTCCTAATGACTTTATTGAATATGTTCTTTAAGGTATAGTTCTTATAAAATCATATTTCTTATTAAAAATTAATATATCAGCTTAAAATAATGCCTATTATTATGTCACAGTTCTGTGGGTCCTAAATCTGTGCATTGCTCATCTGGGTCCTCTGCTCAGGGTCTGACAAGGCTGAAGATGTGCTTTCACCTGGAGGTTGTGTTTTCATTTGGCAGCTAGACTAGGGAAGACTCCCTTTTCAAGGCAATTTAGGTTGTTGGCAGAAGTCAGTTCCTTGTGGTTGTGGGATGAAAACCCCTTTTTCTGCTGGCTGTAGGCCAGGTGGCTTTCAGCTCCTAGAGGGTGCTGTTAAGTCCTAGCCACATAACCCTCTCTAAAACAGCACGGGGTTTTCCCAAAGGAAACAGGAGACTCTTTGGCTTCAAAATTTTCTCTTCAGGAAGAGCTTAACCCACATTTAAGCATTCACCTGTTTAGCTCAAGCCCACTGAAGTTAAATGTTGTTTGGATTCATTCAAAATCTAACCACAGGGTGGGCCACAGTGGCTCAACAGGCAGAATTCTCACCTACCATACCAGAGACCTGGGTTTGATTTCTGGTGTCTGACCATGCAAAAAAAAAAAAAAAAAAAAAAAAAAAAATCTAACCACAAAAGCGGGGAGGGACAAGAGTTAAGAAGAGGTTTAGATTTCCTATTTGGCTAGGATGTGTTTATTGGTTTTCTTTCTCTTGGAAAAATTCAGCATGTTGATGGACTGTGAACTTTGGGCCCTATACATGATGCCTTAGGAATGCAGGTGGCTGTAGGATGCACTGACTGAGAAGTAGATTGGTGAACGATGGTATATACTTATGTATGAAGGTTGTGCTGCTACAAAAAAAGGAACAAAGTCATGAGGCATGCAACGATGTGAATGAATATGGGGGACATTTGGTGAGACAAAATAAGCCAGAAACAAAGGAACAACAATGGTATGGTCACCTTTAGAAAATACTTATAAGAAAATAGGGGTCTAGATTATAAACTTTTAGAGCAGACACATTAAGTCCAGAGTGGTGATTATTATTTCTGGATTTTGAGAGGCTGCTTTATATACATAACCTGATATTTAGCGATAAGAAAGAAGCCAGCTTGGGGTTAAAGTAATTCAGGACATAGGGGTAAGGAAGATAGTGTCTATATTTTAGAACCACAGACATACTCTTTGAGGCCAATGGAATAAGGACTTATCTGGTCTGGAACTGAAAATTTTCTGTAGTGCATAATCTAAGTCAACCTATCTGTATAGTTCATCTAAACAATTGAAACCAGAACAATTGAGCCCAAAATAAGAAAGAGGTCTTTTAATCCTGCATAGATTATTGTAATGCCTGGATACATCCTAGAGTATATTAAGCAGATAATCAAAAAGTATTGACAAAGTCCCCTGAGGGATAGGAGATAGAATATGGAACTATTAAACTTTACCATCAGGGAATCCCCTGATACTGTGTCAAACTTTAGGGATACCCAAATCAATAGGCCATGCCCTCAATCAAGAGGCTTACTCTTGTGAAACTTATGTAAATTCTAGAGAAGCTTAGCCTACCTATTGGCATGCTTAAGAGTTACTTCTGTTGCTCAGATGTGGCCTCACTCTCTCTAAGTCCAACTGTGCAAGTGAAATCATTGCCTTCTCTCCTACATGGGACTTGACATTCAAGGGTGAAAGTCTCCCTGGTGATGTGGGAGATGACTCCCAGTGATGAATCTGGCCCTGGCACCATGGGATTAACAATTCTTTAATGTCAAAAAGGGAGAAAAGGAGTGTAACTAATAAAGTAGCAGTAGCAGAGAGAGTTCAAATAGAATTTAGAGGCTACTCTGGAGGTTACTCTTATGTAAGCTTCAGTTAGACCTTGCTACCTATCATGACCTGCCAACCCTTAACCAGGACCATTCCAGCTAATCCTAAAGAACACCTATGGCGGGCAGGCCACGGTGGCTCAGCAGGCAAGAATGCTTGCCTGCCATGCCAGAGGACCGGGTTCAATTCCCTGTGCCTACCTATGCAAAAAATAAATAAATAAATAAGAAAAAAAAACAGAACACCTATGGCAATATATAAGATTTCACAAGAATTCAATGCACTAGAATAACTTTCCAGAAACCCACAACCTTTATATGGGTCCCTGGTCCAGGAAGTCCTGAAACTTAGAGGCTATAGCCTCTCCGGAACATCAGCTAGTTCCATCTCCCTACCCCATATTAGTTGACAGACCCTTCCAATATGAAAAACTTAGAATGGCCATAGCTCAAACACCCCTAAAGAGAGAGATGGAAAGATCAAAGGTGACGGTGGAGTCATAAAGAGAAGATAGGATTTAACAAATGAATATTAATGCTAAATAGTTAAATTGATATCTCTTTTGGTCTCCAGTATTTTAGAACAGCTAGAAGTAAAAACCTAAAATTGTGGTATTGTAACCCATGTTAAACTCTGAAATATGTTCTACAACTAATTGTGGTGCTGTGCTTTGAAATGTATAGCTTTTTTGTATCTATGTATACATATGCTATTTTTCACAAGAAAAAGAAGGAAGAAAATTTGATTGTGATGATTAAAAAATATTTAAGCTTTCTAGCCTCCTATATTCTTAAGCAGCTAGAAGGAAAAATCTGAGAGGACCATATGGTAGCAAATGACAAACTCTGGATCTGTCTTGTAACTACTGTTGAAGAATGCTTTGAAAACTATTGCTTTTTTATTTCTTTGCCCTGTATATATGCTATACTACACACTACAACACACACACACACAAAAAAAAACTTAACCACAGAAGTGAAATCATGTCATGTTCACAAATTCCACCCACAGGCAAGGGAAAGGGATCATACAGAGGACAAAAATTTGGGCACCATCTTAGAATTCAGCCTAGCATATTTCTCAGGCTTTGGCCATTCAAAAATGTTTATTTATTGAATTTTGTATTGAAGATGTTGTGTTAAGACACAATCCCCACCCTCACAGTATTGGAAAGACTAATCTTCAAAATGTTTTGAGTTAGTTTTACACATTTATTCTCCCAAATATACTATCTAGAGTTACACAAACTACAAAGATTGAGAGCACAGCTCATCAGAGGTTAGTCTGCCCAACACTTTGGTCTCCAACCACAAGAAATTAGGATCTAAATGCAAAGTTAGAAGGAAGAGTCCACAGAAGACCACCATCACATCTGACATCAACTGCAAGTTTGAACATTTCCCCAAACCGCCTTTAGATTTGATAACTCTCTAGAAGATTCAGAGATGTTATTGAAAACTAGCATTCTACTTAATAGTGTATTCCAGGGAAAGGATGTAGGTTAAAATTAGTCAAAAGGAGACATGCATTTGCTGAGAGAGTCAGGGATATGCCTAATGGCCAACTCCCAGCCCTCAACTGTCCATCCGCTCTTTTCTATTGTATTCAGATGTTTCAGTATATTTCTTTTCTGCAGGCTGGTGCAGATATTAAGTCAAAGGGAGCTGCCTGACCATACTTTAAGCCCACAAACCAGCAAAAAGCAGCAGCTGCTTATCAGGGTGGGAATTCTCAATGGCAGGGTCTCTCGCCCCTGAGTTGTATAAATGCCCTGCCCCAGGCAGCACAGAAAGTCTCTCCTTTCTGAGGTGAACTGTGCCTTGCAGAACTACCATCCACCAACTTTCACCCACACAGTTGGCCTCTTTATGAAACCAGTGGTGATGGGATCTCTTCCTCTGCTTTTTTGGACCCTTTGTGCTGTGTAAGTTACACAGTGGTTCTGGTAATTTGGAGCAGTTATGTACCCCCCAAAAAGCCATTTTCTTATAATCCATTTTTGTGGATGCAGACCTATTGTGGGTGGGACCTTTTGGTTAGGTTGTTTCAATTGAGATGTGACCCACCTAATTCAAGGTAGGTAGTAATCCTTTACTGAGGCCCTTAATGAGAGGATAAAAGGCAGAAACACTGAGAGAGAGTCATTGTAACCAGAATCCTGGAGAGAAGGACCACTAGACATCACCATGTGCCTTCCCATATGACAGAGGAACCCCAGATGTCAGCAGCCTTTCCTCAAAGAAGGCATCTTCTTCTTGATGCTTTAATTTGGACATTTTCATGGACTTAGAATTATAAATTTGTAACCTAATAAATTCCCATTGAAAAAGTCAACCGATTTCTGGTATATTGCATTCTGACAGCCTTAGCAAACTGAAACAGTGGTCATTTGCTGAAAGTTTTTGTTGTGCCTGAGTCTCTGTTCCCATGTATGCTTTTTTGAGACTTTCATATACCCCTGAAGAGCTGTGTTCTTTTAATCCTATGCCATCTGTAGGAGCAGACCTAATGTTTGGGTGGGACTTTTGTTTAAATTATTTCCATAGAGCTGTGGCCCTGCCCATTCAAGCTGGTCTTAATTAGTTTACTAAAGTACTTAAAAGAGCTCATGGAGAGTGAGAGAGTTCAGAACAGATGAAGGCATTTGGAGATGCAGAGAGAAATGCATCAGATGCTAAGCAAGGGCTCACAGACATAGCCAGAAACTAGAGAGAGTCGAAGAAATCTAAGAGAGGAAATCAAGAGTTTGACCTGGAGAGACTAAGTGAAAACCCATAGATGCTTAGAGAGAAGGCTATCGGAATCAGAAGCTGAAAGCAATGAATCAAGAGCAAGGACCTCAGATGCCAGCCATCTGTCTTGCTAGCTGATAGAGGTATCCTGGTTGTCATTTGCCTTTTCTCCAAGAGGCACCTTCTTGTTGGTGCCTTAATTTGGACATTTTCATGGCCTAAGAATTGTAACCTGTAACCTAATCAATCTCTGTTACAAAAGTCTATTCATTTCAGGTATATTGCATTCTGGCTACTTTAGCAAACTGAAACCCCATGACATACCATATAACAACACATTCCACAGAATTTTGGAGCAGTGAATAGGATGCAGGGGAATGTAGAGTTGGTTGATTATTTGACGGTTCTTTCATTGCTCTTACATTCCCTTTGTAAAAGAGTGTCTTGGGCTTTGTGGGCTAGACTGAGGGGTCACCCCTGTCCCACCAGCCAGAGGCACTGACCCATGGCTAGAAGACCAAGGGAAAACTGTCTTCCTCTGCTAGGAGTAGGGTGGCAGTAAATGGGATTGAGAATACTCTCTGAATACCAGGAAGTTGTCTGGCTGGTTACATCCTGAGATCAATAAGATCACTGCTTCAGCTGCCCTGCATGTACTCCCCTGGCTCATGACCTTTTATATCTGTTCTCATTCTAGAACTGGAAATGCACATACTCAGACTACCAAGATTGACGAGAGTATTGTGAGGCCAGTCATTATTCAGAAGTCTATTAGAACTGAAGATTGGGGCCCAGAGGTGAAAACAAAAGTATGAGATTTTTACAGAGAGGGAGATATGGGCTCTGAAAGATATATATGAAAAGGAGCCTGGAGATAGATTTTGCATGTGTGTGTACGTATGTGTGTGTGTGTGTATGGCTATGCGGATTTTATGATAAGGGTTCCAATATCGCCCTTTCCAACCAGGCTGAATGGAGAAGTATTGATGGTCATGCATCCAACCCCATCCTCCAGGAAAACTTTAGTCAACTGGAGTTAAGGAGGAGGCAGTGGGGGTTTGGGGAGGGTGTGGACGATTGTGTAGCTACAAGGAATCATGGCCACTGCCTCTGTTTGACTGGAATCTTCAAGGAGTCAGAGAAGCATAGCCTATTCTGGGTGACCTCCTCCGAATTCCAACTAAGACTTGGAATAATGAGGAGGAAGCCACAGTAATGTTATAATAAGTGGGTTTGATGAGTACATATTCCACCCTCCACTGGAGGAATTTAACCACTAAACACATATGCCTTTTTGAAAATTAATGATTTTATTAGAAAGAGGCCCCAGGAATAGAGCAACAAGCTAGTTCTCCTCAACCCAAGGCTTCCTCTGGGAGACACAATTGAACGGGTTTATGGTGCCCTCCTGTTCTGTAGAAGGGCTCCCATACTAGGTGGGTGGCTGCTGTGGTAACTGCCAGTGGGAAGTAGGTGCCAACCTGTCAACCCAACAAATCCTGAGGCCTGCAGGATGGGCCAGTTGGCCGCCTCTTCCACTTGGAGACTGAACTTGCCAGGCTCCATTTTTGTGACTACCTGTGCAGGGGTTCCTGAAGGGTACCATAGATGGATACCCATGGAGAACTTTGGGAAAAATGTAAACTAGAAAGAGGGTCATGAGTTTGATGGATAAAATCTCCTCCTGCCTGACTTCCCCTTCCTACAATCCTTAGATAGTGGTGGTAAAAATGAGGAGGAACCTGAAGATCTCTCTCATCTCCCTTTGACCATCACTGAGGAGATTGGGTCCATGCAGGACGTCCTTTAGTCCCAGATATTGTGGTATTTGTATATTGGTGTCAGCTAACATGTTTCTCATCTCAGTATCCTCCTGACACCCCTATATTGGGTAGCATGAAAAGCAGGTACTTTCCAGTGGGGGTTGGAGGAAGAGTAGGTCCTGTAAGAGGTAAGTGCAGCCATTTCAACCACCATGCCTTTAGTACTGTTAGAGCCTGGATCTCTATTCAAATTAGAGGTTTCTGCCATCAGGATCCACTCTAACTGGTTCCCTCTGGCAAAAGGAAGGAATGACAGGAATATGCACATGCCTGGGTTTTTGGACCAAGAATTTCTCAGATGCAGCCTGTTCTAGTTTGCTAGCTGCCAGAATGCGACACACCAGAGAAGGATTGGCTTTTAATAAACAGTGATTTATTTCATTAGTTCTTCAGAGGAAAGGCAGCTAACTTTCATCTGAGGTTCTTTCTTATGTGGGAAGGCTCAGGGTAATCTATGCTGGCCTTCTCTCCAGGTCTCTGGGTTCCAACAACTTTCCCTGGGGTGATTCCTTTTTGCATCTCCAAAGGCCTGGGCTGAGCTGCGAGCTCTCTCATTTAAGCACCAGCCAATTAACTCAAACATCATTCATTGCAGCAGGCACATCTCTTACCCGACTGCAGATGTAAAGAGCAACAGATGAGGTTCATGTACCATTGGCTCATGTCCACAGCAATAGAACTAGGCATGTTCACCTGGCCAAGTTGACAACTGAATCTAACTACCACACAGCCCAAAACTATTCCTCTATAGAGAGACAACTTCAGGTCTGCTATTGGGCTTTAATGGAAACACAAAAGATTATTGAGAGCCCCCAGGTCTTCCTCAGGCCAGCAATCCCCATAATTTCCTGAGTCTTGGGTGGTCAGAACATTCAGTCAGTGCGCATCAATGGAGTGTCATCAGATGAAAGTGGTACATCCAGAATCACACTCACCTGGACACACAGAGAGTGACATGTTTGCATGAGTTGTTGGCAGAAACCCCCCTAAACAATGATTCTGTTGCAAAGCAAGATGAGACCTTTCCTTTCTTGCACTGACAACCCATCAACCTTGACTCACCAATACCCCAGCAGATACTCAACTCTGGTTCACTGATGGATTATCCAAGCAGAAGCCCTGAATGTTTTCAGGGAAGCAATTGCTATTCCCCTCACCTTGAGAAGACTATCTGCAGTCTTGGCACCAGAAAAACTGTTCGATGAGCTGAATTGTGAGCATTTCTCTTAGCCATAGAACACATGGATCCAAGCACCACCATGTAGGTGTTTACTAACTCATGGGTCTTCAACAATGGCTTATTAGTCTGCTCAGGTTTACAGAGGGAACGTGATTAGAGGTTCAAAGTTTTCCTTGGAAATGGTAATGGGAAACCTTTGAGGAGTCCTGATGGCACCCGTCCATCAGAAGGGGGTGAAATTGGGCTTGAAGACATGAATAAGTCACCCAGATCAGTGGGAAAGAGATAGGGTTATAACTGAAGGCAAGGGGCTGACACACTGGGTGGCCTGAGTTGAAAAAGATGATTTATTGCAGATGACCAAGAAAAGTACCTTCCTTGGGGAGATAGTGGTACAGTCACTTTGTCAGGACTAGTTACTGTTTCCCTTGTTTTTCTAGATTTGGCCTGGCAGCAACCTCTATGGAGAACAACTTGTCCTGCTGACCTACCACTGGATCTACCATATGACCCGTTGCTCCATTTCAGTGTCATCAGGCAAACTTGTCTTACCTATGAACAGCTCAAAATCACGTTTAGGACTTCCTCCTAGCCCAACAAGGAGGCATATGTGTTATTGCTAATGCTTTCCACTATACATAGGTTAATATCTCAGGGGATATGGAATAAGATGTGACTAAAATCCAATGCCAAGCCCACTGGTTGCAAAATGTAGAAAGATATTTTATATGGGATTTCTTCAGTTAGCCCCCAAGGGTGGGGTCTATGGATAAGGGAGCATGTATGTAACCATTACTCCAGCCAAGCCTGAAAACCTACTGGGAGTAATGTTATGCATAAGTGAAGTTCTCCTAAGGTACTATAGTCATCGATGTTCCTAACTTTTACTCTCAATATTTTTGAGGGCCATGGGCTAGTGGGAGTTGGGCTTAAATTGTGGAAGCTAATGCAGAGTAGTGTAGGGCTGGTGGAGAGGCCAAGAGGTGAACTTTTGGGAAGTCATGGGCACACCTAAAAGCCATCTTCCAGCCCTCACCTACCACCCCACCTCTCCTTTTGTATCGTGTATCACTGTTTCAATATGTTTGCATTCTGTATCCGGGCGAGATGCAAAGTCTAATGGAGAAGACTGACCATAACTTGAGCCCATCAGGAACAAATAGTCCTAGTTTCTCATCAGGGTGAAGTCTCAGTGGCAGTGTCCTTCCCCTGAGTTGTATAAATATCTCAGTCTTGTGTAGCACAGCTCTGTCTCTTCCTTCCATGTGAAATTGCTGTCCACTGGCCCTGACCAAAGCACTTGGCCACCCTGGGGTAATGGCTATAATGGGATCTCTTCTATTTCTTTTCTACTCTTTGTAGTGTGTAATTTATAAAACAGTCGTTTCATGAAAGTTTCTGTTTTGCCTGAGCCTGTGTTCTCATGGCGTACCATACAGCAACTGACTCCATTGCATAGGGCAGAGTCAGGAAAGATTCCAAAAGAGAATCTTCCAGGTTCAATTCCTGGCCCAGGCACTTTCCCAAAACAAAACATCAAACAAGCAAGCAAGCAAACAAACAAACCAAAAACTTCAACAAATGGTGCTGCAATAATGGGATAATCACACCGAAAAAGAATGAAATGTGACTCCTGCTATACAGCATACAAAAAAAAAAAAAAGTAAGAAGATCTTCTGCTTTTCTCAGGACACTTTTCCCTTCCAGCATGTATGTGTGACAATATGCATGCACTACTGCCAATCAGGGAAGCTCAGCTAAACTTCGGTGTTCAGAGTTTATCTGCAGCTGGGATGAGTGGGTGGGCTTTTTCACATAGGCAAAGTTCATTGATGATCCAGATAGAGAGACAGGAGAAGATTAAGAATTTTAGAAATCAGCAACAGAAGACTAGTGTATTTTAAGCACACCCACAGGCTAGAAATTTTCCAATGACTGATGGACAGTATGTTTAGCACAATAGAACAGGAAAATATCCAGAAATTTACTTTACTTAGAAAATTTCATAAAATTGGAGATGATAAAGTAATTATTAAAAATCACGTTTGAAAGGCAAAATGACATTGAACTTATCAAATGGCAACATTGGGACTGTATGAAAATATAGCAATGTCTTTTAAATTCTGAGAAAAATCAAATCCAACTTAGAATTCTATTATAAACCAAAATGAGGATGGATCATTTTCAAACATACAAGTTATAAAATACTTTACTTTCCTGTTGTGTTTCTCAAGAAACTGGTGTAATGTTTGCCCATTAAATGACTTATTCAACAAAGAAAGATGAATATTGATCTAGGAATCACCAAGACAATAGGGAATATAGATTCCAGGAAGTCTCTAGTGACTTAGGCTTGAAGAAATCTTTCCATAGACAAGCTGGAAGTAGGAGAGAGAGTTCTAATATCTTCAAGAAGGTAGGTCATTGATCATCTACTTGATTTATTAGACTATATTGAAAGGAAATTTTAACTTACAAGAGAGTTTGAACATAAAATATTGATTGATTTAAAAAAAGTTCAACAAATAGCAAAATGAGAGTATTCACGGTTTCCGAGAAAACAAATATTCATATAAAAAGGAGATTGAACTGGTGTTCTATATGACTCAACTGTGAATAATAAGATTTATCTCACCCTGTAAGTAAACATTGAATCATCCATAAATTAAGGTATAAATTTTGGGGGAGGATTGGGAGAAAGAGATGAAAGTGTTTGTAATCATGTATGAGAGAAAGAAAGAGAAGGAAAGGGGAAAAATGCTATGAGTTATCAAAATCTTCATAATTTATAGTGCAAAGCCATCTGTTAATACCCAAAAGCAGAATTAGCTTTTTATATATTTATATAGGTAATTACTAAAATAAATTATTTTTACTTTCACTTTTCAATGTTGTTACCCGTAAGTACAAAAATCACTAGATTTTATGACTCTATGGTAGCATTCAATTTGTTAAGAAATTGTGTACACACAATTAAAAATATTTTATTTCCTTCTTTCATTTTATCTCTCACATGGTTTTGTCATGTGTGCTTTTTGCTTAACCACAGAGTCCATTGTAATTGAGGCTTCTGTGTCTTTCCTCATCAAGCCCTTTTATATACAATTATTTTCTGCTTACTCTACCCTAACCTAACTACATATTTGTCAAAGTCGAATTCCATTGCCATTATGCATCTTTTCCTGTGTGTTTCTTTCAATCCTTCATTCATATATTAATTTATTCATTAAAACAAGCATTTATTAATTACCTGTTGTGCTGGTTTGAATCTTTTATGTACCCCCAAAAAGCCATCACTTAACACTGATTGAATCTTGTGGGGGAAGCCATTTATTTTAATCCTGATTCAACATTATAGGAAGGAAACTTTTGATTGAATAATCTCCAGGAGATGTGGCACACCCAATTGTGGATGTGACTTTTGGATTAGATGGAGATGTAACTCCATCCTTTCCAGCTGGGTCTTGATTAGTTTACTGGAGTCCTTTAAAGGAGGAAATATTTTGGAGGGAGACCTCAGAGCTGATAGAGGAGAACCAACAGAAAGAACAGATGTAGATGCTTGGAAAACAGTTGCTTCAGAGAACAGAGTCATGGACTTTTGGAGAAACTTGGAGCCCAGCATATGTCACTATGAGACATTAAGCAAGGCACAATCTAGAGAGAGCCAAGGGAAGCCAAGACATGAAAGCCAGCCCCAGAGAAACAAAGTGAGGAACCCCCATATTAACAGAGGCTGAGAGCAATGGGGTTCAGGAGTAAAGGACCAGCAGATGCCAGCCTCATGATTTCCCAGCTCAAAGAGTCATTCCAGACCCATTCGCTTTTCTTGAATTAAGTTATTTTTCCCTGGATGCCTCAGCTTGGACATTTTTTATAGACTTAGAACTAAAATTTGCAAGTTATTAAATTCCCTTTTTAAAAGCCATTCAATTCCGGGATAGTGCATTCCAGCAACTTAACTAATATACCTATTATGAAGGAAGAACTCTGCTAAACACTCTTGGTTTTAAAGTTCCTGTCCTAGGGCCTTGAAAGCTAGTAATATAATTATATTGCTTTTAAAAAAAATTTTCTTTGAAGTCCTGAAACAGTTTTAGTTGCTCATCTTAATGATAGTTCAGCATATTTATTGATTCTATACTTTTAAAAGGACATACATATCAATTCCCCCAATTTTCTCCCCCGTAAAGAGTATTAAACATTATTTATAATGTAATACCAAAGTACTAATTTGTTATGACAAGAAGAGCATGTCAGGCCTAAGTAATAAACTACAACAATGTCAATGATTAACAAAAGCCCTTGATCATTAGTTAAAACTACAAGAAAAGCAGGATGTTAAACCTGAGGGTGAAATTTGCATATTGGAATCCTAACACTCTAATATAAAGTTGTGATTGCACTATATAAATGTCCCAAAGTATGTAATATGTTTATATATCATTATTTCTAAATAAGCACAAGTTATATGTTTGGTCTACCAAGTCCCAAAACAAAAATAACTGAATTAAAATAAGGACAGAAATATACATCAAGTATTGGTAACTATATCTACATATTCAAATTAAATTCCATGTTGATGCTATACACAAGGAGAAAAGATGCTTCTCTGCAGGTTCAGGAGTAATTTTATACTTTCCATCGAGAAATATCTTCTATGTGTCAGACCATCTTGGTGTGTTTTACTTTGGATTATAGCCCTGGTGATATTTAAAATCAAATATCTTTAGCAGAGGCAAAACTTTAGGTTATTTATTTATAATATTTGTAACATACTATATCTTATATTGTACTAATATGTCTTAATAAAAATGAGCTTAATAGGTAAATGTATTCATAGAATGAAAAGAGAGGACACAGCTGAGTGTCTATGTAGAGGAAAAGAAACTAACACCTACTGATTATAGGCACTTTATATACAATTCATGTAATTTTTTGAAATATTTCTTGTGAGGCCTATATTATTCCCATTTACAGATGAATAAACTAAGACATAATGATTTGCTGGTAACCATAGGTAAAGAGCTAAGGAATTGAAATTTAAGCTCTTATCATTCTGATGTCAAAGGCTATACTTTCTTATACAGATGATCCATAGATGCAGGTAGCATAAACTCAAGGTTTGTATAAAATAGAAGACTCTTCATTCTTTTATTAATGTGTCTTTTCAAGTACTTTACATTGTGTTTATTAATAATGGAGAAAAATCCCAGGAGCTGGAAACAGACACTGTGACTATCAAAGGGAAAGTTTACCTAATTTATCATTTTCTAAAATCCAATACGGTGCAAATCCTGATAACTACCAACTATTTTTATGCAAATATTCATATAAAAATACATCTACATGTCAAATACATACATGTGATACTATACAATGAGATAATTTAATTCAAGTCATTGCAATAAGGAGAATATTTATTAATAAGAATTGTCTCAAAGAAAAGGAAGAATTCTTTAGAGGCAGGCAAACCAGGGAGTTACCAATAAGTCTTAGGGGAGATATGAAGAAAGATAAAGAGTCTTGTTTTAGAATGTTTGGGGGCAGGGTGACCCTTTGGAATTTGCTTTTTCCCTGAAATACAGAAAAGTGGGGTGGGAGGACAGTAGAGCATGAAACAAGGGTATATGGTGTAAAGTTCAACATCATTTATCTATGTATATATTTATGCATATATATATACATATGAAAACACAGATACATATATACATATGCAGATATATATACACACACAGACCTAATTTAAATAACATCTTTAACTTCTCTAACAGATAAAGGTATCTGAATTTTCTGTAACAGTTTATTCTCTTGTTGCTTGAACATGATAACTTTTATGACCATATTTCTTTTCTGAGAGCTCTAGAGAAAATTGAAGTGGTAGGAATGTGGCACTGGCAGCAGTGTTGATAGCATTTTACAAATTGTGTCAATGACAGTACATTTTCAAGAGATCTATTTGGATAAAATATAAGTGTTTTCAAGAGTATCTCAGTTCTAGGCATTTCTGTTTTTTTTTTTGTTGTTGTCAAGTAGTCTGTGCTTCTTCCCTCAATTGTTTTTATAATAGTCTAACTAGATCCTCATTAGACTAAGGAAGTGATTTCTTATCCTCATTTTCTTTGCATGCTATACCCCTGATCACTGTAATCCATGTGGGGTGATATGCACTCAGCATCATATGATAATGTTTCAAAGAGATTGAAAGGTAACAGATGTACAGAGAATATTAAATAATTCCACAAACAGCATGTAAGAAACAAAAAATAAACAAAACAAGGAAATAATTTTAGCTTATTATTTGTATATTTATTAGTTTTTTTTTAGCATTTGAATGTTATTTTGCAGGACAGAAACTATCTACCCAACCACTAGCTCAGACATTTGAAATGGAAACACACCCAGTTTCTGTATTAATATGACATTGCCATCCCTCTGTTTACAGTGGTATGACTTTACTTTTCTGGGGGGTATCCTGTCCAGGTAAATTATTTGATTTTTCATTATAAGAACTTCATGAAAGATGCATCAACTTTGCCAATGGAAAATTATCAACAGTTTGTACCTTAAGAATTTTTTAATCTGCACCCCAAATTCCTTGTCTTGTTGTTCCCACCAGTCCTTGACTTTTGGTGTGTGCTTCCTATTCAATCCTAAACAAGTACTTACTTTGAAAGATCTTCCATAAACCAAATTTCTAATTCTCAGTTAATTATGACCTTACCTTCCCCTTTCTAAGACACTGTCTGAACTTTGCCATGAGGCATTCTTCCTTACCATGACAAGAAATAAATTCAGCTTTATTTTCTCAATAGGTTGCTTTGGTGATATTTGGAAAGTTAGCTTTTGACTGTTTGGCCATGCATAATAACATTCTTGGAAAAACATAAGTTGTTCTTAAAAACTTACATGGAGCATTTTATAGCATCTCCTACCTCTTCCTGGCCATAATGCTCTGTACACCAATAATAGCTTTTAGAAAGACAAATTTCAGGACTTATTAGTCATTTGTGTCATATGGGAGAAGATTTCTTTGCATTCTTTCTCAGAAAACATTGTGTTATAAGGGAAATATGTGAAGGCAGAAGGGAAATAATAGTCTGAACCAACAAATAATTTTCATCTGGACTGCCCACTGCTCCACCAATTCTATTTTCCTTCAAATTAATGGTTGACAAATGTAGAAATGTTATTCAGTTTTTTAAGACATCATTTTTATTACACTCAAAATGAAAACAATAAGGTTGCCAGCTTGTAGGATTACTGCTGGAATTTACCCTCTATTTTTCACATGGAGGGCTCATTTCATATTTGAATTCATTTTAAAACATAATATTTTACCTTGTATTGCATGACCCTTTCTATTATTTATTATTATTATTATTTTAATTTTCAAAAAAAGGAAAAAAATAGAATCCAGAGGGGGTAAAAAAAAGATAAATCTCTTATTCTTTTATTTAAAAACTAATACCCAGAAATAAGATGATAAATCTGGAAAATAAAATTCATCAACAGGGAGAAGAATAGAAAATAACCAGAGGGGAAATAAAAATGAAGAGATAAAGACTTAGTGGTTTTTACTTTGCTGTTGAACATTTCTTACACTCACAATACACACATGGGTGATTAAGGGGAATTGACAGAACTTCTAAAACAATTTTGGAAAACTTAAAGGGAAGGAAAGAAGACATGTTTTCAAACTGGGATGGTGTGAAAGCAGAAGAAATGTTTAAAATATGCTAACATTAGTTTTTAAAAACAGTGAAATCATGACTCAAATACAGATAAAAAAAGAACATGGTGGAGGCAGAGATAGAGAGGAAGGAGACAGGGGTATAAATGCATGCATAGAGGAGACCAGTAAACCAAAAGGGAGTCCCAAACTAAAAAGATTAGTTTCCAGCTATCACTACCATCACTGCCTTGTAACTTCCTGAAGACTACTAAGATATTTAAACTGAAATCAAGTGTAAATACTCAGATAATGTGGCAGTTTTCCAATTCACTGATAGCTGACCACTTTTCAGATCCATGCACTGACTGAAAAGTCAGCCGTTCTGCACTAACTGAAAAGCCTAAGCTTTTCCTGCTTTAGTTAGCAAATGTATACTTGTTTTATTCCACTCTGCTTCTTGAAGTTCCTACATCTTGACCTTATCCAAGAGAGTTCGAAGATAAGACCAGAGTAAGCTGCACCTGATGAGCTACCACTGAACTATAATATGAGTCCTCTCTTGGCAAAGTCTAGCTTTATTTTTGCATACCTCTACTTTTAAATTTTCAATTTCTCCCATTTTCCTGCTTCCATTTAGCTTACAAACATGCTCAAAAAAATGAAAACAAAAAATTAAACCCTGTACTTGATCATATCGCTCTTTCAAACTATCATTCTACCTCATCAGCTTTCCTTCATTGTCAAACTCCATGTAAAAACAATATATTTATTAAGCTAATTTTTTGTCTCCTATTCAGTATTCAATCGTTATTGTAAGGTTTTTTTTTTTTGCCAATCCTGCTATTGCTTTTACTTTTATAGAAGTTAACAGTGACACACAATTAGCAAAATGCAAACACCTTTTTAATTTAAATCTTTCCTGGGCTCTTGGTTGCATTTAATACTGTTGGCCACTCACTGTGACTGGTACCTCTTTTCTTGCTTTGGAAGATAATCAAGTTTTCTTTAAAGATGTACAGGAGTTTCTGTCTTTATAGGGCCATTCTTGCCTGTTAACTCAAACATAGGCAGTATACCACTCACTGAAGATTATCTGTCACTTGAGACACCTAAAACATGCTTGTTTGTTTGAAAATATTGTGATTCATGTTCTGGGCTCTTTCAACCTCCAGTCTTGTTGACGTCCCATACTTTCCTGTCCTGGGCTGATAACAATGCAATAGTTCATGATACGTTGAGTTTTCCTAATTCTTTCCTAATTCTGAACCCCAAGAACTTGTCATGATCTGAGCATTTGGTTTGGTTGTTGGGTGTTTTTTTTAAGCGTGGATAATATTTATAGCACTTTGAGATGGAGTTCCCAGAAAATCCAAAGTTTGTTCTAACATCAGCTGCTGGGAACCTCATGGAACCTTCAATCACAATTGTGTAAATCAGGAAAAATTTACTATTGTTTAAGCAATCCATTTCATTTATGCAAAAGCAGAACAAAAAAGAACATGTTAAAGATTTTTTTAACTTATTAATGAGTTCAAAAGAGAATAAAAAAATAGACAAGATTACAATCTAAGAGTATTGAAACAAGGATGCATTTGGAGGCAACATCAGCTTTTTCCACAACGTCTTGGGAAAGTCAATGGAACCTCTACCAGGTAGAATGTCTTCAGACAGAAAGTTGCATTGGTATTAGTTATCTACAGCAAATAGTGCATAGCTTTTCATTTGAGCACACATTTCCCCCCTTGATTCATAATCCCAAACAAAGTTTATTCTAGATAGCAAAATATACTTGGTTTCATCAGATTTGGCTTGGTTATTTCTGTAGGTGCAGCAAAAATCTTAATTTACAATGTAGGCTCTTAAATTTTCTTTGCTGGAAGTTTTCAAAAGGAGTCTCAGACTAGACTTCTAAAAGTCTTTGCTATTTGCTATCTTGAGCCTTGGAAGCCAGGTCTAAAAACTTTCTCCTTAAGATTTAACCTACAGTACCTATAATTTAGGTGATTCCCTTTTTTCTTGAGGTCCTTAAAATATCCTAAGGTGCTTGACCTGCTAAAAAGTATCCTCTCTTACCACTTATAAGACCGGTCCCTTTATGCTAAGTATCAGGCCAGTTTTTGTGAGAGGGCTATTTAAGTATTGACTTCATAAATTGGACCTTAGAGTTTTAAAAGTGACTGGTTAACATCAGTACTATCAGTCAATGGGTGGATAGGGGGAGGTATTAGGGGTATTTGAGGATTTGGGTTTTATTTCTTATTTTTATTTCCTTTCTGGAATAATGAAAATGTTCCAAAATTGATAATGGGGATGTATGCACAACTATGTGATGATACTATGAGCCAGTGATTGTACACTTTAGATGGTTGGTATTGTGTATGAGTGTATCTCAGTAAAACTGTGTTAAAAAAAGTGGCTGCTTATAGCTAAGAAAATGAGCCTCATTTTCAAATACCACATTCCAGGTAAGGCATGATTGTATAACCAGCTTTTCCAATTAAACTGTAGTAAATAATTATACCTTTGTAAGCAGGTCAGATTCTTAATGGACTTATGCAAATACCTATTTTGCCATGTAAAGTAAGGAGGTTCAAAAGATTTTCTGAGTTCTTATATAGAGAGAAAAATCAGGGGATCCCATTTTCATTTCTGTTTACAAAAGCATGTTTTTAAAACTGTTATGGGTAACAGTTATCTTAAGAAGAAAGGACACCCTTATACAGGAAATAGTACATGAAAATAATATCATCTACATTTCAAACAAATATCATAGTAACTTCTCCTTAACAGTTCATTCAGTCCTTATGTAAATCACTTTTATGCTTTTGGATATTAAGTTAATAATTTTGTGAAGCCATTTGAGAGGACATGTAGGAAGAATTCTGGAAATCCTAATTCAATCCACTGTTAGGCTCATGATGTCACAGAATTCTAAAGCCAAAAGTCTATTCTTTGAAGTGCAAACATTTTGAAGTGCCTGGTACAGTTCTTCCTTGGAGCTAAGATAGTCCTACTTTGAGGCAAATGCAAAAAGAGGCCTTTTGCCCAGTACTGTCTGTTCAGGCAAGCCTCCAAGTAAATTGTCGGCAAATTATAGAGACTTAAAATGGATGTGGCTAATTTATTAGTGATAATTTCAAAATTTGAAAGGTTTGATGAGAGATCTTAATAAGAAAGATGCAACAAACAAGAACATTTGTTTGTTTCCGTGGCATACTAAGCAAGATAATAAAGTCAAGCCAAAAAACCTGAAGTATTTATAAAAATGTTTATAAAAAAAATAAGTAAGCCTATTTTCAAATAAATAGTGAATGCTACACCAGATTTTAAAATTAGATAAACATAAATTTTAGAGGAAAGATATGGAGATAAGACCTATAATAATCCTGAGTCATAATATATAGATAATATGATATGAATATCTGAACAGATATTAAAAACTGTTAGTAAAATAAAATGACCACCTGCATTGGACATTGCTGGGAGAAGATCTTTTCTGATAAGCGTTGCCCAGAATAATAAACAATTGACCTACAGGGCTTTTCCCAGAACAATAGAACCTACCCTAAAAAGTTGCTGATAAGCAACACTTGGTGATAAGACCAGTTTTGGATCACTAGAGAGAGATCATCAGAGTGGACAAGCATATCACACTGATCAATGTACATCTGCTCCCCACTTTATAAGACTCCCCCATGTGCAATGGAAAACATCAGCCCCAGTTTTTAAAACCCCATCGTGTAAAATGGAAACTTAATATCAGCAAATTAGAACATTTCTTCACTTTATTCTGTGTTCAGGCAATATGAGCTACTCTCTTCTACTCCATCAGTGGAGCTCCCTTCTACTTTATAAATGGATCCTTTCTGATTCATAAGTCATTTCATAATTCTGTGAGATCCTAAATTTTACAAAAAGTTTTTTTTTTAATTAAAATATACCAATATATGAAGCAGAGAGAATCAATAAATCTGGAGAAGTTCACCTGAATTGTATAAAAAAAGTGAAGTCATTGCAAAATCTCCAGGCATTTCACACACAAAATTAAATTTATATATTACTTAATTCAATTTAAACTAAGAAAGGTTGTCATCTCTTCTGAGATGGCAACTTTCCCCATGCAACTCATCAGTAGTAACTTATCAAATACTGCTGATTATTTCTAGCCCTGTCTTTGTTAAGGTTAAAGAATAAATGTTTGTAATTTTACAAAGATACTCTGGAAAATCTTAAAGTTAGTTTTAGATGCAAGAGATATTTTCAAAATTTTATGTTATCATATTTTATATATCTAGGATTTGATTTTGGGAAGCAGAAATCAACAAATTTTCAAATAAAATTTGAGTATTTGATTACTATAGGATCAGGGGTGTTTGAGAAACAAGATCTAGTTTACCTATTTAATCAAAATGACAACAGAATATATACAAATAATCACATAAGGAAATGTATTTTTAAAGAGAGTTGCTCTTTCATAAGTGAAGAATCACTTTGTTTTCTTCAATAATCAAAAACCTAATAAAAAAATTATTCTGGTAGAACACCAAATCTTTGCCATCCAGGCAGATTACATAAGAAAAGAGTATCAGCTTTCACATTGTAGGCAAAAGCAATGAACTGCAAACCAAGTAAACAATTACACTACTTAGCAATCTCATTTCTGATACTAGAGTCTGTTTGATTGCCAGTGGATATGGTCAAGGCAATCATCTAGTACACCCGATCTTTATATAAAAAGATATGAACAGGGGTGGACCACAGTGGGTCAGCAGACAGAATTCTTGCCTGCCATGCCAGAGACCCCGGTTCGATTCCCGGTGCCTGCCCATGCCAAAAAATAACAACTAATTTCTGACATTATTTCAAGAAACTTTTAAAGACCTAAACCCTGAAGGTGTGGTCTTTGGTAGAGAAATTAAACACAGCTATCGAATTTCAGTGGAGAGGATCTTAATACTACAAGTTTAGCAGTAAAATTCTAAGATTTGGATCCTAAAATCTATGTCTCCAAATTAGAATGACACAAAAAAAAGACTAGATGATAATGCCAAATGAAGTCCTCAAGTTGAGTCTGTTTAAAGAATACTTTGGAATCACGAAAACTTCAAAAAATTTCAGAAGAGTTCTGACAACCTTTAGAAGACCTTCAGAAGACTGTATGGAGCTGACGAGCGCACAAAGTGAAGAGCCTCCAAGCTCTTTGTAGGAATGACATCCATCTGCCCAAAGCCACAGATTCTTACGCACTCCTTCTAACGCTTGAACTTTTTAGCCTATTTCTTTCCAGCTTGTCACTTTGTGGTATTAGATTGTTGATAACTTAGCTCTTATTCCTTGACTTTGAGGACACTTTCTTTAACTATTGTCATACTCTTTTTTATTCTTGCCACCAGATATACCAAAGGATTTTTACAAATTATAGCTCAGTATTACATATTGTTGACTTATTTTTAACATCAACTGCCAAATTTCTCTGGATAAAAATCTAACGTCCATTCCCCTAAACACTGTAGAGAATCATTTTCCTTCCACTGGACACTTCTAGTAAATGAAATATCCCCACATTATTAATGGCACCATTCAGTCATGATAAAATTGGGAAAAGAATAGCAAAGTGTATCTGCACAAAATACTGTACTGACCACAGGGAACAAAGCACATCGGTATTGGGAATACATATTGTCCCCATTATTTTTGTAGTTATGTACTTTTTTTTTTTGTAGATATTCCCCAACCAACTGAGGGAATTTGCTCTCCTCAAGGAACAGATCAAAAGAATAATCCAATCACAGTTAGTGACAATTTCATTAAATATTATTTGTACCCCATTAGAATACTTCATTTTATGTAGACATCAAGATTTCACTTCTTTACCAGAAAAAATCTGACTTGTGCAGTTATTATTAGAAAATTTCAAGGCAATCATAAGCCCTCTCTTCCTCTACCTCCATTTTCTATTGTTAGATTATGGACAAAAACCACTACAAACTAATCTGGAAAATTACTCAGTGTAGTCAATGATAAACCCTTTAAAGCATATTACCTGGGGATTCTTACAATTGGAAGTGTTCAACTGTGTAAAAGGTGATCAGAAATTTATCAATAACCTAGCTGAAATTATAAATGCTCATATGTCCTGAGTCTCAAGAGATAAATCTATACCTTTTGGCCATCTTGTATTGGATAGTAAAATGCTTTCTCTTTCTATTTGTTAACCAGAGTGTGTCTTTGCCATCATCAACATTCTCTGTTGTACACTGACAACTCCCATCAATCCAGAATTAAGATACAACTCTATTAACTGAAGTAGATGGCTATCTGGCTTTCCAAGGAAGAGGAGAATGGCCTCTGGGAAACATGTACTGGTCTGGGTTCATTCATTTAGTATCATGGCTTTGAAAAATTCTGCTAAATCTAATCACCATCCTACTCTTAGACTTTTTGTGAATTTCAGTCTTTAATTATATGCCCATTTGTCTCAGGAAAAGTAGGTTTCATCCACTAAAGACGTTGCAACATTCATTTCCTTAAGAGATCAAACAATCCAACTGATATTCTGTACTAACAACTTCTGATCCCAATTCGTGAAAACACAATTTGTGCACTCATTTTCCCATCATTTTAGGATTATTTCTTTCGTGTTCTTCCTTGCTTGTGTAAATGATTAAATTCAGTTAGCTTATATCAAAACTATTTTGTTTATTTAAACTAGGGTGCCTTTCATAGGTGATGTCAACACATACCTAAAGTTATCAAGAACAAGATGTTATCAGTTGCTTAAACTGTTTAAAAGTTGCAATCTTGAGAAATGTGTGGCCTTATTAATGACATTAATAAGCATTGTTTGCGATGTCCAGAAGAAATATATAGTAAAATTCTATAGACTATGCATTTTTGGTGATAGTATTTGCAATAATAAGAAATGAGATTTAATGTTTATTATTTGAATAGCTCACATTTGGATAAGAGATCAATAATGTTAAGTATATGAAAAAAGTTCATTTTTATCAACAATGGCTAGACTAAAATTTAGCATTAAAAATGATACCAAATTTTAATTTACAAAAGATTAGCATGCTATACATACAAAGAAAAAACATGTATGCATGTGTAGAATGGTGGAAATCAGGGTTAGATAAAATAAATAAAATAATAGCATCCAAATCAGTTACAGTTTAGAGGAAATGTTACACCTTTACTCTTGAAAGGAAAGTGTAAGGAAATCTATTTTTATAGAAAACCCAATATAAACTCCCTCTCTTCAAGTGCCATTTAATACACTATAAAAAGCAATTACTGTTTTGTTTTGTTTTACTTAGGAAGATTTCTGTTTATGTATTCATTCTGCCAAACCCTGTGTCTGTGGAATAAATTAGTAATAAAATAGCCAATGATGTAACAGTGTCAAAAAGTCAATGTTTAAACCTAAAACAGGTATGAAGTCCTGTATATTCAAGATTTTTCTGTCCACAATTTCACATTGAGAATCAAGGGAAAATGTAAATATGCCCTATTGGAGATGTATAGATCATAGTGAATAATTCTTAAAAATTTAACCATTCAATAAAGAATGGTTTTAATCCATTTCTAGCGTTTTATCTCATTTCTATAGAAGGATAGTCATAGTCAGCTTTGTCATTTACCAGTTGGGTAATTTTGAAATCATTATTCAACCTTCTTGAGTCTCCATTTATTTCATCTATAAAGTACATATAAATATATCTTCCTGGGCGGGCCAGTGGAGAGATGGGCTCACTGGCAGAGTTCTTGCCTGCCATGCTGGAGATCTGGGTTTGATTCTTGGTGACTGTCCATGTTAAAAAAATATATAAATCTATTAAATATTATATATATATATATATACCTTTGTTATATGTTTAGGGTAAAGATTATATGATATAAAGGTAAAATCACTTTTGACAATGACTCAACTTATTTGGTATTTAGTACATTTAATTTCACTTTACCCTCTGTTTCTTTCCTACCTTTTTGCATTCTAAACCTTTATTTTGTCTTTGTTTTAGTTTCCAGAGTTGCCAGAGCAAAATCCTGTAATGGGTTGGCTTCAACAATGGGAAGTAGTGAGCTCATAGTTTCAAGGCTGTGAAAACATCCAAATCAAGGTGTCATTGAGGCAATGCTTCCTCTGTGAAGACTGGCATTCTATTGCTGGCTGCCAGTGATCCTTTGTCCTTGATTCCTCTGTCATATGGCAATGCACATGGCAGTCTCTCCCACCTCTCACTACTCTTCTGGGTTTCAGTGTACTTCAGCTTCTTATTTATAATGGCTTTCTCTCTATCTCGCTGAGTTTCATTCTGCTTATAAAGGACTCTATTGATGGGATTAAAACCCATTCTGGGCCACACCTTAACTGAAGTTACCTCATCAAAAGGTCCTATTTATGATGGATTCACATCCATAGCAATGGATTACATTTAAGAACATGTTTTTCTGGTGTACATATAGTTCTAAAGCAACATAGCCTTAAATCAAAGAGCAGCTGATGCTAATCTTATTCAGTAAACCTTCCCATTTTAAAGAACATTGGCTCAGCCTACCTTGACCTTTTCTTCTATAGAATAAAAAAATGATTTCCATTTCCATAATTTAGAAGGATATTTGTGATTTAAATCATACACAAGATTAAATTGGTTAGCTGCAAGCATATATAAAGTATCTTCCTCTTAAACTATGAATCCTCATTCATATTATAAGAAAAGAATAACATGAAATTTCCAATTTGTTGCTCTTTGGCCAGATCTTTTCCAGAATATGTAAATTAGAAGATCCCTATAATAGAAGCTTTTGAATCAGAGCTATTAAATATTTCTAGGAATCAATTCTATGTGCTCAAGTTCACAAGTTGTGTATATCATTTTAAATGTATTTCATTTCAATTATATCATTAGATCGTCATGTTCAGCATTAAGTAAAATGCCCACATCTCAGATTGTGGGCTCCTGCCAAAAGAAAAATGACTTATAAATGCATAATTGCTTTCTCAGCTGAAAAACAGATACACATTGCCATTTACTAAATTTGCATGGTAGGTGGTTATTCTTCCTTCTGTTTGTGCTTGGAGCTGTTTACAGACAGTAATAGAGATGAACTATTAGTAATTGCTATGACAATCAGCTATTTAATTTGATTTGATAGTGATGAAATACTAAAGTTCAATGAGCTATTTTGAGGACTTTTCTTGCTGGACAAGTTGTTGGAAAAAACAACCTAATGAAACTTAATGTATATATGACCAAATCTAATGTCAATTGATGATATATTGATGGAAAAGTATTGACTTTGTTTTAGGAAGAGTATGTAATACTTATTAATGAAAGTTTGTCTGGAAATGAGTTTTTGCACAGAGTTTTTTTTAAAGATAAAGCATTATCTCATTTAATCAATTTAACCATTTTGAGTGAAAATGTAATAGACGCTTCAGTACCTAATGTGATGCATATTTCAATAAACGCCCCTTATATTGAATGGCCTCAAATAGCCTGCTTTCAAACTCTTGGATATGCTTTTATACATTTGGCCAATTTTTCTCTTCTTTTCAAATAGATGATTGCTAATTTCTGGTCCCTTGTCTTCAAAGGACTTTGAATTTGAAGTAGAAAACAAAACATAATTTTGCCAAATATGAGACACAGTTGGTTTAAAATGATAGACTGAGAAGTTCCTCTGTTTAGATTCTTAGGCTTGCTGAGCATGACATAGCACATGGACTTGGAGACTCCTATTTTCACTTCTCTGTGTGATTTTGACTATTTCAATGTTCACTTCTTGTTGGGTTGATTTGTAGCTCCCCACAAAGATATGTTGAAGCCCTAATCGCCATGACCTCATATGTAAACCTATTTGGAAATAGGGTCTTACAGATAAGATTAGATTGGTTAAAATAAGATTATATTGGAATAAGTTGGGCCCTTAATCTAATATGTTTGGTGTCCTTAAAAGAAGGGGAGAATTGAACATAACATGACAGACTGAGAGGAGAATTCCATTTGAAGACTGAGGCAGAGAACATATGGATGCCTAGCAAGCTTCCAATGGAAGCCAGGAGAAAAGCAGTAAATAGATTCTTTCCTATGGATTCTTCACTTTAGAAGAAGCATGTCACTGCAGATATCTTAATTTTGGATTCTTAGCTTTCAAATTGGGAGACAATAAATTTCTCTTATAAGCTACTTAGTTTGTGATACTTTATGATAGCAGCCCTAGGAAAGGAAAGCAGGATCCAAGTTCAGTGAAAGCAGTTCCCATATTAAGATCTGATGTACAGAGAAAAATAACTACAGAGCAATTCAGGAATGATGGAGCTTCTGTCACAAATTTGTTCCTCAGAATCTTGGTGAAAGTCCTGATGACCTTTGGACAGTAATGTGGTACATAAATAGTTCTTATGTGATATATCTATTCTAACATTCCAATCTTTCTAAGCTTTGGATACCTTCATCCATTAAAACCAGGGTAGTTCTGGCATTTCAACATCAAGTAATACAGAAAACTTTTTTGTCCATCCTTTAGCCAACCACATGATCAAACTCTTAGAACCCTTTTTAACCTCTTGAGCTACAACAATGAATCTAGAATTTCTGCTTGATGGGTCCTGTATTAGTTAAGTTGACAGAATGCAATATACCTGAAATGGAACAGCTTTTAATCAGTTGCAAGCTTACATTCCTAAGGCTGAGAAAATGTCTGAACTAAGGCACCAGCAAGAGATTACCTTCACTCAAGAAAGGGTGATGTCATCTAGTACACCTTTGTCAGCTGGAAAAGCATGTGGCTAGTATTTGCTGGTCCCTTGCTCCTGGGCTCCTTTGCTTTCAGCTTCTGTTTCCTGTGGAGGTTCCCTCCTTCTAATCTGTGGGCTTTCACTTGGCTCCTCTGGGACAAAACTTTAAGTTCTGGCCTCTTAGTATCTCATGGGAAGCCACTTGGTGACATCTGCTGGGCCCTGGGTCTCATGTTGGCTCTGAAGCAATTATTCTCAAAGGGTCTGCATCTGTTTTGCTCTGAGCTCTCTCCAAAATGTTTCCTTTTATAAAGGACTCTGGTAAACTAATCAAGAGCCATCTGGAATGGGTGGAATCATTTCTCCACCTAATCAAACTGTCATAACCACAACTGGACATGTCACATCTCTGTGGAGATAATCTAATCTTTCCCCCACAAGATTGCATCAGGAGTAAAACATGGCTTTCCTGGTGTATATAACAGATTCAAATTGGCACAGGTTCTTATCAATAAACTCAGCCTGATCTGACTTCATGTACTTTCCCTCATTTTATTTCCTACCTTTAATATCTGTTCGCACACATATTCCCTTGATTTATATCTATATAGATTATAAAATATCATGTAGTTCTTTTGTTGTGTAGCTCATTTTATTATGGGTCACATTTTGTTCCTTATCTTTTGGGGCCTGTTGGGACTTCAGTATAGTTGTAATTCTGGAAAAAAAGGTGTTGTAGCTGGGTAATGAGAGGAATTATCATTATCCTGAAAACTAACTACCTCATGCCATTTCTTTACGGTTTCATCATAGAAACAGGTCTAATCTGTTCAGACACAGGCATGAGGATTGTTCTTTGGGGGAGGAAGTTACAGGTTTATGAGGCATATTAGATTTACTCTCTTTAGATGAAAGTGTGGCTCAATCCTCAGGGGAAATTGAAGTTTGGGTGGCTTATTTCTCAGGGCAGGCAGTTATAAGTTTATCTGGTAAAGAAGACTCAGAATTCAGGGCTTCAGTATACCCGTTGTCATCTTTATTAGTCCATATTACTCCATTCTGATTTTTAGGATCCCATTTTTTCCCAATCAATGCCCTTACTTTAACAGCAGATATTCTTCAAGATTAGAAATTCAATGTTCATTGTAAGTCAACCAGTTATACTGAGAGACGTAGGTTTAGTTTTCAGAGATCTCAGTCTGTTGTTACAAGAAATGGGTTTCTTTCAGGACACACATAACAACATTCATGGCCTTTATATAGCACTTAAGGTAGGAATTTGAAGCTCTAAGACCCTCCTTTACTTTAACAACTGCATCCAGCATATTAAGAGACAACCAGCCAACATCATTATATACTACATGACCATTAAGATGTCAAATACTCTGTCACACATAGCCTTGAATCTCATCAACAATCGAGTAGAGTATCCAATGGTGATAGTCTGTGTATCCCTATTGCCCATTCATGCCATGGGCTATCAGTGTCCCATTGATATTTGGAAATGGAGTCATTTGTGCCTTTTGATCTAATCAGATCAGAGAGCTAATTCCGAAAAACCTTGTACCAAAGTCTTTATTAGACAGGTTTCTCCAGAGAAACAGAAATATCAGGATTTTATTTATAGAAGAGCTTTGTTATAGAACTTTGCTCACATGACCATGACGATTGGCAAGTCCAAATTCTGCAGGTCAATCTGCAATTTGGGAAATCAGTAGTACTGAATTCCCCAGATGTAGCTGAAAACTGGGAACTCTTTTGAAGATAATGATGAATTCCCTCGGAGAAACTGACTCAAGTAAAGATAGAAATTCCTTTTTTTCTGACTGCTGGAATCATCAGTTCTCACTTTAAGGCCTTCAAATGATTGGATGAGACTTTTCTCATTGTTGAAGGCAATCTCCTTTGTTGACTGTGGATGTAATGAGCCAAAGATGCAATCAACTGGCTAATAGCTTAAAAACCAAAAAACACCTCCATAATAACAATCAGGCATGTGTCTTCTTGACCAAACAACTGGACACCATTACCTAGCCAGGTTGGCACATGAATTAACTACTATAATTACCCAATCCCAGGTCTTCTGTGGTCTGAAGGCCCTTGTTATTTGGTATTCAATGATTCTTTGGTGTTTAAACAAACATCTACAAAATAAGAGAAAAACATAATCAATTTCTTTATCAATATGGTTGGCATTACATCTAGTTGTTTATTTAATTTAAATTAATTTATTTCATTATTAAAATTAAATTTATTCAATTTAAAATATCCGTTGCTGTCTAGAGTGTATAATGATAGTGACTAAATGTACAAATTTAAAAATGTTTTTGCATGAGGAAGAACAAAAGAATGTCAATACTGCAGGGTGTTGAAAATAGATGGTAATTTATATTTTAAAACTTTAACTTACGTGTGAGACTAAAGCAAAAAATGTTTTAAAAAAAATCCATTGATTTAAATTATATATGTATAGAAGTAGCTATCCATACACTGACATATATACTCACACACATACAGACAGTCAAAATTGGAAGAATTCCTTCTCTTAGTGTCTTGTTTCATAAAATAAATCTAATTTATTATCATTTTCTTTTCTCTTTGTATTTGGTGAGTTAAAAATTACATGAAAGTGTGAAAAGCCTATTTGAAAATAAACCATTTGCTTTCAAAGCTTAGACAAAATTTAATTTAAAAGGTGGCAAGAACTTATAAGTAAATAGACTTTATTAAGTGAGAGAAAGAGAGAAGGAGAGAGAGAGAGAAAGAGAGAGAGAGAGAGAGAGAATAATTGCTAAAAAAAAAATGCTAGCACTTAGAGACCTCAGGGTTATATCTAAATTGAAATGGTTTTTGGTTTAGTATGTAAAAATTAATGATGTCTTGAATGATTCACCCAAAACGGATTCTAATATTTCTTATATAGATCAGACTTTTAACTCTTTGGATTTAGTATCACTGACCTGAAACTTACTATATTTTATCAAGAAGAGAATTGTCTGTATGTGTTTAGCATATGATTTATTATCTCAGGTCATGTGGGAAAAATACACTGCATTGGTTTGCATTGTTCAAATAGTAGGCCAATGAATGATAATTTAGAGATGAGATCCTCTATTCAATTATTCATATATGAAGAGAAGTTTTGAATTGGAGAAGTTATGGGATTACAGAGCAATCATCATAAAATACAATTTATACATGTTTTAGATAATTCTTCATATCCACAGTAAAATGAGTATGAGATCTGCCTATATTGCTTTCTATATTATGTATGTCTATCTTATGTATTCTCTGAAGAATAGGCACTTCCCTTCCTGTGATTTCAAGTTTTGAGTTTTTCCATGTCCTTTGCTTCTGAAATGCCCCATTCTGTTGAATATGTTTTTTTTTTTCTTTTGTCTGAAGCCAATCTGCAATATTTGTAGGCAGACATAAGCTAGTGCTTCTTCATAATAATACTTAAGTTTCCAAATTACAGGACCATTTTACAAATACAAGAAAACTTTACAGAATGAAATGGCTAGTGAAAACAAGCTTAATTGATCAGTTTCAGCTTTCATCGGTGAAGGCAAAATATTTAGTTCATTTTCCCCTTGGAATATTCTAAAAATATGCTGTAATCCATATATGCCAAAAAATAGTAAGAAAAAATGTGTATTTCTGGCTGGCTTAAAATTAAAGAGAAGCAGAAGGATATAAAGGACAGAGCCTTATAGGCAGTCTTGATGTTGAATTAAATATCGGAAGAATCAGCTTCAGCTTAATAAACTTTTCGTTTTCCTAAAATTGGTTCCTGTCAACTCTTGGATCTTCATAATATTTTGTGAGCTGCATTGGTTTATATATATTTTTTCTTCCATGCCAGGCCATGGATTTCTTAAGGGCCAAGACCTTGCCTTATAAATGTGTGCACCCCACCTTCTACAGACCTCCTACTTGTGAGAGTTTCAATGAGTTTTAAGAAGGAATGAATCAATGTAGATTAGTTCTAGTTGAACTTAAATAATTTCAATTATTCAATTTAAATAATGATGGAATGCTGGAACAAATTATCAACATTATCTTACATTTGTTTGAAAATTTGCTTTGCTTCTTCCCTTTTCAGTAAGCATAGTAAAGTTATCTTCCTCTCATTCCAAAATCATTGTTTATAGACAATCAGAAATTTTTGTGAAAGCAGTGTATTACATCAATAGGTTTAGAAAGTATGATGCTTTCAATAACCCTCATTTACTATTTGCCTTTGGTGTTAATACAAGAAACAATTTAAATAATTTTAATATTTCACTGTTTGGCCTTCCAATTTGAGATCATAACCTTTCTGAAGCTAAAGGAAGGTTCAAATGAGGAGACAATAGTACGCTATTTGAGTATATAGGTCTCAAAATCATAGTTCCAGAAGACCTAAGTTCCTAACACAGATTGAGCAAAACATTTTTCTTTCTAATTTATTTCTGTATTCATTGCAATGCCTAAAGAAAAGACAGGGCTGCCGAGGCAGACACAAATTTGCTTAAATCAATTATTTAATAAATATTTATCTCTATGTCTGCAGTATTGTGCTAACACACATATAAAACATAGTATTGGAAGTACATTTGATGATTTTGGTTGTTATTTTAAGACTGAAAAGTATTGATATACAATATTGGTTTTAAAAAGTGGCATCTCTTATTAATTAATTCATTGAAGATTAATAGCAATTGTTTCATCCATGACTTTAAGAGGCCAGAAATTACCTACCATTAGTTGATATTGTGGCCTGTGGGGGTAAATAGTACTTGGGAATGCAACTAAATAACTTCATAGGAAAGATACAAATAAAGGCAGAGAGGAAAAAAGAGATAGGACAATAGACAAAAGAAGAGTGAGGCAAGGGCAAAGACAGGAACTGAGCAAATGAGGAAAGGGTACTGAGGATCATTCTTTGGTTTTGAAATCTCTTAAAAGTATCAAGCCAGAGATTAACATTCTCTTATACCACTGCCACCACTACCACCACCACAACATGAATGAGAAAGTTTTGCAAATCTCTACTTATAAAACCAGGTGTTTTCGTTTGTAAGCTGGCAGAATGCAATGTACCAGAAATGAAAGAGCTTTTTAAAAGGGAATTTATTGAGTTGCAAGTATATAATTCTAAGGCAGTGAAAATGTACAAATTAAGACATCCAGAGAAAGAAATTTTAACTCCAAGAAGAGGTCAGTTAAGTTTGGAGTTTCTCTCTCAGCTGTCTCAGATGGGAATTAACACGGTGATGTCTGTTAGTTTTCTTTCCACATTTCATAAGGCTTCCCCAGGGGGGTTTCTTTCTGCATCTCTAAAGTTCTCTGACTGTGTGGGCCTTGCTGGCTGTAAACTTTTTCCAAACTGATTCCATCTTAAAGCGTTCCAGTAAGCAACCCCACCTTGAATGAGTAAAGACACATCTCCATGGAAACGGTCAAAGAGATCTGATCTAGCAACACTGATTGAGAATTACAGAATATGGCCCTTCTTGGGTACATGGCAGTTTCAAACCAGCACACCAGGGTTGCATTTTATTGTCAAATTATATTTATTTGGTTTTGCATGAAAGAAATATTCTAGAAAAGTGCCAGCCAATGTCAACCTTCCTGAACTCAGAGAAGACAGGTCTAAGTGAACATGATATACCTTCTCTTCTGCCTGGATTTAGTTTCTAACCAATGCATAAAGCTTCTAACAAACACTGCCAAAGTGTAAGAGATAATCTTAAAGATCCCTGACATTAATGATCTCAAGGAATTGTTCACCTTTCACTCAGAAATTATTTGTCAAGCACATACTGTGTGTGTGCCTATTTTCATAGTGCTTACATTCTAATTAAGGAAAGAGACAATAAAGAAAGAATAAATAAATAAATGAGATGCATGTTATATAAATGCCATGGAACAAAATTAAGCAGAGGAAAGGCTATAAAGAATTTGGAAGTGGGAGAAGTTGCAATTTATGCATGTTAGGAAATGTACTGGTAATCCCATTTAAAGAAATGGGTGGAGAAGAATATTTCTAGCAGAGAAAATAGAAAGTGGAAATATCCAGAGATGAGAGTGTGTTTGACACATGTTAAAGGAATAGCATGAAGGCTAGTATACTGAGGATAAGTTCCATGAAACAAGAGGGACCAGACTTTGTAGTGGTTATTGCAATTTGGATTTTTTTCTGATAAAATAGGAAAAAATAGGAAGTCACTAGAGGATTTTGATCCGTGAGTGACATAACTTGACTTAGATTTAAAAGTCTTATTCTGGTTACTTGATTGCAAACATATTATAAGGAAGCAAGTGAGAGACATGAAGATCAGTTTGGAAGCTACTGTAAAAATTGAAGCAAAGAATAATAGGTATTTGAGCTGTTTAAATCAAGGTGAAGTCAGAAATAGTGACAAGTGGATACATATTGATAATAGAAACAATAGCATTCAACAATTGGATTGAATGTGCACCACAAGAAACAGAAAAGAATATAGCATAATTTCAAGGTTTTAGTCCTAACTTGAAGAATGAAAGTATATCAAACTACAGTGTACACATTTAGGGAAGAATCCATCAAGGTAAGTAAAATTATACTATGGTAACAAACAACTCCAGAATCTTAGGGACTGAAAACAATGGAGATTCATTTATAGCTTATGATACATGTTCAAAGAAAAATCAACCGTAATGACTCTGTTTGTCACTGCCTCTAATGGGATAATGCTGACTAAGGCTTTTAGATGTGTGACAATAGTCATTGTGCACAAGTAAGGGAACATGTTGAATCATGCCCTAAATATTTTTTTTATTTGATCATAGATGTGAGAATTTATTTCTGAATTCTTAGTCTGATTCCATTGGCCCATGAGTTGTTCTTTGTTAGTAACATCATGCACTAAATGTTAAAATTTCCTTCTGCTTCTCATATTTCCTTAGCCAAAGTACATCACATGTTCACATTTAAACTCAAAGAGGGAATGGGTATTCAATTGAACCATGTTCCTGGAAAGTGGAGGCTAGCTATTTGGTTCATAGTACTTACAAGTCACAGAAGACATTTAGATTTGGACATTCTAAGGCTGTAAATCTAGGCAAGGGAAAATAAGCTCATAGTGTTTAGACCAAGGGGTAGCAGTAAATGGTATGCGATGAATACACTTTGAAGATAGAAACAATAGGATTTTTTTTTTTTTAACATGGGCAGGCACCAGGACCCGAACCCTGGTCCTCTGGTATTGCAGGCAAGCATTCCTGTCTGCTGAGCCGCTATGGCCTGCCTGAAACATAGGGTTTAGTACTGGCTTGTATAAGGAATATGGAAGAGTCTAGTATGATTTTAATTTTTACACCTAAAGAATTATAGTAAGGAAGTTGCACAGTTCTATAATGAAGACTAAAGGAGGAACATATTTAGGAAGGTGCATCAATCAGGATGGGTTAGGTTATACTGTGGTGACAACTAAGTTAAAAAATCTCAGGAAATGATTCAGACCCATCTGACTATAGAGTCCATACTGAAAGGGTCTTAAACTCCCCTTTAATAAGAAAGGAGGGCTAAGGATTATCTTCTGTTCTCCCTTAGATGGGGATCATCCTCAGGAGGCTTTTTATCCTCTCAGGATTCAAAGTAGCATAGACAATTTGGGCTTAATCTCGCCTATCTCCTCTGAGGAGTCAAAGTAAACTCACTCACTGCTTGGCAGACAATCTCTATATTTCTGAAAACTAGCATAATGATGATTTAGTCACTTCAGACTATACTACTACTATAGCTCTTAAGTCTGTTTTTCAAAATTTTATTTTTTCTTCCCTTCAGGATTTTTAGTAGCTACTTCTCACAATATCTTCTCTTATATTCAACTTTTAATTCTTGCAGACCAGAAAGTATGAGCTAAAAACATTTATTAAAAATGAGCAATATAGGAGTATCTAGCCTCTGGATAGATCTCTCTTCTATGAAATAAATTTATGGGCTTTGTGACAATTATTTGAGCTATGTATTTTAATGGATATAGGTTAGTCCTAAATAATTAAATTTCCATATGACAAGCTCATAACTATCATTAGTTGTACAAAGGGACAAGATATATGAATAACACAAACAAAAATAAGGTATGATAGTTTTCTATTGGCTGCATAAAATTTACCACAAACTTAACATCATAAAATGATGACCATTTATTAGATCACAATTTTGTAAATTATAAGTAAACTATATGCTTTATTCATAGTATCACAAGGTTGAAATCAATCTATGGTCAAACTGAGTCTCTAAGGAAAAAAAAAACACTTCCACCCTCATGCTTGTTGTTGGCAGAATTAAGTTCCTTGCAGATGTTAAGCTGAGGTCCCCATTCCCTTACTGGATGTTGGTCATGGCGATTCTCAGCAACTACAGCTTGCCTAAATTCCCTGCCATTTCACCTTCCCTCCTCAAGCTAGCACCAACACATCAAACTCTTCTTGCACATTGAATTCCTTCTTATACTTTGAATCACTGAACACCTCCATATCAACCTCTAGATCCAACTTTAAAAGGCACCTGTAATTAGGTCAAGAATACCCAGGTAACCTTCTTATCTTAAGCTCAATATATCTTGAGGACTTTAATTGTACCTGCAAAATCTCCTTTATTATATAAAATAAACCATAGCAGTGATAGCTCATCATACACTTAAAGAAGGAGATTATACAAGTCGATTGTCTACAGAGCTCTTAGAATTTTGTCTCCCACATGAAGGTTCTTAAAAATACTGAACAATTTTTATATTTTAAATAAAATAAATGCAGAATGTAAATTAAACAGTGTGGTTTTTTTTTTTTTTTGAAATTTGAATGAATGAGCTTTACGTAAGAAATTTTTGCTCCTGAGAATAAAATTTCATGCAATTGGCCAAAAAGCTTTAAAAATTAGGTATTAAGAAAGAAAATGCATAGTACAAAAGACTTCTGAACTAAAAAAGATAACCACTGGAATTGGCATATATATGGGAAAAGTCACTCAAATCAAAGTTGGAAATTCATGAATTGATTATCACAATGAATACAGCAGGTGATTGGAGTCCATTAGCTTATTAATTAATTATAAACCATTGTGTCTCAAAAGGTTAAAATTGGATCGTGTTGTAAGAACAGTTTCTAGAATCCTTTCCCCTGACAAGATATGAAGTCATAACCTTGGTCTAAAGAAAAATGTCTGGAACGCTGATTAAATCAAGAGGGGACCTCTGCAAATAGTTTCAGGGTAAATTGAATGCACCCACCTGCATTTTTGTAACTGTGACCAGTTGGTGCATGATAATGATAGGGTTAACCTATGACATAACAAAAGGAAATTAAAGATATCAGTGTCACAGATTTGTAGTTTCAAGAAGTCAACCTAAGCCTTTATAAATCATCAGTGGAAGATTGAGCTGCTGTTCTGGGAAATATCTTAGGCCAATAGCTCCTATAAATACACTTAGATTTTTAATTTCTCTATTGTTTATGTACTTGTTATTAACCTCAAAAGGGGAAATAGCATACCCTCATATTGGATGCCTTCCTGATTGGCCGGAAGCTTCTGCCCTGTGCATAGTAACCACAAGAAGCAATCATCTCCATTAAAAATTCAGTTTATTTTTCTGTAAAAATAAACTCAGGTTGAAATGTGCATTTCCCCCTAAGAAAGGGGAAATGACATCAATAATGACTTGTATTCTATTTGTGAACTGAAGTGCTCAAGCCGCTGACTAAAATGTGTCACAAACAATGTGACAAGGTATGAAAAATGTATCTTAAGGGTTTGATAAAAAGATCAAGAACTGCTTTCTGATGGGCTTTGGCATTTTTGAGATGACAGTAAATGTCAACAAGAACCTAAAACAAAGACTAACAGATAAAGGATGAAAATATTTGCTGAGCACCTATTGAATATATCCATGAACTCTATTAGATGCTTTCATATGTTTCTTAATGTGAAAAAAAAAATAAAGACTTGTAATGGTTAATGGTGTGGACTCTGGAGTCGAATATTCTGCTTAAGTTAGCAATTATCATCCTTTACTTTGTCTGGAAAATAGAAGTAATACTTCTTAGCGGTTCTATGATGATTAATGTGATGCTGGAGATAAATCACTTAGAGCAGTACTGACCTTGTTAGCATATGTTTATTATTCTAGCTTTAAAATTATTATCTCATTTTATCTTCAAAAGCCAGTATCTTGCACCCACCTCAGGATGCAGAAAACTGAAAGTAGTATTACTCTCAAAATTAACACAAATGACATTAAATGCATGGCTTTATCTTAATTCAAGAGAGACCTGAGATTATAGAGCCACCAACTGACCCAAGAGATGTTGACTGTAGGGAGAGAGGAGAAATGTGTATTTGAGACAGACATACCTGGGCACCAGTAAAGAATTTAACTAGAATAGTTGACAGTTGATGAATGCCAACTGCCAGCAGGTGGAGGCTAGAGAAATTCTGAATGGTCTTACTGTCTTGCTAGGGGTCTCTTCACCAATCACACTAGACTCTAATAAAGAAGAAACTTCTACTGTGTTCAAGTGTGAAGGAGAGGAACAGCAGCAGCCAGGAGGCAGGGGCATCTAGAAAGTCCATCTAGATCCATCTGTTCTTGTGCCATGAAAGAAAATTAAAAAAAGCATGTGTGGCCAGGGGCCAGTGAAGCTTGAGGGAATACAACAATCACTGATGCTTTTAGGTGAAAACTCATTGTAGCTGGATAGGAAATGGGAAAAAAAAATTCTCTACTCCCAAGAGAGCGGCAAGATTCCATGCTGAGCTCACGACTACAGATAGCAGAGGGACAGGGGAACTGAAAATCCTATGCTCTCACAATGCAGGGATATAGTACCTGCTTAAGAAAAAGGCTTAAGAAAAGAGAATAAATGTGTAACTCCTATTATTGCACTAAGAACCATTGAATAAGTAATAACTGAAGTAATATGCTGAAAGGAATAGGAAAGGAATAACAGCACATACAAAGTGACGTTTGTTAGGCACTGGGTCGCTAAAGGATTCCACATGAGACAGCGAGTTAAAGCTTAATAGGTTATTGAGAAAGAGAGGAACAGATTGAGAGCAAAGGGAGAACAGGCAGGTGGGAGTCAGCAAAATCTGCTAGCTAAAGAGAAAGGAAAAATGGCTCCAACTCTCTCTCTGACAGCCTGTGGTTTTAAAGGAAAAACTGTGCTAAGAGGGGTGGGGATGACATGTGGGCACAGGCATCACCA
This sequence comes from Tamandua tetradactyla, assembly GCF_023851605.1. Classification (NCBI taxonomy): domain Eukaryota; kingdom Metazoa; phylum Chordata; class Mammalia; order Pilosa; family Myrmecophagidae; genus Tamandua; species Tamandua tetradactyla. The sequence continues at coordinate 34,276,430 of NC_135345.1, read as the reverse complement.
GGAGATATCAGACCGGAGCAGATGATGACTTCATGCTCATGGTTATCTGGTCTGGCCTCTGGTAGGTGGGGTGTTGGCACATTTGTGCTCACTGTCTTGTTGTCACATCAGGTCCTGTTAGAAGTGCTGCTGTGCGAGAGAAACTGAAGGGGCCCCCATGTCACAGAATCCATTTGATATGTTAATTTTATTTTCTGATACCTGACATTCTTGCCTTTTTATTTTAATAAAACTGACCAGAGCTGTGATTAGATTTGACAGGATGCTTTAGCTTAGCTCAAAACAATTTTTGGACAGAGCAGGGACACTGTGTTCTCTTTTTGGCTACTTCCTGCTGCATCTGGGCAAAGTTGGAGAAGGAAAAATTCCTTTGAGCCAGACAGAGGCATCATTAATTGGGCTGTGACAGGAGCAGGTTTTAATTTTTTGTTGTAGCAGGAGTGTGGTTGGTCATGGCTACTGTTGACCTGTGAACAAACTTAGATAGACATTGTGAGATGCAGGGGGCTAGGAGAAAAATTAATAGGAGGATAATTAAAGAGGAGTGAGTTGTAATAAGTTTTAAGGGACAAAGGGATAAATTGATTAAATTAGTTGTTATATTTGGTGAGTTTATCATCTTCAGGTTTCAGAGCTTCTTTGGCATTGGAACAATTTGAACGTCCTAACTTTCTGAAAAACAAACTTAAGTACATTAGATATTTTTTAGGGTTTCTGGGAATATTATTAGCTGGGATTTGCCATATTGTGGCAGTTTGTAATATCTGGCTAAAGTCTTCTGCATAAGAATAACCTCCAAAATAACCTCTTGACTCGATTTGAAACCTCTTAGCCACAGTGACTTTTTTTCTCCCTTTTGGTCAGTTCATCCATGCTAGGGCCAGGTTTATCTTTGGAGTTTATGTCTCACAGTGCCAGGGCCAGCCATGTTCTGCAATGATAAGGTCAATTACATTTCGTGCTGTTAGTTGCCAGTTTATATTCCTGGAAATTATGTCACACATTGTGGGGAAGTTCAGAGTTTGGCTTAGAGAAAGTGTGCATTTGAGCAACAGCAAAGATCTTTTGGAGATGACTCTTAGGCACTAATTCTAATTAGGTTTAGTTTACAATTATAGAAATAAGTTTCATAAAGGCAAGACTTAAAATTGAGGCCTTGGCTTCCTGGGTAATTTTTCCCAGTTCCTTAAAGGAGTTTGTAGACAGTGTTTAAAATTTTTGCCCCAGACACTCTGAAATGTAGAGTATAAAATATTAACTTGTATAAAACATCCAGATTTTTTCTTTATTTCAGGTTTTATATTAAATAAAGTTGAATTAGGTTGTTTAATATACTAGACAGATTAAATTAGATAGTGCAAATTTTGGACAAAATAAACATTTTTCTTGTATCTTATACAAAAGTTAAAGCTTTAAAATACAGATATTTTTTACCTTGTATATTTAACTTGATTTTAACTCTATCAGTTTCATTGTATCTTTAATTGGAGTTTGAGGGTTATATAAAGAGTAATGTATTTCAAAATTTAATGATAATAGTTAATGCTTACAATTCGAGCTTTAATTTTTCTAAGTATTTTTAAATGAAGCTTTTTTAGAAATAAAAACCATAGACAGTTGTCTTATATTAAAAAATTATAGCAGAGGTTTTGTGTTTATTATATTTTTAATCATTTACCAGAGTTATGTTATTTAACAGATAAAATATGATATATATATATTTGTTTCAGTTTTTTATAGTTGAGCACATATATTTTTAGAGAAATATTAGAGCAAAGCAGTGCAACTGACAATTGGCTGTTTCTATGATTTGCAGCCTTTTAAAAATAATTAAAACCATGATTAATAACATTATACCATTACTTAACATTATATAGATTAGTATTAGGATATAACATTGATAGTGAGAATATTCTTAAATTTTTATGAATTTATACAATGTTTAAAATATGAATAATTTACTTATTTAAATTTAATAGAAAACTTTTTTAACCATTGTAATATGTTTTAAACACTTTTTACATAATAGGTTTGGTTATTTTAGTACCTCAGAACCTTATTTATACAAGGTGAAAGAACAAATTATTTGTAACAGTTTTTTTCCTGAGTGAGAACATTTGTTTTCTGAAATGAAGGATAATGCCAGCATAAACATTAATAAGGGTATTATTTTGATGTAAAATATTTTAGATATAATATTTGGATGATTAAGAAAGATTGTTTTTCACAATACTCCATATTAAAAGCATACTAACAATTCATGTTAAGAATTCAGAGAAAACTTAACTTTAGTTTTGTGTGAATATTTAGCATAACACAAAAGCTTTCCTTTTTTTGAAATATATGATAAGCAGACTCATTAAATTTTGGTTAGTACTGATTATGACAGACAGAATTTACTTTCATAAACTCCTCTTTATAACTCTTTATAATCATTTTATGAGAGCTAGAATTCATTTTTATTAACTTTTTTATATCTTTTTACAATCATTCAGAACTTATAACTAAAAATGGCTTAACAAATAAAATTTATTTTTTCAGCTTTTTATTACTTTTGTTTATTTATTTAGGACTTGTAAGGTACAATGACTATCACAAATAAAATTAATTTTAAAAAAATTTATTGCCCTTTGTATTTATTTTGTATTTATTTAAACTGTATATACTTAGAAATACATTTGATAATAAATTTATTAAGGTTTTGAACCTGTATGCTTCCTTTGAATAATAGTATTTATGAAAGGAAGAAAAGCCAGAGATTTATAAAATAATGGAGGAAGAGAAGAAATTTATGTTGGGGTTTAGAATATGTCTGGGCATTTATATATTTTATACTCAGAACATCTAAATGATATTTTATAATATATTAAAAAATTTAGTTTAATTTAGCAGAAACTTAAATTTTTTAACAATATTTTTAACTGCTAAGTAATGCCAAGAATGTGTTAATTTACAAAATTGTTACAGTTTTTTAAAAACTGGTTTAGTGTTTTATTTGTTTAAATGTTACTTTCTTATTTAAAGGTTTTATATGTGCTATTTTTATGAGGAAATTTTAGGTTATTTGTTTATTTTTTTTGCTTTTTAAATTCTTTCAGCATTTAATTTCTGTTACCACTGTTTTATATAAAGCCTTAATAGTCTATATTTTAGCCAGACTATAAACCCTTAGAAGCTAAGATTTATGTCTTTTTATTTATGACACATTGGCATTAATAAAGTTATTATAACTCCACATTTTGAGACATATTGAGGTAATAAATGGCTAAGTAAGAAAAATTAGATTTTTTAAACTTCAGTTAAAGTTATAAAAAATCCATTTATGTTTTTATTAAACTTGATTTATTTAAGTAGAATAATTTGAAGTATTAGCATATTTTTAAATTTACTATGTTTTATATGTGTTATTATTATTAGGTAAATTGCTCAGTTTATGCAACCTGTTAGGCTACTTTCAGAGGAATTTAGAGAATGTATTGATAATATTAATCTATTTGTTAGTAAGTTTGTTTAAATTTAAGGAGAAAATACTTAAGCAGAATAAAATTGCATTTGTTTAATTGAAAGATTTATTATTTAATGTCTTCTATTGTTTTTATAATATTTTAAAATTATGAGGAACTTTAAAAGTACATTGACTACTACGTTTTGGGAAATATATTGAACTTACACAATTTGTCCCAAGTTTAAATTTAGGAAAACTTTTTAATTGGTTGCACAGACAGAAAGACATTAGGCTTAGATCTTGTTAATAATTTTCTTATTAATTTGCTGTTACTATTTAGAGGTATGAAACTATACACTGAAGTGAATACAAACATATATATAAAATTTATTATTTGAAAAGAAAAGCAGAAACATGGAAATACTTTTGAGAAAGATAAAGGATTGAATATGCCATATCATCCCATCTTCATTTTTTTTTGTAAAAATGGGATGAAACAACACATTCAATTTTTTACTTGCAATAGCATTTTTATTTTAAGTTATAGTAGGGTCAGATTATGCTATAGAAATAAAATCTTTTTATAGACTCATAGCCGATATGTTTTTTCATTTTTAATACAGTCTAAAATTTCCCTTTTAAAAAGAATTTCTGTAATTAGTAACTAGTTATGAACATTTGACATATAAATGTACGATCATACCAATTAGTAATTAGACTGAACACATTAGCTAACAAATAGGCATTAAATATTTCACCTACCAAATGTATTAGTTAACAATTAAACAGATTTGAAACACATTCAATAAAATACCATAAAGGAACAAGGTTGTTAAGTTTGGGAGGAGGAACGTTCAGATCATTTGTTAATCAAGAATGCCACGTTGTTGTCACACAGCATTTGGCGACCTCAATCAGAAAGAAGAGATCTTACAAACTGAGAAAATCACATTTTTGGTGACATTTGTTGATGGCAACAATCCTTTCCAAGCAGTTCAAGAAAAAGTTCCAGGAAGATGGCAGCTTAGTAAGACGCGCGGATCTTAGTTTCTTCTCCAGGACAGCTACTAGAGGAGTAGAAACGATACAGAAAGCGCCCAAAGCCACAACAGAGATAAAAAAGACAGCGTACCCCATCCTGGAACGGCTGGCTGGCTGAGAGAAGCAGCACGGGTGAGATCGCCGAGGCGCGCGGGCCTCACCGGGCGGGGCGGGAAACAGCCGGAGTTACTCCCTTCCCCCTTCCCGGGCCGGCTGGGAGAATTGGAGAGGCGGTCCCTTGAAACCAAGGCGGCTGGCACCCACACCACGCGCAGCCCCCCGGACCAACTGAGAGAATTGGATTGGAAATCCCCAGGCCGCGGAGAACGGTGACGGGTGGGGAGGCCCCTTCCAAACCCGTGACTCCCGGGGAACGTGCACTCTCTTGGGCAGGCTGCTGCCACTGGTGCCCTCCCGCCACGCTTGTCGCCCAGGGCCGACTAGGAAATTCGGACGGGCTCTTTCCCGGGCTGCGGCGACCAGCAACCCTCCCTGCATTCGGACCCCGGGCCGGCTCAAGCCGCTTCGGCTAGCGAACCCCCCGGACGGCGAGAGTTTTCCAAAGTTTAAGGTCTCACAGCACCTTTTACTGGTGGGACCCGCAGACAAATGTGTGCCACGCGCGCCACCTACTGGGCAGGATAAGAAAAACAGAACCCAGAGATTTCACAGGAAAATCTTCCAAACTTTTGGATCCAATACCCAGGGAAATCTGTCTAAATGCGCAGACACCAACAGAAGATAACGGATCACGCTCAAATAATTGAACATATGGCCCAGTCAAAGGAACAAACCAATAGTTCAAACGAGATACAGGAGCTGAGACAACTAATGCTAAATATACGAACAGAAATGGAAAACCTCTTCAAAAACGAAATCGATAAATTGAGGGAGGACATGAAGAAGACATGGGCTGAACATAAAGAAGAAATAGAAAAACTGAAAAAACAAATCACAGAACTTATGGAAGTGAAGGATAAAGTAGAAAAGATAGAAAAAACAATGGATACCTACAATGATAGATTCAAAGAGACAGAAGATAGAATTAGTGATTTGGAGGATGGAACATCTGAATTCCAAAAACAAACAGAAACTATTGGGAAAAGAATGGAAAAATTTGAACAGGGTATCAGGGAACTCAAGGACAATATGAACCGCACAAATATACGTGTTGTGGGTGTCCCAGAAGGAGAAGAGAAGGGAAAAGGAGGAGAAAAACTAATGGAAGAAATTTTCACTGAAAATTTTCCAACTCTTATGAAAGACCTAAAATTAAAGATCCAAGAAGTGCAGCGCACCCCAAAGAGATTAGACCCAAATAGGCGTTCTCCAAGACACTTACTAGTTAGAATGTCAGAGGTCAAAGAGAAAGAGAAGATCTTGAAAGCAGCAAGAGAAAAACAATCCATCACATACAAGGGAAACCCAATAAGACTATGTGTAGATTTCTCAGCAGAAACCATGGAAGCTAGAAGACAGTGGGATGATATATTTAAATTACTAAAAGAGAAAAACTGCCAACCAAGACTCCTATATCCAGCAAAATTGTCCTTCAAAAATGAGGGAGAAATTAAAACATTTATAGACAAAAAGTCACTGAGAGAATTTGTGACCAAGAGACCAGCTCTGCAAGAAATACAAAAGGGAGCACTAGAGTCAGATACAAAAAGACAGAAGAGAGAGGTATGGAGAAGAGTGTAGAAAGAAGGAAAATCAGATATGATATATATAATACAAAAGGCAAAATGGCAGAGGAAAATATTATCCAAACAGTAATAACACTAAATGTTAATGGACTGAATTCCCCAATCAAAAGACATAGATTGGCAGAATGGATTAAAAAACAGGATCCTTCTATATGCTGTCTACAGGAAACACATCTTAGACCCAAAGATAAACATAGGTTGAAAGTGAAAGGTTGGGAAAAGATATTTCATGCAAATAACAACCAGAAAATAGCAGGAGTGGCTATACTAATATCCAACAAGTTAGACTTCAAATGTAAAACAGTTAAAAGAGACAAAGAAGGACACTATCTACTAATAAAAGGAACAATTAAACAAGAAGACATAACAATCATAAATATTTATGCACCGAACCAGAATGCCCCAATATACGTGAGGAATACACTGCAAACACTGAAAAGGGAAATAGACACAAATACCATAATAGTTGGAGACTTCAATTCCCCACTCTCATCAATGGACAGAACATCTAGACAGAGGATCAATAAAGAAATAGAGAATCTGAATATTACTATAAAGGAGCTAGACTTAACAGACATTTATAGGACATTACATCCCACAACAGCAGGATACACCTTTTTCTCAAGTGCTCATGGATCATTCTCAAAGATAGACCATATGCTGGGTCACAAAGCAAGTCTTAACAAATTTAAAAAGATTGAAATCATACACAACACTTTCTCGGATCATAAAGGAATGAAGTTGGAAATCAATAATAGGCGGAATGCCAGAAAATTCACAAATACCTGGAAGCTCAACAACACACTCTTAAACAACGAGTGGGTCAAAGAAGAAATTGCAAGAGAAATTAGTAAATACCTCGAGGCAAATGAAAATGAAAGCACACCATATCAAAACTTATGGGATGCAGCAAAGGCAGTGCTAAGAGGGAAATTTATTGCCCTAAATGCCTATATCAGAAAAGAAGAAAAGGCAAAAATGCAGGAATTAACTGTTCAATTGGAAGAACTGGAGAAAGAACAGCAAACTAATCCCAAAGCAAGCAAAAGGAAAGAAATAACAAAGATCAGAGCAGAAATAAATGAAATTGAAAATATGAAAACAGTAGAGAAAATCAATAAGACCAGAAGTTGGTTCTATGAGAAAAATCAATAAGATTGACGGGCCCCTATCGAGATTGACAAAAAGAAGAACAGAGAGGATGCAAATAAATAAGATCAGAAATGGAAGAGGAGACATAACTACTGACCTCACAGAAATAAAGGAGGTAATAACAGGATACTATGAACAACTTTACGCTAATAAATACAACAATTTAGATGAAATGGACCGGTTCCTGGAAAGACATGAACAACCAACTTTGACTCAAGAAGACATAGATGACCTCAACAAACCAATCATAAGTAAAGAAATTGAATTAGTCATTCAAAAGCTTCCTAAAAAGAAAAGTCCAGGACCAGATGGCTTCACATGTGAATTCTACCAAACGTTCCAGAAAGAATTAATACCAATTCTCCTCAAACTCTTCAAAAAAATCAAAGTGGAGGGAAAACTGCCTAATTCATTCTATGAAGCCAACATCACCCTCATACCAAAACCAGGCAAAGATATTACAAAAAAAGAAAACTACAGACCAATCTCTCTAATGAATACAGATGCAAAAATCCTCAATAAAATTCTAGCAAATCGTATCCAACAACACATTAAAAGAATTATACATCATGACCAAGTAGGATTCATCCCAGGTATGCAAGGATGGTTCAACATAAGAAAATCAATTAATGTAATACACCATATCAACAAATCAAAGCAGAAAAATCACATGATCATCTCAATTGATGCAGAGAAGGCATTCGACAAGATTCAACATCCTTTCCTGTTGAAAACACTTCAAAAGATAGGAATACAAGGGAACTTCCTTAAAATGATAGAGGGAATATATGAAAAACCCACAGCTAATATCATCCTCAATGGGGAAAAATTGAAAACTTTCCCCCTAAGATCAGGAACAAGACAAGGATGTCCACTATCACCACTATTATTCTACATTGTGTTGGAGGTTCTAGCCAGAGCAACTAGACAAGAAAAAGAAATACAAGGCATCAAAATTGGAAAGGAAGAAGTAAAACTATCACTGTTTGCAGACGATATGATGCTATACGTCGAAAACCCGGAAAAATCCACAACAAAACTACTAGAGCTAATAAATGAGTACAGCAAAGTAGCAGGTTACAAGATCAACATTCAAACATCTGTAGCATTTCTATACACTAGTAATGAACAAGCTGAGGGGGAAATCAAGAAACAAATCCCATTTAAAATTGCAACTAAAAGAATAAAATACCTAGGAATAAATTTAACTAAAGAGACAAAAAACCTATATAAAGAAAACTACAAAAAACTGCTAAAAGAAATCACAGAAGACCTAAATAGATGGCAGGGCATACTGTGTTCATGGATTGGAAGACTAAATATAGTTAAGATGTCAATCCTACCTAAATTGATTTACAGATTCAATGCAATATCAATCAAAATCCCAACAACTTATTTTTCAGAAATAGAAAAACCAATAAGCAAATTTATCTGGAAGGGCAGGGTGCCCCGAATTGCTAAAAACATCTTGAGGAAAAAAAAGAAGCTGAAGGTCTCGCGCTGCCTGACTTTAAGGCATATTATGAAGCCACAGTGGTCAAAACAGCATGGTATTGGCATAAAGATAGATATATCGACCAATGGAATCGAATAGAGTGCTCAGATATAGACCCTCTCATCTATGGACATTTGATCTTTGATAAGGCAGTCAAGCCAACTCACCTGGGACAGAACAGTCTCTTCAATAAATGGTGCCTAGAGAACTGGATATCCATATGCAAAAGAATGAAAGAAGACCCATCTCTCACACCCTATACAAAAGTTAACTCAAAATGGATCAAAGATCTAAACATTAGGTCTAAGACCATAAAACAGTTAGAGGAAAATGTTGGGAGATATCTTATGGATCTTACACCTGGAGGCGGTTTTATGGACCTTAAACCTAAAGCAAGAGCACTGAAGAAGGAAATAAATAAATGGGAGCTCCTCAAAATTAAACACTTTTGTGCATCAAAGAACTTCATCAAGAAAGTGGAAAGACAGCCTTCACAATGGGAGACAATATTTGGAAATGATATATCAGATAAAGGTCTAGTATCCAGAATTTATAAAGAGATTGTTCATCTCAACAACAAAAAGACAGCCAACCCAATTACAAAATGGGAAAAAGACTTGAACAGACACCTCTCAGAAGAGGAAATACAAATGGCCAAAAGGCACATGAAGAGATGCTCAATGTCCCTGACCATTAGAGAAATGCAAATCAAAACCACAATGAGATATCATCTCACACCCACCAGAATGGCCATTATCAACAAAACAGAAAATGACAAGTGCTGGAGAGGATGCGGAGAAAGAGGCACACTTATCCACTGTTGGTGGGAATGTCAAATGGTGCAACCACTGTGGAAGGCAGTTTGGCGGTTCCTCAAAAAGCTGAATATAGAATTGCCATACGACCCAGCAATACCATTGCTGGGAATCTACTCAGAGGACTTAAGGGCAAAGACACAAACGGACATTTGCACACCAATGTTTATAGCAGCGTTATTTACAATTGCAAAGAGATGGAAACAGCCATAATCTCCATCAACAGAAGAGTGGCTAAACAAACTGTGGTATATACATACGATGGAATACTATGCAGCTTTAAGACAGGATAAACTTATGAAGCATGTAATAACATGGATGGACCTAGAGAACATTATGCTGAGTGAGTCTAGCCAAAAACTAAAGGACAAATACTGTATGGTCCCACTGATGTGAACAGACATTCGAGAATAAATTTGGAATATGTCCTTGATAACAGAGTCCAGCAGGAGGTAGAAACAGGGTAAGATAATGGCCAATTGGAGTTGAAGGGATACAGACGGTGTAACAGGACTAGATACAAAAACTCAAAAATGGGCAGCACAATAATACCTAATTGTAAAGTAATCATGTTAAAACACTGAATGAAGCTGCATCTGAGCTATAGGCTTTTGTTTTGTCTTGTTTTGTTTTGTTTTGTTCTTACTATTATTACTTTTATTTTTTTTCTCTATATTAACATTCTATATCTTTTTCGGTTATGTTGCTAGTTCTTCTAAACCAATGCATATGTACTAAGAAATGATGATCATGCATCTATGTGATGATGTTAAGAATTAATGATTGCATATGTAGAATGGCATGATCTCTAAATGTTGGGTTAATTTCTTTTTTACCGTTAATTAAAAAAAAAAAAGGGAGAAGGGATAATTGGAGCTGAAGGGATACAGACTGTACAATGGGACTGGATATAAAAACTCAGAAATGGACAGCACATTACTACCCAATTTTAATGTAATTATGTTAAAACACTGAATGAAGCTGCATGTGAGGTATAGGTTTTTTTTTTTCTTTCTTTTGTTTTAATTCTTATTGTGTTGTCTTTTTATTTCTTTTTCTAAATCGATGCAAATGTACTAAGAAATGATGAATATGCAACTATGTGATGTTATTAAGAATTACTGATTGTACATGTAGATTGGAATGATTTCTAATTGTTTTGTTAATTCTTTTTTTAATTAATAAAAAAAATGGAAAAAAAAAAAAGAATGCCACGTTGTGGGGCAATGTTTTTGTTGTTTTAAAGGGTATTATGGCCAAGTTGAAGTGAAGAGAAAAATAAATTTTGATTGTTTGTTTTTTATTTTTAATTGGACTTTACCAAGATTATGAAGTAAACATCCAAGAGGGGTAGAATTAAGAATTGTTAGGGTGTTACTCATAATTATTTTAGTAACTTTTAATATGGAGGGGGAGATTTGCTATATGCTAGGGATTTTGCTTGCAGGAGACTTATGGATGTTTGCTCATGAAGACATATTTAACTGCTCCTTTCGAGTCTGATGATTACCAGCTCCATTGTAGGCTTACAGTCTATCTCCCTAGGAACTTGAATCTGGGATGTGCTGACTCTTGTTGGGGCCCTGCAACAGGAGGCTTATGGAAGTCACTAGCTCCATTGGTGGCTTATGGGCCAGTGTAGCATGAAATGAAGGTAATTTACACAAATCCAAGATCCAGTCATTACTACAAAGCTGGAATCCCTGGTTTGTTGTCATGAATTAGGAAACTGTGCAGTTCTTCACTTAGGGTGTCCCCTAAGTTGATTTTGACCACTACACAGGGAAATGCTCATAGAGCTGGAGTGTTTAAACTGAGCTCAGGCTTTGGGCCAGACACACTGAGGCAGGCCAAGGCATTGCTGGGACACTGAAGAAAATTCTCATGGTGGGATCTGGGTAGAAAAGCATCACTGATCTATGACCAAATTGATTGTAGTCGTTTGAATGCCATGGATGTGAGCTGGGATCATGTTAAGAAGGTCTGAACCAGAAATTCAAGCTGTCAATCACATGGAAACCATAGTGACTGTGACAGTGCAGTGAGCAGAGGTACTGGAAGGCACTCCCATAATTCCAAGGGGCCAGAAAGCTAAGCCTTTAGTTCAACCTCCACCCCAAGTTTTGGCACCATTTATGTTAGGCACATGGACACTGAAGGATTCCACATGAGACAGCAAGTTAAAGCTTAATAGGTTATTGAAAAAGAGAATCAGATTGAGAGCAAAGGGAGAACAGGCAGGTGGGAACCAGCAAAATCTGCTAGCTAAAGAGAAAGGATAAATGGCTCCAACTTTCTTTCTGATAGCTTGTGATTTTAAAGGAAAAGTTGCACTAAGAAGAGTGGGGGTGACATGTGGCCATAGGCATCACTGGGAGATATCAGGCTGGTGCAGATCATGGCTTCAAATTCATGGTAATCTGGTCTGGTCACTGGCAGGTGGGGTGTTGGCACATTTGTGTTCACTATCTTATTGTTACATCAGATCCTGTCAGAAGAGCTGCTGAGGGAGAGAAACTGAAGGGGCCCCTATGCCAAAGAATCCATTTTGTATGCTAATTTTATTTTCTGATGCCTGAGAATCATCTTTGAGGTATACAGAAAAGGTAAGACCTAAAACATCTAACTTCAGGGTCAAACTGACATTGTTATGTTAAATATAACATTGCTATGTTATCTAGTGTCTGTGGTGCATTAAATACGTATATAACTTAGTCACCCCTCCTCCAATTCCTAGCTTGATTAACTCAGTTGGGTTATTATTAAAAACCAAAATGAAGAGAAATCATACCCATTTCCATTCTCTACTCTCCTATGTGAGATATGAACTATCAATAAAAAAAAAAATTAGACAATTGAAAAGACAAGTAAAGACATGCTCAAAATAGGCAAAGCAACCATCATGCTAGCTTTGGAGATGGCACAATTAGAATTATCTGACTAGAAATTTAAAATAACTATTATTAATATATGAAGCATTCTAATGGAAAAGTTGGACAAAAGACAAGATCAGATGGGTAATTTCAGCAGAAAGATGGAAACTATAAGAAAAAATCAAATGGAAAAATGCTAGAAAAGAAAAACAAAGCCACAGAAATCAATGATGTCTTCAGCAAGCTCCTAAGTACACTTGACACAGCTGAGGAAAGAATCAGTGGGCTCTTGATGATGGGTCAATAGAAATTATCAAAATTGAAATAGAAAAGGAGAAAGAACAGAAAACATAGAACAAAAAATAGAGGTGGAACTGTTTCAAACATTCCAACAGACATATAATTTAAATCCCAGGAAGAGAAAAGAAAGAGGACTAAATAAAAGAAATATTTGAATAAACAGTAGCAAAGACAGATACCAAGATCAGAGGACACCAAAATAGAATAGATATCTCTCCCCAAATAAAAATAGTTTAGAAAAACTTAGATACATGATATTTAAACTGCCAAAAACAACTAAAGAAAACCAAAATTATTGAAAGCAGCCAGTGTTAGAGAGAGAGCATTACATACAGAGGTACAAAAGGTACATAAACTGTCACTCCCCCAATTTTTCTAAGCAAAGAGAAAAAACCTTGAAAATGAAGGAAAAACAGAGACTTCCTAAAAAAAAAAAAAAACGAAGAGAATTAGTTGACAGTAAACCTACTGTACAAATTGTACTAAAGGACAATTCTTCAGCTAAAAAAATATAATAGACAAACTTAGAAAAATGGAAAGAAATAAATGTCCTATAAATGGAATAAAGGAAGGTAAAGTTAAATTCTGTAGGAGTTTTTTTTTTTGCTTTTCTTTTCAGTTTTTAATAGACCTGAAAGGTAACTGACTAGTAATGCAAAAAATATTAGCAATAAGCCATGCATTTTAGAATATGTAAAGTAAATTAGCACAACAAGATGGGATGGAGAAATTGGGAATATAGTGTTGCAAAGGTTTAACTACATGTGAAGTGGTGTAGTACTATTAAAAGAGAGACTTTAATTGAAAACATATCTTGTAAACCTTAAGACAATAACAATTTTTAATTTCATAAACAATAAGTCAATAAAAATAGTTATAGGAGCTTTATCCTGAGTTGCCAAGTATAATATTGAAAACAAAGCTGCTATCCTTCAACCAGTAGATGGGTGAACAAACTGTGATGTATCTACACAATGGAATACAGGGAATGCTGTTTAGTAATAAAATCAAATATCTATATATTGCAGCAATGAAATCTTTTGATAAATATTTGTATTATTAAAATTCACTTACTCCAAAAAAGGTTTAGATTTCAGATATATAAGATAACAAGAAACTACACTTAATACACCTTCCTTTCTTTGTATTTATCTCATATAAATATACATCTGTGTTTGATTTTGTTTGCCTTCCATGAAAAACATTTTATTGAGTTTGATATAAGGTTTGTATTGATTATGTTCTTGCAGACATCACATTGATGTCTGTATATAGAATATTCATAATTAGACCATAATTTTCCTGGGAACAGGGCCTGTCTTTCATATTGCTGTCAATCATTCTCTATTCCAAGATGGGTTAATATAATACGGAAATAAAGTAGAGTATATGGAATCACCATTATAATTCTAGAAGGAATCAAATATATTTAAATATAATCACTCTATTTACAGATGGGGACACTGAGATTATTCAGATGATATGAGAAACGTATCTAGACCCCAGGCCTTTTTAGTCCTTAATCAATACAGTATTTTCCCCAATACATCTCATTCACTGTCATAAGAAAATTACATCTAGAGTAGAGTCACATACTGATGAAAGGTTCCAAAGCCCAAACCCTGATCTTGGAGGGGTAGTAGAAAATTCTCTATGAATAATGTGTTTTTTCATATTTTTTAAAGATAATTTGCATCATGTAAATAGATTTTCTCTCTTCCTGGAAATAGATATAAAGAAGCTTTTCTTAAGAAAATGTAGTTTTATTTCTCCTACAAATAAGTGCCTATCTTTCATCAAAAATTAGTATCACGGTAACTATCAACCAACCTCTGACCTTGATAATAGCTAGGCATTGATGGAAAGGTGTAGTCTACAGAACGAACTTCCATTTAAACACTGTTTTGAAGGTAGTTTTCAGTAGCTACACTTGCTTCTGAAGACACTTGAAAGACTTCAAAAAATGTTAATTGCAGCAATCAAGCCTCATAAAACCTAGTATTTTACAACTTTTCAGAGAGCCTCTGGGGACAGAATATCTTCCAATTCAGAGGGCAAGTTAAATCCAATTATGCTTCCTTTTTCCTTTCGGAAGTTTTCCTTTTGTGCTCTTACAATCTGAAAACTTAGAAAAATGTAAAATAAAAAAAAGGAAAAGATTCAAAGTGTACTATTATCAAGAGAAACACAGTCCAACATTACCCTACCATTGCAAGCTTTTCTATTGGCAAAAAAAAAAAAAAAAAAAACACGTTTATTTGTGAAAAGATTGCAATTTCTAGATTGAAAAGGGAAAAAAAATGTCAACATTACTAGAATTTGCTATAGATATGGCTAAACACACACATACACATACACGTACACACAAAAAAAATCTGTTTGATTTTTAAGCATGGGCATTTGCAACCTCCTATACTTTCTTCAGTTTTAATTGGATAAAACAAGACAACCAACTGTGGTAGTTTGGGGCTATGTACCACAGAAAACTATGTTCTTAAACTTAATTAATTCCTTTGAGTGTGAATCTATTTAAAGTAGGACCATTTGATTCAGTTACTACAGTTAAGGTATGCTCCAACACAATCAGGATGAGTCTTAACCCTATTACTGGAGTTCTTCATAAAGAGAATGAAATTTGACCAGGTAGAGAGAAAGCCATGGAAAGCAAGAAGCTGAAGGTCAGTTGTGTCTGGAAGAGAAGGGAGAGGTCAGGAAAAGCTATCATGTGCATGGTTGTATGACAGAGGAGCCCAGAACCAAGGATTACCAGCAGCCAGCCTGAAAATGTGAGTTTTCAGGAAGAAAGCATCACCTTGCTGATGCTTTGATTTGGACTTTATCCTATCCTCAAAACTGTGAGCTAATAAATTCCCATTGTTTAAGACAATACATTGCATGATATTTGCTTGAGCAGTTACTGGAAACTAACACAGCAACATCATGCATAATAGCCAAGTGTGGAAAAAACCTAAGTGCTATCAACAAATGAATGGATAAATAAATGTGGTACATACAATGGCTTATTAGTCAGTCATGAAAAATAATGAAATTCTGAGACATACTGAAACATGAATGAACCTTGAAAATTATGCTGACTGAATTATCAAGACATTTAAGGACAAATGTTGTATGATGCCACTTATATAAGATATTTAGAAATAACATATTCACACAGATAGAAAGTAGATTAGACTTTGCAAGATGGGAAAATGGGGCTAGTTTTTGCTTGGTGATTATAGAGTGTAAATAAAAATCAATAAATAAAGACAAAGCAATAAAGATGTACTTTAATAGAAATGTTAAAAGACTAACTAAGGGCAGTCAACAGTGGCTCAGTGGCAGATTCCTGCCTGCCATGCCAGAGATTCCTAGTGTCTACCCATGCAAAAAAAAGGCTATCTAAACTAGAAAGCTTAGTACACTAGGATTTTCTCAATATTTAGGATGAATAATTTGGCAAGAATTGTTGGTGACTGGACCCCTTTCCGCCAGGGTGGTAAACACTATACACAGTAAAGATTTCTCTCTGTTTCCCACTGTGAGTTTGGACGTGTGGAGGTGCCACCTACTGACCTTGATAGGGGCACTTTTGGTCACCCCAGAACACTGGCAACAATGAAACTTCTTTTCCTGTTCTTTTGAACTTTTTGTGCTGTTTAAATTGTAACTGAGAAGTTAGTATTTAGGATATGATTATGATTACTCAATCATTATATAGATATTCCTTTTTTACTTTCTGGGATAGTAGACTAGACAGAGGGAAATACCTGAAGTCTCTGATCTGCAATCCAGCTGTCTTGATCGCTGATAATAATTATATAACTATATAGCCTTTATCTTGTGATTGTAAAAACTTTATGAATGACTCTCACTTATACCACCTTATCTTGTTTTTCAACTTTAGTCTTATGATCACCAAAGACAGCCCCTAAATTTTATTAATAGAAGGTCTTGAGTCACCCAGAACTAACCTACCCCAATTCCAAATCATCTCTAACTTCATTCTCCAGCCATTGTGTTCATTATTCTAAAACCTCTCTATCGTTTTGATACTATAAAACCATCAGAGTTACTGCAGTTCAGAGAGGCAGATTTTTCGGCCAATAGGCCATCTGATCTCCTGTTTCACTCCTAGCAATAAAATCCTTCTGTGTTTGGAACCCCAGTATCTCAGGAATTGGTCATTTGGGTGTACTTAGGCAGGGAACTCACAACTTTTTTATCAGTATCAAAGTGGTCATTTGCTAAAAGTTTCTGTGGTGCTCTGAATCTGTGTTCCGAGATGCAACTTGCTCCACATTTGCCCCTACTGCAGTTTGTGGAGACAGCCTTTGGGCTGATAGGCCATCTGCTCTCCTACTCCAAGCCTAGCAGAAACTCTTTTTCTCCTTGAAACTCCGGTGGCTCAGGAATCGGTTATTGAATGCATCAAGCAAAAGAATCCACGGCCTTTGTCTGGTGACACAGGGCTTCCCAACACATCTCAGTTGATAAACCAGTATTACTTCTGAAGAATGGAAATGGCTTAAAATAATGCTGACACGCTTCAGGAAGCCAAATGCGACACGGCACCAGCTGTGTGGCTAGGGCAAATGGGAGAGGACCAAAAAAAGAGACCAAACAAAGGTACTGTACTTCCCAGGTACAATAAGTTATGGCTTCAAAAGTAGGAAGGGAGTTGAGAAGTGTTAGTAAAACAACAGTGGCTGTCAGCCCACCTTGACTGAGGCATTCTGAAAGCCAGAGGTTTTTGGATCAAAGGGAGCAAGGATGAAGCAAACCTATAAGAGGGAACCACAAACTATACTAGTTTGGGAAGAGAGTGGCTGCCTCTGAAAACTAAAGAAGTCCTTGTGTGAATGCCATGTGGAAAGGATTATACTAAAAAGAACAGTCTCAGAGTCCACAGCAGCACACTCCAATTACAATCACCACGGGGAATGTGACCTGAGGCAAATAGTACCTAAAATCTTTGTCCACGACCTCAATGAAAGAATTCAGGGTATATCCATTCCATTTACAGGTGAAACAATGTAATGTAGTTTTTTTTTTACAAGATTAAATTTTAATGAGTGAAATTTGACATACACTTTTAATTTGCTTTTGTTTTTTTAATAAATAAAGGGGGGGGCAAACAATACCCTAATGAAAAATTTAAAAGCAGAAATATAGAATAAGGAAAAACTGCATAAGCACATTCACCTAGCTGGGAGTCAGAATGGATAAAAATGGATGCATCTGCAATGGAATGCTTCTGTTCCTTTTAAAAGTGTAGAAAAACTCTATTAAATGGGACATTTAGAAAGTTTCCTTTAATTGTATAGAACTGCTAAAATTTTCTTTCACTTCTTAGTTTGACTTTTCCTCAAAGCTTATTGTTTCTGTGGCAATTGTCTCCTGTGAATTCAACTCTTGCCTTTCTGCCACATCATTCCATTTATTTTTCTGGTATATAGGACTCAGTAGAAAAATTCAGAGTTTGAGCTGTTTACGTGCTAACCATAGAGCAGAGTCTGCAACTTGTTTTTCTTTTCTGTTTATGTAAATTCCTTATTGACAGGTAACATTCATAAAGTTATGTATACACTTAAATGAATTTTCACACAGTGAATATCTCTAAGTGACTAGCATCCAGATCAAAAAATAGAAGTTGCCACTTCCCATGAAGCCCTCCTCAAGTCAGCTCTGGCACTTCCCTCCTCCAAATAACCACTATGCTGATTTCTAATAAAACAGGTTAGGGTTTCCTCTTTTCATACTTTATGTAAATAGAATTATACTGTGTGTAACCTTTTGTGGTTATCTTCTTTAATTCATTAGTTTGTGAATTTCATCTATGCTGTTGGGTGTAACAACAGCTGCTCATTCTCATTGCCATCTAGTTCTCCACTGTTTTAATATTTGCTTATCCATTTCATTTCTGTCGATGAACTTTTGGATTATTTCCATTTTTGACTCGTGATATCATTGACAATTTTGCATACTGCTTTTTGTGAAACTATGGAAACATTTTTGTTGGGTATATACCAAGGAAGAGAATTCCTATGAATTAGTTGTATGTATTTTTTCAGTTTTGGCAGTAAAAATTATTTGATTTTTATGTAAATATCTGACAGAGATTATATATTTTTGACACAACTCTTCCTCCTCCCAGTACATTGTTTGCTTTGGGGCATGGAGAGGAGAGAAGGTGCTGGTTAGTTGGACCCAAATTAATTGAAATGTTGTTTTCCTTTGATGTAAATGTTATTATTTAAATTAGAAATCCAGGAAATGATTTTATTTTGAATTAAACGCTTTTATTTTCAGATAATTGTAGACTCACATGCATTTGTAAGAAATAATAGAGAAATCCCACGTTCCTTTATCCCATTACCCTAATGGTAACAGCTTGCAAAATTATGGTACTATATCACCACTTGGATAATGACACTGATGCATTTCCATTCATCACCACAGGGATCCCTTGTTGCCGCACTCATTTGTCTCTCTCCCACCCTTTATCCTTTACTCCTGGCAACCACCAGTCTTCTCTCCATTTCTATAATCTTATTTCAAGAAGGATTTATAAATGAGTTACATGTGACTTATATGTGAAACCTTTTGGGACTGACTTCATCTCTCAACATAATTCTTTGGAGACCTCCAAGTTGTTGAAGGTATCAATCATTCAGTTTTTGGTTTGTTTTAGGTGCGTGGTCCAGAAATTGAACCTGGGTCTCCTGCATGGAAGTCACACATTCTACCACTGGACTACCTATGCAACCAATTCATTCCTTTTAACTGCTAATTAGTATTGTACGGTATGATTTCAATTCATTTAAAGTTGTTGAGGTTTCTGCTATGGCAATTTTATTTTTTCCTCTTTAGATCAAAATTTTCTTTGATTATTTTCTGGTCTTGTATTATTACAAGTGTCCACATTTTTAAAGAACATGAGAAATTTGGGAAATCCAAGGGGATTTTGGAAAATGAGAGCGATAAAAAGAACCTATCAATAAGAGAATTTTTTCCAAAAAAGAAATTTATCAATATGTTTTTAAAATATTACAAAATGGCCTGATCTGATAGTAAAATGGAGTTTCTTATCTCTCAATTTTTAATCACACTTTCTTAGAGGATAGCAAACCCTAGGAAACAAGCTTTGCAAACATTGTGTTCTTTAAATCATGTCTTCTTTATTCTGGGAAATGGTCATTGACTGAAAACACCAAGTTAAATGTCAGTTTAATGGAATAGATGAAGACATTATTTCTTCTTTAGCATTGTTGCCATAAACTGAGGTATTCGATGAGGTTAATTTTATTTAAAGAGGAACCCTTAATAAAATGTGAATTCCTTTATTTTTAATTGTGTCACAGGTATGCTCTTTCCTATCACTTTTGAAGTTTATTTTAATCATACATTTTTGTTCCGACTCCATTTATTTTGAGAATGTTTTGACACATAAGCTTTCTTCAGACAGTCATTGCTGGCAGTAAAATGTTCAAGGAAGCTATGATAGCAGTCCTCTGTTACTATCATATTGATTTCAATTGCTCATTTATTTTGTCAGCATTCAAAATAGGATTAATATCATTGATTCTCTAATTAATTATTTTTCTTGTCCTTAATTTTTATTCTGAACACCTCTTCAATTACTATTAACAGTAGAAAATACTATTTAATATTTCCTAAAAGTAAATAGTAAAAGAGCCAAATATATTTTACTTTTCCTTTATTTCATTATTTCTTATTTTGTTTATTTTGGATATTTAAATTTTTAGCTAAACCTGGATATGGAAGAAATTAAGCAATTGTGTGAATAATTTGAAAACACATGCACACTCACAAACACACAAAAATATGGATCAATTAGCATACCGTATAGATTGCTGAGTGATGGGGAGTGTTGAGTAAGTCTAAACTTCTTGAGCACTTCCAACTATCAAGGTTTATAGTCATTCAAAAATCTTCACAAGAGTCATTTTAACTAGATGTTATTACCTCTATTTTGTGGATGTTGCTATGAAGGCTTAAAAATGAGTTAGTTGTCAAATATCCTTTAATTACGAGAGGGATAACTAATATTCTGACCCATGTCCATCTGATTCTGTCACCCCTCCTCTTTGCAAAAGAACATGCACCTATAAAACTGGGCAAAATCACAAATGGAAATTATTAATTACAGTAACCATGGCTGACTATGCGATATCATTTCTCCCACCTTGGGAGAGCCTGTCACCTCTATGTTAATAGTATTAACAGTAATCTAGTACACCTTTGCCATAACAAAATTTCCCTAAAGTAAAGGTATAGGCTATAGTGGTGGCTCCTGATTGGAAATCAAAGACTTAAAATCCTTTAGAAAGTAAAGCTGAGTATACTGAGCCAGTTTAGGTAATCAGCTTAGAGGAGGAGGGATGGGGGGACCCTCTCTACAAACTTATCCCCTTATACAGCATTAGGTGAAACACAGTAAATCAGCTGAAGCTGAAGGACTTCCTATGCCCTGGCATCAAATATGTTCCATCTATGAATATACCCTGGCAGAGCTAATTGATGTCACAAGCCATTTCAGTCCAAATCCTAAGGCAACACCTGTGGCATGGCTAGTAAGGCTGTGAGATAGTGTAGCTGATGGGGTGGTCTTTGTTAGGAAGTGCGGTTGAATAGATAAGTAATGTCACTCCAAGCCCATCCATCAAACAGGGCTTACATGGGGTGCAGGTGGTAGAGAACAATCACACCTTGACTGAATCATTAATGCCTGCTGAGATACATGGCTGTCAGAGGAAAAAATACCAGGAGATACTACTGTCCCCTGTAAAACTATTACAAGAACACACAAACTGTTAAGAGACATAACTATGCATGCTACCATTTATGATCTGCTATTCCAGGCCCTTGACAATGCCAAGTCTACAGCAGGTGTGAAAATAAATTATTAAAGATAGTACCTTCTGCATAGAAGGAACCCTCCCTCCTTATTCTAAACCTTCCTGCCAGTATCCTTGTGTATGATGTAAGACAGGCTTTTGCTAAAATAGGAAAGAGAGAAATGGATACCTGAACAACCAGAGTCTGGAGTGCCAAATAGGAGAATAAATATGGGGAAGAGGAAAACTCCCTCCTCCAAAATGCAAACAAGATTTCCTGTAGCCAGATGAGGCAAGACCTGCTGAGAGCTGGAATGCCATGGGAGAAAATCTATAAACAACACAATATAAATATTGTGACTAAATATACCATAAGGGTCCATGGACCAGGGATAGAACTGACTGCCCCTCCCCCTGAGAAGACAGAGAGAGAATAGCAACTCTCATGCCTGCTTCCCTTTAGGCCAAGGTTTCCCGAGATGTAGGACCATCCCAGGAGAGTGGAGGCCCCATGTAAAAGTAGTTGTACATTGGTACACAGGAAATAAGCAAAAGGTATCAACACTAGTAGACATAAGAGTAAATTCACCCTCACATATGGGAATTCCCTACTGGTCTCTAGACCACTGATGTATTTTGGTGGGTATGTGTGTGTATCTATCCCAGTTAAAAAGGCTCATCTCTTCTTTCAAATAAGCAGGACCCCCCATCCCATAGGTGGGTGAGCATATCCTCTATACCTAAAATTATACTGGGAGAAGACATTTTCCTAGAAATATCATTGATATCACTCTAAGAAAATTTCACCTACAGTGAAAGTCATGAACACAGTGCCATGGGGTGTGCCAGAGGGAAGCCCATCCATTTACCGTTACTAAGGAGAATAGTGGCTATTAAACAATATTACTTGTGGGGGGTGGGAGGTACCAAGAAATACCTTAAAATTGAAAAAAAAGACAAATTATCTGACCTGCATAGAGAGCTTTCAATAGCCCAGTTGGGCCTGCACAGAAGTTAGGTGGAACATGGGAAACGATTGCAGATTATTGGGAACTAAAAAGCTGACTCCTGCCACCCATTCTGCCGTACCCAAAGTAGCACAAATGTTAGAGAGATTAATGACCTCTCTAGGAACCTATCAAGCTATTATAAATTTTATATAATGCCAAAGCCTTTTATTTTTTAGTACATCTATAGATAAACAGTCACAGGATATGTTGGCCTTTGCGTGGAAAGGATGGCAGTGACCAGGGACCTGGCTGTCTTGGGTCCACTTCCAGGAGAACATATAAAACACTTTGTGGGTATCTTGTTAACCTCTATAGAATTGAGTCTTTTACAAAAATCCATGAAGAGAGCCTAACAGCACTTCCAGAATAGAAGATAGGTGAGCAACCACCAAAACATATAAGGACCAAAAAACAATATCTAGTTCCTGGAGGTGGTGGGTTGCCTAAGAGTCATGTTTCACCATATCCTATGATAAATATGATGCAAACTAAACCTGACCCATAAGCAGTTAAAGAAGTGAAAATTTTTATGGGGTTACTGGGCTATTAGAGGGCATTTATTCCTCATTTAACACCCTTTATATAGCCTAATAAAAAGTGGGAGCATTATGGAATTGGGAGTGTAAGGAGACCTTTGCCAAAGCAAAAATTTTAGCAGTCCAAGCACAGGCCCTGTACACTGTGACTCCAGGGCTACCTTTGAGCTAGATGACTTTGCCCCAGAGCTAGAAACAGGGTGGACTTTATGGCAAAAGGACAGGAAGACAAACATCTCCACAGGGTTTTGTCCTCAACTTTTCATAGTTGCTAAGCAACACTTTATCATCCTAGAAAAGCAATTCCTAGTTGTATATCAAGCTTTGCTGCAAACAGAGGATGGTATATAAGATATGGCAGTGAAGATAAAAAATAAATATCCCACTAAGGGATGGATATAGGGCTGTTGATGAGGCCTGCTTCTACAGTAGCTCAGAATAGCACACTAGAGCAGTAGCATGCATATCTAAAGCAGAGGGTATTCTTAACTTCTAGTTCCATCTCACTGGAGTTACAAGTCCTTCTGGAACCCGTAACAAAGACTTCAGAATTGGAAGATGCCCCAGAGTTTCCTTGACAGATAAGAGAAAAAGCAGGGATACCTAAACAAAATGTTTGCTCATCAGATGGCTATTGCCCAGGCCAATTCCTATCTTGGATAGTAGTAGCCATAAAACCAGCAATTTTCCCGTGGTAGATAGAGATGGGAATGAGACATAGTAGTCAATGGTGGATTGTCTGACCTCTTCCAAGGTGCTTAGGATATTCCTATGTACTTGCCTGTGTAACCACTGTTCGAGATCTCATGCAAACATTCCTCTGCAGACATGCCAACTAAACAACCAATATTAAGGCACTACAGTGTCTACAAACAATGACTGGTAAGCCCAATGTTGTTTCTAGTGACAAGAGTCCCATCTCACTGGCATTGTGATACAAGATTGGGCACAAAAGGAGGAGATAACATGGTATTTTGTCTTATAATTCTCGAGGGCTGGCTTAAAACAACTACAGCAAAAAACAACAACTGTGGCCTAAAATATCCATTAAACTATTCACTAGGGAGACATCTTTAAAAGGATTGGGAGTAATCTTGCCAGAGGCCCTCAAAGACCTTAATAAAGTGCCCACCAAGGGAGATAAGCCAGCCTGTAATAAGATCCTAGCAGTGCCAGCCCTTGTGTAACCCATGCAGATATAAAACACACAGAGGAAGCCTGGGGCCTCAAGCTAAATGCTACTTGAGATGAAATTACACTAAAAAGTCTTCTCCTTATCACCCCAGGTGCCAGAAAAAATACCTTGGAGTCTGGGGCTTACAGTGCCCAAGGAATGGACTGAAATCCTCTTCCTGATGAGTCAAGAGGTCTAGCCACCCTGGAGCTAATCCTAACATTCCTAGAGCAGAGGGGACGCATAGAAGCACTGTGACAATCCCAAAGGGCATGGCTGTGGCAATGGTGCACCAGAATACAGTTAACACTTTTAATATAGAGGTACATCCCCTCCCATAATGGGACAAAATGTAAAATATAGTCAGCCGGGGTGAGTCCCTGATGCAGTAGAAACCATTGCCAGCAAAGAAACCAATGCTACTCTAATATTAACAGAAGTGTGAGAGACCCAAATCTCTGTTCCTAACAATTTTTTATTTTTTCTGCTAGGTTATGCTGTCTTTTATGACTAATTGCTTCTGCTAACACTAACACTAACACTCACTATAATTGTAACCTGGGCCCAGCACAAGGTGGACACACATACAGATCCAACTGTTGGTTTTGCAGCCTCAAGGCTTTGGGCAACTATTGAGGCACTCCCTCCCCCATAAGTCAGTCTCCTTCAAGGTCATGATTGGGAGGCTATGCAGTACTAATCTCAAGATAACTATATATATATAAAATGTGAACATCACTAACATCACTGGTGAAACTGTTAATTTGTGGTGGGTGGAACTAAAAATCCAGGGACACAAGTTAAATGTTCCCAGCAATGCCTGGGGAAGAAAGTTGTTGATAAGGTACATAATATACCAAAGAATACAATCCTCCATGAATGGGAGTCTGTTTTCATTTCCTAGCTTGCTCAAAACAAATACAATGTAAATGATTGGGTTCAACAATGATAATTTATTACATGCAGCTTTTGAGGTCATGAAAATGTGCAAAGAAATGCTTTGCCAAGGTATTACGTTCTTCCCAAAGATCAAAGGCCAGTGATCCTTGGGTACTCTACCAATGGCAAGGCACGTGGCGCTGTCAGCTGGTCTCTCCCTTTACTTCTGGGTTTTGTTGCTTCCAGCTTCTTGTTTCTGTGGCTTTCTCCCCACTCCCCCCCCCATATTCATTACATTTTTAAAAGACTCCAATAAGAGGATTAAGATCAATCCTGCTTAAGGTAGGACTCAACTTAACTGAAGTAGCCTCATCAAAAGGTCTGACTTACAATGGATTTACACCCATAGAATACACCATAGATTAACTTTAAGAACATGTTTTTCTGAAGTACACATAGCTCTAAACCACTATAGGATCCTATGCCCAATTGAGGGATGTGTTTATTTGGCTAACTTCTACCACAGGAATTCTATCATGACCTGCCTCCCTGTGTTAGGAACAAAAATACCACACTCAAAACCATAAATCAATTTGTATTAAATATATGGGCTATATGTCTTCTAAAAAGTACTCCAATACCATTATTATAAATAGCAGTGACTGGTTTTTTGCTTGTGAAGCAATTGCAACTCAGAGATCAAATGGGTGATGACTCATGGTAATCTTCAATAAAGACTGTCCTTATGATGGGGTAGTTTGTGGAAAACATTACTATTGAGCCTTTAAGTGTTGTTATAATTGGACTTACTATACGCATGTTTATATATTATTGGTGTGTATTCTGTCCCCAATGCTTCTTAAAAACAGAAAAAGAAAAAAAAAATACAAACTATTTTCCCAACCTGCCCATGGCCCAGGGACTCTTGCAGAAGACACTGTGTGTGGGAATGTAAGGGCAGCAGGGTGGATTGTGTGATACATATACCATCTCCTAATGACCAAGGATTGACTTCGTCAATCCTACCTAACTCCTCAGTCACTTTTCCCAGTAACTCCCTGGAAGCATGCCTTGAATGCTGCTTACCCCAAGTACATCTTGTTTAGAGATAAGAACACATGCCCAAATGTTTTCACATACCATATGCTTTCCTAAAACTTACACATAAGCCTCTGGCCTTCAGCCATTTTGTCTTCAAGCTCTGTGTACTCTAAAAAGCAGTTGCTATAGGTGGAAACATACTTAAGTAACCTTCTTGTCAGTCTCATTTTTCATTACAAGATAGCTACAGCTCAGAATAGTATACTCCTCCAATAATATACTGAAAGGCTGATCACCTTGGCATTAAGTACTTCTTCAGAATCTCCACAGGCCCCATTGTGGGTGGTTTGGGTCAAGTCAGTGCCAGCTAGGCTTCCCCCTCTTTCATCCTTTGGCATGAGTCCTGCTCTGGTTCTTTGGGTTACAACAGAGGAGAAGAAAAATGGAAGATTAGTTGAAGAGGGGAAGTCTTGACCTCAGAAATTAGTTGATTCCAGAGACTTAAAAAGAAGCTAAAAGAATAACTTCCATGATAGAAGCATGAGAGATGGCAAAATCTCTTAGGCAATTATGTCTGATATAAGCTTTGACTTTAGACAACTCTTTTGAAATTCCCCATTACTGAAATTGGCCACAAAGTTTCAGTGGCCAACTTTTACAGGAAGATCAACACTTGCATTCAACATGAAAATCCAGGATCCTTTCCAAGTTTTCTGCAACATATTAGGTTCAGGATTCTGGTGAAAATGAAGTGAGGGAGAGAAAACACTTGACATAATTCAGACTGAACTTCTTACTCATCTTAGCAAATAGAGTCCTAGAGTAGAAATTGGTTTGGCTTAAAAAATAAATTAGTGTGAACATTTATCACATTGTTGGTATAGTCTTATAAATAAGAAGTTTAGTCATAAAATGGAAAAAAAATTCTTGAGTATTTTCCTGTAATGCAAGTAAAAGTGGCAAAATTAAAAGACAACTATGATGATAAGGAAACAGTTGTTATTCAAGGCGGAAATTGAGAGTCAAACAATTCCAATTATTTTTTTTATTAACTTTTTTCATTGAACTTTGTTAAGCAAAGCCTGTGGTGTGTGTGAATGAAGAGCTATTGTTGGCTTCATAAGCCAGAGAAATATATTACAGGTGTTATATATTCTACTCAGTAACATAAGTAAAAGTCAGCAAGTGATCTTGCCTTTATGCAATGTGATGTCCCATTTGCTGAAATCCTTTTATACATATCATTGTGGACACTTTCATTAAAGATCAGTTCCTAACATGAATTTACATCCCCTCAAGGTAAATGTGCCCTTTACCATTTCACAGAAAGAGGCAGACACTATTGAAAGAAGCTCCCATTTTCCCAGTACTGTTATTTATTCAAATATCCACCATTACTAATTCAAATATGCCCCTACTACTTCAAACATGGTTGAATGCTCATTGTATATGTCCATTCACATTAGTCAACTGTTTTAGTTTGCCAATGCTCTGTTTGATTCTTTTTCTAGCTTTGTACTTTTGGTAAAATATTAGCACCAGCCTTGTCTCTACTCTTCTCCTAGGTAATAATTTTAGCATCATTTGTACCAAATATAATCTGGCTAAAAATAAATACAGCTTTCTATAAAGTTAGTTTTGGAGCAAACAGTAATTGCTTGCCTATGCATAGCATATTCTTCATGTGCTTACAAACAATCTCATCAGATTTTATTCTCATATTGGATGTAATTAGCATGTAATGGATTCACTTTCTGATGCATAATAATTGTTTTTAAGTACTTTAGTTTGTGCTTGGTATTTTGGTTTGGTTTTATATGAATTTTTTAGTCAAATAGATTTTTCAACTGTAGAGGAAAGTATTCTACCCTCTTGTAGAAAAAATTTAAATGTATGAGGAAAGACAATTAACATTCTTTTCTAGATTATTTCCATGTACTGTTCAAATGTATTAATAGCCAAATGCATGTGGGATTTACACAGTGAAGGAAAAAAAGATGTAGTGTCTTCAATTAAAAATTGAGGATTATAGTGATGATGAATGAGAAGTTTCATGGGCTATGAGTCCTTTTCAATAACTCTCAAACTTGGAAGCAGTCTTCTTCCTCTAAAGAAAAAAAAAAAGAGGAATACTGGCTCTACAAGTCATTCAGATTTCTTGGATGGGTATAGAACAGAAAGACACAGACAAGGTAATGTCATTAGACATGAACATGGAACATGCGATCTGCATAGTGTGTCACAAGGAAAGGCCTTTCTAGGGTTCTGTGAACTCAAGGTTATAAATAACCAGAATGATGGCAATAAAGTTGACTAAAAAACCTAAGTACTTCAAATGAGAGCATTAAGCAATTGCAGGCATAGATACTAAAAATACTCTTCAATTTGTGTCATGGCTCTGATACAATGAATGATGACCAACACAGAAAAGGAGTAGTATGAGAAATGAGGAAATCAGTAAACCAAACAGAAAATATATGAAGGTGGCACAGTGTCTGGACTGTATGGAGAAAATATCTTGGTTTGGGAAGGCTGCTATGATAGATACCATACAATGGGTTAACTTAGACATCAAGAGTTTATTGGCTCAGAGCTTGGAGGCTAGAAGTCCCAAATCACGTTGACAAAGCCCTGCTTTCTCCCCAAGCTGGTAGCTTTCTGGTGAACGTGGTCTTATGTATATGTCTTTGGTCTCCTTTGGGGTTTTCTGACTTCTGGATTCTCTTTATAAAGCCAGTGATACAGGTTGATATTCATGCTGTTTCAATTTGGCCACATCTGAACTAATGATAACATCTTCATAAGGTCCTATTTACAAACAGGTTCACATCCACAGGCATGCAGATTAAGACCTGAACTTATGTTTTGTGGGGTACATGATTACATGATTCAATTCTCAACAGACAGTGTGAGTAACCCCAGCTGCACCTGGGCTTGGTCTTTCCCCATTTTCTAAAGAGAGAGTTTACATATATATGCATATATTATTACATTATGTATTTAATATTATGTTATAAAATATTATGTATTCTAAGAATTTCTTTCACCTTTATTCCAACCTCCTGTCTTCATTGAGTACACCAATATGTATCTTAAAGTTCACCTTAGATACAATATGCTAATATAATCATTATCACATCTTTCTGAAAGAGAGCATAGGGACATCAGACACAAATTAAAGTAAACTTTTCCTGTTAGTCCATTTACCAGTAATGAAAAATGTAATCCCTATATGTATTTCATGTTCTTCTTAACAACAACAAAAATATCTTGGAGAGACTTATTGCCCATTTATCTTTGGAAAGAATCCAAGATTAGTTTTTGTTCCCTGTCTTGGAGAAAGGAGCATTACTGTAATTTTCTTAATTATGTGAGGTGCCAAAAGTAAAAAGGTAGCAGCACTAGCTCAGTTCCCTGTGGGAACATCAGCATCTGTGAGAGTTTGCACAATTGTTGAATTAGTAAGCTTCTCAACAGCAGTGAGCTAGGCTTGTTATTCTATTGTGGATCAGAGAGAATGTTTCAAGTTTACCAGTGGCATTCTGAAAATGTCTTCCCAATCACCTAAGCATTGTTGTATAATTTCAAGATGTGCTGAAAGAATGTCGACAAGGTAGATTTTAGAAAAGTAGGTTTGACAATGGAATTCAAATGAGAGAACTTCAAACCTCCGTTTTTGCTCATGATGCCACAGTTTTTATTCCTGTTCTTAAATGGAGATGTAGTTAGTTCTATACAAGGCATTTGAAAATATACTGCGGAGGTTACAGTATTTTAAAATAACTTTTTACAATAAAAAAAGAAAGATATATTTTATGTTCTGCATTTTTCTCATAGTCTGTTACTATGTAGAGTTTTAAACTGCAGTGTAAAGGCATAGAAATTTGGATAAGTCTATCTTTAGTTCCAAAGAAACAAAAACACCAGAGAAGAAAGAAACATATTATAAAGAAGCAGTTAAGCAGTTATG
The DNA here is from genome assembly GCF_023851605.1 of Tamandua tetradactyla. NCBI lineage: Eukaryota > Metazoa > Chordata > Mammalia > Pilosa > Myrmecophagidae > Tamandua > Tamandua tetradactyla. The sequence goes on along the minus strand of NC_135345.1, from coordinate 34,246,135 downwards.
TTTCCACTCATTGTCAAACTGCAGCAAATGCAAAATTCTGCTTTAAACTTTAAATAATTCTTACAGAAGAAAGTGTAAGTATATATTTTACATATGGTTGTCTATATACATATGTTTCAGTTTATACATATTGTTTTGTTTGTTGGGAAGGAGAAAGCAAAACATAATTACAGGTTTGCCAAGGTAACAATAGAGGTGGAATGATTGGCAACTGAGTAGAGCTAAGTGAGAACTGATGGGCTGTTACCTCTGAGGAAGTAAACAGCATAGGTACTTCAGTTAAAATTGTGTTTTGCTACAAAAAATAGAAAATTTCACAACAGTTGGTTAAACAAACAGGGATGTATTTTTTGTTATACAACAAAATAATTGGGGTACAAGATAGCAGGTTTTTTAGTGGCTCTCTAATGGAAGAAAAATACCCTTCCCACAGCAAAATGGTTGCTGAATTTCCACATGGGAATAGTCAAAGCAGAAAGGCAGCCCAATCAGTACTCTCTGTCTTTTTACTCAGGGAAAGCTGTAACTTTCGGTAGACTTTGAAGTCCGTGTTATTGTTTGGAAATGGTCATATGAACAACATCTTCCCAAAGAAGGGTGTTAAAAATGTGGAAAAAGGCATTATTGGGACTGGCTTTTTGCATTCATGAACATTGCCTTGGGTTTCTTCAATAGTCAAGGTTATGTTAACAAGAAGGAAGGAGCGATGGATAATGGATAAGAAAATAGCAAAATTTCCAATTAGAAGAAGCAATTTGGAGTAAATGTGGAAGTGGTAGGTTGGAATATCGTAGGAACCATTTCCTCTGAGATAAGAAGTAAGCTCAAATGGTAGGAATAAATGTTGGTCTATTTATCAATGAAGAGATAGATTCTGACAAAATCAATGCCTGATCATTCTTAAAAAAAAAAAAAGTAAATGGATTGGCAGTGATTTGAAAGATATTTATAAAGAACAACCAGGAGAAAAGGGGAATAAATTGTGTTTTGAAGAAATTTATTCAATGTAACTCTTAATTTTAACTTGACATCATTCAGATAGAATCATTAAACTTTTTCTAATAAAGATATATATTTCAGAGTTGATACATTTTTGCTTCTCCTACAGAACTATCAGCCCATCTTTACACAAGATTTCTTCATCTGCACAGATTTCCATATCACTTTCTGCAAATAATGCAGGGTTTCTCAGGATCAGCGCTATTGCCATTTTAGGTCAGATAATTATTTTGTTGTAGGAGGCTATCCTTTACATTGGAAGAGTTTGGCAGCATCCTTGGCCCTTTGCAGCATCACCCGTCTCCATCTATTCGATGCAAATAGTAATTGACAATGTCCTCTGGGGGTCAAAATTTTTCTGAGTTAAGCACCACCGTTGTAGTTTATGTTTCTACATGTGCAGTCTGGACCAGCTGCAAAGGCACCACCTGGTGCTGGATATAAATGGAGACTACATGGTTCCACTGTGACTCACTGTATCATAGCACACATTTTAACAAGATCCCTAAGTGATCATTCACATATGAAAATTTGAGAATCACTGACCTAGAACATGCCAACAGACTTTTAACTGCACTTCTCCTAACCAGTCTCAAATACGTCCTGTTCATTTCACTGACCAACCCTCATTGCCTGCAAACTAAAATTGCAACTGTTTCTACTCCTGGGATTTTGTGGTCTTCATGAACAAGATACCAAATAAATACTTAATGTAATTCTATACATTCCTTATTCAAAAAATCTTTATTCTCGTCAAATTCTATGTATTAGTGCCTTGCACGCTCTAATGCTTTCTGGTGAAATCCTATCCACGACACGAAGTCAACTTAACTAATGTGCTATATTCCGCAAAACACTGCATTTATTTCTTAAACTCTTCTTCCCCCATGTGTTTAGCTTGAGCATTTGTATATGTTTACAACATAATAGAAAATAAAGAGATGGAGGATTGAAGACCTGGTTCAAATCTGGTTCTAACCCTTAATATAATCTTTGGTAAGATGGTCAACTTCTCTAGGTCTCTGTTGCCACATTTATAAAGTGGCTTTGCTATAAGTATTTTTTATCAAGGGTTATTTTGACAGTTAAATGAGATAATGCTTATAAGCACTGATACATATAAAAACTGAACACATAATAGTCATCAACATCATTAATGATAATGATGAAAATAATATAATAACTCATACACTTTGGTAAAAAAATTAAAACCACACAGAAGGCTTTAAAGGAAAAAATGAGTAATGCCTGTAATATTATTCCACCATTCCCTTTAACAGCAGATACCCATTATTAAATATTAAAATTTATCTCATTTTGCATATTCATTTCGAAATGTTTGATTCATATTTTATTTCCCTACACTATGTATCCTGGAATCATCAATAGCATTTAATAAATATTTGTTTTTGAATGAATTTAAAGGCATGTTTAATTTTACTACCAAATAATTAAATTCCAGAATTTATATCTTGTTGCTTTCTGTATTTCTTACAGCAGCAAAAATGGTGACTGAACATAGTAGGAGCTCAATAAATATTTGTTGAATGTCTGCACCATTGACTAATTGTTAAACTTTGGAGAAATATTTAATTAATGCTCAAAATCCAAAGGGAAACACCATCCTGGAAAAAAATCAGTCTACTTATGTTTATATCTCACACTTTACTCATTCTGATGAGAAAGACATTTTTTCTGCAACTAGGTAGTTTATGTTACAACTTGACAAAATATTTTTCTTTAGCCATCTGCTTTTCCATTTACCACAAATGGAAACTTAATATTCCAGCTTAAACAGTCATCTTGAAGAGAGCTATTTGCATCCCCAAACATTCTTCTCCTGTTGAGGATCCCAAGTAAATTACCTTCATCCAAAGATGCACACATCATAGATAATATGTCATAATTATTCTCATCACCAAGAATCACTTGCTATTTGCTTGTTGATAGGATATTATTTAACTTGTCCCAATTGGAAATGTCAGTCAGCACTTGCTCTTGCATTATTTGAAAATACGTAATGACTTCTATTATAGACAGATAATTTTGAGGCCTCCTTCAAAGTGCATCATTATTTCCATTTTTTAAAAGCTAACAACATTGTTTTTTTCATGAATTGTTGATAGAACCTATTTCGTTGTAAGTAGATAATCATTCTACCTATCTCAGAATATAAGCTATTTCCTTTAGTTATATTTAATGCCTGTATTCAAAGTTTTATAATCTTCTCTGGCATTAAATAATTTATATTCACAGAGCTAAAGAGGTTCAGTCTCATCAGAACAAATGGTTTCCATAGGAAATACACTACAACTACTTGGTTTCACCTCTAAATCGATGCTTGCTTTCTCTCTGGTAGGTAATATCTGGGACTGATTATATAGGGAAAAGTTGAAACAGAAGAGTTGTCATTCCCTTTTTTCCTATGTCACCTCCAAACTAAATTTTGCCAATCATATTCACATAAAAAATAAACTTTTCCTTAAACCCTACATAATATGACTACTATTACTATTCAGCCTCTTTGCCTTGAACCTCATATTTCTTTGGCTAACATCACTGGCTATTGTCCCTCTTCTTCTTTGCTTTTCTTCCCACTTAGTTCCCTAACCTGCTAACACTGTGGGGATTAAATTAAATCATATTTCTTCTCTGTCTATACTCACTGCTTTCACAAACAGGCAACCATTTTTACTGGTGACTCTGGGTTTGTACCTTGAACTCAGGTTTCTACCCTAAACTCCAGACACATAAATATAACTTCCTACTCTGAATGTTTACTTGAGTTTCTAATAAATATCTTAGATGAATATGTCAAAAACTGAGCTGGTCTTCCTTCTAAACCTCTTCTCCTTGAGAGTCTTTCTGATATCAGTTAACAGCAAGTTCATCCTAACACATGCTAAGACAAATATTCTAGGAATCAGTTTTGAAAATTTTTTTTCTTTAAAGTCCTGAATCTAATCTATTATTTATTTTAATATCTCTACCCTTGAAATGTATCTAGTCACCTCCAGCCCACTTGTGTTTTCACTAGTACCACTATTATCATATTGGTCCAAACCACATTCATTCTTGCTTGTGTTAATATTGTGATAGTCTCCTCTCACCTCTACCTAATCTGAGTGAAGCAGCTAAAGCACTCTTGTTTAATAAAAAAAAAAAAAAAAAGAAAGGCAAAGAAGAGAAAAGGAAAGGAAAGAAAATGAAAGTCTAAATCATGCCGCATCTCAGTGCAAAACTCAATGACTCCCCATCTGACATCGAGTCAGAGCACCTGAAATGATCTCTGCCCAGATATTCACAGAGCTGAGTCCTTTCCTCCTTTAGATTTACTTAGACATACAATTTAAAATTGCATCCTCCTCCAAACATTCTACTTATTTGTCTCTATAGCACTTGTCAGAAGCTAATATATAAGTGATTCTCAACGTGTCGTGGCCACAGTAGAGCATCAGCATCATCTGAGAACTTATTAGAAGTGAAAATTCTCAGTCCCCACTCCATTCCTACTGAATCAGAAACTGAGAAGATGTAGTCCAGCAATTTCTGTTTTAAACAAGCCCATCGCTTAATTCTAATCCACAGTAACTTTGGAAATGACTGTACTATAGGCTTTATTAATTTGTCTATTATACGTCTCTTTTCCTAAAATTATAAATATAGTGAGGGAGGGATTTGTTATTATTTTATTTACTGTTATTTCCCAAGGATTGGCAGCAGTTTCTAATGGATAGTTAAGTGCTCAACTAATATCGTTAAATGAATAAATGTATGTAGCATTTCACATCATCATGTCCTTGCTCCTGTTATTTCTTCTGCCTATGATGACCTTCTCTCATTCTTTATCTCTGCCTGTTCTTCCACACTAAATAATGCAACATATATATTCTCCTTGAAGTTCCATTTCCACTTTGCATTTCAGTCATTATTCTGTACTTCTCTCTTTATCTACAGACAGTTTTCTACGCCATTTATTTGTAACACAGCACATATATTGAAGTTTTCTGTTTGAATGTCTATTTTCTCTGCTATAACTGAATTATTTAAAGACAGGGTTCTTCTTCAGTACCTAAACCATCTCACAATACAAAATATAGAGTATCTCCTCAATCAATATTTGTTTAACTAGTGAATTAAATTTGGAAGTTTGTTAACAAGCTGCTGCAACAATTGAAGACAATCCACAATAGCTTAGCAAAACTGCTTGATTATTGGTCATAGAAGGTGTCCAGGAAACCCAAGGGCAGGAAGGAAGTCAGACTGTATAAGGGTCCAGGGTCTGGAACCACAAAGACTTTCAGAGACATGACAGAAAGTATTGATGAATCTGTGTACTTTGTGTATACACAAAGGTTCCTTCTTTTCAATGTGAGAGGCAAAAAATGGGAGGCCAGGCCTATTAGTCTCCCATTTCAAGTGCAAAATAACTTGCATCTTGTACATAGGAAATAAGATGAAAACAAATAACTACAATTTGTAGTTGAGGGAGTGATATTGGTCATAAAATTCTGACATTCTTTAGGGTAAGAGAAAGTCTACCATTAATATATATGGTGATAATTTATGAGAAGGAAAAATGGACCCCTAATCCTGGTGATTTTTGAAGATATAGAAAAAAGAACCAGAGACTTCAGTCAGATTAAGGAAATTTCTCATTAAAATGTCACATGCAACCAGACTTCCCAAAGTTAGTATTCATGAAGGCCACGATGCCTCTTTGTACAACAAGTACCTGCACTAGACAACGAGGGCCCATGTGAATTTTTCGTGATGGCATTAGCACTTAAAAGAGCATCATGGAGCCACAGTGGCTCACCAGGTAGAGTTCTCACCTGCCATGCTGGAGACCCGGGTTCGAGTCCTGGTGCCTGCTCATGAGAAAAAAAAGAGCCTCACGTGTGGAGAAAGCAGGTCACTAATTGCTTTCTATTGATCTTTCTGCAGTTCTCTCTTTTGAGTGGAGTTGAATGAGAAATACTGGGATTAGATTCAAGACCATTCTTTCCTTGATGGATATCCATGGCAATATTGTGCTAGCAATGTCTCTGGCACCAAGAGGAGAATCAAGTAAAATATTTTCAAACATCTAAACTAATAAAATACTTTCCCGATCTACACTCTCATTAAAATAATGAATGCATTTGGAAGATTAAACAGTTACTAAACTTCCAGTTGGGCAGGCTGGCCCTCCATAATGTAATCTAAATAACGATACTGAGCATCCACATCTGAAATAGAACATTTAAATGGAATAATAGTTTTCTTGTCCCAGATTATCTAGATGTGCTTGTCTTTGAGCTTCCTGTTAGAAATTATCTTTCATGCACAGTCCAGACCAGGAACTGGCATATAGTAGGCCCTCTATAGGATCATCTGTTGTGCTATTGATTTGCACTTGTAAAATTGTTTGCCTAAAAGATACTATCTCCATGTGATAAACAATAAGAGGAGAATATAATTTTGTGGCTCTTCTGGAATGGGCTTAAAGTCAGCCATTTCTCTTTTTGTTTTTCTAAGCTGATAATAATAAAATAAAATGAAAGACTGCTCATTTACCTGTCACTTTTTCTAACACTTTTCTGAGATCATTTAGGTCTAATGAAATTCTTTTATTTCCTTTATAGATGGTGATGTTTATAATAGAAAAAAAAAATTGTCTCTCTTGAAGTCTATTTGGAGTTTTCTGCTTTCTTGCAGACTCTGATGTATTTCAAGGAAGAGGAAGTAGCACTCAAAAAATGTACTATGTCTTCATCCGTATTCGTCCCCCTGCACCTTCTCCCTGCCGGTTCTCAAAAGAAAGAAGAAGAAAAAAAAAGAAGACAAGTGTGGGTTGATCTATTTAGTTTTTATTTCTCTCTTTCACACTCCTTTTCACAGCCTCTCTGATGTAGTCACTTGTCCATCTCACACATACCAGGACTCTGAAAATTGTTCTCACTACAGCAAAACTACTGAAGAAACATGCCTAACAACCTGATGAACTCTCTTCATGGTTGTGAATATACCTTTTCACTGATAATTTTCCAGTAGAAAACAGTGAAACATGAGACCCTGGGAGGACAGGGCCTGATGCTTCTCAATACAAACTGCTGGTCTTCATGTACAAATAAAGCAACTGACATATTCACTCATGGTATAACATGCTGGAAAAAATCTGCACGATCTGTAAGGAGTAAAAGTTGATACCGTATTTGTGATTATTCTTAACATTTAAAAAATACAGTTTTCCTTCTAAAGTTAATGGTCATGAATTAAAGGATAAAATCTAGATATGGCACTACATGTCCTTTCTAAGATCAATGTCATGTGATTTTGAAGTTTCTTGAATTGCAAATGTGCCTGATTGTTGTTTGTCAACATGTGGTTTTCTCTCCTCTTCCATCTGCCTGCCATCACTACCATTCTTCTTTCCTCATTTATTATTACTTCCCATTTTATTTTTGTGTGTGAATTTACTTTTGGTGACTTCTCTAGCAATGTTGTCTTCAAACTTTAAGTTTTTGCATTTAACTTTTCTGCCTGTATTGTGAATTATTTCACAGTTTTCTCTTTGCTGCTGTTCCCTTCATTTTAGTAATTCAATAAACTTTGCGTGGAGTATCATATATTGAAGATACTGGACTAATCAGGAAACATAAATAAGGGAATTTAAAAGGTAAACTTCACCTTTGAAGTGGTATCCAATACGGGGAAACTATTTTCTTAGAATTTCTATTTATATGAGGCACTAAATGGACATTGTCCGTATAATAAGATGTGAGGTTCTATCACTTATTACATTAATTTAGTATTACAATTAAAATTAGCTTCAGCAAAGATGTAAATTTGTTGTTTCAAGTAACTGAAAAATCCTAGATGTTTTGGCCTCAGGCATTGCTGGATCCAAAGGTTCAAGTGATAACTTGAGGGCACCTTTTCTTTCATTTCTTAAACAAGCTTTCTTCTAATGGTGGCTCATGATGGTATACAATGACTTCTAACCTGCCATTGTAATAGCCCAGTGGAAAGAGAATATTCCTTAAGGTTTGGGGAAAAAAAAATCCCCGGTGGGGATTCCTATGCCAGGAAGATGGGGTAATGCAATTGACCAGGCATTGGCCGTGAGCTCATATGAGTCATTCCCAGCAGAACTGTATGTATTTTCCAGAGAAAAGGGGGTTTGTGGCTAGAGATAGAGTATAGGCACCCTGACTGGGCAATAACAACAGGTGTCCATGGCAAGCATGGATAATACTGTATTTATCTTAAAGTTGAGGAAACCAAGACTCAAATTTACATAACTAAGCTAAGATCACGATGGTATCTGATATCCTAGTAGATGGCAAGAGAGAAGAGAAAAGAAGGCCTTTCCAGCATCTGGGATTTGAATATGTTCTTTCTTATATGCGTGTGTTTTCACATAATCCAAAAGATATGAATATTCTTATCTCAGTCTCCTGACCAATTTCCTCTCTGCTTTACTTACACAGAAATTCAGCCCTGTGTATATTGTTCATTAATGGAAGATGTACAGGGAATAACAAGGAACTATACCTTTGCTTAGTAAAGACTATACAGAGAAGAAGAAAGATAAATTGAACTATGAGCAATTGCTATAACTGAGATCTCATATTAATATCATATATATTTCCTTAAAAAAGTCTAATTTAGTCCTTTTTTTTTTTCTGGCTATAAAATCCTGGAATTGAAAAATGGTATCATATTAACAGTAATAAGCAGTCTTCTTCTTTCCCCACCCCAACACGTGTTATTGCATGTTTAATTCTAGGTGTCTGAAGAAAGCAATGCTCACATTTTCAGGTACACACAGCTAATAATAGTATCTGCTCCTTTCTCCCTCTTTTGCCTTGGACTGCTTTGTTGGTGCATGTGTTTTCTTCCACTCCTTGTGAAGACGTGTCAACCCTGCCACTGTCCCAGCATTCAATTCTTACCCTGAGATAGGAGACATATGGTGTACCACTCCTGTCATAAGTTCTGGATGTTGCCTGCACTAGGAAATATTTAGGCACTAACTGTGGCTTTTTCTATCACCATGAAGGGTATCAGGTCACATAAATCCTACTGATTCACTCTATTTCTCCATATGGGAACATTCAGTGGTGTCCATTACTTTCTAATAGGCTGAAGACTGATGAAATCAGTCAAATCTCTTCCAAGGTTGTTGCCACCTTTGTACACCAATTACGCTGATGTCACCATTCTCTTAGATTGGCCCTCGAGGTCACAGTGTATTTGATTACACCAAAAACTCTACATTTTGGTGTAATCTCTTATACTGTTTCACAAGTTCTCAAAGAGATTTTACCATATGAAATATCTTTCAAAATGTTATCCATAGTGTCCTCCATCCCAAATGCTATTTATTTCCAAATGACTGGAGTCCCTGGGGACTAAATCAGAATACAAATCTAAATTCCTTTATTTTTCTTTCCTTCTTTGATATGAATTATATTCCCCAAATCAATCTGCCTGTCTTGGCAGTCAGTCAGCCAGTCCTGAATAGCACTGTGAGCATATTATATGCCAAAGCTGGGACAAGCACTATTAGTATATTGTTTCCTCTGAATCCAAATTGTAGCTGGGAAGGGAATGTCATAATTGAGTTTTACTCAGTCTGGGGGATTGGTGTACATAATGTCAATTTATTCTCAGAATAACCATGTAAAGCAATTCTCTGTACAACTCTATAATTGCTTAAGGGTTTTGTTTTGGTTTTTTATCTGCTTTAGCTTGTGAGTCCTGTTTTAATCTTTGTAACCAATGGAAAGTAAAATATTATTCATATTTTTCATACATTGACTATGGAATTTGTAGCTGACAGAATTTAAAGAGCTAGCATGGTCATTCTTGAAGCCAGGAGCTAGAGTTTTATTCCTTTGTCCATTTCTGTCTCTTTAGTTGCAAGGAAAAGAGATAGTTGATCCTTTGTGACAAATGAAAAAAAGAAGTGTTTATCTTGATAAATTGTATGCACTATGACATAAAGCTAGCCTTGGGAAATGAATGATATGTAGGCTAATGAATATGTAATAGTATAGTTCTAGATGGAATCTGCGTTCATTGCAATTCTAGAAAATTTAGAAAACTAAAAGTGTATAAGAGGAATCTCAGAGATTCACAAAAGGCCATTGCCACAGATGGCTTTAAGTCAAGTGACAAAGTATTTAAAAACTGAGTACCTAGTACTTATCAGGATCTATATATTAAGTACTACATATGCTAATTAATAATACCCATGTGTTATTTTCTATGTATAAATATTGATGCACTTTTATGGTAAGAGCCCTCTTTTATATTTCAAATAGTCCTCTGAAAAAGGAACATGGCAACTGAACAATATTCTACAGAAGCAATCACCAGTTGTAATATTGTAAAGTGTATAGTGACCCTGGTAACACAATATTAAAGTTCCACTTTTAAGAAAGTGCTTTGTTGTGCCTGTAAGCCTTAAGACATGCCTATTTCATGCTTAGTTTCCCTGATGAACACCTGTCTATATTTTCATACTGTAGAGCATTTGCTATGTTTATTGGCAGCAAAAGAGAGAATAGAACTAGGATCTTCTCCAGCTGCCAGTTAAGAGACTAACCAAGCCTATGAGCCCATCATCTCCAAAATCAGCACAAATAAGAGAGCTGGAAGGAAAAATCAACTATCATTTATGGAGATGGTTTGGTAGAGCAATGTGCTTCCTTTGTTGCTGCCCTGGACAATTTACACAAGGGAGACAGCACGAATAGGAAATATGAATAGTAGAAAAGCCTTCCATAACAGTTTTTATTTTAGGATCATCTACTGAGAACAAATACCAAATAGTTACTGCTTTACCATGCTTATTTACTAAATTTCCTGCAAGAATACTGGATTTATGCCATCTAAATGGACTTGTATGGTATACTATCTGTATTAGTTAGGGCTCTCTAGAGAAACAGAACCAACAGGGAACACTTGCAAATATAAAATTTATGAAAGTGTCTCACGTGACCGTAGGAACGCAGAGTCCAAAATCCACAGGGCAGGCTGCGAAGCCGATGACTCCAATGGATGGCTTGGATGAACTCCACAGGAGAGGCTCACCAGCCAAAGCAGGAATGGAACCTGTCTCCTCTGAGTCCTCCTTAAAAGGCTTCCCATGATTGGATTTAGCATCACTAATTGCAGAAGACACTCCCCTTTGGCTGATTACAAATGGAATCAGCTGTGGATGTAGCTGACGTGATCATGACCTAATCCTATGAAATGTCCTCATTGCAACAGACAGGCCAGCGCTTGCCCAATCAGATGAACAGGTACCACAACTTGGCCAAGTTGACACCTGTCCCTAACCATGACACTATCGTACCAAATATATAATATACCATTTTGTATATATATAGGAAGAGATACTTGATTTCGGTTTTATATTCAAGCTCTATACCATGTGCCATTCAATTTCTTCTTTAGAACACACTTCTCTTTTCAGTAGGTTTGATAGATGCAATCTAAGGTGAAACCCTCAACAATTCATACTCTTCTATAATCTACTCAGCCTACCTTGATTAAGACAGAAGCTGTAATTTACTTTTAGCCAGTAGTATGTGACAAAAGTGATAGGATGGCACTATTTTGGTTAAATTAAGTTATATGGCAAAGGTGATAGGATAACCACACCTGTGATCATGTTATATATGACTCAGTCTTAGCAGACTTGAGCTAGAAAGTCTGTTGCTGGCCATGATGAAGTAATCTGCTATATTGTGAGGAAGCCTATGAGACATTCAGATAGAGAGGAACTGTGGGTAGCCTCTAGGAGCTGAGAGCAGTACCCAGCGAGTAGCCAACAAGCAAAAATGGAGCTCAGTCTTAAAATCACAAGGCCCAGAATTCTGCCGGCAAACATATGAGTTTGGAAGATGATCCCAAACTCCAGAAAGGAACACAGCCTAGCTGATACCTACAATGCAGATCCTGAGAATTGGCCCAAGTTAATGTGGTCTCAGACTCATGACTCACGGAAACTATGAGATCATAAATATATATCACATTAAGCTCTTAAGTTTGTGAAATTTGTTCTACAGCAATAGAAAACGAATACAGTAAGTAATCACTCCAGTAATATAATAATGTTTTAATTTCTTAGGCACAGATAAAATAATCCATAATGAATAATTGATAAAGCATATAAAAAATGCATTGCTCATATTCTCCATTCACAGTCAAGAGAGTATGAAATAATTATCACAGTTAATGTGTTTCTTCATTTTAATCTATTTCAATTGGGCAATGTTTAGTAAACACATATTATGTCCTCAAAACAATGTTGGGTACAGGAGACATGCCTAACAGTGGGTAAGATGGAATAACTGTTCTGTGGAACTTTTGGAAGGAAAGATAAGTATCAAAGGGATATGATTTCCTACGTCCCTGAATTCTCCAAATAGTGACAGATACGATATTTTCCTTTCTCAAATAATGGGTCATATTATAGAATATAAACTTGTTAAGGATAAAATTGCCTAAGAAATGACTAAATGAGTATCTGTTGAAATTATATTTGTGGAATACATCTGATCACATATTTTTATACCTTTTCTTATGATTGATCTCTATTTTTCCTTTTCTTTTCTTTTTTCTTTTTGGCAGGGTAGAGAGGGAGGCTGCAAGAAGCACAACTTCTCAAAATCTGACCTAATAGAGAAATAAGACAAATAAATTACAATAAAACAAATAAATAAGACAAATAATGAGACAAATAAATAAGAAAAATTAAATAAGACAAATGGATTAGCATGTAATCTTTAGTATTGGCAAATGATGGGTTAAATGATTTCACTTATTTCTCTATGCAACTATTCTGAATACAGAATTAGGCAGGCTTTATTGATTAACTTGCAAGTAATACTGGCCCACAACAGGCCTCCCTGTGAGCTTGAAGTTATGGAGAGGCAGAGGTGAGCACACATTTATATGGCAGTGTAATAACGCCTGACTTCATTTATCAGTGTTTGCTAGCAGCTTTCAAGTTCCATCCATCACCCTTCCCTTCTGGCCTTACATCTGAGCAAGGTAGTAAAGAAAGGCTCCATGTTCCCTCCTTCCCTATACCAGGGCACATGAACTTTCATTCCATCCCCAGCCCCAATAATGATAAAAGCCAAAGCCAGTCAACCCTCCTGACTCTTAAAAAATTTTAAGGCATACATTAGAGCCTGCACTGTTCTTTCAAACAAGTCTCATCATGTGATTAATTAGCAATTCCCATTTGCATTTCCACTTGGTGTGGGTATGGCATCATCGTTCTTCACATACAAACCAAATTTTAGATGGGTAGCTATCTTATCTCCGTAAAGTGCCACAATAGGCAACTTCTACCCAAGAGAGAAAAGTAAAGATAGTAAGTTGAAGTGGGATTGGGTACACAGGCCCAGTTTCTCTTTCCAACTCAAATGGCCAATAAGTTCCTTCTTCTTTACAGGGCTGAAAGCAGTGAGTGAAGTGGTGAAAATAAGTAAGAACTATTTGAAGGCTTTGGATGAAATATTCCATATGGAAGGAAACATCAAGAATGGGGGAAAAGGGAAAAGCAATGCCCCTGCATCCAAACTTTAGCATCCTTTCTTCTACCTAGCCATATGAACCAGCCTCTGAACCAGCCTTTCATTACTTTAGCTGCGCATGTGCATCTCTCTTGGAATTCTACATTTCCATTTTCATGTCCCTAGTATCTTAGGCTATTGTCCATTCCTGCCTCCATCTTCCCCTCAAATATTACTTTATGATTCTTTGGATACTGAAGTTATTTAGCTAGGAAGCTATGCAATTTCTCCATGTAAATAAAAGTATTCTTGCTCCAGAATTAAGATCTTAATGCTTCTCCCACATTTGTTCATTTAAGCACTATTTTCTGAAGGTCATGCCTATGTGCTGGTAACAGACTCCCGGGGTAAGGATTCCCTGAACTCTGGTTAATCAGTAGAAAGATCTTTCACTATCCTTACAATCAAATCCTACCCAAAGGGGCTGTTCTTACTACAAATATATATCTTCTAAGATTTAGGTATACTCAAAAAGATAAGTAAAAAAGCAACTGGTTTTTAACGTTACTCTTGAATTGAGTGTAATAGCTATTTGTTGTCAGTCTAGCAGAGCAAGAAATAAGATACTGAACAAAGTGTGAAAAATACTTTTAAAGCTCACATATCCCAGATCTAGCAATTTCAGTTAAGTATACCCAGGGAGAATTTACATGAAATTCTAATATATTCTAAAGAGCATTTTTTACAACTATTAGACTTGATAAAGCTTACATATGACATTTTGTAGTTTCATGATATGAATTTGGATATACCCTTATAGGAAGACATATGAAATTTCTTTTAATGCTCCCTTTTGTGCTGAGAATGTGAGTTAGTCCAGGATAAGGTGCAGTGCATAAACGCTTTTAACTTGTTTTTTTAATATCATAATATCTTGCTCCTGAACAGAACAAAAAATCATTCATTTATTTCTCTTGTGCAAGTAATACATCATGTCTCAGGTCCATAAAACATGTATCCTCACATGTCTCTAATTTCCCAATCTAAAGTTTTATCACCAGCAACAGTGACTGAGAGCTGATCCTCAAATGGATGACTAATCATTATTTTGTTCTGATCATGCTAGCAACTGTTTAATATATACAGCTCACTATATTGCTTATGATTTTTAAACTACCTTTGTCTCAATGTTACGCTTCCCTCTTCCTTTTCTATTATCTTGTGCCATCAGATTATGAAATCATATCCTTATGCCTGTAGCAAATAATTTCTCTGCCAACTCCTTTTCTTCCTTTTGCTTGTCCTAAAATGTTGCATTTTTCTTGGATCTTTTTTCCAGAAAGAAGCCCTAGTGTTCCCTGGGGATTTCATTCTCGCCCAAGTTTCAAACCACCCCCAATACATAAATCAGCTGCAAAAAATTTACCTTTAATCCAGACTTGTTTTCTAACTTTAGCTCCATATAAACATTTGTACAGAGAAGCAAAAAACGCCCTATTATTTTCCATATATCAGTCTGATTTGCACATTTTTCTTCTAATCAGACTTCATTGTTTTCCTATTTCACACAATCATCTTTGAAGACTCATCTCCTACTCTTTATTTCTTTTCTTTCCTTTATAGAGAGAATTAATCTTCTGTGCTATCCTGTACTTTTTTTTTCCTGGTCATAGGTATAACATAGTGCCTATAATACCTTTTTGCCCTGTAGTTATATAAGTATTTCTGCCTATTTTATTGTAGTTTCTTAAGACAACAGACCATATTTTTTACAATTTACATACTGCTTGATAAAACAAATCATTTTAAAGTGCTGCTGAAATAGAAGTTGTTGATTGTACCATTAAGACACTGAAATCTCAGCTTTTTTCAGGGTGTCTTTCATATATTTGATAAAAGTTTGGGAATCAATAATGAAGAATTTTGTATTTGTATAAATATATATATATATTTATACATATATATGTGTGTGTATATATATATATATATATATATATATATATACAGATAGGGAAAAGCCTCACTGAATCACAGATAAATAACATATATTATTTCTGTCATGAGCAACATGGTTTCACTTTTTTAAAGAAGGAGATGAAATTGGTCTGAGACAATTTTGGTTCACAAGGTCATGGTGATTTTTATTCTGTGTTAGTCTCAGTGATTATCAATTCTGATTTTATATGTGTGCATATGTATCTGTGTTTGAAGTTTGGTTTTCTTATCTTATGTTTTAGATATTCCATGACTCTGAGCTAAGATAATGGGCCCGTGTATGATCCTGCGATCCCATTGCTCAGCATATACCTGGAGATACTCAGTGTGGGACAATAATGGACATGTGCACACTGGTATTTATGGCAGCACTGTTGGAGATTCACATAGATGGAGGTGGCCTAAGAGTACAATGACTGAGTAATGGAAGGGGAGACTATGGTGTATACATACAATGGACTACCGAGTAGCTGCAAGAAGGAATGAAATTGTGAGGCATGCAACTAGGTAAATGAAACTTAAGGACTGCATCTTGCCTGAAATGTCAGAAACAAAAAGACAAATATTATCAAAACTCACTCAGTTTTATATTAACTATAATATAAAAAACTCAGTGAACTGAAGTTGAAAGCATGGGTTATCAGGTTGGGGGCTATTGTAAAGGGTCCTAGACTGTAAGTTCTTACTGTAGCCACATATATTCAGAAGTTGCAACTGTTATTTCTAAACTCTGAGATACTGAGTTGTTTGTACATAACCTAGTTATTCCCAGAAATTTTGTGTATTTATGTGACACCTGAGCCTCAGAGTTAGAGCTCTGAAGCTATGAAAGTCAGTACTACCCCCCTACATGAACTGTTTAAAAAATTGAAAAGGGGGTCATGCTTCAACTAGAGATATCAATGAAGCTGATCTGGATAGGAGAGGGGTAGAACAGAATACAGGTGAAAGGATGATATTATCCATATTTTAAAACTTTGACTTCTATGTGATATGAAAGAGAGAGATGTTTGGTTGGTGCAAAATTATATTTTGAGTAGTACCTTACCTAATTTAACTTTTATGGCTAGCTTAGTTGAACACCATAAGTATGTGGAATCTTGGTTTATCCAGGTTAGTGTGATGTGCCGATATATCCCAGGGTACTTTGGGTAGCAAATAAAGAAATATTTGCAAAGTCCCCTTGGGAGATTAGGGAGAAAGGAGGAAATATTCAGCTTCCCCATTTAGAGAATTTATGATATTCTCAGAAGCAGTGGGGACAACCAAATCAATAGGCTGAGTCCTTGATCTTGGGGTTCACCCCTATGAAGCTTATTCTTGTAAAGGATAGATTAAGCCTACTTAAAAGTATGCCTTAGTCATCTCCAGAGAATCTCTTTTGTTGCTCAGATGTGGCCTGTCTCTCTAAGCCTACTTGGCAGTAAATACACTGCCTAACCCCCTACATGGGACGTGACTCCCAGAGGTATAATTTCCCTGGCAATGTGGGACAGAACTCCCAGGCTTCACTGGGACTCAGCATCATGGTATTGAGAAAACCATCTTGACCAAAAGGGGGTAGAGAGAAATAAGACAAAATAAGCTTTCAATGGATGAGCATTTTCAGAGTCAAGAGGTTATCCTGAAGGTTATTCTTATGGCTTATATAAATAGCCCTTTTTAGTTTATGGTATATTGGAATGGCTGGAGGGAAGTACCTGACACTGTTGAGCTATGTTCCAGTAGCCTTGACTTTTTAAAAAATTTTTTTATGTATAATATATATACAAAACAAGGAAGAAAAAAGCAATAGTTTTCAAAGCACTCTTCATATAAGTAGTTACAGGACAGATCCCAACATTTTGTCATGGGCTACCATACCATCATCTCAGATTTTTCCTTCTAGCTGTTCCAGACATAGAACAGTAGCCTTGATTCTTAAAGATGATTGTACAATGACAATAACTTTTACAATGTGACTGTGTGATTGTGACAACCTTGTGTCTGATGCTTCTTTCATCCCAGATATGGACAGATGAGTAAAAAAAAAATGGAAAAAAATAAAAAATAATAGGGAGGATAAGGGGTAGATTGGCAAATTGAAATACTAGTAGTCAATGAGAGGGAGACGTAAGGGATATGGAATGTGTGAGTTTTTTTGTTTTTATATTTTTTTCTGGCATGATACAAATGTTCTAAATATGATCACAGTGATGAATACACAACTATGTGATGATATTGTGAGCATTGATTGTACACTATGGACTGTATGTGTGTGTACACTTGTCAATAAAAATATTGAAAATAAAAGACAACTGAGAAAAAAGAGATTATGGGCCTACAATTCTCTAACAATTTTTCTCAAAGACATACCTCAAAACTGATCTTTTATGAAACTTACTAATAGATTTAACCAAGCACACTATGCTTTCACTATTACTGATCGAAATCTTCTAAAATTATATGCATCTTTCTGTCTTCATATTTAATAGTTTACTAATATGCTGTAATAATACTTTGCTTCTACTTTTAAGTTCTTCTCTCTCTTTCTTGTCAAAAAAGGAATGAATACTAGAAACGTCCACATTTACACCATTCATCAGTACCTATTAATTTGTTCTTTATCATTTGCCAGGCTACATACAATCAGTCAGATTAAGTTAGTTGAGAGCTGATTAAATGAAATGATTATTAAGTTCATGTGTCAACTTGGCTAGGATATGGCATCCAGTTGTCTGGTAAAGCAGGCACTGCCTGATTGTTACAGTGAGGATAGTTCATGGATTTAAATTGGTAGTCACTGATTGTATCTATGGTTGATTACATGTACAGTTAACAAAGAAGATTGTCTTTAGCAATGAGAGAAGTCTCGTTCAATGAAGTGAAGGCCTTAAGGAAGACGTGACTGACTTCAGCAGTCAGAAAGAAGAATTTGTATCTGTACTTTAGCTCAGCAGCTTCTTCTGGGGAGTTCATTAAACCCTTTATTTAAGTTCCCAATTTATAGCCCACCCTATAAAATTTAGATTTGCTAATCTCATCATCAAGTGAGTCACTTCCAATAAAAATCTCATAATATTTACGTGTATATGTGCATAAATAACCTATTGGTTCTGTTTCCATGAAGAGCCATGAATAACAAAGAGTCCATTATAATTTATATAATATAAAAATAGAGAATTACATTCTTTTAATTAGCAATAAAAATGTGGAATTTGTAAGGCACATTAAATTTATTATGCTTTCTGCTGTATTCTTATTTTCATTCTCAAATTTCAAACTTTCTTTTATTATCATTACCTTGCTACTTGGAAAATTTTTTATAGTTGTTCTTTAATTGTTGAACTGATAGCAACAATGTCTTTTAGTTTTCCTTTGTGAGATTGTCTCTTTTCCTCTTCATTACTGAAGGATATTTTTATAAGATATAAAATTAATTGCTGACACCACTTTTCTTTGAATTCTTGAACAGTGTTTTCTTATTTCTTTCTGGTCTCCATGGATACAAATGAGAAATCTGCTCATTATTCAGAAATCTGAACATTAGTAATTCTAATTAATGTTCTCCTAAAAGTAATGCATTGTTTCTTTCAGGCTGCTTTCAAGATATTTTCCTTATCTTTACTTTTCAGAAGTCTAAATATGATGTGTCTTGGTGTAGATTTCTTTGGGTCTATCTTATTTAGGATTTTCTTCATTTCTTGAATCTGTAAGATTTCTCCTACCACCAAATTTTTGATGTTTTCAGCCATTATTTCTTTGAATACTTTTTCAGTTCCATTTTCTCTCTTCTCGCATTCTGGAAATCCAAATTCGTATCTTTTGCTGTTGTTGTTGTTATTCTCCCCCTGGAATCTGAGACTCTGCTCTTTTTTTTTCCTTGGTCCATTTCCTCTCTGCTGTTTGGATTGGACAAAAATATAGATGTCCTCAATTTCACTGTTTCTGTCTTCTTTCCTCTTTGTTCTCCTAAATGAGTGTATTCTATGAGCATTTTTCATTTTTGTTGTATTTTTATTTAATTATTTCTAATTGATTAGTTTTAAAACAGCTATTTCTTTGCTAAAATTAAATATTTTTATTTGTTTCAAGAAAATCTGCTAAAGCATTTTTATGATGCCTCCTTTGAAATCCTTAACAGATGATTTCAACTGATTCATCTTGATGTTGTCATCTATTGATAGTCTTTATAATTCAAAATATGATTGTCATTTTATATATATATGTATTTTATATATATTTATATGTATACTGGGCATTTTGGGTACTATATTATGAAAGACTGGTTCTTATTTACTTTTTTTTTTTCATTCAGAAAGTCTCCTACTGAGGTTTGGTAGAATGTCAAGTTCTGGCATGTGTGTTTATCAGGAACCCACCAATACCAGGGATAAAGGGATGAGTTAAACTGCTTTTTTTGCTGCAGGATGGGAAAGAAATTCAGATCTTGCTTGCCCCAATTGTTCTGCAAGGACCCTGATACTACCCTGTTAGGGAAATAGGAGCACTACCTGCTTCAACCGGGAAAGCAATGGGAGATCAGGAATCTCACTACCTGCCTCTATGGTTGAATGAAGCAATCGGAGAATATGAGATGGTCTGTCACATTCCACACTGCTGTAATGGCGGGGCTGGGTATGGTTTTGTTAATCATTCGTGTTTACCAGGAAAAGGGTCATGTCGTGAAAACAGTTTTCTTTTGTTGTCACTCTTTTTTCTAGTCCTTTTCAAGGGAAATAAGTTATTTTTGGGTTTTTCTGGTCTCTGCTTGGTGGTGGCTCTGGGATAAAGGATTCTTGGGCACCCTGCTCAGGATGCAGGGGAGAAAATAAGGAGATCCAGGGACTTCACCCTTGTTTTAGTTACCTAGAATGCTCAATCAAATATATTGAAATGGGTTGGCTTTAACAATGGAAATTTATTAACTTAGAATTTCGAGTTTGAAAGAAAGTAAAAATGAAAACATCATCAAAGTAGTGTTTTTTCCTGAAGGCCAGCATTTTGGGGCTGGTTGTCAGTAATCTGTGACTTCTCTGCCACATGAAAAGACAAATGAATTCTAACCGCTCTGTTCTCTTCCAGAAGACTTTGATTTCAGCTTCTTGCTTCTATGTCTCTCTCTCTCTCTGACTTCCATTCTCTTATAAAGGACTCTAGTGATAAGATCATGACCTATCTTGATTGAAGTAGGACACACCTTAACCAAAGTAGCCTCATCAAAAGGTCCCTACTTACAATGAGCCCATAGGAATGAATTAGGTTTAAGAATATGTTTTTCTGGGGATATATATCGTCAAGCAACCACAATCACAATGTGGTTTGTCAAGTACTAAGGACCCCAAACCAACTGTCTTCTTCTTTTGCCCTTTAATTCTTCCTGTGTTTTTATGTTGTTGTATTATACCAAGAGATTTTTTCAATTGTAAAGAATGGGGCTATTCCATTTTGGGGGACATAGTTTTCATTTTATTGCATCATATTTTTCTCTCTACCTTCACTTCACCTTCCCACAATTTATTGATGGATATATAGCCTCCTACCCTATGCTTCAACCCTTTCAAGAAAAGCCTCAACCCTTTCTATATGTTGTCAGGAGGTATACACACACAGATACTCTCAGCCACCCTGGGGAAAGTCATTTCTCCTTCTCTTTTGCTTTTCTTCTAATAGCAATGTCTCTCATGAAGTCTTATAAAAGTGCACCTTCATGCTGATACTAATTTTAATGACAGATCCTCAGAATCACGCTATGGTAATTCTACATTGGTCCAAAACCCTTCTACTAATTTTTGGAATATTTCTACTTCTTGGGACTGCATTTGTCCAGGAGATAACAGAGTTAGTCACAATGATTCAAAAGGCATCATGTTCATTTCTAATAACTTTTTAAAAACTTTTTTATTGTATAGTATAACTTATATACAAAGCAAAGAAATAAAAAAAAGCAATAGTTTTCAAAGCACTCTTCAACAAATAGTTACAGGACAGATTCCAGAGTTTTTCATGGGCTACAATGTGATCCTCACAGATTTCCTTTTAGCTACTCCAGAATATAGGAAGCTAGAAAGCTTAAATATTTTTTATCAACACAATCATCTTTTTTTTCTTTCTTTTTTGTGAAAAGCTACATATACTCAAAAAAGCAATAAATTTCAAAGCATAACACCACAATTAGTTGTGGAACATATTTCAGAGTTTGGTATGGGTTACAATTCCACAATTTTAGGTTTTTACATTTAGCTACTCTAAGATACTGGAGACTCCAAGAAATATCAATTTAATGATTCAGAAATCATATTCATTTGTACAATACTATCTTTTCTGTATAATGCCACCATCACCTTTGATCTTTCTATCCCTCTCTTTAGGGGTGTTTGGGCTGTGACCATTCTAACTTTTTCATGTTGGAAGGGTCTGGCACTAATATGGGGCATTTCTTATAACGTTCTTCATTTTCTGCTTCCAGCTTTTCACACTAGGATTCTGAAATTAGTTGTAATGGAGAGGAAACGACGAACCAAGAAGGAGCTATCTAATTAGACAGAGATTGGGTCCTTCTTCCTAAATGCATGCTTTATTTCCTATCAAACAGTTTTCTTTGCTTCCTCATTTCATCCATGTCCTCAAGTCTCATTTAAAGATTTGTATTTATACATTTGTAACAGCAGCTCCTGGCACAGTTTGTATAGATGTCCATTGAATAAAGACATGGATAAAGGATGAGTAAGTGTATGAATTAATGAAATATATTTAGCTAGCTTCTACCCTATGATCGAGACAATAAGTCCCAAATTCATAAATTAATCATAAAGACACACAAAAAATAAGGCAGGATATAATAAATGGATTTTGGTAAATTGTATTTTCCTAACTTTCACTTTTCCATCACTAGAGATATGTATTTTTACTGAGAGTTGAAGATTTTCTTTAATCTTAGTTGTCTAACCCTAATTCCAGAGCTCTTTTTTACTTACTCTTTTGCATGAAGTTTCCATAACCCACGTTTTTACCCTGCTTTTAATGTCATCTCCCATTGCTCATTTCTGAAGAACCCAAAAGTAAAATATGAGTTATTTTGAGTCATGTGGTAAAACTTAACATTTGATATTGTGAGTCCTATCAGTTATGCTCATCAAAGAGGCATTGGATGTAAACCAAAATGGTTTATGTCTGAGTCTGTGGGTGATCTTATCTCTATTCCCACAACTTTCTGATTCATCAGTTTATGCATTAAGGTTTTGCCTTAACAGCGCATATTCCAGAGCAAGCTAAACAAATTTCTGTTATTGGAACACAGATGGTTATTTTTCCTTCTTTCCAAGTCTACCTTGAGCATAAGCATATGATTATAGTGCATGCTGCATATGATAATCAACTGTCCAATGCAAGCTTAGGAGAAAATTAAGTGTGAGGTTTGCTGTTGCAACTTTAACTGGTCTGGCAGTGAGCTGAAATCACACAGTGGATTATAAGGCATAGGTAGACTGAGTTGGGGTGTCGGAGTGAGATTTGCTTGAGGATAGTTAGCACCCTGACTTAGAGAAGTGAGGGATACCGAGAGTTCTTTAGGATAGTAGAGAGGGCATGATGCAGATGAAGGTACATAACAAAAGTTGATGTATATACAGTCATACTATAAATTCACTTCTTATGGGTTTATTTTAAAGGAATGCTACTGTGTGGTACAATGAATACGTGAGGATATTTTAGGAACACAGAGCCATTATCTAACTGGCAGCATGGGCCAGAAAACCTCCATTCTGACCCACTTAGGTATGAGACATGAATACAAAATCTCAGAGAACACAGTAAGCGGGTACTAGTTTTGGTGAATCCCCACTGTGTTCAAAGTCCAGTGAATTGTTTTCCTTTGCTTGAATACCTATTGCTTACTCTGAATTTGTTTTAACGCATCAAGAGAATAAGCCTCAGAGACTGTAAAAATCCAGATAGCTTTCATAGAAAATCCCATTAGCCAGACACCAGGAAATAAAGGATTCCACTGAATCCTTTTCAACAGAAGGTGGTTGGGTTTATACGATCTAAATAGTGATGGTCCCGCAGCACCAAAAGCTTTGACTTACCTCCTGTGGTCTTACTTGTCAAACAGAAAAATAATCAAACTATTGAAGAATTTAATTCTGAGGGTTCTCTGGAAAAATAGACACAGCTACAAGAAACTTTCTAACAAATACTATTCCAGTCTATAAAGGTACAAAAGTCCTAATACTGTTCACAGACTTACCAAAGGAGCAAAACGCGTGATGAAGTAGGGAAGAGAGAAAAAGAAATGCAATTTAAATACTCCAATATAGACATACTATTTATGATAGTGTTGGGATTTCTGGCAGACTTTACATAAATTTTACCCCTTATCCCTGTTTGAATTCTAAAATATTTGAAGCATAAAACATAAGGATGGCATATGGAGAACAAAGAGCTCCTCTATTGCTGATAGAAGCCAGGCTGGAGGGCAGGATGGTGTCTTTTAACCAAGTGGTTTGCTAATGATGAATGGCAGATTTAAGCAGACTTTCCCATCTGTACATTCAAGGGCTGGCTGGGGGCAGACTTCTCTATATGTGAGGAGGGAAGCTAAGCTTGGGAGATGCAGAGAGGATTTCTGGCTCCCTGGAACATCTGTGCCCTATAGGAAAAAGGGGACAGAGCTCAGTAATGCATGCCCAGTTATTCTTCCCAAATTTATGATTTGTATAATCTCTATACCTCTCCAAGGGCTAAGTGATAAATTGAGCAGAGAGAGGCTATAAGTAATAGTTTATGGTGCTCCTGAAAAAAAAAAAAGAGAAAAAATCAGAAATGAAGATTTTCCTCTAAGACATTGTTCTTTTGCATCTCTTCAGTTTGCTGTTACATTTTAGGTGTATCTCTAAGAACTATACTCTAATTCACCAATTATTCCATCTAGGATTTATAATAAATGTTGAATTTTAAATGACGGTGACTATGTCTTTCATTTCAAGGATTTCTAATTATTTTTCATATCCATCTGTACTGGTAACATTCTTGTCTCCACATTTTTTGTCATTTTATGGTCTCTTTTATAACTAGTATTCTTTTCATTCTCTCCTTCATTTGTAGTATTGCAATGTCATTTTTAGAATGCTTTATTCTCCTTTTATCATTTAGAGTGAAGTAATCTACTTAATTTGTGGTGTTTTCTTCTTTGTTTTTTTCTTCACAGGGTTTGGAATTATGATGTACAGCCCCATCTCCCAGGGTAAGCTTTGTTCTGTTTCTGTCTACTCTCTTTGTGCTCAGCCTTCTGTTGTGTTTGCCTCTTTTGATACCTCATGGACCCTAGTACATAACCAAGTCTTATTTTGGTGACTCAAGTTCCTGACCCATTGTGTTGTTGAGGCTATTGCAGATCCAGTCCCTGAACCATTGGAAAACTCAGCCCACATTCTAGCCAAGAGACTGAGTTCTCTTCTCTCTCTATTGTGAGGTATGTTGTTTTATGTAAGTCTTCATGAGAGATTGGCCAATTTTAGCTATTTCTAGTTTCCTTTCTGGGGCAGGAAAATTGCACTGAAATATCTAGGTTAAGCAGTGGGTTTGCCTCTGGTCAACTCCTTCTCAGGCAGGTTTAATTACAGTTCTCTAGATGATATGAGTCTCTGACCACTTCCATCTAGAATTAGACCAGAGCTAATCAAGTTCACAATGTCATCCTCACTCATTGCTTTAAGTTTTTTTTTTTTTTTCTCTCTAGCTCCTTGGAGAATGAGGGTATGTAGTATGTTTCTGGGATACCTAGTCCTCCTACCATTTCTTTTGTGTTGAGCACATGGAGGATGAATAGGGAAGAAAGCATAAGTTCTCTTATACACCTGGTAAGCATTCTTTGGTGGAGACATCATGCTGTTGTTTGTTCAGATGGCTTTGGTTTGTTTGTAGCACTTGGAGAAATCCTTCATGTGGATGGTATATGTGGTTTACTTGGACGGATTTCTATTTTAACTACCTTCTTTGCTGAGGATACTTTCAGGATGCCTCCCATTAGCTCATATTCAAAATCAGTTCCTCCTATACCCTCATAGAATGGGCTGTCACCCCATTTGGCTGGGAGCTCTTTCAACAGTGTCATAACTCTTGACTTCACTTTAAGCAAAGACTGTTCACACGAACTACGTGACCCATTGTGACCTTTTCTACAGATGCTAAAGGCTATGAGAAACTGCTAAGTGGAAGTCACTTTTTTCCCCTTTCCTTAGGCACATTAAACTAGTGATTTTACACACCCAGCTAGTGATGACAGCTGCAGCAATTCTGTCGCTTTCATAAAAATGTAGCAATTAGCAGGCAAATATGTCTAGGGCTCAAATTCCAGGGTCATGTCTTAAAATCTGACATCGTTATTACCATATTTACTTTTCTTAATGACAGAAACCAGTTTTTCTATTCCTTGCAACTCAGTGAACAACCACCTGGAGAGGGAAAAACTGCTATCTCCTTTCTTCAGACCCTCCAATCTCTTCTGAAGATTCTGCTGTATCTTTCAATTCATTTGGTTCTTCTGGGAAATCATTACACTCTCCATGTGGCCAACAAACCAAGATTCTGATGATTTGACCTTCTTTTTCTTCTCAAGCTATCTTTATAAAGATTGGAAAGTTGATGTGTGTATTGGTGAGGGAAGGGAGAGTTAGCTAGGCTGTTCCCAGTAAGCTTGAGAATGTGGTCCAGCTACAATTTTTGGCAAGAATTTTAGAATATGAATACTAAGAAGCACTTTATTTTGACTTGGAATCCAAATGAATAACTTCAAACAATAAGAAAACACTATGTTCCCCACATTTGAACCTTATGTTAAACATGAGACTCTCAGTTGCAAAAAGTATGTCTTATTTACCTTTGAAACTGTTACACTACTCAAAACTTGGCACACACATAAGGTATTCAATAAATATTGGTTAAATAAATGCATAAACTTGTAGAGCTGATCTAGACCTCCTATTATGATGAGTTTAATTATCCTGAGTAATATTGCCTGAAGCTGATAATCTTGTAGGTATAGACACGCTAATTATTTTTATCTGTAGCACTCTAGATCAACTACTACAACAAAAAGATGAAATGAGGCTCAACTCTGAGAAGCAATCCAGGATTGGTTGGTTGGTGCCACTTAATTATAAGTCTACCTTGAGGAATCTTCAAACTTTCCATGAAGAAGATGAGGAAATGGCCATCTACTCTTTTCAATAAATATTATTCTTCACTGACTATTTCAATTTCAACACCACAAAAAGAGAAACTTTTCTCTTTCCCTTATGCTATTTCCTCTGTATCTTCACCCACAAACTAAAGTATGGTTGAGACGCACATTCAGCAGCAGATTGTTTTGAATGGTCTGCTTGATAAGAATGTTTTTTACATTTATAAATGGTTGTAAATGAAAACAAAAACCACCACCACAAACAATAAGAAAATACAGCAACGATCATATGTAATCCCCAAAGCTTATGATATTTATTATCTGGTAATATACAAAAAAAACAAAACAAAAACGTGCTGACACTGATATAATTTTAATTTTTAGCAAAATAATGAATAAATTCAATGTTTTGTAAAATATAATCAAATTTCACTTTGAAATTAATATGGAAAGGAAAAGGAAGGGAAAACAGCTATTTTCACTGTTATAGTTTTATTGCAAGTGATACAAATTAACAAGTATTCTGCAGTCCTAATTTTTCCCCACTTTTAAGTTTCTAACAGTATATTTACATTATTGTGAATCATATGATATGTTAACCTATCTCCAGTTTGATATTTGTGTGTGTGGAACATGAAGGACAAAAATGCTAACCCAGAGAAATCTCAGGGTAAATAACAGCAGTTGATATTTGGACTGTAGTAAGAGAAAACTGGATTGATTTATTAATTTCTGTAGGTTGTCCAGCTTTTGACACATCTCAGTAGGTGAAGCTTTCCAAAATGAAGAGAGGGCTCAAGCCAGTGAGTTTCTGAGCTTAAGCTTCAATAACCCCTGCATTTTGTCCATGGATGGGATAAAGAAGAGAGGAAGTTAACAGTTTATTGATTGTTTAATATTTACGGAATAATTACAATAATAGGGGGTCTGGGGTACTTTTGAATGAAAACTGTTTTTTATGAAAGGATTTGAAATGCTTTACCAAATTCTGCTTTGGGCTATGAAAACCTCATTAAACTTGGGAAACAAGCAGACATGTTCAGCTTTCCATCTCCTTTGTCTTGCACTGCCCTTCCTAAGGATAGAAATTTGAGGCTTGAAAGTAAACACCAGAGATTTCCTTCTTGTTTGTAGGTTAAGCAGGATTTTTGCGATCATGGGAATATAGAAGATATCAATAACAGTATTAGCTAATATTTACTGAGTTCCCACTTTGTGTAAATCATCATGCTAATAGGTGGTAGAACTGGATTTCCACATAAACCACTGCTTCCTATGGCATGACAGGCAACATACATTAAAGCCAATTTCTGATCATTAAAGGAAAAATAACAGGAAAAGTTTTTACATTCTCATTTCATCAGAGTTGCTTGTTTTTGTTGTTCTGCTTACTTCTATTTCTTTCTTTTCTTAATAATTACTTCTGAACTTACAGCAAAATAGTTATTGAATTGCATTATTATTGTACAATTTGTTTCTTCTCATTCTTTTTCAATCAAATTCATTTTCATCTTGAACTTTTAATGATAGAATAATATTATTTTTTAGCTAAACAGGGCTTACTATCCCTTTTGCAGAGAAAATACTCTAAGTTACTGCATAAAAAGCTAAATTGTCTGCTTTTCTTAGTTCATGGAAATACTGTTCGAATCTACTTACTCTACAGTAAAAGAAAAAATCAATTTTATTTTTATAATTTATTTTTTCCAAATTTTGGGTGCACCAGTGGTTCAGTAGTAGAATGCTCGCCTTCCATACAGGAGACCTGGATTTGATTCTTGGACAATGCACCTGAAAAAGAAAAAAAAAAGGAAAAAGAATTCATCATGTTGCTATATTTTTAAGAGATTATATTTTCATGATCTACCATTTATTGAGCATTGTTATGGTCCATATTATACATATTTATGCAATTTATTTTTTCTAATAATCCTAAAATAGCCTTTTATGCCTGCTTTTCAATGAGTACAGGTTTATAGAAGTTAATTAGCTTGCAGTGTTGGAACTCTAAATCTATTCTAGCTAACACAATATACCAGTGATAATAAAAAAAACTTTACATCTGTTCTTGTTTGTTTATTTGTTTTACATTTAGAATACACATTTATTCAAATAACTTCATTTCATGTTGGGAACTCAGAAGTGAATGGAATGGCTATTATCAAATCCATTTTATAGTTAGGAAAAAAAATTAGTAAGACTTAGTTGTATGGCAAATGTGGAAAAACTGGGAAAACAGTTTGCATTCCTGTTATTCCAGCACTTTCTCTTCAATTGTATTATTCAGCTATGCTTATTTGGTGGAGAGTTACAATTTATGAATAAAATCAATCTACTTTTGCAAGAATGATGAAGAAAATACGTTCTACAGTAATAGGAGAAAAGCTGTAACTGATAAAAGCTGTAACTTCAAGAGGAAGAAAATTCAGTCTTTCTCAAACAGTTTAAAATTCTTTGGGGCCCACTAGATTCTCTATAGTTTTCCTGAGCATGCTTTCTTCAGAAGATGCTGAAAACTGTTGAAAGTTAAAAATGAAGTCTCTTGAGTAGGTGTTTGAAAGCAATCTAGGCTGAACAAGAATTTGGCAATTCTCAGTTGTTTCTCTTATCTTCATTTAGTAATGGCATATCTGTATAAAATAAAAATATTGCCTCGAGTACCCTAAAATTGGTATAATTTATACAAAATTTTTGTGACACTTTCATGTTGTCATTTATGATGCTAGGAACACACTCACTATGATCTAAAATCTGTTTCCTTATATTGGCATTAAGAGAGAATAAGGACATAGCTTTAAATCCATGAATCATTAGCTACTAAGAGTGACAAGTGGCACTGATTTAGTAGATAATGAACAGTGATTTTAGATCCTCTATTATGTAACTTTGCTAATTGGTTTGGTTCTTTAAAGAAATATTTATTTAGATCATCAAGCATATGCTAAATCCTATGAATGCAACAACACATAACATAGGTTCTCAGTCCTTATAAAATAATAATCTAGAAGACGCAAACCTAGGAAAATATTTTTACAGTAATAAGTGTTAAATGCTGTAAGAGCTATGTGCAACCTGTGAGAAGAGTCCAAGGAGAGGTACCTGTGCCAGTTTGAAAGGATTATGTGCCCTAGAAAAGCCATGTTTTAATCCTGATGCAGCATATAGATTAATCCCTATTCAATACTGTAGGTTGGATGCCTTATTAGATTATCTTCATGGAGATAATTGTGGGTATTAGCTTTTGATTAGAACTTTTTTTATTGTGACTACAATCATTCCAGGTGGGTCTTGATTACTTCGCTGGAATTCTTTAAAAATGGAAACATTTTGGAGAGAGTCATGAGAGAGTCATGAAAACCATGAGAGCCCACACAGCCAGAGACCTCTGGAGACAAAAAGGAAAATGCCTCCAGGGGAGCTTCATGAAACCAGAAGCCTGGAGGGAAAGCTAGCAAACATCACTATATTTGCCATGTGCCTTTCCAGTTGAGAGAGAAACCCTGAACATCATCATCCTTTCTTGAGTCAAGGCAACCTCTTCTTGGTGCCTTAATTTGGACATTTTTATAGACTTCATTTAATTGGGACATTTTCATGGCCTTAGAACTGTAAATTAGTAACTTAATAAATTCCGCTTTTTAAAAGCCCTTCTGTTTCTGGTATATCAAATTCCAGTAGCTACTTAACTAGAACAGTACCTAATCAAATTTAGAGAGGAAAGAAATCAGAAAGGCTATATTTAGGAAGTGATACATGAAATTTAGCTAAATGTTAAGTATGGGTTAGTTCTAGGAATGGGGAGAAAAGGTAGAGGGGTAGATATCACTAGTGCTTGCTAGAGTTCTAGCTTTCCTTTTCTTCCAGGAAAACATCCCTTTGGAATTAGTCAAGGCCATGCAGTTTGTTTTAACAAAGGTGAGATGTTTCATTTCTGTACAGAAGCGATTAAAGGCCAGTGTACAATGTTTCGTGCTCTCTTCCATGCCTTAATTAAATCTGAAGGTTTGGTCTGAGATGGAAGTTCAATACGAATCTGGGGTCTCTATTTGCATGAGTCACTAGTAAGGAAAGTGGTGGAGCACCCATTGCAACATGAATTGGACATATAACCTAAGCAATAAACATTTAGGATCTTACGATACTGATATTTTAGTGGCGCTTATCACTCTGTGTCATACCTTATCTTACCTTGACGAATATATCATTTTTGGACATGGTAAATAACTCAGAACAAGGAGGTAGCATGACAAGAAATAAAGTTGAGATATCAGCAGGACATGAAATTGCAAAAGACTTTGTAGGCTAATTTTTATAAATTTGCACTTTATTTTGTGGCCAGGCACATTAGTAATCCTGTAAGCTTTGAAAAAGTTTAACCTTAAATTTGTTGATATTTGGACTGGATAATTATTTGTTGTGAGGGGCGGGGCAGTCTTTATGCATTATAGGATTTTTGGCAGCATCACTGACCCATACCTGCTAAATGATAGTTGTGTCCCATCACATCCGAGACAAACAAAAATATCTTCAGAAATTGCCGAATATCGTCTCTGGAGAAAAACACTATCAGTTGAAAACTATTAGCATAAAAGAAAGAAGAAATATATACAGCATAAGCAACAAAGGATAATTATCACAACTATGAAAAACAATTTAAATTTCCTAAACTGTTGACTGCATAATCTTATTTGATTTTGAGAAAAATGGCTCAGGTAATAGCATTGAGAGTGTATTGGAAAGAGCCATTATTGATAAGGTTGTGAACATTCACCTAATGAGATAAGGATACAAACATCAAGTTGGAGAAGAATTCCAGAAGTTCGGTTTGGTCCATGACTGCTTTGACTTCTAACCCATGCCAATCTGGCAAAGACTTATTTATAAAAAGTAATTGTTTTAGAATTTCAAAACAATCTACAGGCATAACTCAAAAATATTGGAGATTTGGTTCCAGACCACCGCAATAAATCGAGTATCACAATAAAGCAAATCATACAATGTTTTTTTTGTTTCCCAATGCATATAAAAGTTATGTCTACATTTTAAGTGTACTGTAGGATTGTCTCTTAAAAAAACAGTGTGCTTTCCTGAATTAAAATTACGTTATTGCTCAAAAACGCTTATCATCTGAGCCTTCAGTGAGTTGTAATCATTTTGCTGGTGGAGGGTCTTACCTTAATGTTGATGACTGCTGACTGAATAAGGTGCTGGTGCTGAAGGCTAGGGTGGGTTTGGCAGTTTCTTAACAGAAAACGACAATGAAGTTTACCACATCAGTTGATTTTTCCTTCTGTGAAAGAGTTATCTGTAGCATGTGTTGCTGTTTAATAGCATTTTACACATAGTAAATCTTCTTTTAAAGTTGGTGTCAATTTTTTCTGACTCTGCCACTACTTTATTAACTAAGTTTGCACAATATTCTAAATTCTTTGTTGCCATTTCAACAATATTCACAGTATCTTTACCAGGAGTGGATTCTTTCTAAAGGAACCACTTGTTTTTCTCACCCATAAGAACAAACTCTTCAGTCATTAAAATTGATGGTATTGTAATAATTCTGTCACATCATCAGGCTACACTTCTAATTCTAGTTCTCTTCGTATTCCCAACACATCTGCAGTTAGTTACTCCACTGAAGTCTTGAAAGAACCCCTCCAAGTCATCCATGAGAGTTGGAATCAACTTCTTACAACCATCTTTTAATGTTGATATTTTGACCTCCTCTCATGAATCACAAATGTTCTTAATGGCATCTAGAATGATGAATTCTTTCCAGAAGGTTTTCAATTTATGTTTAAGCAATAAGATGTGAAAGTCAAAATTACTATTTGATCTTTGTTCTGTGGAATGGATGCCGTGTTTAGCAGGCACAAAAACAACATTCACTTCATGGTACTTTCCCACTAGAGCTCCTGGGTGGTCAGATGCATTGTCAATAAGCAGTTGTGTTTTGAAAGGAATCTTCTTTCTGAACAGTAGATCTCAAAGTAGGCTTAAAATATTCAGTAAACCATGTCGTATACAGATGTGCTATTATTCAGACTTTATTGTTCCATTTCCAGTGCACAGGTAGAATATATGTAGCATAGATTTATGGGACCTAGGATTCTTGGAAGGTAAATGAACACTGGCATCAGCTTAAAGTTACCATCTGTTACTAGCTCCTAACAGCAGAATCAGCCTGTCATCTGAAGCTTTAAAGCCAGGCATTGACTTCTCCTCTCTAGCTATTTTCTAAATTGCATTTTCCTTCAATAGAAGGCTATTTCATCTACATTGAATATCTCTTGTTTAGTATAGCTATATCATCTAGATATCTTGTTGCAGCTTCTATATCAACATTTGTTGCTTCATCTTTTACTTCTATGTTATAGAGATGGCTTCTTTCTTTAAACCTTAGGGACCAGCTCTACTAGTTCCATTTTTTTTTTCTTTCAGCTTCCTTGCCTCTACGTCTTCATAAAATTGAAGAGAGTTAGGACTTATTTTGGTTTAGAGTTTGGCTTAAGAAAATATTGTGGCTGGTTTGACCTTCCATCCAGACCACCAAGACTTTCTCTGTGTCAGCAAGAAGTGTTTTCCTGTCTTATCATTATGTGTTCACTGGATGCCACTTTTAATTTCCTTCAAAATTATTCCTTTGCATTTAAAAGTTAGGTAACTTTATGGCATGAGAAGCCTAGCTTTTGGACTCTTTTGGCTTTGAACACATCTCCCCTGCTGAGCTTAATTATTTCTTGCTTTTGATTAAAAGTGAGAGAAGTGCGACTCTTTCTTTCACTTGAACACTCAGAGACTGCTGTAGGGTCATTAATCAGCCTAATTTCAATATTTTTGCCTCTCGGGGGAACATCCAGTCACTAGACTGGTCAGAACACACACATCATTTATATATTAAGTTTGCTTCCTTATATGGTTGCTATTCATGGCACTCCAAAACAATTACAATAGTAACAATAAAGATCAGTGATAACAATAACAGATAAAATAATAAGGAAAAAGTTTGGAATATTGTGAAAATTATCAAAATGTGGCAGAGACATGAAGGGATCACATGCTGTTGGTAAAAGGGTGTTAACAGACTTGTGGATGTAGGGTTACCACAAAACTTCAATCTGCAAAAAAACCCCACAATATCTGCAAAGCACAATAAAACAAAGCGCAATAAAATGAGGTACACCTGTGGTACTCTGCCTTAAATGGAAAACTTGCTAGATAATATTATGCATGGTTAGACAGTATAAAATTTGAACTTTGATGTACACATGATGAATGGATAAAATTGCATTATTGACCAATCCATTGTCTAAGGCTAGCTGGAAATACAGTACTTTCTTGGTAACCATTTGTTGATGTGATTTTGAATGGGGTTAAGAATTGTGGATCTGAGTACATCTTTCAGTCTTTGGGTGATGTTTTAACCCTATGTTTCAACTTTATCTTACATAGGCTAGTGCTGTTGATATCCTGTTTTATATGATAATTCTAAACATTAAAGATGATAAACTTATGATCAATAAAATGCCAAATGAATGCAATTATTGTTGCGTATCTGTAAGATTCCTGGAATTTTCAAAGATAATCATTACATTTCTTAAATATTGAATGGAGCTAAGTTTTCCAATTTTCTTTTCACCCTATTTTTCCAGATGTTTTTCTTTTATATCATCAAAATAACTATTTTTTTCAAAATTGCTTCTGTTTTCTAATCTATCTGAGCATTCTTGCTTTCCATTCTCCTCCTCTCACAAAGGGGTTTTCAATCCATTGATATTTTTATCCAATTTTTTTAGAAAGCATAAAATGACCAAAAGGATTTAATACTGTAAGGACATATAAACTAGTTCTTTTATTTTTAAAGATGAAGTCTCTGACTTCTAAGACTAGATAAATTATTCTACTACCTTAAATGGTATTTCAAAGAAAAATCATGTATTTTTACCTTTCTTAAACAAATAATCACTGAACAACTGTTAAGGTCTGGACCTGTTTTAGGTGCTGATGACACCAGAATAAACATTCAAGCACATACCCTTCCCCCTTAAAAATTAATACCCAGTGAGTAAGACAGCCAACCAACACAAGAATTTGCAGTAAATTATGATAAATGATGCAATAATGGGTATCCAGAATGCTAAAGAAAGGAAAAAGACAGAAAGGAGAAAGACACTTACCTTAGTTTGTGAAGATTGCTGTGGGTTTGGGGAAACTGTCCCTCAATTCCCAATGAGCAAAATGGTTTTAAAATGTTAGAGAAGGGTGAGAGAAAGAAAATGAAAATGTTCCAGATAAAAAGAGCAGCATTTCAAGGCCAGGTCAAAAGTGTGAATGGTTCTTTGGAAAAGTGAAGGTCTGGGGTGGGGAGTATATGGACAGGAATAGTAATAGATTAAAGGGCATATGAGGGAGCACCTTACAAGCTGTGCTGAAACATTTGCATGTTATCTTAAGGGAATTGGGAGCCATCAAGGCATTGAACCATTACTGTGGAACAATAAGATCAAATTAGGAGGATCATTTTGCATGCATGGTGGGAAATGAATTAAAGGATGCTAGGACAAAGGCAAGCAGCATAGTTAGTACATACTGCTGTAATCAATAAAGTAGATGCTGGTGTTCTGGCAGGTTAATGGGAAATAGAACTGTGAAATGTGGACAGTCATGGAAGGTTCATTTTGACTTCATGGTTGATTTGATGTGTGGGATGTAGGAAAAGGAGAAAGCAATGCCATGTCCAAGGTTTCTTGATTGGTTGACTGGGGTGCACAGTGATGCTCTTCAGTGACACCAAAGAAGAAATAGCTGTGGCAAGAGAACAATGGGGGTGAATGTAAGGGTTTTATTGGAAATTCAAGTCAAATTATCATTGGCCTGTTTAGGACTGGAGCTCAAGAGAGAGAAATAGCCTAGGGTTATTAATATATTGAAAGATTATAACATCGATTTGTGAGATTCCCTGGGCATAGTGTATGAAGTGGAGAGATGAGACCTGCAGATGGAAGACATTCTGAAAGTTAAGGTGCAGTTAAGGAAGACTTACCCATGAAGAATATTAAATAGGGGCTGGGGTGCTAGAAGGAAAAACAGCACACTTCTACATCTGGGAAGCCAAAGGAAACAAACAGATGGAAAAGGAATATAAACTCTGAGTTTATAGATTTTAATATTAATAGCATTAATCATAATAGAAATGCAGTATTCCTCTGTTTAGATAAAATCAACATCAAGGAAAACTTCTAATGACTTTCTAATGAAAAATTAAAGACTTCTTTTATATAATATTAGGGAATCCAAGATAAAAGGCCTTAGAAAATTTCCTGCATTATATTCTTACATCATCTCAATCATTACGCATTTAATATCTCACCATGGACTAAGGATAGTGGATTAATAGAAAGATTTCGAAGAAGGAAAATAAAATGTGGTTTGTCATTTTTGCAAGGTTTATACAAGTATTTTATCCTTTAAAAATCCTCACTTTCACAGGTTCTAGAAACATAGTAGAATCATTCTTTCTAAAGAGGATATGTTAAATGATCCCTACCCTCATTCTTCCTTGCCTGAGTCTTCACATGAAATAATAGTCACTGGGTATAGTGTGCATATCCTTTAAAGGTCAATAACCCAGTAAATTGTAGGTAGACATTTTAAATACACAGAGGAAATTGTATACTCAGAAACTTTGTGAAATGGTGTGGGAGAAGGTAGCACAACGTAAATATAGCTAGAAAGGCCCACAAATGTTACTTACTCTGTTGCTTAACTGCTATTAGATAGACTGGGTCATCCCAAAATAGAAGCTCTGGTCGACATTAATAACAAACTTTGCATTCTTTATTTTAATATAGGCAAGATGCAAAAATGGCAATTTCAGTAATCAGCTGGACCAGTGCTGCACATCAGCAATGGTACAGCATACCACAAGAAAGGGTAATGTTCTGAGTTAAATGTAAGTTTCAAAATCTCAAACCTTTAACTGAAAGTCTTTTTCCCACACACTATATGTGTAATGTCATTTATTTCATTAATGAGAATGAAAATATTTAAATAAATTTACAAATATGAGGATGAAATATTCAAAAGACAGCTGTATAAAATTCTATATAGCATGCCTCACTATAGAGGCAGAAGAAATCATTCCTGTGAGTTGGATTTCCACCTTAGCCCAGCTGGGCCATTCTGATGATTTAGGGTGCTGAGGTGATCATGAGCCAATGACTATTCATTTGTTTGAGCAGCCAGGATAATGTGCCAGTAGTAGTTACCCACATTCAGCATCTGTGCATAAGCATTGATAGGGGTAATTTTAACGGCAGCCAAAATGACAAATCCCAGCATACTCTGTGCTTGAACACAGCTACTCAAATGAAATAATATTTTCAAATTGCCTGAACTGGCCCAGATCTCTGAGTGAATTTGACCTGTATGGTCAGAGACAGACTATGGTTTCAAAGTCTGCTCAGATCTACCCCAGATTGATTATCAATATCATTAACAAAGCTGGATAGAAAAACTAATGCAAATTTTGACTTGTAGGTTGCAGACAAAATGTGTGCCATTATACTAGAAATTAGGTTTCTGTATCATGCACACTGTTGGTTTACTTTATTAGAAATTGGAAGAGTTTCTCACATGTATATATATATATATATATATATGTATATACATGTATATTCATGTGTACATAAATTTCTATATGAATTTTTCATTGATTAATTAATAAAATTAACTTAGAGCTTTATCATTGCATGGATTAAGTGATATCTATGTTATTTATTGTTGGTTTTTCTTTCTGGTAGCCTTGATTACTTCAGCCTTTGAAGTAGGTTGTCTATGAAATGACATTCATTCATTCATTAAACATATATTCATACTAGGTTTATTCAATATCACATGGCTGCCTGTATCTCATGGAGAATTTGTTTCCAGTGGTTGCCCAATAGTTATTCTGGTTTCATATGCACCATGGTTTAAGTCAGTGGTTTTCACAAAGTATGTTCTTAAGAAATAGCTGCATTGCTTGGTAAAAAGATTTCTAGTCACAATAAGCATAGACATAAATTCAGTAGTTCTGAAATTCATGCTAAGAATCTGCCATTTTCACACATAGTCCCAGATTATTGTAAAATGAGCATGGTGAGGACCAGTCCTTGAGAAACACTGACCTCACTAATTCAGCTGTAACCATGCAATCTAGTAGAGAAAGAGAAAAATAAAGATGGAGCATAGAACATCCTATAATGACATAAATTTGGGCACTAACAATTATATATGCCTTTCAGGTACCTTCTTACCCATCTCATTATCATAGGCATTTATCCAAATACATTTAATTCTTGTGTCTCTGAAGAATAAAACAGTCTGTTTTGTATGTGTTTTAATTTACATAGCGACTTGATGTGGTAGGCCGTGTTTGTTTACTGCTGAACAATAAGGATGCACAGATATGGTGCTTTGCCTGATTCAAAGTATTTCTTTGTGCATCCAACACATTTTACCTATTCAGTCCCTCTGGGTGGCCTTCAACTTCTTCCTGCACTGCAATGCTGTAATGAGTACATCCTCCTGCAGAGAGTTTGGGAATTTCTTGGAGCAGGAGTGAACCAAGAGTGAAATTACAGAGTCATTGGGTATTGTGTATGGATATCCTATATTTACCAATATTCTCAATCTAGGAATATGACTGATACGAGCTAATGCACATCCTATCCATTGTGCCACAATTTATAAAAAGAGACATTTAAGCTTGCCATTAAATGATGAGCAGGGATTTACCATGTTGCAAAAG
Organism: Tamandua tetradactyla; assembly: GCF_023851605.1. Classification (NCBI taxonomy): domain Eukaryota; kingdom Metazoa; phylum Chordata; class Mammalia; order Pilosa; family Myrmecophagidae; genus Tamandua; species Tamandua tetradactyla. Next base: position 34,207,668 of record NC_135345.1, on the reverse strand, counting down.
GGAGAAGAGATTTTCAGGAAGAATAAAGTCCCTGTCCAAAAGCAGGGAAAAGTGAAAGGGCATGGCTTGAATCTCAAATAGCTAAAAATGCATTGTTTTTGAAGGCTGCAAATGGAGAAGATTTCAAGAGATGCAGGTAGAGAGTAGGTTAAAGTTGAACACATCCATAACTAGCATTTATTGATCTTTTACTATGTTTCACGACCTATACTAAACAAATTAAATGTATTATCAAAACCTGTTTTCTAACCCAAGGAAATAATTATCATTATACTCATTTTACAAATGAGGAAACATGTTCTAAGAGTTTATATTTAGGATAGTGCGGGTGTGTGGGGGTTACATATTTTTCTGTGAGTGTTCTTTAATAAGAAAAAGAATACATAATTGTGGAATATAAAATTAGATTCAAATTGAATGTGTCCTTGTAATGAGAAAATTAAACAAATGATTATGTTCTAAAAGTTAACATATAGCCTAAATATCACTACATCATAAAAATGTCATGATTTTCCATTAACAAATTTCCATATTCTATAATTCAAAATACGAAATAATATACAACTATAATGTCCTTTCCTACTTTTTCTGGGCTACATAATTGTTTTGGGTTGAATTGCATCCCCACAATATACATTAAGTTCTTAATTCCCAGAACCTCAAGTTGTGATGTTATTTAGAAATGAAGCCCTTACGGATAGAATTTAAGCAAGTTAAAACGAGGTCATACATGAGTAGGATGGGCCCTTAATTCAACGTGACTCCTGAGGAGAAGAGACAGACAGACATACAGAGAGAAGATGGCCTTGTGGCAATGGAGGCAGAGATGAAGTTATGCCAGAAGCTAAAGCAAACCAAGGTTTCCAGATCTGTACAACTGAGTGTCCCTGAAGTTTAGTAAGTTTTACTAGCTTAAAGGTAAATCTATCTCTGTTTCACCCCTGTAATTCCCTCAATATTTCTCCAAGTATTTTAAGCTAATATTCCATTGATATAATTAAATATACATTTAAAGCTAATGAAATAAACATTTCTTGCTTCATAGATAGCATATGCATTATATTAGTGTCAGCTATTGATAGTATAGTCATTTTTATCATCAAAATTAAAGGAAGAAAATAAATTAAAGGAGGAAAGAGAAATTATCACAGCTTCCTTTGCTAGCTTTGCTACTTTTTACAGTTTACTACTTTTACAATATCTAAAGAGACAGGAAACAGTATCTGAAAACTTCTCTCCCCTTATAAATAGCTTCTAAATCATTATTTAATTTAATCTTATGCAGCTGAACTTGTCTTTCTATAATCTTAAAACATCTGGGTGACTTTGTTATAATGGTGCAGGATTAATTCTTAATCAATTTTTCACATAGCTCAAATTTTGTTATTCAAATTGTAGTCAACACTGGTCAGCCCCATTAAATGGGGGCTTGTTAGAAATGAAGAATCTCATGCCCTACCTGAACCCCAGAATAAAAATTTGCATTTTAAAAGATAGCTAGGGTATTCTAGTACATATTAAAGCTTGACCATTACTGTTTGTGCTATGGTTAATTACCTGAATTACTTTTCCAGTGCCATGACTTTGAGAGATACAGCACTTTGTGGTTAGTAGTAAATAACCACACATATTTGAATCTTGATGTATTGCTTCTAAACATTTGAGTTTCTAAAATCTGTTGGCCCCTTCTGTCACTTGGCTATATGCGTCGACATAAACTTTATTTGAAAAAAATACTTCATTTTCTGTATAGAAAATATGGAATAACCAGAAAATTAGGAAAATGTATACATATAAGTAAATATATTCCTATAATTGAAAGATATTTTTATGCAAGTTTTCTGCTATTCAGGATTTTTTAGAAATGGTCATAGTGTATGTATTGGATAGTCATCTTAAACTTAACATTGCACCACAAGTATTTTTCTTATCATTGTAAAATCTTTATAAGAAGTTATAATGATTATATAATAGCCCATTGAATGGATTTATCATAAAATTCATAACCATTTCTATATTTTTGATTATTAAGGTTATTTCTAGATTTTCTTGCAAGAAATAACTGTGAAACATAAATTGGTTCTGAATTTTTTTCTGTTTCAGTTTATTTCTTTGGAAAAAATTTCTGAAAATACAATTGCAGACTAAAGAGGACAAAAATTGAATATTTCAAATTTCCTAATATATATTCATCAATTACTTTATTTGCTTTATTCCTGCTCCTAAATTGCTCATATGATAGTCTAAATCTTTACCATCCACCTCTTGCCTCCATCCATAACTACTGCTCTCTATACACACTAAAGTTGAAGCTACATCTTATTTTTAAGTAAAAGCAGTTGCTCATCAACCAAGAAATCTCTGCAGTTCATACTCTCCATTCCCTGTACCCTTCTCCTCTCTAATCTCAAAAGATAAGCTACCTATATCTATTTCTGTTCAAAATCTGGATGTTTTATGCTATTATTTCATGTTGCCTCTGTAACTATGATCATGAATCATGTACTCTCTTCTTTATGTTCTAAACCCTGACTTCTTTTCTCTCCTTCCCCAAATTCTATTGAACTTTACATTTGTTGTCTTTAAAGAAGACTAGCCTACTAAATAACTAATTCCATCTGCATCTACCCAATATCCTCAAGTAGGTAGCATCATGTTTTTTTTTCCCTTACTTATAGTCAAATATCACAATAATAATAGCCTACAATAGCTATCTTGATGTTTTTCACTTTTTTATTTTGCCATTTAGTCATCATTCTGCTTAAAATTAAACTCTTGCCCCAGCAACCATTCTGAAACCAATCTTTCTATGGTCCAACAGATATTCTAATTGTCTACTATGATTTTTTTCTCAGCATCTCATCTTTCTTAAATGCCACTTAGTGCTATAATTCATTCCAATATGATCTGTTTTGGATGCCTTCTTTGTAGAGTTGACCACTGCTTATGCTGTACCTTCACTAATCATTTTTGTACATAACATCCTCTAATCCATTTTAAAGAGGAAAAATAGATTTCAGGAAGACAACTGTTTTTCTTCTCTTTTCCCATGGCTCAGTCAATTGTCTGCCACAATGTGGATGCACAAAAAATGTTGAATTGAATTGGATTCATCTTAAGTGCTCTGTTGGTATTTTAGTCTTTGATCACTTGAATTTCCACTGGCTTTTGGAATCAGTCGTGCTGTTTTTCTTACTATTCTGAACATGTCCTCTGTTATTTCTCTACTACTCCTTCTAGTAGCTACAAAGGTGGATACTGGGCCATGAATATGAATTCTAGTATATAAGAGAATTGAATAATGGTCATAACTATTTCAGTCAGTAGTAGCGAAATTATTCTTCAGTGTGACTCACCCACAAATAATAGTGACTTAAAATAGTGTGTTTCTATCTGTAATTTTGCTTCACACCATTTTCACTCTTGGAGCCAGGCTGCAAAAGCAATCTCTGCTGGAATGTTGTTTTTGTAGCAGGTAAATAAAAGAATTTGGCAAACCACCCAGTGGCTCTAAAAATTTGGCTCCAAAGTAACATATTACATGGACCAAAAGTCATATGTCTAAGCTTGATGCTGGAGAAGAAGTAGTGTTTTTTGAACAAGTCAACATATGACAAAGGTTAGCTCAGTTCTTTGCCTGTAGTATGAATTACCTAAATGGTTAAACAATTTTTAGATGGGAAGGATGAACACCACACTATAAATTATAGGATCATCATCCATAAGTCACTGTTATCAGTCAAGGTATAGTCCCAGCTTTAAAAGATAGGTGGAGTTTTATTGTCTGTGGATATTTTTTAAAAATAACCAAGTATTGTTTTCTATTTTGGAAAATATATATGCTTCTGAATGTCTGAAGTATTTTTAATATAGTTTGTAATTATTCATTTCTACTAACTCTGTAGTAGATGTTCATATTCATTTGATTGTATTATAATGAGAGTGATAGCTGATATTTAATGAACAAGAACAATATTCTGACTAAAAGTTTTGTGTATTTTATCTTCACAGCATCCTTTTAAGGTATGAATTATTGATATCTCTATTTGATAAATTAGAAAACAGGTACAGAGAAGTGGAGCAACTTGCTCCAGGTAGGATTCATGTGAAGTAGTGAGAAAGTGTTTAAATATGGGTCTGCTGATATGTTATCACTCTCATTACATGGAATTTTAGTGTCTGGGATTTTCTTATGCATACCTTTGTTGAAAGAAGAGTAGTAACTTCATATCAAGAAGTAGCTTTATAAATTTGAACATTGATTACCTTGTGTTCTAGTTTGCTAGCTGCTGAAATGGAATGGTTTTTAAAGGGAGGAATTTATTAAGTTGTTAGTTTACAGTTCTAAGACCATGAAAATGTTCCAATTAAAACAAGTCAATAAAAACGTCCAAATTAAGGCACCAGCAAGAGGTTACCTTCACTCAAGAAAGGCTGATGAATTTCAGGGTTTCCCTCTCAACTGGAAATGCACATGGCAAACATGGTGATGTCTGCTAGTTTTCTCTCCAGGCTTCTGGTTTTATAAAAGCTCCCCCAAGGATATTCTCCTACTTCATCTCCAAAGGTGGCTGGCTGGTAGACTCTGCATTTCTGATGGCTCTGCCCTGGCTCTAAAAGGGACTCTCCAAAATGTTACTTCTTTTAAAGGATTCCAGTCAAGGCCTACCTGGAATGGGTGGAGTCACATATCTCTCTAATCAAAAGTTCATACCCACAATTGGGTGGATCACATCTCCATGGGAACAATCAAAAAGCTCCCAGCCAGCAATATTGAATGAGGATTAAAGCACATGACTTTTCTGGGATCCACCGCAGATTCAAACCAGCACACCTCGAGATTCTTTCCTGTTTGTATTCTTGAAATACAAAAAAAAGAGATACATGATTACAAGATTACAAGAATACAAGATTTGTATTCTTGAGATGAAGAAAGTTCTAAGTTAATGACTCCAGTATAAAACAGTGACATTTTAAAAAGCAGTATGTTCAATTTCTCATAGTGAATATGTGATCCTTTCCCCCATTCGGGAGATGTTGTTTGCTGCCTGATGCAAAATATAGGTAAAGCAGTTGGATTTTATAAATCCACCTTATACCAATGAAGCCCCATCATAAATGATGAAGGTAAGTGATTTCTATATACATATTTACATTTTTAATATCAGAAGAATATTTCTGATGAGAGATGGCATAACTTTTGTATTTTTGTTATAATGAATCCATACATTTTAAAAGTACAGACAATTCATTAAATTTATACATTGTTAAAGTGTGCATTTTTCTAAAATGTTGTTCTATTTATGAATTATTTTTGGCCTTTATAATTTCTCTAATTCCTCAAATAATTCTCAGACATTATCTCTCAGTTCTTCAACTTGCTAAAAGAGTTAAGGATGTCTTTTAACTTTATGACTTTTAAATATTTAATAAGTACTTTAAAACTTAATATTTGCTATATTAAGAAGGATGTTTTACCTTTTGAAAAATAGTTTACAAATTGGTTTTCTGTCTTTTATAGCAGGTTTTATATTTGAATCATTAATGAACCCATTTGAGGATAATTTATTCTGGGAGGCTTTTAGATGTTAGTATCAGCTCTATTTAACTATAAATATTTTGGGTAAGTGGAAATATATCTAATTATCTCTCCCAAGTAGTACAAATATACTTTGCATGTGCTTCAGAGAGGCAGTTTAACTTTGTACTGGGAAACATGGTTTTGAAAATTACATTTATAAGCTGTCTGACCTTGGCCAAGCATCTTCAGCTTTAAATCTCTGTGACATATTTGTGAAATAAGGATGATAAATAACAATATGGCCATATAAAGATTGTATGAGACAATTATACAAAATCCCTACCCAGGTTTGCACACAGAATGTTCTTAACATGGGTCAATTATTTTGTTTTGTTTTTGTTTTGTTTTAAAAGGATATTTTAAATATTGAAAGAAACAAATTTAAATAGCTGACATCAGTAGAATAATGAAGGACTCTTTTGAGATTCTGAAAGATTGACTTATATGACTGGGGCATCCAGAGGAGTGTTTTTGCCTTCCATACAGGTAGATCCAGGGGTTCACAGCTGTTATTTGACCTCAACTGTCCTATTTTCCAGCACTGGTTGCTTCTATGCCGACATCATTCTTTAGCAGAGTTACACCATCTGGTACTAACACCCTTCAAAGTTACACGGTTCTTGTTGCTTACTATTTTTTGCTATTTCCTTCTGTCTCCTAGAATGTGTGTGTGTGTATTTAAACATGTATATATATATATGGGGGGTGGGTGAGTGGGTGTAGTGTTTGTTATGTATAAGTATTGACTGGATTAACTTGAGTCTCCTGTTCACAGTTTGGATGAATCATTGGTTAGGGGTAAAGCTCTATGACACAGAGCCACCCCTACATTCAGAGAAGAAGCAAGATTTATGACCGATGATACAGGCAATACTGATGGGTTGAGGTAAGGACTGTTAAAAATGGCATACATCCACTAAAATGTTCCATTCACAATATCATTTTTTAAATCATGAATTATTCCTCTTGAAGACTTGTTACCAGAATTTAGTTAGTGTTATGATTATTTCCTAACTCTAATTCATTGATTTTCACACTTATTTTTATGTCACCTGAGGTGGTAATTTTTGGATCAAACTCAGAGAAAGATCATGCCTCTAGAATTTGAGAAACATAATCTGTAAATTCCTCTCGAATGTGGTGTCATTCCTTCCTTAATGAAAAATATAATTTGCCTGGTGGTCAATGAAAGGGAGGGGTATGGGTACAATATCTATGAGTTTTTTCTTTTTTATTTATTTTGCGGGAGTGATGCAAATGTTCAAAAAAATGATCATGGTGATGAATACAGAACTATGTGATGATACTGTGAGCCACTAATTACACACTATGTATAGAATGCTGTATGCCAAGAATGTTTGCATGTTTGTTAAGGTTTGGCAATAAAAAGTATTTTAAAATATGAACATATATAATTTATCAACCTTAAAGTTAGAATGACATTCAGACGAAAACAAAACAGCAAAGAAATTGTGATATTGTCTAGGATGCTAAAGTCTTTAAGGTTGTAGAAAATTATGTCACCTAATTTTCATTGCAGATTTTCACCATGTGTATCAACATTGATGGAGGTGATGGGATGTGGATAGAGAGTCTGTTTAAATTGGTTTGTAAGATAATGCCGGTTTGAAGAGGTTTAGACTAAGTAAAAACGGGTAATCAGCTGTGCAAACATCTGAGGAAGAGCTTTTTAGCAGGGCTAGAGCATAATAAAAGTTGTGAGGCAGAAGCAAGTTCGGTGTATCTGATAATCATACAGAAGACAACACAGCAGGACTTGGTTGATAAGGAACAGAATGTTGCAAAATGAGATATGCGCGATCAGTGTTGGATCGTGTAGAATCTTATAGGCCAAAGGAAGAAGTTTTATTCTATGATAAATGAGAACATTTTAAGCAGGAAAAAATCATAGACTTTCTTGTATTTTTAAAAAGATTTTAGTCCAAATATGGAAAAATGATAGAGAGGGGCATCCAGGGCTAGAGAGGTAAAGGTGGTATTAACGATGAATCAAGACAGAGGGGAAAAAAGTACAAATTCTTCTTTTCTGGAAGGTAAAACCATTTTGCTGATGGTGAGGTTAAGAGAAATGAGGAAATAAAAGGAATCAAGATGGTATATGTGCATGTTACCGGTCAGAGGGTGGTGCCATGTACTGGGAGAGTAACGTGTAATATCTGGTTAAGTCTGAGATTCCTATAATGCATAAAATGGAAATATCAAGCCCACAGTCTGTACTTGAGGGCACAGTCAAAATAAAACATCTTTTCAATTTTTTTTTTTTGTTGTTGAAATAGTCGTGAATTTAGTCATTTCATCAAGAAACATTCATTGAATCTCTTCAATGTTTCAATGACTGGGTCAGGTGATAAGTGACCTGGTGCTGCACTAGAATGAAAGGCCCTTCCTTGTTAGAGGTCTTTTTCTTCTTTTTCCTTTCTTTACTTTTATGCAGTTTTTTTTTGCTTTTTTTTTTTACATGGGCAGGCACGGGGAAATGAACCCGGGTCCTCTGGCATGGCAGGCAAGCATTCTTGCTGGTGGTCCGCCCAATATTATGCAGTTTTAATGAGATATATTCACATACCATATGATCATCCAAATTGCACAATCAGTAGTTCACAGTGTCATCATATGGTTATGCATTCATCACCACAATTAGTTTTTGAACATTTCCATTACTTCAAAAATACATAAATAGGAATAAAAATAAAAATAAAAATAAGACTTTTGGAGAAGATGGTGGCTTAGTAAGACGTGCGGGTCTTAGTTCCTCCTCCAGAAAAGAAACTAAGGAAACAGAAACAATACAAAACAACTCCCGGAGCCACGACAGAGACCAAAAAGACAGCGTACCCCATTCTGGAACGGCTGAACGGGCAGGGAGAATCCGCTGCGGTGAGATACCTGAGGGGCGCGCGTTTTCCCGGCCGGGGTGGCTGGCGACTGGGGTCCCCTCCATGCACGTGGCTCCCCGGTCTGACTGGGAACGTTGGATATCAGGGCCCTCCTGCCACGCTTGGCGTCTCAGGCCAGCTGGGCAATTTGGATCGGCACTCCCCCAAGCCATGGCGGCTGGCGACCCACCCCCTCCACACGCGGTTTCCCGGGGACTGCGAGATTCAGATTGGCAAGTTAAAGGAGCCACAGCATCTTTTACTGGTGGGCCCTGCAGACAGACGAGCCCCACAAGTGCCACCTACTGGGCAGGAAAAGAAAAACAGAGCCCAGAGATTTCACAGAAAAACCTTTCAACCAGCTGGGTCCCACACCCAAGGAAATCTGATCAAACGCCCAGACACCAGCAGAAAATAATGGATAACGCTCGGAAAATTGAAGCTATGGCCCAGTCAAAGGAACAAACCAATAGTTCAAATGAGAAATAGGAGCTGAGACAACTAATGCTGAATATACAAACAGAAATGGAAAAACTCTTCAAAAACCAAATCAATAAATTGAGGGAGGACATGAAGAAGACATGGGCTGAACAAAAAGAAGAAATAGAAAAACTGAAAAAACAAATCACAGAGCTTATGGAAGTGAAGGATAAAGTAGAAAAGATGGAAAAAACAATGGATATCTACAATGATAGATTCAAAGAGACAGAAGATAGAATTAGTGATTTGGAGGATGGAACATCTGAATTCCAAAAAGAAACAGAAACTATAGGGAAAAGAATGGAAAAACTTGAGCAGGGGATCAGGGAACTGAAGGACAATATGAAGTGCACAAATATACGTGTTGTGGGTGTCCCAGAAGGAGAAGAGAAGGGAAAAGGAGGAGAAAAACTAATGGAAGAAATTATCACTGAAAATTTCCCAACTCTTATGAAAGACCTAAAATTACAGATCCAAGAAGTGCAGCACACCCCAAAGAGAATAGACCCAAATAGGCATTCTCCAAGACACTTACTAGTTAGAATGTCAGAGGTCAAAGAGAAAGAGAGGATCTTGAAAGCAAAAAGAGAAAAACAATCTGTCACATACAAGGGAAACCCAATAAGACTATGTGTAGATTTCTCAGCAGAAACCATGGAAGCTAGAAGACAGTGGGATGATATATTTAAATTACTAAAAGAGAAAAACTGCCAACCAAGACTCCTATATCCAGCAAAATTGTCCTTCAAAAATGAAGGAGAAATTAAAACATTTATAGACAAAAAGTCACTGAGAGAATTTGTGACCAAGAGACCAGCTCTGCAAGAAATACTAAAGGGAGCACTAGAGTCAGATACGAAAAGACTGAAGAGAGAGGTATGGAGTAAAGTGTAGAAAGAAGGAAAATCAGATATGATATATATAATACAAAAGCCAAAATGGTAGAGGAAAATATTATCCAAACAGTAATAACACTAAAAGTTAATGGACTGAATTTCCCAATCAAAAGACATAGAATGGCAGAATGGATTACGATCCAGCAATACCACTGCTAGGTATCTACTCAAAGGACTTAAGGGCAAAGACACAGACAGACATTTGCACACCAGTGTTTATAGCAGCATTATCTACAATTGCAAAGAGATGGAAACAGCCAAAATGTCCATCAACAGACGAGTGGCTAAACAAACTGTGGCGTATACCTACGATGGAATATTATGCAGCTTTAAGACAGACTAAATTTATGAAGCATGTAATAACATGGATGGACCTAGAGAACATTATGCTGAGTGAGTCTAGCCCAAAACTAAAGGGCAAATACTGTATGGTCCCACTGATGTGAACCGACATTCGAGAATCAGCTTGGAATATATCATTGGTAACAGAGACCAGCAGGAGTTAGAAACAGGGTAAGATAATGGGTAATTGCAGCTGAAGGGATACAGACTGTGCAACAGGACTAGATACAAAAACTCAAAAATGGACAGCACAATAATACCTAAGTGTAATGTAACTATGTTGGAACACTGAATGAAGCTGCACCTGAAATATAAAAAAAATAAAAAATAAAAAAAATAAAAATAAAATGAACACTCAAAACATCACATACCCTGTAACCCCCTGTTCTAGTTTGCTAGCTGCCGGAATGCAACACACCAGAGACAGATTGGCTTTTAATAAAAGGGGATTTATTTTGTTAGTTCTTCAGAGGAAAGGCAGCTAACTTTCCACTGAGGTTCTTTCTTACATGGAAGGCACAGGACGGTCTCTGCTAGTCTTCTCTCCAGACCCCTGGGTTCCAACAACTTTCCCAGGGGTGACTTCTTTCTGCATCTCCAAAGGCCTGGGCTGAGCTGCAAGTGCTGAGATGAGGAATGCGGAGCTGCTTAGCTGTGCTTCATTGCTATCTCTCATATAAGCACCAGCCAATTAAGTCAAACGTCACTCATTGAAGCAGACATGTCTCCTAGCCGACTGCAGATGTAATTAGCAACAGATGAGGTTCACATACCACTGGCTTATGTCTGCAGCAACAAGACTAGGTACGCTCACCTGGCCAAGTTGACAACTGAATCTAACTAACACACCCCGTATTATTTATTTACTTTTTGTCTTTATGACATTTATTTTTAGTTTGTAGGATTCAACATGATCTAACACTTACTTATATCATCTTGCACCATCTCTTCCTTGTCAACCAAGGAAGTCCTGTTATGTTGTCTTCTGATGAGTTGATTTTTACTCATCTGCTCATACACTGGATAAAAGGAGTATGAATCATAAGGTTTTCACAACCACTTGGTTATACAGTAAAAATTAATACAGTTACACAATCCTCTTCAAGAATCCAGTCTACTGGATTACAGTTCACCAGTTTCAGGTATTTCCCTGTAGTTACTCCAATTCACTAAAAACTAAGAATTGTATCTATATAATGCATAAGAATAATGTCCAGAATGATCTCTTGACTCTATTTGAAATTTCTTAGCCACTGAAACTTTATTTTGTTTCATTTCTCTTCCCCTTTTTTGATCAAGAAGTTTTCTCAATCCCACAATGCCAGGGCCAGGATCATCCCCAAAAGTCATGCCCCATATTGCTGGGGAGACATACACCCCTGGGAGTCATGTGCCATGCAGGGGGTGGGGCAGTGAGTTCACCTGCAGAGTTGGCTTAGAGAGAGGTCATATATGAGCAACAAAAGAAGTTCTCAGGGGGTGACTCTCAGGCATAATTATAATTAGGCTTAGCTTCTTCTTTGCAAGAATAAGTTTCATAAAGGCAAGCTCCAAGATCATGCATGGTCTAAACCCATTAAATTGGTTCTCCCCAGTGCTTGCAAGACTATGAGGAATTTTCAGGTCTGGAAGTTTAACATTTCTGCTTTTGTCCCAGTCTTCAAAGGACTTTGCAAGTACTTTTATATTTTCTTCTCATATTACACTAGAATGTATTGGGACATCACACCAATCTGTAAAAACCAACAAGATCTCACTCCCTAGTGAAGCGTTTGAATAAAGTGATTATAAAAGTTAAATTAAAGACTGTGCTACAGAAAATGAAAATTTTGCACCAAATAAACATCTCTTCCTTTGTCTCACACAGATATTGACGTTTTAAAATACAGACAATATCATCCTTTACCCTTTAGTCTGATTTATCTTCTTCCTAACCAGATCACCTTCATTCATATGTCTAATTGAAGTCTGAACTGTTTCCAGCTTTTTAAACTGCTGTTGCATGGAGTAATGCTGACTTTCTTGGCTTCAGAACTCTAGCTTTGATTCTCAGATGTTACACAGATACCTGAAATTTCAGGGTACACACAAAGAGCTTAGCATCTCAGAATTTAGAAATAGCCATTACAATTCAGGAATTGATGTAACTACTCTAAGAGCTTACAATCTAGGGACATTTACAATATGCATTTCCTTGATAACCTAAGCTCTCCAATATAATTCTCAGAGTTTTCAGATTATAGTTAGTTCATATTAGTTAGGCATTATGATATTTGTCTTTTCATTTCTGGATTATTTCACTCAACATACTGCCATCGTTTTGTTTACCTGGTTGCATACCTCACAACTTCATTCTTCATTGTAGCTGCTCAATATTTAATTGTATGCATACATTCTTCTGCTCATCAGTTGATGCACTCTTAGGCCATCCACTTCCATTGCAAATCACGAAACCTTCTGCTTTAAACACCAGTGTGCAAATGTCCATTCATGTCCCTGCTTTCAGTCCTTCCAAGTATATACCTAATAGATTGTAGGATTCCTACACGAAGCTTCCTGTGGAAACATCGCACTGCTCTCTAGAGGGGCTGCACCATTCTATATAACCACCAAGAGTGAATACGTACGTTTCTCCCTCCACATTTTCTCTATCACTCCTATCTTTCTGTTTATTATTTTAAAGTTTTAGTCACACACTGTACAGTTCATCCTAAGTAAATATAAATGCTTCTCTGTGTAATTACTTGCTTATACATTCACCACCACAATCTATATGAAGATATTTCCATTTCATCTGCAAAGAAAGAAGAGGAAAAAATGAATAAAAATTTAAAAAATAAAAGAAAATAAAAAGGAGAAACCATAACAACAAGACCCAAGAATTACATACTGCACCCATATTCCTTCTTATTGACACTTATCTTTGATATATTGTTTTTGTTATATTTACTGGATGTATATTACAATGTTACTGTTAGGTATAGGCCCTAGTTTCATTGACAACACTTTCTCCATTCTATTCCATTTTCAGCACCTAGCAATATTGACATTCATTTGTTATCCCGCATGTAAAAACAAAATGCCAAATTTCTATGCTTATCTCATAATAACCTCTGTTCTCAACTTTAACTCTCAAATTTCAGTCACTAATGTTAGCTCATATTAGTGAGACCATACAATATTTGTCCTTTTGTTTATGGCTAATTTCATTCAACATAATGTCCTTAAGGTTCATCATGTTGCTGTATGCATTGTGATTTTATTTTGTACCATACCGATAGTCTTCATTTCTACATTCTTCTCCAAGCCTCTGTTTACTGTTTTTTCTCCACTTGCCCATACTTTAGTACTTCTTTGTAGAGCAGGTCTCATTTCCACAAAATCTCTCAGTGTCTGTTTGTCTGAAAATATTTTGAACTCTTCTTCAGTTTTGAAGGACAGTTTTGTTGGGTATACAATTCTTGGTTGGCAGTTTTTCTCTTTTAGTATCTTTAATATGTTATACCACTGCCTTCTCACCTCCATGATTTTGCTGAGAAAATCACACTCAGTTTTACCAAGTTTCCCTTGTATGTAATGCATCACTTTTCTCTTCCTGCTTTCAGAACTCTGTCTTTGACATTTGAACTTCTGAGTAATAAGTGTTTCAGAATAGGTCTATTCAAATCTATTTTGTTTGGGGTATGTCATGGTCTCGTTCATGTGTCAACTTGGCCAAGTGGTGGTTGGTACCTGTTTATCTGGTTGAGCAAGTGCTGGCCTGTCTGTTGCGATGAGGGCATTTCATAGAATGAAATCATGATCATGTCAGCCCCATCCACAGATGATTCCATTTGTAATCAGCCAAGGGGAATGTCTTCTGCAATGAGTCATGCTTAATCTAATCACTGGAAGCCTTTTAAGGAGGATCCAGGAGAAACAGGCTCTCTTCCTGCTTCGACCGGCAAGCCTCTCCTGTGGAGTTCATCCAGACCCTCCATCAGAATTGTCAACTTCACAGCCTGCCCTGCGGATTTCGGATTTTGTGTTCCCACGGTCACGTGAGACACTTTTATAAATTTTATATTTGTGAGTGTTTCCTGTTGATTCTGCTTCTCTAGAGAACCCTAACTAATACAGGGTATGTTGCATTTCTTAGATTTATAATTTTATATCTTTCATAAGAGATGGGAAATTTTCAGTGATTATTTCCTCCATTATTCTTTTTGCCCATTTTTTCTTCTCTTCTCCTTCTGGGACACCTATAAAATGTTTATTTTTGTGCTTCATGTTGTCATTCAATCCCCTAAGATTCTATTTTTCCATTATATGCTCTATCTGTTCTCTTGTGTGTAAGATTTCAGATGCCTTGTCCTTTAGGTTACTAATTGTTTCTTCTGTCTCTTCAGATCTGCTGTTGCAGCTCTATATTATGTTTTCCATTTCTCCTATTGTGCCTTTCTTTCCCATAAGTTCTGCCATTTGTTTTCTCAAGCTTTTGAGTTCTTCTTTATGGTTTCCCAAAGCCTTCATGCCCTTCTTCTCTTTTGCCATATCTCCCCTCAACTCACTGATTTTATTTGGGATTGAATTTAACATGTTTGTTTGAAAATATTTATTTAGGTTTTTAAACTCCTGTTTCTTGTTTGAGTGTTAGTTTCTTCCTTTGACTAGACTATATCTTTGTTTTTTCTAGTATGAGTTGTAATTTTTTGCTGGTGTCTAGGCATCTGATTTCTTTAATTATTCTATTCTGGAGGTCATTTTCACTTCTTCATCTAAGGTTTTCTTGTTGATTGGATTTGTTCTCTGTCAGTTCTTTGACATTCAATTCAACTTACTTTAGATCTTTAGCATAGATTCTGTTTAACTGATCAGAATTTTTCAGTTCTTTTTTTTGCTCTTTCCCTGTCTATATGGAACCTTTTATATGAGGAGGGACTGCACAGATATGATCAACTTCAATCAAATTTTCCCAGACTAGCCAGGCCCAGGATTCAGGGGGAGAGTGTAATCAGTATCAAGTTTCCCTGAAGATGAGACCTAGCAGGTTATCAAACTCTTTCCTGTGAAGCCTCTTGACTCTGTGCTTTTCCTACCCTGCACATCAGGTGGTGCTTTTCGGCCCACAGTGCCCCACCATTATAAAGTGGTGCAATGGCTAATTCTCAGGAGATCCTGTCCCTGCCAGGGGCATGGTTGAGACAGAGGCTGAGGTGGAAGTCCAGCTTAAGCTACTTATGTTTTCCAGTACCTGGGATCTGAATTCTCTGAATTTTGGCCATCATTTGAGCTGGGCCTCTCCCACCATTTTCTTCTGGAAGATGCACCCTTTAGGGAATAATCTCCTTCACTTGACCAGTTATTTTTTCTCTCAGACCTATCTGAACTCCACCCTTGCCTGAAACAGTGCTGAACAACTGAAAATACCTGAGGCTTTTTCTAATGAGCTACTTAGAATAGTTTAAGAAAACAAGAAATCCCTGTACAGAGCCAGTACCCAGCCCTCAAATTTCACCAGTCAAGAGCTAGAGTTAGCTCCTGGCTCTATGCACCTCTCTTTTTGGGGCACAGACCTTTTCTGGTATTCTGAGCTCAGCCAATTCCAAAAGCCTCCTTTTTTTTCCATCAGCCCTTTTTCCTCTTTGCCAGGAGAGTCCTCAGGGTTCATTTCCTATTTGTTCTGGGTTTATCTGTGGTCAGAACTTGTATTTAGTGATCCAAATTTGTTAAATAGAACTTCAGTTGGAGCTTGATTGAGCTACCTTCCCTGGTTCCTAGTAGAGATTGCTTTTTTTTTCCCATAAGGAAGTGTCTCCAACACAATCTACCATGCCAGTGTGGGAGGGACACCAGCTTCCACAGTTTGGGGACTTTATCTACAGTTCTGTGCTTTGATCTCAGCCTTTCTGCCTGTTACAGACTAGTATATATTGTGTGTCAACTCATGGATATCCTGTAAGCAGTTGTTCCTGACAGGTCCTGGCTATTTATTAGAATCTCCAGAGGACTCCTAAATTCTACACTTCCCTACACCACCATATGGCCCCACTTCTCAAAATGAAATAAATCATTAAGAATACCCATTAGCACTATGGAAGAAAATTTTCCATGTAGTTATAGACATGTCCTGAAAGAATACATTCTTTCTACTGATGAAAGCTATCCCTAGCCAGTTTTATGGGGAAAACATAGTGACTTAAATTCAGGAGAATGGATCGGATTTATTTAGAAACTGAGACAATTCAAAAAGAGAAGCCCATCCATGATCAAACTTTCCAGTATTCAGAGTTTGTGCAAAAAGAGGAAACTGCCAAAGGAGTCTGAGAAAAAGAAGGAGTTCAGGTAGCAGAAAGAAACAAGGAGAGTGCTGTGTCATGGAAGTCAAGGACAAGAAGATTTTCAAGGAGATGGGAGAAATAAACTATCAGATTGTACAAGGGCTATTTGCATTCTTAAATAGTGCCCTAAGAATGATTGGTGAGTATGTGGAGAAAACATCTAGAGACAACTGTTTGGGAATATTTTCTCTGAAGGGAATAAAAAGTAATAGTGATAGCTGTAGTGGAACATATGGCCAAAGGAGGCTTGGGGGGTAGAGGTGATACTTTATTTTGAAAGAAGTGATCCCAAAGTGGGGAGGAGAGATTCTCATGTGAAATTAGGACAAATGTAACCTTTGAGAGCAGAGAGGAGATGGTATTTCAAATACAAGATATGTTGAATCTATTGTAGAAGTGTATATCCCTGAACTGTTTGCTTTATATGCATAATATAGAAGTTTATAGTTCACACTCTTATGATAGAGAAGTCACATGTTCATATTAATTTTTCCAACTATGGATAATTATTCTCATCTGAACTTTGAGGAATGTTGGTGTTTTAGCCTGAATCTTTTATCCAAAGCTCTCATTTCAAATAATTTATTTAGATATAATATATTTTATAACATATAATTTAATAGCTTTAGAGACTTAGCTTTATAAACAGAAGTAAAGAGTAAAAGGAAAAAAGGTATTTTTTTCTTTGTTGATGAAAATATTTTAAAGAAATTATGTGGTCCCTCTTGATTTGTTTTTCTTAATTTATATTGGAAATTTATCTAGCAACTATTATCTACAAGATATTAGCAAGCTCTGTTCTCTGTGTTACTGTTTGATTTTTAAGTTGCTTAGAATTAACAACAGGCTCTGTCTCAAATTTACAAATTTGTGTAATAGATCACAATATGCCCTAAAACACAAAAATATATTTTCTTTACCATCAGCTACAAAGATTGATTTCATTATCAATTAATTTTGCATAATTGGATTTAACCAACACCCCTTTGTTAAAGTTCTAAAATTGATATATGGAAATGATTTAAAATTTTTCTAAAAACAAAAAAATACAGTGGAAAGTAAATCACTTTTTCTCCATAAAACTGGCTAGAGATAGCTTTCATCAATAGAAAGAATGTATTCTTTCAGGACATGTCCATAACTACATGGCAAAATTTCTTCCATAGTGTTAATGGGTGTTCTGTGATACAATTCTTGCCTGAATGCCTGCATTTCAGGGTTGTTACATACACTCACTCTGCTTGGTTTAGATATCTAGACGTAAGTTTTTTGCTCTTTAGGGAAAAGCACCCCAATGGGTTACTTGTGTATTGAATTTTCTTAAGCCCAAACTAAACTAAAGAATCCAGGCTAAAGATGCTGAGAAAGCAGAGTTCAGTGTAAAATAAGACTGGGAAACTATCAAACACCAACCATCACTAGCTTTAGGGATTATGAGGAAGACAGGTCAGGATCTAGTTTCCTTCCTGCTGTCAAAATGGGACCATCAATCGACAGCAGCATTCACATTGCCTGTCAACCACACAACAGAGTCTGTGCCAAAGACATTGCACAGGTTCCCATATAATGATAGTGATCATCAGTTTCTAGGAGCAAGGGTAAGGGTTGATGACTGGTGGCGGAGAATGTAAGTGATACTGAAAAGAACCAGGGCACCATGTGTGTAAAAAATCTTCTTATTTTTTTACTTTATTCTTTTATAATTACCCAACAGTTATTTGCTTATTTATTTATTTATTTATTTTCTGTATCCCTTCACTAGCACATAATTGCATGAGGACAGCCACTTGATTATATTTAATTCACTATTGTGCCCCTCATGTCTAGATTATGGCTTGGCCCATGGCATGCACTAACTGCATAACTCAACAGATAAAACTGTTAATGTAGTAATAACAATGGTAATAGCTGCTTTCATATTTGACCCAGTAACAATTAAAATATTCTTTTTTCTACATCACTCTAAGAACATTTGATTTTATTGTACAACTCTTCATACTTCTCCAAGAGAACCTCATTTCTTCCTCTGTTGGGTTACACTTCCCTGTTTGCTCTCTGTCATTTCCCAAGCGTCAGACTTTCCCTGAGTCTGTGTGGCATTCATCTACAGCATACGGAATTTCTCCATTTAGTACTTATGCTGTTCACTCCAACATTTATTTTCCATTTATAATCAGTAAAAAAGTCCTTAATTTTCCCTGATTAGGGACTTCATGGAATCATGCATTTTGAGGGGTCACTGTGTTCATTTAATGCATATAAGATCCAGCATTATGTGCTTTCCTAGTGCAATTGCAGAAACAATGCCCACCCAACTCAGACCTGGAAGTTTAAACGGAGTCCTTAATGCAAAAATGTCTGCTTTGTCTTCATGTAACTAATGGTGGTTTTGTAGTGATAGCTTGTCTTATAGTTTGAAAATACATTTTTAATGTTTTAATTTCTTATCCAGTAAGCTTCTGAGCATGATCTTGAATCCAGAGAGAGTAACTGACATGGCTTTGCGGAAACATGTAAAACACTGTCTCCATTGCATTCAGGAGACATATTATAAGGTTATATCAACTTGTAAAAATAAATATGTTTCTCTTCATATCTTTAGTCTAATGTAAGCTGTTACCTGTTTTTACATATCAGTGGTGATTTCAGTTGTGTTATGGAAATCAGGAAATCAGATATAATATGTTCATGTTTTTTTTTTCCACATAAATAATTGGGTCACAATTTAATGGAGACATATAGTATTAAAGTCAAACATGAGATTGTAGCTGTGAACACATCTCTTAGGTGCTTTATGGTCTCAAATGTTAGAAAATCCCACATTAACAGTGAAGTGGAGTTTGCTGCTTCACATTAATGAAGTTCAGAGAGAATGTCTTCAAATACTGCTTGACCCTGGGGTCAAGTTCCCCCCTCCCCCCATCCCCTACTCTCCTCAGATTGGCTCTTGTTTTATGATCCAAGATGGCTGATAGTACCTTCAGATCTTACTGCCCTATAATTTCAAATCCAGGGGAAGAGGGACAAAGTTGCAGAAACAGTTTAATTGGAACTGATCAGATTACATGCTATCTTTCCTGAACGAGCCACATTACTTTGTAGAAGCATAACAAATTAAATAACATTGATTTATGTTTCGATACAAGGATGAAGTGTTCTCTACATGAAACTAAGGACTACCAGTTTGGAAGGGAAGTTTTCTCCAAATTAAAATTTGGATGTGGTTTCTTAAAGTTGAATGAGCAAATGTTGGTAACAAAAGTACCTGGAGTTCACCCAGGTGGTATCCATATTTTCCATAATAATGCAACTTCCAATTTACTAAAATATTTTTATTCCTAGAAGTTACTCTATATACAGAGATGTCATATATATATTGAAACTGAGACAAAGTTATATAAACTTGGTTTCTATATTCTGTCACTTATTTATTGTGATTACTTGAATAAGTTATTCAATTCACTGACCCTGACACCAGACCTGTACCCTGAGTCTAATATCTAAATCATCAGTTTGTAAATGAATAAATGAGGTAATGAATGAAAAGTGCCTAGCCTAGTATATGACATAAACCAAATAATAGAGTTTCTCATACCAAGAAAAGAGTAGTAGTCTCTTAAATTAATTCACATAAATATGGTCAATCTATTATGTACTATTTGCACAAACAAATTGTGGAATTAATTAACATTTATATAATATTCTGTGAGTCAGAGTTGAAAACTAAGAGTCCATGAATTAATCTTCTTACCTACCCAATGGTTTCTACATTGAGATGATATTGGCTTGATGAAGATTTAGCAACAAAAATATTTTTTTAAAGAATTGTAAGCATAAAAATACCATAAAATAGGTTATGTTTGTTAATATTATTTTTACAGTGATAACTAGTAATCAGATTATTACTAAAATATAAATAGCCCTGGGATAGGAATAACTGAATAAAACCTAATTATCAAATTTCAGTAAGTAAAATGAAAGATCTTTGAGAGATATGGAAAAGTTTTTCCTGAATTTAGGCTTGAGACAAATTAAAAAATTGTATTTTGTTTTCCAGAACTTAATATTTCATGTACTTTTAATTTTTTTGTGTGTTTTAAGATATTATGAAAATAAAAATATATTTTTCAACCTCTGAAAAAAAAAGGATAATGTTAGCTCCAAAACAATGGTGAAAACAGCACTGTTTGGTACAAGCCCTCTGACTGAGTAAAGGAAGAGCTGAGATTAAGATTCAAAGAATTGATATTAAGGAAGTAGACCTGACATACAGGAAAATACTGGAGTTATAGGATAAAGTAAATGACAAAGCTCTTGCTTTGATCATATTCCTAGGCTGAGGGGGAGGCTATGCAACTCTGTGACTATGAGGAAAGATTAGAGAGAATTAGAAATGTTATTTAATATACCATCTGTGCTGGGATTGAAACTGTTAAATATCCCTGAAAAGTCATACTCCTTTAACACAATCTTGTAGGCACAGCCCTATTGTGGCTAGGGACTTTTGATTAGATTATTTCCATGGAAATGTGGCCCCACACATTCAAGATGGGCCTTAATTTGTTTACTGGAGTCCTTGAAAGAGCTGACACAGAGAGCAGATGTTAGAACCAGGCATTTGGAGATGCTTGGAGAGCTGACATAGAAAGCCACTAGAATCAGAAGCTGAAAGCAATGAAATCTAGGAGAAAAGGACCAAAAGATGCTGGCTACATGCCTTCCCAGCTGAGAGAGTGACACTAGACATGATCAGCCTTTCTTGAGTGAAGGTGTCCTCTTTTTGATACCTTAATTTGGACATGTGTGTGGTCTTAGAACTGTAAAGTTGTGACATAACAGCTCCCATTTGTAAAAGCCAATCCATTTCTGGTATATTGCATTCATTCTGGAAGCATTAGCAAACCCAAGCAGATGTTGGTATCAGGGAACTTGGGTGCTGACTTTTCAGCACCCAACATGTTAGAACAGCTTTTTAAATGGATAAGAGGAAGATTCTGGAATAATTGTGAAGAGTTTAACAGGAACTCTTGGTAGAAACATGGACTCTACAGATACTTCCGGTGAGGTCTTAGATAGAAATGAGGAATATGTCATTACAAACTGGAAGAAAGGTGGCTCAGGTTTTAAAGTGGCAGAGAATTTGGCAACATTGAGTCCTGGTGTTGACTGGAAGGTAGAATATTTAAATGATGATCTGGGATACTTAAATGAAGAGATTTCCAAATGAAATGTGGAAAATGCAACCTCATTGTTCTTTGCACCTTACAGTAAAGTGCAACAGAAAATGGATAAGCTGAGAAATGAACTTTTGCATAGAAAGAAACCAGAACCTGATAGTTTGGAAAATTATGAGCTTCTGGAAAATGAGTCCCCAGAGAATAGTGTCCTATATGAGGATTTATCCAAATGTGGAACCAGTCAGCCATTACAAGATAAGCCATGATTGGAGATAGAGTTATACAGAAAAGATTTGTGGAAAGCATATTATCTGATGGTTGTGATCCCTGTTTACTGCATGGAAAACCAACAATTTTTTTTGAAAGATCTGTAAAAAACAGAATCACGGCCAGTTTTGACTAAAAAGGATGGAAAAGAGGCAGATTAAAGGAAAAATTACTTCAAAGGCAGAACCATGGAAGCTAAATTCTAGATTCAGGAAATCTCAGGCCAGGAAAGTGGAGAGATAAATTTGCCTTGAAGGCACAGGGAAGGACTTCTTCCTAAATTTGCAGGAAGAGATATGATGCCTAAAACATCTGAGTGGGTGGAACAACATACCCTGGGGATTGGGGAGAATATGGCCCCACCCCACCATCCCACAGTTCTGAAGGGGTTGAGCATGTGCCCTAGAAATGACTGAGATTTTAGCTGCCACCCATGATTGGAGAGTGTGGGGCAGAGAACGAGGTGGTCTCCTCAATGTTCTCCAATGTTACAACCATCACTCCAGTATTTAGAGAGAGAGGAGCCACTATATAAGCCCTTAGAAAGGGTAGGTCTGCCACTCTCTCAAGCCCCAAAGGTAAATTACTCTCAAGCTTTGAAATATAATGGAATTTGCCTTCAAGTTTTAGGAACTGTTTGAGACCTTTAACCACTATTTTCCCTCCAATATCACTCTATGTAAATGGGAGTATATATTAGGAGCAAATAACTTGTTTTGAGTTTCACAGGTTCAAAACTGGAGGATAATTTTGCTTTAGGACAGACCATATCTATAACTGACTTTGATAATATTTTGCACTGTTTCTGACTTTGGATTGTATTTGTATTGTTATGAAATGGCTTAAAGCTATTGAAATATTATGATGGAATTAATGTATTTTGTATATAGAAAGAACATGTCTTTTTGGGGTCCAAAGGATGGAATGTGCTGGTTTGAAACTGTTTCTTTTGAAACAGAAAAGCCATGCTCTTTTTTTTTTCTTTTTTTTTTTTTTTTACATGGGTAAGCACTGGGAATCGAACCTGGGTCCTCTGGCATGTCAGACAAGCATTCTTTCCTGCTGAGCCACCATGGCCTGCTCAAAACCATGTTCTTTTATTCCAATCTTTTGGGTGCAGATTTATTGTAGGTGGGGCATTTTGGTTAAATTATTTCCATGGAAATGTGACCATACCTATTCAAGGTGGGTCTTAATTAGTTTACTGGAGTCCTTAAAAGAGATGACACAGAGAGCAGATGCTAGACACAGGCATTTGTTGATGCTTGGAGAGCCAATATAGAAAGCCACTGGAATCAGAAGCTGAAAGTAATGCAACCTAAGAGCAAATGACCAAGAGTTGCCAGGCACATGCCGTCCCAGCTGTCAGAGAAATCCTGTATGTGATTGGCTTTTCTTGGGTGAAGGTATCCTCTTGTTGATGCCTTAATTTGACCTTAGAACTGTAAGCTTGTAACAATCAATCCCCTTTGTAAAAGCCAATCCATTTGTGGTATATTGCATTCCGGTAATTAGTCAAACTGAAACACCATTCTTCATTTTCGCTATGACAATTAATTCTGCAATCCATGATTATTTTATGTTTTTGTATTCATTTCCTAGGTGCTAAAATAAATATCATAATTGGGAGACTTAAAGAATGAGAATTTATTGGCTTGCAGTTTTGAGACTAGATGAAGTCCAAAACTGAGGTATTAGCAAGGTTATGCTTTCTCCCCTAAGATGTGGTATTCTGAGACTGACTGCCAGCAATCCTTGATCCCTGGCTTTTCTGTCACATGGTAATGCCAATTTTGGTGTCTTCTTCTTCCTCCTCTGGTTCTATTGACTCCTGATTTCTTGCTCTGCTTGTGGCTTCCTTTCTTTGCTTGTAAGGCCTTCAAACATTGAATTGAGGTCCACCTTCAAGTGGTTTGGGCACACCTTAACTAATACCATGTTCAAAGGTCTTATTTAAAAATGGTTTTATACCACCAAGATAAAGGAACTGAATATGTCTTTTGTGGGGGATATGATTCAATCCCCAACAGTTTCAGAATGAAAACATCTACCAAGTACACTGTGAGGTAATGTTTTATTATTACATAGAACTTATAATTTATATTTTTGAAAGAGATCTAGACTATTTAGATTATATTTTGTCATATTTACCTTATATAAATAAAATATAAACCAAATTAAAGAAAATATTACTAAAACTTCACATTCAGATTCTGACTATTTTGAAAGATTCATTGACTTAGAGTAATTGACATCTGTATTTTTCCACATGATATTATCTTCTGTTATATCAAGTGTTTTGATGATATCTTTTCTTGGAAAAGCCCTTCTGTATTGTGTCTGGCACTTTCTCCCAAGCTGCTGGCACACATTCAATGTATTTCAATGCACCAGTACTAGCTACTACAACAAATCATATAAAATGCCTTGCTTAGAGTATTTATAAGACAATTCTTCATTTCAGTGGTGCTACATTTGTGAAAATGTGTGCCTCGTGGAATAAATGAAATAGGCCACATACATACATTATAATATTTGAGCCTATAATTTTAGAAGACAAGCTGTTGTTATTTAAAGATATTTTGATGAATTTATCTTTCGAGTTTCATAAAATTGGCCTTTATGTAAATCAGGTCTCAGATGTAACATGAAATTATTTCAGTTTTTAATCACCAAAAGGTAAAAAAAAAAAAACAAAAAACAAATAAGATTCGCCCCAAGGTAAGTGAGAAAAGCTAAGGTATCTCTGTCAATGTTTATGTCAGGTAGGGCTTTCTACAAAATTAAAGTGATTCTCTATAAACCTGGTGGGTTACAGATGTCATTTGTAACTTCAGGCTGCAAAGAAGTGAAAGGTGTAGGCAAACTGATCTTTTTTTTTTTTTTTCAAAGGGAATAGTTTAGATGTCAGAGCCTCTGGAGAGAAAATATATTCTATGTACGATAAAGACTAAGAAAAGAAAAAGAAGAAATCAATTTTCTAAATATTTCACTGTATCTCTATTGGGTTATGAGTAAACAATGACAAGAATCCTATGTCATGCTAAGGAAAGAGTTTTGTAAAGCATTGGTGATAAGGCAGTGGCAGGAAAACCAGTTGTTAAGTGGTAAGTATAAGTCAGAGGAACAGAGTTGGGAGGTGGTGGTCCCAATCTCCTTTTCATCAGTAGATTTTGCCTTCACCTCTAAATCTGAGAAGAGCCAGAATGCTTGGTTGTTTTTAAACCAACCCACATTCCTTATTTTCATAAGCACAAGTAAGAGTGAGAAAAGAGGTCAAGTGCAATGTTATATCATTTTTCTTTTCCCATATCCTTTTTTAAAAAAGAATGAGTGTGACTGTGCTCCAATAAAACTTTACTTTGGCCAGAAAGTTATGTTTATCAGAGGAGGAGGACACAAATAAGAAAACGAAAGGTGAAAATAATGATTTTTTCCAAATTGGTGTGGGCGTAATTCACTTTCAGGCCCTTCTAGCAAATATATCACAGTAAGAATGAGTAAGGGCTTTCCCTATTTTGCAACTGAGCTTTGTGCAGTGTTAGCATCACAAAGGTGCCAGCATCTCCTGAGACTCAGTATCTATCTACTGTATACCTGCACTTCCCTATCCTTTCACAGTTATCGTGACTGCTCAGAGGTAAGGTAGAAATTTAAAGATGTGAATTGAAAGAAGATAAAGGAGACAAAAGGGTTATAAGTAAGCTTCTTGCTGTAACAATATTTTGTAAGGATATTGGGGTAGTAATGGGGAAGGTTATAGCTATATTTTGAAAATAAAATGCAAATCTTTGTAATGAAATTGATTTGTGATCTAAATATAAGAATATTGACACAGCAAGAAATCAGAAAAATCATCCATGTATATACCTTGTGTGTGTTAAGTGTGTTAAGAAGAACTTAAGAGGTGTGTTAAGAAGAAGTGTGTTAAGAAGAAAAATACACACATGCTTCTTCAATATATTTAAAGCACTATAAACACAGTGTAATTTCCCAAGTGTCTAATGACAGATTTCATTTACTTCATGCTAAATGAGTAATATTCATCTTAATCAGTACACACAAGAAAATCACAAGAGTGTTGGTATCCCCGGAGAATTTTCTAATTCTGTTTTGTTTGCAAGAACACCTGCTATTATATTTGATCACTATATCTTCTACATTTAACAAAAACCGATAGATTACCTTATTCCATGGTTGTTCACAAAAAAATCTCACATAGATTCACAATTTGAAAGATAAGAAAATGCATTGTAGTTTCACCAGTGAAACCTTGCTTTGACAGCATTAACCTGTTATAATTTATTTCACTGTAAAAATAATTGCCTAATGAATAGAGTTTAGGATATTTCAAATATCAATTAAAAGATCAAGTATAGGAAATAGAAAGAACCTAAATTAAAGGGAAGTGAAACCACTTTATTCTTTCTTCCTGAGGATGGTTTCTTTCCTTAACAGAAGGGATTTTCAGCTGTTTTGTCTCTTCTCCTGTCTACCATAAATTGTCTTATGGTTTTCATTCTATGTAAGAAGCATTGGTAAGAAAATGAAGGATGACCTGATTATCAATAATTCATGCTCAATCATGTCTCATTGCATTTGATGAAAGCATTGTGCTGTGTACTCTTTTACCTTACTATCTCATAATGCAACATTTGAATATGAGATTCAGGATTATTAGAAAAGAATCAACAGATCATACCCAGATGTACAGTGATTTATTCCATAGAACTATTAGGATTGCACAGCTTTCAAAGACAATCACTATAATTCTCAATCTAGGGGGGAAAAAAAGCTTGTCTTAAAGAGAAAAGCATTTTAAGGGAACAAATCCATTTAATGTATTTTCTAGGTAATTATTCTTTGTTGAGCCACAATTACAATGTTGATGATTCTTTTCACTCACATGCTGTTGATAGAGGGCACACAGAGGTGTAGAGAAATGTGTGATTTTGACTAATTCTTTTCTTGCCTCTGCAGATTTGGTCACAGCAGACAAATTTCGTACCCATATTTTGAGGCTATTTGAGGGATTTAATTGTGTAGTGATGGCCACCGATACATTTTGACTGTAATATCTCCTATAGTTCAGTGATTACTTATTCATGTAGCTTTATGAAGCCCAAACACTAGCTTTGATTTAAGATTATGCTAGTTTTAATCAGTGAATGGGGGGCTTTTCAAATGGCAGCTGGCACCTACAATTTAAGCTCTCTTTCCTTTTTTTGTCTTCATTGCTCCATTTCACTGCTGATTTTCTGTCACATCTTTATTTGAAGTAAGAAAATTGAAATGAATACTACTTCCATTTATTTTCCTCAAATATTTCACATTAATAGATTCAATTATCATAATAAAATTCTTCTCACACTATATTTAGAAAGTTCTTCAACATATGTGATCTCGTTTCACAACTTCTTTGATGTGGCTGGTAGAGGTAGCACTCTTTCACAGATGGAATAACCATGAACGATGTGACTCCAAAAAATTGTGAATTACTTTAAGTCTTTTGCTGAGGTAAGAGAAAGATGTGTATGATGATTTGTTTTCACTTTTAAATGCACTCTATTTTACTCATTAATGCTTCTATCAAAATACTTTAAACTTCTCTGAGTGGAAATTCCAATTCCACTTAAAGGGATATCATGTAATAATGCCCTTGGTCCATCTAATCCTCACTGGCCTTCCTCTAAGGAAAGTGTGTGAAGTACCTGAGATATGTGCTGGGTTAGATCATGTGTGGTTGAACCTGGACCTTTCACTGCTTTGGAGACAGCTGCTCTTTATGTAGTATACACTCCATGGCATAAATATTGCAAGGCATTTTGCCATGTTGGGAGACCTGTGGTTATCCAGTTATAATTGATACCAGATCAGTAATTCTTTATGATTCTGGGATTCAAATTAGTATCCTACTACCTAAGTCTTCACCCACAATAAAGATGATACGTTTGTCTCCATCTGTCTTCTCCTTGCTTTTCTTTTCATTGAGTCAGAACAAGAGGCTTTTATGTCTTGAAACTTTCGTGCTCAGTATTTTTGAAGCAATCACAAAGCAGTACATGTGCTGCTTAGGTTGTTTACTGAGTTAGTGTAGCATTGAGAGAGATTCCTAGAAAAGAGTATAGGGATAGTAATGGGAAGCTGACTCATTAAGAGTTTTTAAAAATATTGGTGATAAAGAGTCTAAATTCTGTGATCCACATAAAACTATGTCATATGAACATATTTGTGACTAGTTTGCCATTTAGGTGGCATAACTGATGGAGATAATCAAAAAAAAAAAAAAAACAGAGAAAAACTACAAGTCAGAAGTAGCATGAAGAGAGCAAACATCATCTGAGCAGCAAGATAGAGGAGACTAAATAAGGCAGCATTCTGAGACAGGGCCCGCAGTAGGGTGTGCAGGCTTTGGGAAAATATTTTTATTGCGCTCCAGTCAATACAAACAATTTGATTAAAAATCACATTAAAAATTTGTGAGTTTATGTGAAGTACAGTGTTTTATGAACAAAGATATAAAATAATGCATACTTGTTTTAAGTTCAATAATTGAACATGAAATTTCTTTTTAATATTTGAGAACCCACTCTTTCTTATCCTGGTTCTTGAGTCCAAGAGCCATCTTTTTCTTTTTGTCAACTTCACCATTTCTTGCTAATTTAATATCTTCCACCCCAAGCAAAGATAGTGGCACTATTATTAATTATAAGGCCATGACTCTTTGGAATCTGCTTGTATTGAAACAAAATACATCTTCTTGACTCTGAAATTTATTTTTTGCCCTCATTACTCATGTGATAATACATCATGCATTATGCCACCTTGACTATTGCCCTTCAGTGACTCTCTCAAAGGTCATTACTGTGCTTCACTGATGAAGACCACAAATGTGATTCTTACACAGAGTAGGCAGGGAAAATGTGAACAATAACTTAGTTTCTGGTCTTATTAAATTCACCATTAGACTTTCTTATCTATATATTTAGAATAGCACATCTTCTGACCATGTCTTCTCTCTGATTCTTTAGGACATAAACTCTAAATGTTATTATTACTTTTAGTGTTGACCACATCCCTCTCTTCCATACAACATGCCCATTTGTTCAAGGAACAGCTTCCCTCACCTAGCATTTCCTTTTTTTTTTATTTTTAACCTTTTTTTATTGCATAGCATTACATATATACAAAACAAAGAAATAAAAAAGTGATAGTTTTCAAAGCACTCTTCAACAAGCAGTTACAGGACAGATCCCATAGTTTGTCATGGACTACTATACAATCCTCTCATATTTGTCCTTCTAGCTGCTCCAGAATATAGGAGGCTAGAGGGTTTAAATTTTCTTTTATCATCACAATAGACTTTTTTTCCTTCTTTTTTGTGAAAAATAACATATATACAAAAAAGCTATAAATTTCAAAGCAGAGCACCACAAATTGTAGAACATATTTCAGAGTTTGACATGTCATCCAACATTTCTTAAAAAGAGCTTATTAAAGCCTGGAATATCCACATGGATATGAGAAAAGAGAGGACATGGATCATAAGTCCATTGACACTGAAAATCAAATGGACTCTTCTTAAGGTATTTCAGAGAGGCATTGCCCCTTCCAGAGGATCTATGGTGTGGACAATTCACGGGACTCGAATCCATTGTCTTATAATAATGTAAAAGAAATAAAATACTGGATTGTGAGAGTGAGCCACTTGCCAGGCTTCGCTCTTGGAGCCAGGACTGCATAGATATATTTCTAAAGCTCCTTCTTGTGTATGTGGTCAGCCTTACATGTAAGGAGGGGAGACAGTGGGAGGAGGGTTTTGGAAAGCACCTCAAAGGAAAGAAAAAGGACAGGTATTCACCCATAAAATGGCACTGCTGCTGCTAGTGTGTCCCAGGCCCCAGAGAGGAACACCTTTCAAACAAAGTCCTCCAAGGCTGAGAGGGGCAGGGGCAGGTTCATGGTCCTGGAAAGAGGGCAGACACGTTCAAATGGACTGGAAGAACACTGCTATAATATTGAATCCTGAGTTTGTGGTTTACCAATTTTAAGAACATAGCCGATCAATTAATGTTTCAAAGCTCAATTTTCTTTACCTTTGCAATGTAAAGAGTAGCTACATGACAGATTTGCTGGAAGGAGTAGATGATAAAATGTATTAAATGTGTTATGATATGGTAGATCCTCATTAAATAAGAATATGGGATTCAGACTACACCATACAAAAAAGAATGCAGAAGCAAAATTGTTGTACTTAGATGAACTCCAAAGTAAGATTAGGGGCTCCCACAAGCCAGGGAAAGAAAAGGATACATGCAGGAGATTGGAAAATCTCATTCAGGACTATGTGTAAAGAAGCCCATTGGATTTCTGGAATTTTGCTGGTGTGTTAGCGTGAGTGCAAGAGATAATTTTATAGATATTATGTCCCCAGAATTGTACGGTTTGAGAGGACACAGTACAAATAATTTATACAATTAAAGATGTTATAATAATTTACTTTGCTGAATTTCTTTCTATTTGGTCAAGCTGTTAATTTTTACTATTTTGGAAAACTATAGGCAGGTTTGGCTGCTTTTTTACAAATTGAGAATTTACATTTTGGCCTCAAAATAACATACTAGTTGCCAACAGTAGACAAAATTGCTTCAAAAAGAAATGCTGGACAGGGTACAATGGTGGTTCAGTGGCAAGAATTCTCTCTTGCTGAGCTGAAAACACAGGTTCGATTTCCGGAGACTGCCTATGTCAAAAAAAAAAAAAAAAGCTATGACAGTGTTAACAAAATGCAAAGTAATAATAATAATGAAAAAAATTACAGTAGAATGCAAAAGTATATGACCAACAGGGTCCATTAGGCATCTTCCTGAGAGCTAATTGCTGCTGGTCTTATAGGACATAGATGAATTATTACTTATAAGGAGACCTTACCTGTCACTCATCTTTCCTTTATTAGTATTATATGCATATATATATGTATGTATATGTATATGCATTTATGTATGTATTATGTACATGTATATTTGTATATATGTTTTATATATATGTATATACAATCACATATTAGTATTGTAGACACATAAATAGTATTGTAGACAGATTGTTTGGAGAGTAACAACATGTATCACTTCCTTAGCCTTATTTCTCACTACCTTAGGGGTCAGACAATCTGCAATAAAATGGTGTTAGAATATGTTGGAGAAACAAGTCCCCATTGTGACTCTGAAGTAGAGTATGGTAGGGAAATGTTGGCAAACCTTTAGCTCATTAGTTCATGCAGCTAAGAGACTATTTTATTAATTAACTGCTTCTTCTTCTTTTCGGATTTGTTCAGCTAGAACTAGACAGCAAATTTATGAAGACATATTAGCTCACTTTTTTAGCTCTCTTGGGTATCTTAGTCCATGAGGCCTCTGCAGATTGGGTTGCTTTGTCTGTTTAATGGTGTATAATATATCTTCTTTTTGGAAAATGCAATTCATTACCCTTGTAAAGTTTAAAAAGATGTCTCACTCCCTTGAATAGCTAAGTGCATACCAAGACTAAAAGGAACAAAAATGGAAGCTTACACGCATTTTGTTTCCACCTCCCATAAAAGTATGCACACTCTGGTAACACAATTCATTTACCTTTTAAGGATTATGAACAAAGGCAATGGTGGTGACTTTTTTTTTTACACATTTCAAGTAATACCATGAGTATCGTTAAGTTTAATATCATACATTTCTATAAGTCATATAAATTGCTACGATCATTCATTATTTAGTCTAGAATCCTGACTTTGTAAAGTCCAGCCTACCAGACTCTGCTCCTTGTTAGTTAAGGGAATATAATAAAATCCAATAGGAAGATTTCTTAGACTTTCATTCTTTTAGCCTATAATTCATTCATTTATTCATTCTTCATTCAATAAATATACTTTAGGCGCCTACCATATTCCATTATGATAAGCTATTTACAGTTTAGAGTAGCCATTGTCAATAAAGGTATTGGCATACACTTAAATATCATGGATCAGTGAGAAAGTATAGGGCTGGCTTATGATGGACAAAAATTAACAATGGGGAATTCATATGGGTAATACTCTCTACAGGTGTGTAGAGGAAATGAGGTAATGAGAATATTTTTAATACTCATATAAAATTATGATCTATTTTCAAAATGGGTGTGGGGGTTGTGCAAAGGTAGTTCAGTGGTAGAATTTTTGCCTGCCATGCGGGAGATACAGATTCTATTTCTGGTCCATGAACGTCTCAAAAAACAAACAAACAA
Source organism: Tamandua tetradactyla (assembly GCF_023851605.1). Lineage (NCBI taxonomy): Eukaryota > Metazoa > Chordata > Mammalia > Pilosa > Myrmecophagidae > Tamandua > Tamandua tetradactyla. The sequence goes on along the minus strand of NC_135345.1, from coordinate 34,175,436 downwards.
AAAATTCAACAAATGTGCTGCAATAATGGGATACTCACATGGAAAAATAATGAAATGTGACCCCGCTGTACAGCATACAAAAAGAAATCCACTATGAGCAGATTGTATGTAAGTAAGTTGCAACCTAGTATAGGGTTTATTTTTTCTCCTTACTTTGTGTGATTTCTTATTGCTATCTGTAAATCACTCACACCATATCAGTAATTTGCTTGATGGCTTATTGACCACTCCATCTTTCATTCATATTGAGTGTATGAGTGTGTTTCATTGTCTAAGAATCCTTCTCTGACTCCACATCCCTTTATTTGATGCCTATGCATCATTCATATCAAGGTAATTTCATACAGGCCTTGATTTTTTATAGTTCTGTAAGGAAACGTGTATTTGAAATCGTGAGGACTATAGAGACAGAAGTTTCAAATAGGCACAGAAGTATGGCCAGTATAAAGCATTTACTAATCTATCCATTTAATGTAAAGATTCATATTATTAAACAATGGAGAATTTGGAATATAGGTAAGTTAATTAAATGCATAAACGATTTTAAGTGTGACCATTTATTCAGGCATAATTAATATTAGTCATGAGGAAAAGGCGGTTTATTGCCATGACAATTCTATATCCTCAATTCTTTTATATTCACAATGTACCGAGATCTCATTTACGAAATCTTAATTCCAAAATACATCAAATACATGACTATTTTGGCATCTTTCTTCTTTGCCTCTGTCATTTGTTGGTCTCAACAATACTGTGACCAGAATTTTTTTCCTCACTTAATGATCGCTTTGAATAAGCAACATGATTGTCACTGCCTTTACCTAATAATGAACACAAATAAAATGCAAACGGCAACAGCTGATACAATGTTGAATCATCCAAATGCTTGATTTTCTTGACTTAAACCTGATGCTGCTATAGAAGCATCTATTAGCACACTGACAGATGGAGCTGGAACACATTCTCTCCCTCCCTCTCTCTCTCTCTCCCTCCCCTTCCTCTTCTAGCTCTCCTATACTCGTTTCCCTTTATGACAAAATATTTGTGCTTGAAAGTGTTAATTTTCTTTGGACATTATGTTAATAACATCCAGACTCACAACAGTTGGGTATTTTATTGACTTAAAAACAGCCAAAAAACACTGAAGTGAGCTTTGCATGTTGACTGTGTGGAGCAAGTTGCTACCACAGTGTGTAATGGGAACACAGGTTCAGGGCATAAAAGAAACTTTCAACCAATGATTCCTTTATTACTTATACATAATAAAGAGTCCAGAAAAGGCAAATGATCTCCTTGTCACTTACACAGCTCAAAGAGTCCAAAAGAGGAGGGGAAGGAGTCCCATCATGGCCAATCTCCCTGAGCGACCAAAAACTGCTCTGGGTTGGGGTTGATAGACGGCAGTTCTGTATGACCCACTTAAGTTTGAAAAAGAGAGACAAATCTACAGTGAGTGTGGTTTTTATCAGCCTTGTAGGGGGCAGGGACAGAACTGAAAATTCCTGTTTTGATAAGCCTCTGGAGCTGCTTGTTCCTGGTTTCTCGGTATAGGATCTGGTTGGCTCTTTTCAATAGACTTAGCATATCCCCCAGATTGTGGAATGGAGGTGGGAGCAGCAGAAAAGCCAGAGGATGGCTGCTTAGCATGTGTTTGTGATTTCCCCAGAGAAGGAGGTGGATGTAAGAGAGGTCTGGGTGATGGCTGCTTAATGGGGGTCATGATTTCCTTAACAGAATGTTTCTCTTTTTCACAATAAGCATAAAATTCTTCTTTTTTTCTCACCAATAAACTAGGCTTTTGCATCCATTGTAGTAACTCATATTTAATAAAGGTATACTGGTGTTTCCCTTATAACTGCTATACTTTTTCCTCCCCAGGGCCTTAATTAAGGGAAAGGGAAAATATAAAAGAAGCTACTTTTTCCCTAAAAAAATATTTGTTTCCTTTCCCAGACAAGTATTCTTCCTCTAGCCAACGAATTTTGAAAGGCTATAACTTATATCTAAGAGTTTGGTAACTTCTACCCACATTAGCTCATTCATTCAAACTTTAGTTCAATGTTTCCAATGTCTCTGCAGATGTTATACTCTTCTGCTGTTATTTCTTTAGCTTGAGAAAATGGTTATAAAAATATATCAAATATCTTTACAAAGTAGCATACTGTCAAAAGATTTTACATTCCAAAAGTCTGTTATAATCTTCAATACAAAACTATATACAGGAGAATTTTGTTATCCTTGAATGTATTAGATTCCTATTGTGGCTGAAACAATTTACCACAAACTCAGTGACTACAAACAACACAGGTTTATTATTTGAACTTTCTGGAGATCAGAAATCCAAAATGGGTTCTATGGTGCTAATATCAAAGCGTTGGAAGGCCTGTGTCCTTCTGTAAGCCGTAGGAGAAACTGTTTTCTTGCCTTTTCCAACATCTTAATATTTGATGTATTTTTTGGCTTTATAATTCCTTTCCATGCTCACAGCCAGCATTGGCCAATTAAGTCTCACATTGCACCACTCTGATATTCACCCTTCTAATTCTTTCTTGTCCCACCCAGACAAACCTGGAAATCTCCCCATTCCATATGAAATCTTAATTCCCTTTTGCTATATAACCTAAAATATTCTGGGGACTAGAACATGGAAACCTTGGGGTGGGGTAGGGATTATTTTGTCTACTGCAACATGTAAAGGAAGAAAATTTGTGTTCACACAAGCACACACATACACAAATATACCAATTCTGTGTCACAGGGCCTGCAATAGGGATTATTAGAAGGCATGGACTGCCTGAGCCAGCAGTTACAAACTATTTATGTACATTATGCCTTATTATTGTAGCTTACAATTTCAAGTTTCTTCACATCCTTTCTACTCATTAAACTTCACAACAATCCAGTGAGAGAGCAGGAATAATATTACCGCATTTTTGTGATAAGGAACCATTTGCAAATTGTTAAATGTTTTTGTCAGTTACTTCTTTCACAGTGGTCTTTATACTACCTTGCTATGTGTCTCTAATTCTTAAACACTAAAGGCAAAGTTCTCTCTTAAGGACCTCCACAGGTTTCTGTCAGCTTGTTACTTAAGCTTTTTCATCTTCATTACATTCATTACACTTCAGCTACATACAGACTCTTGCTTAGGTGTGCCTATAATAAGGCAAAATTTACCTCACATACACGCATTTTTCCCTATCTAGGGAAAGTCTTAACACCTTCATGTCCACACAGTTTTTGTGCATTTAAGGTTGTACCTTTATCTTAATGATCTACCTCTGTTATCTTGTAACTTTTACGTGAAAGCCAAGTATGCACTTTCTTTTATCTTTCTTCTTTGGAGTATCTCAAACTATCTTAAGCTATCATAGGAGTAGTCCAATTTTTATTGGGCTCAAGAAATGTGGCCTCTGGTTCTGGGTAGTGAATAACGAGGGAGGCTGTGGCACGTCATGAACTGAAGAATCAGGCAAGCCAAGGCTGCAAGACCAGCTTTGTGATCTTAGGAATAGTTGCTAAATCTTGTTCTGAAACTCAGGTTTCTTCTTGCTAAAATGATGAAAATAATACCTGGTTTTGGTTTGAAGCTGTACGTACTCCAGAAAATATCATGTTCTTAAAGCTAACCGTTTCCTGTGGGTGTGGACCTCTTGTGGGTGGGTTAGATTCTCGATTCGGTTATTTCAGTTGAGACCTGTCTCAGGTGGGTCTTCATCCTCTCACTGGAGTCTTTTATAAGAGAAGCTGAGAGAGAAGCAGGTGGAAGCTAAGTGAGACACAGAGAAAGGACACAGAGAAACTGAGGGAGTAAATCCAGAGAAGCTGAGAGAGAAAAATGGAGAAGCTGAGAGAGAAGGACACACTGAAAACAGACAGATATCACAGAATCAGAGTGCAAGCCAAAGAAACCAGAAGCTGGAAGCAACAAAACCTGGAAAAGATGGGACAGACCAGCAGACATTGTCCCCTCCTTTGAGAATTGCTGGGAGCCAGTCTTCAGGGAGGGAGCATCACTTTTTGATGCCTTAATTCAGACATTTTCACAGCCTCAGAACTGTAAACTTGTAAGTTAATAGATCCCCATTGTAAAAGCCAAACCATTTCTGGTATATTGCATTTCAGAAACTTTTGTGAAGTAAAACAAATAACTATTTTGTGCAGTTAGCATAATGATCAGGTATATACTTTTTATAAAAATAATTCCCAGAAAACCTGTTTGTTCCTCTGTTGTAGCATTGCTTTGACTACCTGCCTCCATATGTGAGGAATCACGACATCCTCAGTTTTAGCTAATCTATCACTAAAGTGGGTATCTTGAATATAATAAATTTTCATAGACATTTGCTGAAATGAATAGAAGTTCAAAATTTCCCTCTTTGGTAATAATGTGTGATGAAAGAAAATAATATCTGTGTTTATTCACTCAATCATGGGGTCCAAACAAACAAATGTGATTCATGTGCAACTGCAAGGTAGGTTGTTTCATATCGTATTCCCTGCATACCAAACTTTCCATCCATCTTTACTCTGTCCTCGTTTCCTGTAATGCCTTGTTCATTTTCTTGGCCTAACAACACTGCATTCTTCAACAGTGAATTCAGGAGTTATTCCTTGCCAATTTCTAACCTGCCAATTTAGGTGTTCTCCCTAAGTGTCCCCATGATAATCCTGTGCATACTTTATAAATGATTAATGTATAGTAAGATCCATGTTGTCTCCTGGAAGTAGCACCACATATAATAAAGACAATTGGATATCAAATCAGCAGATTGTTTTAAATTCCAACCCAGCCACTAAGTAGGAATGCAAATCAGGTAGGATATGTAATATTTTTGCATCACAATTTCCTACCTTTCAGGTTGGGGATATAATGGTTCCTATGTGTTTGAGTTGTTGTGTATATTAAATGAGTTAATCTTTGCAGAATACTGCTCAATGCTCACTAAATAATTAAATTGGGAGTTTGCCTCTATTTGCCTCTTTTTGGCAAAAAAAAAGGTATTTTTCAGTCTTTTGATATGTATTTATTGAGTACTTGCTCTTTTTTATACACTGGGTATTAAAATGGTGAACAAAATAGATGCAAATCCTTACCCCATAGATCCTATATTCTATTGTAAAGAAACAATTAATTAAAACATAATAAATGTTTAACTTATGTGGTAGAGTGTAATATATGTAATAGAGAGAAATAAAAAGGTGCAAAAGGGATGTCAAATACTTGGGAAGATTGAGGAAGTGATGGCAAATTTACATAAGAGGGCCAAGGTAGGCCTGAACGAAAAGGTGACTTTGAGCAAAGACTTAATGCAAAGAGGGTGGAAGACATGCTGGTATGGGGTGGGGTGGGTGAAAGAATAATTGGTGCAAATTCATCAGGTAAGGTATATTTCCTGGTATATTCTAAAAATAGCAAGGATGGTGGAGCTGGAATGAATGAGGGTGGAAATAGCAGGTAAGGTCAGAGGTATAATGTTGCCCATATATCTGGTTTTGTGGGTCATTTAGAGATTGAGGTTTTACTCTGGGAGAAGCAAGGAACCAGTGGAAGGATTTAAGTGGAGAAGTGGAGCATGTTTGATTTACAAGTGAAGACGATCATGGTATGGGCTGTGTTGAGAGCAGTATGTGGGTCCTAGGCAAGCTTGGAAATAGGAAGACTAATTAGGAATTTATTGCCATAATCCAGGTCAGAGAGGAGGAAGATTGGATCAGGAAAGATCAATGAGGAGGTAGGAAGTGTTCAGATTCTGGGTTTATTTTAAAAATTAAATGAATAGAATTTCCTGACAGATTGAATGTATATTGTAAGAGAATTCAAGGATGGGTCCAGACACAAATTTTTTGCTTCTTTTAACTGAGCAACTGACAAAGTGGAGTTGCTATGCTATGAATGGAGAGGATATGGGTGGAACACTTGGAGAACAGATGAGAGCTTTAAGCGAGAGATGAAATTAGGAGGGGGCAGCAAATAAATGCTGTTTAAATCCATGAATCCTCTGAGGGCTGAATCTCATTACAGAAGATTGGGAGAAAGAGAAGAAACAAGCAAGAGAGACTGAGAAAGAGCTAGTAAGGCCCAGAAGGAAAAGAGTTTAAGACTAACTGTTCAGAGATTAATCTTGTCATCTGTGAGCAACAGGATAACTTTACTTCAAATTTGCAGTGTTTCTCCCTTGATCTACTACTTACTAAAAATCCCCGCCCAATTAATATGTTTTTCAATTCCAGTTAATACACTATAAATTCCAGTTGAATACACACTAGATACTCAAATATGTGAGATACACATTATACTGCAAGTATCCCCTGTGTATTAACATAGACTACTGATGTTTAATTTTACAAGAGTCATGGTTTACATTTTGAGAGGAGAAACAAATACCTCCATCAGTTTTCACATTGATCTTCTGTTTTTCACTAGATCTTAACTCTAGGATATCTGACAATATGCCTCAAGCTCCCACATCATCTACTAGCAAGGAAAGACAAACCCAGAATACATGAGCTAAAGAGTAAAAAAAGATGACATTTTTTTCCCCATCACTCCAGACATATTTATTCTTCCAAAAAGATTTTATATTAAGAAAATACTCTTCAATGATTTCCCCCATTGGGTAAATCTATAAAAATGCACTTTATCTTTAGTGGTAGGAAAAAAAAATGTACTAGAGAAGGCACCCTGAGATTCTTCTTGACAAAAGTCTGCCAGAGCTCCAAGTGATTTGACCAGACCAAGGAGTACCACCATTTCTAATAGCATTATGGTAAGGAGTCTGAAAAGTTTACAGAAGCTATGTAAATAAAATAAACACTGTTCTGGAACTGGAGTTAGATATGGATTCAAATTCCAATCAAATTGCCTAAGGTGACTTTAGGTGAGTTATTTAGACTCTCTGAGCTTCAACTAAAGCAGGATAGAGTAGAGGTTGACATGGAGCTCTGATTTCAGGACTGGGAATTGATACCTGGCTCTCTCATCTGTCAGATCTCTGGGACACAATTTCTTTATCCAGGACTGCAACCATATTCAAGTTACTTGCATTCTCTGTCAACTTAAATTCTTAAGTTTCTCATCTATCAGATGTGGATAACAATAGCACCTACTTTCAAGTGCTATTGGACATATAAAATAAGTTAATTCATATAACCTGAGAACGGTGTTAGCTACTAAAACAATACTCGTTGTGTATCAACTATTAATGGCAAACATATGAATGGTCACCTGAGACTAACCCGTATAAACACAGAATTCTGATGATAACAATTAAAAACATGATATAAACAGAAACCCCGATGTAGAAAAAGAGTTTGTAAAACTAATGAAGGGATACTGGGAACTACACTTTTTAAATTTGAACTTTCTGGATTAAAATATTTTCCTTGAATTAGGTAAAATATAGTATATATCTATTGTTATATATGCAAATATAAAAACAATTTAGGAGAAAGGAACACTTGATATGAAACTACTGGAGCTGAAATACATTTAGTGTATCACAGCACTGAATAGAATTATTTCATTAGAGTGCTTCTAAAAGCCATTAGACTATGAAAGACAGCCCATTTCTTTAAATGTGCATCAACTGATACACTACAAAAAATTCAGGCAAAGCCTCTTCAGCCACTTTCCCAATGCCTTTTTTTATTCCTAAATAGATTATATTCTGGATAAAGCCAGGGGCTTTAAAGTCATCTAAATTCTCTTTGCTGACAAGATTAAAGACTTTCCTTAGAATAAAAAATAACATTATTCCAGAATATCAGAAATATATTTCAAAATAAAAGAGCGATTGCTGTCGTAATTTCTGTGAGGGCAGTGTTACATCCTAGTACACCATGTTTTATTGGATTTTTCTAGAGGTTGAGTCTGCCTTTTACATCTAGGATGACGTTCACAAACAAGCTCTTTATAGTAAGGAAGAATAAAAATAAAAAATGCCTCCTATCAAATTTGAAGAACGCAACCGAAAAATGTGGTGAAACCTAAACAATGGATGACCAGGGAGAAGAAAGAATTGGAAGGGAGAACAATCTGTCACTATGGAGGATCTCAAAAGTGGATGAACATTAGACCAGGTCATAATAATAATAGTTCAGTTGGTCTGGTGCCACTGTCTGAGGGATCAAGCATGGCAAGTGGAGTTTGGTTGAAGCACTAATCATCATAAGTGAGGTGGGAGATTCATACTGTGACAAGTTCATCTATGTTAAATCAGGATCCTAAATAATACTTAAGACAAGGGGCAGAAAACAGAAGTTCATTTCTGGGAGAATTCAGGCGGTGGGTATTCTAGACAAATTTCCTAGCATTTAATGCAAGCCAAACTTAAGGAGGGAAAACTCATAAAGAGTAGCTAAACCTAGGCAGAGTTCTATTTTGAAGATTGCATGAAAATGGCAAGGAGTGGATTAAACCTAGGCAGAGCCCCATTTTAAAGACTGGATGGAAATGGCAAGTTGTGAACTACTGGCAAGAGAGTAAAAACTCAGCAAAGTGAATGGCAAAGGTGAAATCTACAACTTAGCATACAGATAACTGTGGTCCACAACAATATAAGGGGGTGCTAATGGAGCTCCAAATTTTCCTACCAAGCTTGTTAGGATTGGCAAATCCTTTAAGGATTGGCAAATTCTTTAGTTTGGACTAATTCAGCCGGTAAAAAAATGTATCAGCATTTGTATCAAAAGAAGGCCCAACACCAACTGAGATGATTAGTCTCAGTTAGTGCTATCCTCAGACTATGTGTAATCTTCTTTGAAACACATTGTAACTTTATTTTTAACCTTTGCAACACAAAACAACTAGACCTCAAGGGATAACTCAATGTTACAGTTAAAATAATTATTAAAATACTCTGGCCAGCTCACTTACCAGAGGCATATTCCCTTTTCAGCTCTGATGGGATGCATAATGATCTACTTGAACTGGGTCAGATGCTGTTGATGTGAAGGGACAGTGACTTTAAGAGCCTTTCCAACACTGAAATTTTATAATTTCCTAGTTCTCTGGACGCATAAACTTCTCTCCTTCTCTTACTCAGATCAGAATATGTTTCCGTTTGCCAAACTAAAATCTGTAATCCTAATCATACAGATGATTACAGCCAAGGCATCCCCAGAGAATCTGGCTATGGCAGGAACAGCTGCCCTCCTGACAATATACAGAAGCTGGGCAAAGCTTAAAAAGTTCCGCTTGGATCATTTTATTTCTTCTTCTTTTTTTTTCAGTGGCTCAGGTACTTCATGTGTCAAAATGTGGAGACAAATTCTATGAATCAGAGTGGATGGAAAGTGATTTTTTCCACCTAATGAAATAATCTTGGCCCTGGTTGCTCTCTTTATTGAAAATAGGATGGTAGGAGGATAGCTAAACTAAAATGAGTTTTGTCTAAATAGCTGCTGGTGACGTGTTCCATGTTCCCAATGTGATGGGCAGAATGTGTGAACACGAGGTAAAAGTAAAGACTCTAGAGTCAGACTATCTGGTTTTTGAATCCCAGCTCCATCTCACAGAATTATGTAATGTTAGGAAAATTATTTAGCCTCTCTAAAATTCAGTTTTCTCATGTGGAAATGGGAGGCAATTATAGCAACAACCTTATCAAGTTATTATGAGGACCCAAAAGACAAATACGTGTTATGCATGCTTAGCACAGTGCCTGATGCAGAATATACACTCAGCCAATGCTGCCTTCTATTTTTGTGATTAATCAACATGCACTTATTTCTTCCCTGTATAATTAAAAGTTGAGGATATATATATATATATATTTTTTTTTTGGAGGAGGGGGTGGGTGCATGGTCCAGAAACAGAATGGAAGGTGAGCATTCTATCACTGAGCCCCCCATGCACCCACACGTTGTGGATACTTTTACTGTGGTGGTAAATGCCAGAGGACATGCCCCAATAAATCTTGTATCAGTGTAGGTCTCAGCAACTAACTTCCAACTGTCTTATTATACTCTAGTGCACTTGGCTAGATACCTGTTTCTTACCAATTGATAATAAAAACCCTTCAAATGATAAGAACCCAGCATCTACTTTGGTGATTCATATAGTAGGTAATTGACAAATAATTGTTGAATCAGAGAGTTCTAGTGTATGCTACAGACTTGCAACATTTTTCCTATGTAATTGAGAGTAATTGTGGTCAAGTAATTGAAATGGGATGAACTGTTAAAGAAAAACCAGTGAGAAGTATCACTATTGTGGGTTCTAATAGCTTTCAAACAAAGTTATTTCCGTATAATTTTGAAAAATATATTTTTGAATAAAAATAAAGCATGTAGTAAACATGAAGGGGCAGATAAATTGTGGAAATAAGCAAAATTTACAAAAGAATGTTTTGAGAAGTCCTCTGTCTCCAGGTAATATACCTTATTATGCATTTATAACTTAATAGCTACTTTCATTAAACACCCTTCTTCTCTTAAAAATGACAAAATCACAAGGTTAAACTCCCAGTGTGAAGAAGATTTGGTAATGTGTGTTAATTAACTATTTTTTTAGTCAGTGCACTAAAAAAAAAAAAGGAAATGGAAAAATGCCCTGCCTAGTTTTCAATTAGTTTATTTTGCTCCTTGCCATCTGTTCCCAAGTGTCTATTTTGACTGACAATTCCCTTGCTGAACTTTTATTTCTTAATGCTTTTCTAAATTAACCTACAATTTTCTGTTGATAGAGTGTAACTAACAGTTTAGTATTGGGCAACTGAATAATTCGTTCATTTATGAAAAAGCGAAGGTATGCACACTGGTCTAAACAAAATCTCAGAAGATTGTGCAATGGAAATGCATTTTATTTGCTATAGAATTTCATTAGGTTGAGCACTGAATCAAATTGAAAAGCAAGAAATAAAATCTGCTTCAGATAAGCAAAGATCGTCTTCATTACAGTTAATTTTACCCTTTCCTTGTCATAGCTTTTCTAGCTAATATAAAATCATGTACTGTTATAAATAAATGGGGATTCATAAAATTGCAAAGCTTGTTAACAGTAACTACTTTCTTAGTTTGAGATCAACCGACACTTACTTCTTTTTCCCTAATTACTTTTTTTGACATATTCCTGTCATTTGATAGAAGAACATTTGGATGGAAAAGTCTCAGAAACTGGCATCACAGTTTGTGTTTTACATTCTTTTTGACATAATGAACATTTTCCCCTCTTTTGCTGAAATCAGCAGTGGGAAGATCAAATACAGCAAAGTCTTACAACAATTTAAAATTGCCCTATTGTTATCTTGTCAGTTACATGAGAGTTTGAGTTTGCAAGGCTATGGAAATCTTTCAAGACAAATTTGCTAGAAGCGCTTTTGGGGACTACTGTTTCTAAAAAAAAAATAAGAATGTTAATCATTAGAAAAGACATAATTAATATAAGTTTTATATAATGGTGACCCGAAAGAAAGGGGCCATGTTTTTTCTTGTCTAGCCATTCAAGGACAGGTTTGGTTGTTTGCCATTTCATTACATTTCATTTTTGTCATCTTCAACTTTTGATCCCACATTAACCCATGCATTTACAAGGCATTCTTAAAGCACACATCTCCCCTAAAACTAGGATTTACTTTATTCTTTCGGATGATTCCATCTACGTTAATCTTTGCTATAACTGGTAGAGAAATGGGGATTTTGAGTTAGAGTGAAGATGAGTCTTAAATCTTCCATTTAACTGCATCTTCCAGCTGTGTGATCTTAGCAACCTCATTATCCTTTCAGAATCCCAGTTATTCTCTCTAACTGGCAGACATGACACACTCAATAAATAATCATATTTCCAGCCTCTATCTCTGATAAAAATGCAGAGTTCAATGTTGATTCCAGTGCTTTCAAAAATAGACTATCTATCTACCTAATCATTTCCCCCAATTAATTTTGGCTCACATTACAGCTGCTACTTCCTCAGTGATTACCCAGAAAGTTAATTTCAATTAATTGCCTACTTTGTATTGCCAAATTTGAAAAAAAGAAATGTCTAGGTACATACCTAATATTGAATCAAAATCCAAATATCAATAACTTGATTGTTTACTCAAGTCAAATATCCTCAATCCCCATGCTTATGTTGATAACACTAGCATTCTCGTCTTCACCTCAATCCTTAGGAGTAGGACTTCATATTTATACTTCTCCTTTATCTCCTATATTCACTTGGCCATGTAGGTGACCCATTCTTCCTCCAAAATATCCTTTGGATGGTTCCCTTTCCCTTTTCTTCCAGTGCAAACACTTTGGTTTGGGCTCTTGTCCTGGTGGGTTTGATCTAGAGAAATCCCTTCTTAATTTCTAGTCCTCTTCTTATAGAATTTGTTCCATATTCAAAGAGTAGGACACTTTTGTCAATTCATCACTTTCTTCATTTAGTTTTCTTTTTCAGTACCTACTATTGCCAAATGAGCAAACACAAATTCTGAGGACAATCATTTCATAATACCTTAATATATCCATTAAGAAAATTCCTTTTAAAAGAGCACTAGATTCCAGAGACTGAGCATAGAAGGATGGGTATCTTATTCTTTTATTCTTTTGGGAAATTCAGTTGCTGTCAAGATTTTTAAAATATGGTGTACAAAGTATATTACATTCTATTAGGAAGAATATAAAATAGTATGCATTATTTTATATGTATACTGGCCTTGTTAAAAGAATACATGATATCTGTGTTCCTCTTAGCCTAATTAGGATGCTATGTGACCAGTTGCAGATACTGCTCACTATGAGATGGAATGTCTGTAAAGAAAAGACACCAAGATGGTCATGTTAATCTTTCAATGAGAATTTGTGCACGATTTTAGTGCAACACTTAATAGATTTTCACATCCACAAATTCATTCCATGATCATCTGAAGTGTCTTAAATATCTTCATTCATGCCCATCTACTCATGGAGCATAGCATCTGCTCTCAAGGGTGTTTTTGAACTGGGCGCAGGTATCAAATATCAACAGGCTAGGGAGATAATTTAATGATGGCTGCAGATAGCTATGGCATCATGTTCTCCAGGAATCGTGGTTTTTTTCTTTGACTAAAATATCATTTTTACATCTGATCACATCTGTTAATTTTTTTTTTGTGGCAAAACAACATATGGAAAAAATTCATTAGAATTGACAAAATATTTTAGGGAAAATTTATAGCAAAGTGCAAGTTCCACTTTCATTAAACTTGGTTTTAATAATTGGTATTATGCGTCTTAAAATTTTTGTAAATGTGAGGATGGTTGAAAGAAGGATAGTTAAGGAAGACTTCCAAAATTCCTATCCAGTGACTGGGAAATTACCCCATCAATAAATTTTAAAGGAGCAGCAGAAGCCTAAATAAATCCATAAAAAAAATAGTACTGCATGATATTCACCTTCCAGTATTGCTTTGGGGACTTGCACTGGTGTGGTAGTAATCTGATATTAAGGCACTTCTCTTTTCTCCCAGGAGAGAACGATGTTAATTGCATTCTTAAGAGGGACCCTGTTATGTTCCCATAACACAGGGAACTGCTTTCAATTCCCTGATTTAAGCAATTCCCTGACATGACTCCTTCTGACCTCTTCCAACTTCACCACTGACCTGTTTCTTTTACACATGATGAGGTAACTTCAACATCTTTTCTAAAGGCTTCCCTTCCTCTTGGAAAGAAATCCCCTTAGGCAGGGACTTTTCCAATATTACTCAAAGCCTAATTTCAAAAGATCTGCAGCTATAAATGCCTACATTTTCACTGACATCAATGAAAGGGCATCTTTGACTTTTCCTCAAAACCCCAAGCACACTACTGCCTCAGGGCTTATGGTTTTTATTCTCTTCTTGGTATTGCTTTTTCCACAGGTTCTGTGCCAAAGATGATCTCTCTAGAGAAGTCTTTCTAGACTTTCTACTTCCAGATGCCATTATTTTCTCCTGCTTTATTTTAATTCATGATGATTATATCTGATATTGAATTGCATAGTCTTTATTATTTATTGTTGATCTCACTCACTAGAATATAAGCTCTCTAAGGACAAGGATTTTATCACTTTGTTTGCAGTTGTCTCCTGTGCTGGAAGAATGCCTGACACATGCTTGGCACACCATATTTGATAAATGAATAGACATTTCAAAAATGGTTTAGATATATTTGCTCTAATTGTTGCAACTGATACTACAAAAGATGAGCAAAGGGAATGGGGGTTAGTATGGAAAGCTTCTTAGAAGTAGGAATGGTTCCCAGGTTTGAAGACTGAGTATGATTTTGTAAGTTTTGATATGGGGATAGAGTTTTCTCAGACAAACAAGTCATTTTCATATTAAGGAAGTGAAAGATAACTTTATGGAGATGAATGCTTATACGTTTTTGATACATAATATAAATTTGAGAATGCTCAGCACATAAATGCTAATCCTCATATTAAATTGCAGCCTTCTTGATTACAACATTAGAATTGTCATCCTTTTGATGGCAACTAGTTTGATGAACAATTATTGAAGATTTTTAAATACAGTGACATTATCAGATTTGTGTATTTGAAAATGATTCTGGTAGCTCTAAAGAGGGTATATCAGAGAGCAACCAGACCAGAAGGGGAAGAATAACGAGGAGGCAACCAGTGCAAAACACAAAATAAGAGTGGAGGCCTAGACTGGGGTAGTGACAGTAGGGTGAAAGAGAAGTAAATGAAATACAGAGATATTATTTCATGTATTAAATGCGAAGGGAGAGTAGAGGAATCCAGGGTGACTCTAGGTGATGGTTGGCAACCTACTGAGTGATCTGCCTACTCACTGAGATATGAAATGTGATAAGATAGTAAGATTGGGTGAAATATGTGTTTTTTTTCAGAAAACGGGCCCCTAAAGTGTGTGTGAATTACACATACAGAACACTTGGAGCTGCGATGTCTGGTGGCTGTTGAATACCTTGGCTCTGGAATGCTTTAGAAAGTTTTTGATAAATACTATAAATTTGAGAATGTTCAGCACAAAATGCTAATCCTTATATTAAGTTGCAGGCTTCTTGATTACAGTGTTAGAATTGTCATCCCTTTGATTTTATTGCCTATTTCCTGTAACAATATAGATATACCCATAGATTCTTCAATTAAATGAAAAACAGACCTCATGTAGAGCCAAAATTTGCATTAGTTGTGGAGCTATGGAAGGAAGAAAACACAAGATGCAAAAGGCAAAGAATTAGTTTGATGAGCATTTAAAACTGGGATGGTTCTCAGCACCTCAAAATGTTAAAGGTAAGAGCCAAGTTTGCTTAAGGTTTCAGTGAGCTGCCCATTGTCACCCTTAAGACTCTTAACTTGGCCACAACTAGATGTCAGATATGCTTAATTAAATTCCATGACTGCATTCAAAGGCAGCAGGTTAATACCAGAATAGGATTTAGCAAGAACTGATGACAATGTGCTTATATAATTGTACTGCCAAATTCATATACACCCTGAATATAAAAAAAGTACATTTACATCTATCCCCTCTCTTGATTCTGACAAACTCTGTATCTAATTAGTATCTACATTTGGCATAAGAACTTGAGGTTAAGTGTGGTTAGAGACTTTCTCAATGTCAAACAAAATGTAAGTAGTGGAGGTGGAACTAGCCAGTTCACTCAAAATCTCATGTTCTTTCCACTTTTAGCTGGGCAGAAGTGGAATTCATGAATTTATTCTGACATATAGGCTGATGTCATAAATATTGTAATTTGGGTTGAGAAAGCCATAATTGAAGAAACAGTATAAAATTCAGATGGAAAACCACCAAAACACTTTTTTAGACTCATGCTAATCTGCTTTCTCATAAAAAGGTGCACATATGCAGAAATACTATAATAAGAATACCCAGTGGAATTCACATACTCATTAAACTCCTCAAGCAGAGAGCAATATAAACTAACAAAGTGGAAATAAGGTCAGTGAACGTAATGAGTGAAACACCTTACAAAGAGAAATTGGTGTGCAGCTTGAAATTCTCATTTTATACAGTTTGAGAAAGTGTGTCTAGCTGTTAGTTTAAATTACTGCTGTGTAGCTGTGGTCATGCCATTTGGAAGTAGAGAGAGAGACAATCACTGGATAAGTTACCAGGAGGCACACGTGTGCCAAGAGTAATGGTTAAATGTTACCTGTCTTCCTATTATCACAGTTTTCTTCAGTCCCATTAATCACTCAGAATACCCCTCCACACACACATGCATACACAGAGCCAAACTTATGTAAAATAATTATAAGTTGATGGACACTATGTAGGTATTGACATAGTACAATATGAAAAGATCTTTATGAATTATAAATTGTTGTAATACGTTTGTCTAGTTTGCTCATCTGCTCAAAGCAGATGCCAAAAAATATGTTGATTTTAACCATGGAAATTTATTGGCTTATAAATTCAATTTACAGTTGAAGTTCTGAAAATGTCCAAATTAAGACAGCATCAAGATCATATCTTCTTCCTGAAGACTGACTGCCCTGTGATCATGGGCTTCTCTGTCACATGGAAGGGCACATTGTCTTTCCATTCTCTGCCTAGTTTCTTTGCTCTCAACTTCTGACTTCCATGTGTTTCTTTCTCTTTGTGTGAATTTCATTCTCTTGTAAAAGAATCCAGGAAGAGGATTAAGACCCACTCTGAATGAGGTAAGTCCCATTTAATTTAAGATCTTACTCATAAAAAATCCTACTTACAATTGGTCCACATACACAGGAACGGATAATCTTTAAGAACATACTTTTCTAGAGTACATACAGCTTCAAACCATCACCAATAAGGAGTTTTTATTCATTAATATAATTCTTCTACAGAATGTTTAACCAACTGTCAAATATCACATACATCAGCATCAGTAGAAAAAGAAAATGCATGAAATGTGCTGCCTGTCCTCAGGAGTCTATTGGGTGAAACAGGAGAAAATTACTGTACAGTGTGGAAAATGCTTTAATAGTAATATGAACAACATGCTATAGGAGCATGCTGATACCTACTAAGGTGTTGGGAAAATCTTCAATGAAGCAATGCCATTTGAGATAAGGGATGGTTAAATAAATAGAAGTTGGATGGAATGGGAGACAGGATTTGGACAGCGATATCGGAGGTACAAAAAAATTATTATCAAAGTTCCAAGCTTTTATTATTTGTAAAGTTGGCATAGGCTTGACATTTTTCCTGATAAACTTCAAACCATAATGGAATCATAGGAATTTAAAAAGAATGTCATGTACATAATCAGTGCTCCCAGAGATCTCAAGTACTCTACACCATCCACATGCCCTCTTAAGTATGCATGACTTTGTAACTAGCTGTGACTGAGAAAAGGTCTGGGGAAGAGTCATATATCAGTTCCATTTCAAATAATATCCTAGCTTATTTAAGACAACCTTCATTTTCTTTTTGTACTGCATCATCCAAGAATGCCTCATGTTTCAATAGGTACAGCAACAAGAGCTTCACTTCCACTTGCCAAGTAGCTTCATGGAAAATACTAAATTGACTTAGAGGGTCAGAACAATGCTTGACTCTTCAGAAGACTGTATGTGAGATTAAAAAATTAAGACTTTGAATGGTTTTCAGTATATCATCTGTGCTAGTTTGAAACTGTTGTGTACCCCAGAAAAGCCAGTTTCTTTAATCCTGACTAATATTGGGTAGGATCTTTTAAATTAATTTAATTTTTTTTTTTTATTTTTGGTGTTTTTTTTATTAATTAAAGAAAAAAGAAATTAACACAACATTTAGAAATCATTCCATTCTACATATGTAATCAGTAATTCTTAACATCATCACATAGATGCATGATCATCATTTCTTAGTATATTTGCATCGATTTAGGAAAAGAAATAGCAAAAAAAAAACAGAAAAAGATATAGAATGTTAATATAGAGAAAAAATAAAAATAATAATAATAGTAAAAAAAAGGAAAAAGAAAAAAAAAAGACAAACAAACAGACAGACAAAAAAAAAAACCTATAGCTCAGATGCAGCTTCATTCAGTGTTTTAACATGATTACTTTACAATTAGGTATTATTGTGCTGTCCATTTTTGAGTTTTTGTATCTAGTCCTGTTGCACAGTCTGTATTCCTTCAGCTCCATTTACCCATTATCTTACCCTGTTTCTAACTTCTGCTGGACTCTGTTAATCTTTTAAATTAATTTTAATTAATTTTAATACAAATGTGACACACTGAATCATGGGTGGGACCTTTTGATTAAATGGTTTCCATGGGGATGTGTTTCTACCCATTCAAGGTGGAGATGCTCACTGGAGTCTGTTAAAAGGAACCATCTTTGGAAAAAGCTTCAGAACCAACAGAGCCAACATGAGACCCAGATGTTTGTAAGTGTAGAAAGAAAATGCACCCAGGGAACCTCTTTGAAACCAGAAACCAAAGACCCCAGAATATGCTAGATGTGACTTCCTAGTTGACAGAGGTATTCTGGACCCATTGACCCTTCTTGAACCAAGGAATCTTGCTCTGAGTGTTTTAGTTTGGGCATTTTAATGGCCTTAGAACTGTAACATAATAAATTACCTTTTTAAAAGCCATTCCAATGCCGGAGACCCAGATTCAATTCCCCGTGCTTGCCTAGGCAGAAAGAAAAAAAAAAGACCA
This sequence comes from Tamandua tetradactyla, assembly GCF_023851605.1. Lineage (NCBI taxonomy): Eukaryota > Metazoa > Chordata > Mammalia > Pilosa > Myrmecophagidae > Tamandua > Tamandua tetradactyla. The sequence continues at coordinate 34,156,842 of NC_135345.1, read as the reverse complement.
CTTCATTTCTGGCATATTGCATTCCAAGAGCATTAACAAACCAATGCACCATCATAACCTTGCCTACCAGGGTGATACTGGAGCTCTTTGAGCTCCTAGTTAGCTTGCCTAATTTTAAAATTGAGGAAGAAAATTCCAGAAAGATTAAGTAACTTGCATAAAGTCACATGTTTACCTAGGAGTATATTTGTAACTAGAAACAATGGCTGCCTATGAATCACTGTTGAAAAAGTTTCTTATTATAAGGCATACATAGCATGTTCACAAAAATTGAAAATTTATATTAATTCATGAGTATTTAAGTAAAAGAATTCACTCAACCATGGTTTTTAAAACAACAGTTTTCCAGAAAGGATATTTCTGTTTAAAGGGAGCCAAAGAAGTATCAATTGCAGATAACTGGTCTCATTTATAAATTGTTTCAAACTAATCAAAAAGTAAACTAAGGACTTCATATTGTTTTACATATCCTAAGTGAACTAAGTGGTGATTCATTAACGTGATGGTCAATTTTCATGTGTTCAATTTGGCTAGATTATGATGTGAGATTATTTCACCAAGGAGGCACTAGTGTGATTATTATCGTAAGTGTATTTTGTAGATGGATTTGTAAGTATAATTAGTTGATTGAATCTATAGCTGATTGCATCTACAATAAAAAAAGAGATTGCCTCAGCAATATAGGGATTCTACTCATCTAATTACTTGGGGATCTTAAAAGACAAAGCTGAGGATGTCAGAATCAGAAGGACTTCTGCTTCTGCTTCAGCCAGCTAACTCTACCTGGGAAACTCGATTTCAACTTTATCAGAATTTGCAGCTTGGAGCCTGCCCTATGTACTTTGGGCTTGCCAGACTTTAGAATCACCTCTATTCGAGTTTCAAGCTCACAGCCAGCCCTACAGAAATTCAGACTTTGTAATCTTCATAGTTATGTGAACCAATGTCCATAATACAACTGTGTATATATTTATATATTTATATTTTCATTTATATATATTTATGTAACATCCATTCTGTTTCTCTGGAAAACCCTGACAAATATGAATTTTTGTACTGAAAATGGCTGTTGAGAAGCACAATCTTATGGATGAAATTTCTGATGTGGTTCTGGATTTTTGAAATTGGTCCCCCTATATGGTTAGATTTAAATGCACTGATGACCTTATTTCCAATGATTGATCAAGAGGCACTGCTAATCCATGGTATGAGCTGACAATAGAGATGTGCAAAATACCACCATTGGATACTGCTACTCTGATGCTTACAAGAGTAAAGGCTCTTGGTGACTGTTTTTCTTTGTACTATTTACTTTTGAGTAGAAGTATTTTTTACCTGAGCTATTTTGTGAAGCTAAAAATATAATGAAGTTGGCTGGTTGTCTCTGAATATGTTACATAAAGTTATTAAAGAATTGGATAAGATCAGAGCTTCAAATTCCTAGCTCAAGTTCTGCATAAAATACACGAAAGCTTCTATGTGTGCCCTGAAAGAAATTGTTTGTTTTTTATTGCTATAGAGTTGACATCTCTGAAAACCAAACACAGAGTCTTATTATGTGATTAGTTGAATTGCAGTGTAATTGAACTCCCAGTGTTACAGCATATCTGCTGTTAAAATGAGATCACTTTAACAGCAGATTAATATGGAATGGGATCCTGAATCAGGAACAGAGAAATGTGGGCTGGTCTTGATGATGGTGGAGACATTGATCACTTGAATTTTGTGAGTTTTCTTTGCCATATAAACATAACAATGTTCCTTGAGAAACAGCCCTGTTACCTCCATATGAGGAGACCAAACATGTTTTGCAAGGTGAAACTACCATGGAATCCCCAACCATAGTTGACATGTAAAATACTATTAATTCTTTTTGTGACCCATTCATTACCCTTCATTGCTTCCAGATCTATGAGGGCCCTAGAGATGAGATGCAAAGTGTGACCGTTAAGGAAGTGCACTACACTCCAAAAGAACTGAATGATCAATACCAGTATAAATGAGAAGATTACATGTGGAAATGGATATTAAGGGTGTAAGATTATGGTGTAAGAAACATAAATCTGGATAATGCTGAATTTATAAATATGAGCCCAGTAAGCAGAAATTCTGGATTCAGTGTTCTAACTCAAGGGGTTAGCAAGAGCACTAAATATGTTGTTCAGTTGGTTTTCTGAAGCATGGAGTTAAAGATGATCCACATTTAATGGAGACATGTCAGAGCTTCCATGGTATAATGTACATGAAAGTATCTTTGGTGGTTTGAAATTGTATGTTCAGAAAATCATGTTCTTAAAGATAATCCATTCCTGTGCATACAAATCTATTGTGAGTAGGACCTTTCGATGAGGTACTTCAGTTATGTGTAGCCCAGGGTAGGTCTTAATCCTATTAATGGAGTCCTTTATAAAGTGGATGAAGAAAGAGAAAGAGAGAGAGAGAGCATGTCGTGGAAGCCTAACAGTATCCAAAGCTTAGAGAAATTGGAATGTTTGAGTGGATTTATCATGTAAGACCTAATCATCCCCTGCCTCTGAGACTATCCAGAAGACATGCCTTTCACAAAACTATGAGGAGTAAATTTGTGAGAGTGGTACAATCATCCCTGAAGAGCTCTTGGGTCACTCTTTTCTAATGATCATATATTACTGTGGGGAACTGTCTCCACTGAACTTGAAACCCTAAACATAATTGGGATGATTGGGCTCTGGGTTGGCAGGAGCCAAGTCACAGCAATTATCCACCAGTGACAAGATGGGTGGTGTTACTATAAATTACAGCAGAATCAAAGCAGCAATCAAAATAGTCTGACTCACAGAAACCTATGCCACTGGATAGTCTATCATGGGGTATCTAGTGAAATTGAAGGGTAGTGTACTAAATTCTTACCTGGTCTCTATATGCAGAGGAGTCTAGGTAAAGTGAATGAAAATCAAAATTGAATTGCAGAAACATAACTGTGCCTGCTCAGTCAATTCCCATATTTAAGAGTGTTTATAAACCCAGAACCTCTTGAATGCGAGGAAACCAGATCCTTTTGGTCCTCTTTGGATGCTACACTGCCAAAAGTATATAGTGTTAATCTTTTTACTGCCTTCTGCAAATGGATATATGGCCATTTACCAGAGTGAATACATTGGGGAAAAATAAACAATCAGATGTTTAAGGATTATAAAATGGGCTCTAAAGTGCCAGGAAGCCCAAAACTTCACTGTAGTCAACCAGACAGGGTGGGGCTTATGGGGGTCAGGTGATCAATGCAGTTTTTAGCTTAGCTTTTTCACACAGTGGGTACAGTTGTTCCCTGAACCCACTTTGTGGTTATTTCCCAGTTCTGGAATGGAAAATTGGAATAAACATACTCAGGTACTGGCAGAATCTCCACATTGATACTTCATTTGTGCAGTGAAGTGAGGGCTATTATGGTAGAAAAAGCCAAGTGGAAGCCACTAGAACAGTCTCTACCTAGCAAAATTATAATCCAAAGTGATGTTGCATTCCTGGGGGCATTACAGAGATTAGTGCCACCATCAAGGACTTGAAGAATGAATGGGTGGTGATTCCTACCACTTTCACATTCAATTGACCTATTTTGCCTGTGCAGAAAACATCTTGGAGAATGACAGTGGATTATCATAAACTGTGGTAGTTAAATTCAATTGTCAACTTGGCCAGGTGAAGGTACCTAGTTCTGTTGCTGTGGACATGAGCCAGTGGTTCATGAACCTCATCTGTTGCTCATTACATCTGCAGTCAGCTAAGAGGCATGACTGCTGTAATGAATGATGTTAGATTTAATTGGCTGGTGCTTAAATGAGCGAGCTCAACGTAGCAGAGCCCAAGCAGCTCAGCATACCTCATCTCAGCACTTCCAGCTCAGTCCAGGCCTTTGGTGATGCAGAAAGAAACCACCCTGGGGAAATTTGTTGGAACCCAGAGGCCTGGAGAGAAGGCCAGCAGAGATCACCCTGTGTCTTCCTATGTAAGAAAGAACCTCAGTTGAAAGTTAGCTGCTTTCCTCTGAAGAACTAACAAAATAAATCCCCTTTTATTAAATGCCAGGCTATCTCTGGTGTGTTGCATTCCAGCAGCTAGCAAACTAGGACATAAACTTAGCCAGGTGGTGACTTCAAATGCTGTTTCTGTTCCAGATGTGGGATTATTGCTTGAGCAATAATTTGATATGTAGCTATTTCTCTGCTGTTCTAGTTTGCTGGCTGCCAGAATGCAACACACCAGAGATGGATTGGCTTTCAATAAAAGGAGATTTATTTAATTAATGTACAGTTCTTCAGAGGAAAGGCAGCTAACTTTCAACTGAGGTTCTTATGCGGAAAGGCACAGGATGATCTCTGCTGGCCTTCTCTCTAGGCCTCTGGGTTCCAACACTTTCTCTGGAGTGAGTTCTTTCTACATCTCCAAAGGCCTGGGCTGAGCTACAAGCGCTGAGATGCTTGGGCTGTGCTATGTTAAACTCTCTCAATTAAGCACCAGCCAATTAAATCAAACATCCTTCATTGCAGCTGGCATGTCTCCTAGCCAACTGCAGATGTAATGAGCAACAGATGGGATTTCCGTACCATTGGCTCATGTCCACAGCAACAGAACTAAGTACCTGACCTCGCCAGTTGACACCTAAACCTAACTAACACATTGCTAAAAGACTTTTTTCTCAATCTTTGTTGGTAAAGACCACCAGGAACAGTTTGCCTGCAATATACCTTTACTGTCTTACCTCAAGTGCATATTGACTCTCCAGCCTTTTTCATAATCTAGTCTGCAGAGATCATTATTGTCTTTCCTCTCCATACATCACACTGGGACATTATATTTCTGGTGTATTGTTGATTGGTCCTAGTAAATAAGTAGGTACTCAATTAGACTTGTTGATAAGAATTTGTGTATCAGATGATGGGGAATAAATTCAATAAAAATTCTGGGTCCTTTAATCACAGTGAAATATCTAGACTTATAGTAGTTTGTGGTATGTTGAGATATCCCTTCTAAGGTAAAGGTAAGCTCTTTTATCTGGCCCTACTTACAGAGAAAAAGAGGTTCAGTGCTTAATTGACCTCTTCATGTTTTCTTCATTTTTTTTGTTTGTTTGTTTGTTTGTTTTTTGCATGCGCAGGCACCAAGAATTGAACCTGGGTCTCCTGTATGGCAGGCGAGAACTCTGCCTGCTGAGCCACCATGGCCTGCCCCCTCTTTGGGCTTTGAAGGCAACATATTTCTCACTTGACTGTGCTACTTTGGTCCATTTACTGAATGATCTGAAAAGCTGCTAATTTTGAGAGGGGGTTAGAACAAGAGATGGCTCTGAATCATGTCCAGGCTGCTGTGTAAGCTGCTCTTCCAATGATGCTTGAAGTTTCAACAGCATAAAAATCATGTTTAGAGTCTTTGGCAGCCCCTGTAGGAGAAACAAGGACAGATTCAAAGGATTATTGAGCAAAGCCTGCCATCCTCTCCATATATCTACTTTCCTTTTGTGATGCGATTTTGGATGATTCTGATCAATTGCTTAACCATGGGCCACCGAGTTACTGTGAGACCTATAGTTTTCTGACCCAGTAAACTATAAAGCTGAGCATGCACAGTGGCTCTCCATCATAAAATAGAAGCTGTATATATGAGATCAGGCCCAAGCAGGCCTGGAAGGCACACATAAGTTAAATGAGGCAGTAGCTCAGGTGCCAATGGTCCCCTCTCCTTCCACGTTACCTTCTCTCTTCCAGCCTACATCTATGGCTTCTTTGGGAACTCCCCATGATCAGTTGACTGAGGAAGATAAAAATTGGGCCTGGTTTTGAGATAGTTGTGCATGATATGTCAACATCACCCTAAAATGGTCAGCTGCAACACTATAGCCCCATTCAGGAACATCCATATAGGACACTGGTGAGGGGAAATCTTTCCAGTGGGGAGAGCTTTGATAAGTGCACTGTATAGTTCATTTTAATACAGAAAAGAAGAGGCTGTGTTTGTTTACTACTTCATGGGCTTGATGGTTTGGCTGAGTGATTAAGGAAGTGGAAGGAACATGATTGGAAAATTGGTGACAAAGAAGTCTGTGTGAGAGATATGTGGATAGACCTTTCTGAAAGCAAAGACAATGTGAAGATATATGTGCCTCATGTGAATGCTTGACAGAGGATGACATCAGCAGAGGATGAGTTTAATAATCAAGTGGATAATATGACCTTCTCTGTGGACTCAGTCAGCTTGTTTCACCAGCCACTCCTGCCATTGCCCATGGGGCTTATGAACTATGTGGCCATGATGATAGGGATGGAATTAATTCATTGGTTGAACAATTTGGACTTCCACTCACCAAGACCAACCTTTCTGCACCTCTGCAGAGTGCCCAATATGTCAGCAGCAGAAACCAATACAGTCTCTGGTATAGCACCAATCTCCTAAGGTTATAAGCCATGATGGATCACTTACATCATGAAAGGGACATCATTTTGTTCCTATTGGAATAGACACTCTAATGTGGATTTGCTTTCCTTCATGAAATGTCTTCCAGAACTTCCATCCATGGATTTACAGAATGTCTTATTCACATCATGGTACTCACAAGCATTGCTTCTCTTCAAGCATATAAATTGTAGCAATGGGCCTATACTCATGGAATTAACTTGTTTGGCCATCCTGAAATAGCTGGATTGATAAAATAAAATGGAATTAAACTTTTTAAGACTCAATTATGGTGCCAACAAGGTATGGGTGATAATACCTTCCAGTGTTGGGATAGTGTTCTGTAGAAGACCTCATATGCTCTGAATCACCATCAAATCTATAATGCTAGTTCTCCCATCATCAATATTCTTGGGTTTAGGAATCCAGGGATGAAAATGGGAAAGACAGAATTTACTATTACTCCTGGTATCTACTGGAAAATTTTTACTTCTCGTCCTCATGACCTTACCCTCTTTTGAGCAAGAGTCCTTAGCTCCAAATGGAAGAGTACATTATAACAGAAGACATGACAATGATTCCACTAAATTGGAAATTTAGAGTGCTAGCTGGCATTTTGGAGCCCTCACATTTCTGAATCAAAATGCAAACAAAAAAGTTACTATACTGGCTGGAGTATGATACTGATAATCAAGGGGAAGCAGGAGAGCCACTGCACGACACATGCAAAGAAATATTAGTCTGGAATGCAGAATTTCCCCTAGGGCGTCTTTTAGTACTACTACAACCTGTGATTAAAGTCAATGGAAAATTGCAACAACCTAATCAAGGCAGGACTTCTAATGGCACAGAAACTTCATGAATGAAGTTTGGGTCATTTCACAAGGCAAAGACCCACAGCCAGGTGAGATGCTTGGTGAGGGTAAGGGGGATGTGGAATAAGGTAGTTATAAACACAAGCTATGACTATGTGACCAGTTACAGAAATAAGAACTGTAATTTCTATAAGAATTTCTTATTTATTTTGTTATATATATTCCATATATATATAGATAGATGAAAGATAGATAGATAGATATAATTTTTGTTTTCTTCCCTCTCTCATCCCTTCATCATATATGTTGTATTAACCTTATGTCATAATATTTAAGGTACAGGATATCAAGGATAAGAGTGACTAACACCCAATTGCTACATGAGTGTGCGTCTATCTGTCATCTGTCCACCTATCTATATCTATCTATCTATCTATCTATCTATCTATCTATCTATCTATCTATCTATCATCATCACCATCATCATCTATTTATATGCTGTTGATTCTATTTCTCTGGAGAACATGGATTTATACAATTATTAAAGCAGGAAAAAAGTTAGTGTATTTGACTGCAGTCTACTCTGAAAAATACTGCATATGTTTATCTAAAGAAGCCAAAATAATATTGTTCTAGTTTGCTAAGAAGCTCAAAGCTGATACCAAAAAAAAAATGGGTTGACTATTAGCAATAGGAATTTAGTAACTTGCAAGTTTACAGTTCTGAGGCCATGAAAATGTCCTAGTAAGGCACCATTAGGATGGTATCTTCTTTCTAAAGGTCAGTTGCCTGGACTCCTCTATCACATGGCAAGGCATATAGCAATATCTGCTGGTCTTTCCCTTTGTTTTCCCAAGTTTCGTTGCTTTCAGCTTCTTGCTTCTGTGGTTTTCTTTTTCTGTATCTGAATTTAATTCTCTTACAAAGGACCCCAGTAAAAGGACTGAAGCACACTTAATGAAGTGGGTCCCATTTTAACTTAATATCTTACTCACTAAAATATTCTACTTACAATAGATTTACACTCCAAAGAATGGATTAACTTTAAGACCATACTTTTCTGGGATGCACATACTGGAAACCACCACAAATATGTTAATAGAATTCTAGAATTAATATGATATATTCTCATGTTTATGTTAGGCTAAATTCATTAAAATTAAATTTATCTTTGTTTAAATAAAATATAATATTTTGTCGTAATATTATTATTTTCATTTACCTGAAATACGCTTGGTTCAATATATAATCTTTCTGGCTAGTTTAGGAACCAAACTAGAATCTTCAAAACTATCCAGTCTGGGGTCATATTTGCTGAGATAGCGTTAGCATTTGCACTAGACTTTGACAAATATTTTCCTGCCAATAACAGAATGAATAAATGATGGTGCAGATGATATGCATTAAATATTCTATGTGAAAATATGAAAGTGTATAAAGTAAAATTTCTAATGACAACTTAAAACTGCTATATTCTAATAAATACCTAGGTGACTTTTGGAAAATATCAAGGTCATAAATCCTATAAATATTTTCTTGGTAGTGTTGGTAGTGAAAATTCTTTTTTTTTTCAATCCCAGTCATCAATGATACTTATGTTCTAGTATTCAATATATTATACATAGAAGGGGTTTACCTTATTAGCATATTAGCTTTTATTTCAGAAGGTAAGTCTAACAATTTTTGCATCTGTGGATGAAAATTTGATTCTTGTATTACAAAATATGTATGCTGTGATTCACATCTGGAAGAAATATTTTACCAAGTAATCAGTTCTTCTAAGTGACCACTTTCATTTTCTTATCCAAATGCCAAAACTGAGAGACAATATCTGTAGATCTTTTTACCATGCCAAATCTAATAATTTCAGAAAACTATAACAGCAAGAGGCTAGCAACTGTATTATCTATCTATTGCATATATATTCAAAATATTCTCTTCATTTCTTTTTTCATTGCCCTCTAACTGCTGACTTTCCTGCTCTTAGATATGGTGAGCTTTTCATTTGAAATTATTGTAATATAATTTATATAATTTCTTTAGAACCTTTCACTTTGACACTTGAACAGTTAGAAAATGGTTCTATGTAATTACACACAGAAACGAGAGAAAGCCATACTCCGAGACAAACTCCAAGGCCACTCAGGCTAAAGTCCATGGTAGATAAAATGCAGTGTATTTCTCAGGAGACCAGCACTCGAAAGTCAACATCGCATGAACTATTAAACCTAAACCCTATATAATCAGAATTATACTGGGGACAATCATTGAGATTCCTTGTACTTGATTTTGCAAACAATATATGAAGGTCAATTAGTTACAAAAGATGTGGATTTCTTTAGCTTGGCAAAATAATTCCAGAGGTAAAATTTCTGTAATAGAAATGTTGTCACAAAGAGGGAGTTACATTGTCTTAAACTATATGAATGTCCCTATGGATTTGCACATAATGACATCTCATTTGTTTAGTTTTCTGGTATTGAAGCTTCATTATACTAATCACCCAACATCCAAAATATGAAATAAGAAAGAAAAAAAAAGGAAAAAAGGAAAGAAATTGGCACTATTCTTTAGAGATTTAATAGCCTGGACAGTGAGTAAATTAAGAGAGTGTAGTTTTGCCCCACTCCATGCAACTCTTACTTTTTTTTTTTTTTTTTTTTCATGGACAAGCATTGGGAATTGAACCCAGGTCTCCAGCATGGCAGGCAAGAACTCTGCGTGCTGAGCCATTGTGGCCCACCGTCTCCATGCAACTTTTGACATGTAACATCAGGGAAATCTATTTAGAAACCTAAGGAGGTCAAAATAGACTTACAGACATCTAGTAACAGAGAAAGCCAAATACTACAACTCAAGCATAGTGTCTCACTGAACATCAAGGACATGGTGAAAGGGTTGAGAACCTCCTAATGATACACTTCACGTGATGACCGACAGACCCTGAAATACAAGTTCCTCTTCATTTCTCCTTGTCCCTTTTTTACAATATCCTCATTGCCTAAGCGATGCAGATAAACATATCCCGTTTTATCATGGATTATATCCCAGTTTTAATGTTCGTAATACTTACATTGCTTATAAGTCATAGCTCTATTTCAAGAAATGACATAAGTCATTAGAACATACCTTCTGTACACTGTAGTGAAAACAATCGTGTTTGCTAATTCTGATAAAAAAATTATATATACTAAAAATCTGTGTAAAATAAAACAAACTGTATTTAGAATTATTTTCTTTGACTATATCCTACTAGTAGAAATTGAATAGAGTTCATTTAAATTCTCTGCACTCCATTTCTGACTCTATAAAATAGGCATAATAAAAGTTACCTAGGGCTGCTGTAAGAGGAAAATGTTAACATTGCTGTGAAAAAAGTGGAAGAAATTTTCATTATTATTATTATGTACTTTATTCAAAGTAATAGTCAATATGCATACTAAAAATAACTGGTGGCTCTTTTTTTTTACATTTAATGAAAGTTTGCAAATCTGGTCTGAGATTCTGCTCTTTTCCTTGTTGTGGGAAGAAAAATTCTATGAAATATCCACAATAACCCTTGGTCTTAAATAATCCCTCCCTTTGGTGTGTGGTTGGAACTGGTGAATGATTATGTCATGTTATATGGCACGGTTAATCTGAAGAATAGGAATTTATCTATGTAGGCTTGATAGAATCACAGAGACCTTTAAATATAGAGGAGCCCTTTAAATGCAGAGAATTTTCTCCAACTGATGGGAGAAGGGGAAGTCAGAGAAATTCCAAGCATGAGAATGATTCTATGTGACTTTGCTGTCTTTGAAGACAGGAGGGGATATGTGGTGAAGAATAGTGGTGGTCTCTAGAAGTTGAGAGCCATTTGTCACTGACAGACAGCAAGTAAACAAGGAAATCAGTCCTACAACTGCAAGGAACTGGATCCTGTCGGCAAGCTGTGAGAATTTGGAAGAGAATTCTTCCTCAGAGCCTCAAGATAAAGTTCCAGCTCCTCAGACCACCTGGCTTCAGCCTTGTGAAACCCTAAAGAGAGAACCAAGTCAAGTTTTCTCAGGCTTCAGGTCTGAAGAATTATGAAGCATAAATGTGCAATATTTTAAGCTGCTAAATTTGTGGTAATTAGCTATGCAGAAATAGAAATTAAATGCATTGCTAAATAATAAATTACTCTAAATTCCTCTTACTTATATTCCTCTTCGTTGTAAATGTTGCAAAAGTCTTCAGTAGTCAAAAATACCTGATACACACATCTAACCAAATCAAAGACCATCGAATAAAATTTGATGAGCTAGTAAAGGTCAGCGTGATGTCTAGTGTCTTGTATACATCCACGAGAATACTCCTGACATCTGAATTTAGAGGATTTATTGATTTTTCAAGTGCTTCTCCCATTTGTGATTTAGGCTTGATACATCTTGAGCATATGCACGACACCTGTCTTTTTTCACTACCCACATGTTTTCATTTCTTTTGCTGCTCAAAGCACTACCATGAATGGGTTGGCTTCAACAATAGGGATTTATTAGCTTACAGTTTTGAGGGTGAGAAAATGTCCCAATCAAGGCATCATCAAGGGGATACTTTCTTAATATGGGCTGCTGGTGATCCTTGTATCCTCTGCCCCATGGCAAGGCATATGGTGACATAACTGGATTGCCCTTCTCTTACAGATTTAATTAATTTCAGCTTCTTATTTCCATGGCTTTCTCCTCTCTCTCTTTGTGCTCATTCCCTTTATAAAGGATTCTAGTAACAGGATTAAGACCCATCCTGGATGACGTGAATCACACCTTAACTGCAGTAGTCTCATCAAAAGGTCTACTTACAATGGGTCAACACCTACAGGAATGAAATAAATTTAAGAACATGTCCTTTCAATATGCAAAATGCATTTATTACATCACAATTTCCCAAAAAACCTTTAGTCATTTCTTAAACAACACTAAATACAAAGTCTTATCAGAATATATTATAGGTACTTTCTGTCACAGGGCACCATTCCACCCACCCCCAGTCTGTGGACCTTTGAAACCTACCAGATAAACAATTTATCTTCTTCCAATGCATGATAGAAGAACGGGCATAAGATAAACATTCCCATTCCCAGAAGGAGAAACTGGAATAAAAACAGGGATTACAGAACCCAAACAATTCTGAAAGCAGAATTCTGGCATTCTCCACTAGATTTAAACATCTGAGAGCCATCTACAGAATTATGTTTTGTTCCCTAGGCCTGATGGAGTGACAGGCGCAACTCCTCAAGGACATGCACAGTGACCATGATTTTCCCAAATTCTGGGGCAAAGGTTTCATGAAATTCAAAATTAGGATGACAGACAAACACTCTGCTCTTCTCAGGGCACCTGATAAAGCTGAGATGGCAGCACTCTTTCTGAACAATCAGGTAGAAGATCCACCATCTCCAAGTGTCAAGGCACCATGCAAACCTGCAATACACATGTGTTCGCCCAGTCTCTTAGTCTGAGAAGATGTCTTTCATCTAGACCTCAACTTCTAATGTCTGCACTTGAAGTGACTTTTCCTTCAATCTGTCCCTTTTCTCTCCCTTGTAGTCAAGGCTGGCAGTGGTTCTGTTTATATAGATTTCACAAAAATTCTTGTCGATTTTGCATGTAGTTCTCAGGGGTCCAATCCATCAAATAGCAGGACTCTCTGCAGTTTCCTCCAGGATAACTGCGCCTCCAATCCTGACTTGCAATGAAATGGCTGACTGGATCCATGTTCAGTTAAACCTCCACAGAGCACTATTCTCTGGAGATTCACATTTCAGAAGCAGATTTTTCCAAACCATAGTATCTGGATTCATTGTACCCAGGAGTTCAGTTCTTAGCTTGTCCCTTTTCTCTTGCATTTTCCTAATGCTTGGAGAAACCAAGCAGCGCTTCCCAAATTTAGTTTGGAAATCCCTTAAGCTAAATGTCCAAATTTATTCACAAAATCTGCATTTAACTTACCAACTTTTTTGCTACTTTAAAATAAGGGTTGCTTTTCTTCCATTTCCCAATAACATGTTGTTTCAGTTTGCTAAAACTGCCAGAATGCAATATACCAGAAATTGATTGAATTTATAAAGATAACTTATGAAGTTACAAGTTTACCATTCTAAGGCCCTTAAAACATCCAAATTCAAGCACCAACAATAGGATACCTTCTGGGAAGAAAAGCAGTCAGCGTCGAGAAGACCATCTCTCAGCATGAAAGGTACCTGGCTGGCATCTGCTTGTCTTTGCTCCCAGTTCATTGATTTCAGCTTCTGATTCCTGTGGCTTTATTTCTCTAAGTGCCTGTGGGTTCTTTCTCATCTTTCTGGGGAAAACTCTTGATTTTATTTCTTAACTTAGCATCTCTGAATGACTATCTGGTTTCATGTCCCTGCTCTCTGTGTCGGCTCTCCAAGCATCTCCATCTCTGAGCTCTCTGTCTCTGCTATTTAAGGACTCCAATAAGCTAATTAAGACTCGAATGGGCAGGGTCACATTTCCATGTGTCGAAAGGTCCCACCTACAATTGGGTGGGTCAAATCTTCATGGAAACAACCTAGTCAAAAGATCCCACCCAAACAATAAGTCTGTCCCCACAATATTGGATTAAGATTAAAAGACCATGGCTTTTTTGAGATACATAAGTTTCAAGCCAGCAAACACATTCATCATTTTCTTCTAAGTCCTTCTCTGAATATCTTTAGCAACCATATTTCAACAAATCGTCTTTTCAAAGCAGTAGGGGCCTTTTCTAACAAGCACTGTACAATTCTTCCAGCCTCTGCTTATTACCCAATCCAAGGTCATTTCCATATATGAAAATACACTGCTGTATTTTCAATAGCAGCAGCCCACTTTCCTGGTACCAAAATCTGCTTTAGTTTCCTGAGCTGCTTAAAGTAATACCATGAAATAAGGTAGATAAAGCGATGAGAATTTATTAGCTTACAGTTTTGAAGGTGGGAAAATTTCCAATTCAAGGCATAATCAAGATGTTTTCCTCCTGAAGACCGGGTGAAAGCCTTATCTCATCACCATAGATTTTTCATATCCTTTATACATACAATGTACATCACCCTCTTCAAGGATCTCCCAGAATCTCATCCCATTATGCATCAGCTCAAAGTCTAAAATCTTAAAATTTAAATCAGTTCTTGGTGAAGATAAATCTCCTTGGTGAAAGTAATTAAATATATCTCCTGGGTCACAATTCCTTTCAAAATTTTGTATCTGTGAAACTAAAGAGGCAAGTTTTCTTCCCCAACATGTTATACAATGGTGAAACAGGTATATTATATAAGCTATAAACATTGCAGTTAAAAAAAGTAGGAAATAAGGGATAAACAGAAGCTAGTGTTTAATAGCAGCTCAGAAATCCATGTAGGAAAGTATTGGAAGTTTCTTGATTAAATTTCAAGGCCTAAGAGTAATTCCCTCTGTCCCTCTGGTTTCTTGGTTTAATCCTCTGAATCATTCTTCCTTTTCACTGAAAGTAGAATATATTTGCAGCTGAATAGTTAAAAGTCTACTTCCCGATAGAAGAATTTGGGGGGGTTGGTGGCCTCCTTTCCTTTTGTAGTTTCTCTGATCCTTTCAGTTCAGTTGATAATATTTTGCTGAGATACTTTTCTCTAGAATCTTATGGTCTTCTATAGATTTCAATACAGTCACTCTATTCAACAAAAGTCACATGTACAGATTTTCCTCCTTTACTTCCTGTTCAGGTGGCTGAGGCCCTCAAGCTTCCTCAGCACCTTATGATCAAATTGAAAGGGTCTTTTAGAAACACTCTTAACTCCTCTAGGGCCCTTTTTATGGCTGAATACTCTGGTCTTTTGATCTTTCTCAGACTGAAACAAAGGTTGTATGGTCTCAGACTCAGTTGTTTTTTTATTTTTTCTTATACCACACTTTGGAAGCCATTTCTGAATCTTATTATCCTTTGTCATCTGGAGACACTGAGAAATGTTAAAATCATAATGCATGGATTATCATTTTAAATAATACTCCCTCAATTTATCCTCTCTTTTCACAATTTACTATAAGCAGCAAGAGAAAACCTAGGTGACATCGTCAATACTCTTCTTGGAAAACACCTTTGCCAGATAAACAAGTTCATCCCTTACAAGTTTTGCTGTCCACATAACTGCAGTAAAATATTTTGCCAAGTTTTCTACTATCATCTAACAAGGATCTCAATTTCTTCCAATTTCCAAAAACATGTTCCTCACTTACTTTTGAGATGTCACTGACAGCATCCTTAAAGTTCACACTTCTGCTAATAGTTTGTCGAGGCAATTTAAAGTTTCTCTATAATGTTCCTCAAAATTCCTTCAATCTCTGTCATTAACCAATTCCAGTATTACTCCTACATTTTTAGATATTTGTTAGCAGCAGTTTGCTTCCAGATGCTAAAATCTGTATTAGATTTATATTATTGCAAAATAATTTACCACAAATGTAGTAGTTTAAAGTTGCAGATATTTGCTATCTCATAATTTCTGTGAGTCAGAAGTCCAGGCATATCTTATTTTGGTCCTCTACTTAGGATCTCACAAAGCTGCACTCAGGATATAGGGTAATGTTGGATTATCATCTAGAGGCCTGACTAAGGAAGGATCCACTTACCACTTCTGTGGTTGTTGCCAATCTTCTGTTGCTTTTGAGTGTGCTTCATGGCAAACACATTACTCATTCCCTCACTTCATTTAGATCTCTACTCAAATATTACATTATTTGAAAAGGTTTCCAACTACCCCATCAAAAACAGTACATCCTGTTGGTTCTCATCCATACTTTCTGATGTTTTCATTCATAGTACTTACCACTCTTTGCCATCATGTGTGTATTAATTTTTATAATTGTCCAGGCAGTTTAAGTTTCAAAGGGCAGGGCTTTATTATTGCTTTGGTGTGTTTATATACTGCTTTTTACTTTATACCTAAGAGGATGACTCTCACATACTATGTTCACAAAAAATATTTACTTATTAAATGAATTAGTAGCAAATCAGTTTCCTGAGGTCTAATTAATGAATAACTAGTCAAAAATTGCAGTAAGAAAATATAGAATAATTTAAAATGAACGTGTTCTGCATGAAAACTCATGCAATTTGACTAATGTTCTATTTGGAGGAAAATTAATAAAATAAATACTATTATTTATGAGTACTTTAATAGTACTATGTTAAAGCATTACAAAAATTGATGTGGGGTGGGCCACGGTGGCTCAGCAGACAAGAATGCTTGTCTGTCATGCCAGAGGACCCGGGTTTGATTCCCGGTGCTTGCCCATGTTAAAAAAAAAAAAATGATGTGTAAATGAAAAAGGGACATAAATAATTATAAATTAACACTTAAAATGCTTCTGCATTTTAGAAAGACATATTTGCTTTCTATAAAGTATTTCAACTCAAAGTAAATACACAATCCTTTAGCAAAGGAAATCAACTGTTTTTGCACTGTCATTTTTTTAAAATTCTCCCTCTTTTAGCACTCTAACATATACACATGAATAGTAAAGAATCTGGGAAAAATATTTACAGTGGTCCTCACTTAGTGGCTAGACTTTGGATTCATTTTAAATTGTTTATGGTTTTTGACATTTAAAATTTTTGTATGAATTAGCATACATTAAAAATTAGTAATGGTTAAAAACATTGAAATACCCAAGTTTCCTTCATGTTGCACTTACTTTCAGTATGACCAATGTATGAGTTAAAAAATAGATGTGCGACTTCCGGAGAAGATGGTGGCTTAGTAAGACGTGCGGGTCTTAGTTCCTCCTCCAGAAAAGCAACTAAAGAAACAGAAACAATATGAAACAGCTCCCGGAGTCACGACAGAGACCAAAAAGACAGCGTACCCCATTCTGGAACGGCTGAACGGGCAGGGAGAATCTGCTGCGGTGAGATACCCGAGGGGCGCACGTTTTCCTGGCCGGGGTGGCTGGCAACTAGGGTCCCCTCCACGCACGTGGCTCCCCGGTCTGACTGGGAACATTGGATAGCGGGGCCCTCCCGTCACGCTTGGTGTCTCGGGCCAGCTGGGCAATTTGGACTGGCACTCCCCCAAACCGCGGCCAGCGACCCCCGCCTCCATGCACGGTTTCCGGGGTCGACTGCCCCGCAGACAAACGACCGCCATGAGTGCCACCTACTGGGCAGGAAAAGAAAAACAGAGCCCAGAGATTCCACAGAAAAACCTTTCAACCAGCTGGGTCCCACACCCAGGGAAATCTGATCAAATGCCCAGACACCAGCAGAAAATAATGGATGACGCTCGGAAAATTGAAGATATGGCCCAGTCAAAGGAACAAACCAATAGTTCAAATGAGATACAGGAGCTGAGACAACTAATGCTGAATATACGAACAGAAATGGAAAAACTCTTCAAAAACCAAATCAATAAATTGAGGGAGGACATGAAGAAGACATGGGCTGAACAAAAAGAAGAAATAGAAAATCTGAAAAAACAAATCACAGAACTTGTGGGAGTGAAGGACAAAGAAGAAAAAATGGAAAAAACAATGGATACCTACAATGGTAGATCTAAAGAGACAGAAGCTACAATTAGGGAACTGGAGGATGGAACATCTGAATTCCAAAAAGAAACAGAAACTATAGGGAAAAGAATGGAAAAACATGAGCAGGGGATCAGGGAACTGAAGGACAATATGAAGTACACAAATATACGTGTTGTGGGTGTCCCAGAAGGAGAAGAGAAGGGAAAAGGAGGAGAAAAACTAATGGACAAAATTATCACTGAAAATTTCCCAACTCTTATGAAAGACCTAAAATTACAGATCCAAGAAGTGCAGCACATCCCAAAGAGATTAGACCCAAATAGGCATTCTCCAAGACACTTACTAGCTAGAATGTCAAAGGTCAAAGAGAAAGAGAGGATCTTGAAAGCAGCAAGAGAAAAACAATCTGTCACATACAAGGGAAACCCAATAAGACTATGTGTAGATTTCTCAGCAGAAACCATGGAAGCTAGAAGACAGTGGGATGATATATTTAAATTACTAAAAGAGAAAAACTGCCAACCAAGACTCCTATATCCAGCAAAATTGTCCTTCAAAAATGAAGGAGAAATTAAAACATTTATAGACAAAAAGTCACTGAGAGAATTTGTGACCAAGAGACCAGCTCTGCAAGAAATACTAAAGGGAGCACTAGAGTCAGGTACGAAAAGACAGAAGAGAGAAGTATGGAGTAAAGTGTAGAAAGAAGGAAAATCAGATATGATATATATAATACAAAAGGCAAAATGGTAGAGGAAAATATTATCCAAACAGTAATAACACTAAAAGTTAATGGACTGAATTTCCCAATCAAAAGACATAGAATGGCAGAATGGATTAGGTATCTACTCAAAGGACTTAAGGGCAAAGACACAGACGGACATTTGCACACCAGTGTTTATAGCAGCATTATCTACAATTGCAAAGAGATGGAAACAGCCAAAATGTCCATCAACAGACGAGTGGCTAAACAAACTGTGGCGTATACCTACGATGGAATATTATGCAGCTTTAAGACAGACTAAACTTATGAAGCATGTAATAACATGGATGGACCTAGAGAACATTATGCTGAGTGAGCCTAGCCCAAAACTAAAGGACAAATACTGTATGGTCCCACTGATGTGAACCGACATTCGAGAATCAGCTTGGAATATATCATTGGTAACAGAGACCAGCAGGAGTTAGAAACAGGGTAAGATAATGGGTAATTGGAGCTGAAGGGATACAGACTGTGCAACAGGACTAGATACAAAAACTCAAAAATAGACAGCACAATAATACCTAAGTGTAATGTAACTAGGTTGGAACACTGAATGAAGCTGCACCTGAAATATGGTTTTTTGTTTGTTTGTTTGTGTGTTTGTATCTTTTGTTTTTGTTTTTTTCTTTTTCCTTTATATATATATATATATATATATATATATATATATATATATATATTATTAGTATTATTATTTTAATTCTCTTCTCTATATTAACATTCTGTATCTTTTTCTGCTGTTTTGCTAGTTCTTTTCCTAAATCGATGAAAATGTACTAAGAAATGATGATCATACATCTATGTGATGATACTAAGAATTACTGAGTGCATGTGTAGAATGGAATGATTTCTAAATGTTGTGTTAATTTCTTTTCTTTTTTTGATTAATAAAAAAAATAAAAAAAAATAGATGTGCTTTTGCATTTGTATGTGTGTGTGTATATAACCACTTCAGAACATCCTGAAACACTATAGGAGATAGAAGAGTGATTTCTGTATTTAATGAGATTATAGTAATTTTTGAACTATGAAAGTATAGATTCTGCCCAAAATTCTAAATTTATTTACTTAGATATCTGAGTATGAGATATTTAGTGTTAAAAAAAACTGAAGCAAACATTTAGAAACTCTTGACCAATAAAAAGTTGATTCATCTAACAATTAAATTAGTATTAGTCCTTTTCAGTGTTTGGAAGAAGCAATGACTTCAAAAATTTGGGTTTACTTACTGTGTAAATATAATTCTAGTTTCTGGATTGAGGAATTATTTTACATTCCTGGCCACATTAAACGTTTCTCATGACACAATTGTCAGTGAGTAGAAGGACATATCCAGTTTTGACTGTGACACTACCTTGTTGATCAACATTTGACAACTTAACTTGTCTAGTTTTAATTTTTTCCCCTTAAATAAGGAGATTGGATTGAATATGAACTATATTTCATTCCTGCCATATCATTATAGAGATTGATATACGTATTTTCATTTTGAAATAAGTCCCATTGGTCATAATTCTCGATGATCTATGTATTTTAAATTACTTTAATTGGAAACAGGAAAAAAAATTAAAATATTCTGGCATAGAGCTATATTGGTTTAAAATTTCATTTCTATATGGAATTAGGTCACTGGTTTTAGTGAGACATTTCAATATTTTGGATATTTCATCAACTTGGAATAAAATAGCAAATTGAAATAGCCTGGAAGGAATATTTTTAATTCTCAAGTACATTTAAACCACAATGAGTAGGAAAAGCATAGTAATAGTTTGAAAGAAGCAATGTTCTTTTGAAAGTTAGTCTCCTCAGGTAGAACACCACGTTATTACTAACTTTTCTAAGTGAAAATACAGAGAAGTTGATGGTAGACTTAGATTGAGAAAAGAAAAGTCTGGACAGTGAATCAATGAAAACTTTTACGTTTATGTCAATATATAATATCAGTGCAAGTGTGTCATAAAATTCTCAGTTTTGTAGCTTATGCATATTATGTAGGAAATTATACACCAAGTTGTTTATAAAAAAAATGGAGTGAAAATTTCACTTCAATCTAAGGAACTTATGTGACTTTGAGTAGTGAATTTCCGTATATAAGCTCTTATTTTAAATTTGTTATAATTAAATATTTTATACTAATAATGTATATATGATGATCTGAAAAAGTATTTTGTCATGATGTTTTTATAAAAGTAAAATAAAAAAATAATAGTGGAAACTTCTTTAAGATCACACATTCAAAGATTTAATTAACACATTGATATTATTAAGTCACAGATCATGAAATCCAAATAGATAGAATTTTAAAACTGATGAAGTATTTAGACTTAATCAAAATTATTAACAGCTTTATTTATTTTGAACAAATCTTTACATAGTATTTGTTATATGCCAGACATTGTTCGGAGGGCTCCACAACATTAGCTCATTTAATTTGCAAAATGAACATGGGTTGGGCTTGGTATTGCTATCATCTCCATTTGATAGGTTCAGATACCAAGATCTAGAGACTTTACCACGGTCTCATGGCTAATAAGTATAATATCGTTCATATGAATCCAGGCAATCTGTCTGCTCAGTCTGTGCTCTTAAACCACATGATAGGCACTTCTTTTACAGAAAATGAAAATGAAATTAAAAGAGACTATGGGAATTACCCCAAAACACATAGCAATGTAGTACAAATTCAGCATGAGCAAGATTCTCTTGGGTCACTTTAATGCCTAAGGACTTGGGAGAAAAAAAAGTAAATCAATTCATGAACATCAAACATTTTCCTGATATGAAGTGTCATCTGTATTGCTTTTTTTCCTTCTCATTCCATACTGCAGTTTTCTAGAAGTGGGAAATAAACACACACTTATTCCTTTAGCTGTGTTATCCAGTATGTGTGGAATTTTTTTTTTCTTATTTTTTTAAAAAAAGTCTTATTTTTTAAAAACAATATTCCATGATAATCTGAGCTAAAGAAAGAAGGGAACAGAGGAAGATGGTGAAATGAGAAGAGTTATATGAGGAAAGAGGAAGGAGAGGAGCAAGAAGAGAAAGAGCAGAAAAAGTGAAGCATACGAAATGAGAAATGTGAGGTATTGTATGTAAATATTGAAATAACTAACAAGGGGCACACATTTCTGGAAGAGTACCCCCCATGTGTATTTGCAAAACAGCAGCACAGAAAGCACTTATGAAGATTCCTTTTTAATTTTTAACGAAAACATTTCCTATTTTTGTTTTTTTTCTGACAGTATTGGCACCATAGATCAACAATAGCCAACACAAATTTTCAGTTGACAAAGACGAAGGTGTAAAATGATCCAGGGCTTTGTTCTCCCAGAGAATCTTTGATCAACTGTCAAAAACTTCCCTGTCATGGAGGAAGCACAGTAACCCATATGCACATACAGGACAGCCTGCATGTCAATGCCAATCTATCTTGTGGCAACCTAAAGATTGGATAAGGACAGTTTTCAATGGTATGCTCCCCCAGACCTTGTCCTGCACACAGATGCAGCTTTTGAAATCTAAATCAATGTGAAATATAATAGGCCACCAGTGAGGGATTAGTCTGTTTCAACAAGAGTAAAGAAGACATTAGCATTCCAGTAAATGGAGGAATTCCTTAGGCCATGATACCTGTTCAGAAAAAGGTGCAGGCTCAGAAAAGATGAATTTTGCCTAAAGCTGATCTTCTTGATAAGATGGCTAAACTCTAAAAGACAGCATCAGCCAACGCAGATAAATTTTCCAAGACTGTGAAAGGTGACTTTTTGCTTTGTTTTGTTTTGTCTTAGTTTACTTGTTTATGTTAAACACTCAAGGACATCGCTGTCATATCACTTGCTGAATACAAACACACACAAAAAACAGGCATCTCAGGGAATAAATCCCAGAGTTAACATGTTAAAATAATAAAATGTAGAATATATAACAAAAGATTACAAGACAAAGTAACAGGAAATAATGGCCCACCAAAGGAGCAAGATAAGCTTCAGATATATCAACAAAGACCAAATTTTGATAAAGAAAAAGACTTAAAAATTATCTTTAATATTCTCAAAGGAAAAGGGAAAACAAGAAGAAATAACTGAAGGATGTCAAGAAAATGATGAATGAATAATATGAGAATCCCAATAAGGAGATAGAAATTTTTAAAAGAAACAAAAAGAAATACTGGAGTTGAAGACTACAATAAATAAAATTAAAAAATCCCTAAAATGGTTCAGTAGCAGATTGGAACTAGCACTAGAAATAATCAGTGAACTTGAAAGTAGGACAATTGTCATGACTTAGGATGAAGATAAGAAAGAACGAATAAAAAGAAAACAGAGTCTAAGACACTTGTGGGACACTATGAAACATACCAGTATATGCATTGTGGGAGTTCCAGAAGGCAAAGAGAGAGAAAACAGGGAAGAAAGAATAATTCAGTGAAATAATAGCAGAAAAAAAAATTAGCAAAAGACATGAATATACAAAATTCGAGATCCCAACAAATCCCAACAAACAGAATGAGCTCAAGAAGAAATACTCACAGATAAATTTTAGTCAACATATTGAGTTCCAAGGACAAGAAGAGAGCTCTGAAAGCTTCAGCAGAAAAGAAATGGATTATGTATAAGTGGGCCCAATAAAATTAACTGCCAATTTCTCATCAAAAACCATAGAGGAAAGAAGCCAGTGAGGGAGAAACTAAGAAATTCAGAAAAAAAAAAAAATGGTTGAGGATAATCATCACTACTAAAACTACCTTTCAAAAAATGCTGAAAGAAATTCTTCAGACAGAAAGGAAAGGACACTAGATGTTGAATTAAGGTAGCTTAAATAAACATCTCTTGTAAAGTTAATCATATGGGTAATTTAAATGCCAATGCCATTGAATTGTAATTTTTGGTGTGTTAATCCACTTTTCACATATAACAGTCTCTAAAATGGAAATGTACAAAAAGTAATGAAAAATTTAAAGTTTTGGGCATACATTGTATGAAGTTAGGTTGATTACAAGTTGAATGAGATTATTATAGATTTAGGATTTTATTTTAATCTTCATGTTAACTACAAAGAAAATATTTGAAAATTATATACAAAAGAGAATCAAAGGAATTTGACATAATAGTATAAACATGCACGCAAAATAAATATAATAGGCATTAATGGAAGAATTGAGGACTAATGATGTTATAAGATTTCCAAAGACTAAATAACAAAATGGCAGAATAAAGTCCTACATTATCACTTGTTATTTTAAATGTGTATGCATTAAATTCTCCAGTTAAAGGGCAGAGGTTGGCAGAATTAATATGAAGGTATGACCCAACTGTACGTTATTTGTTTTTATATTCAAACACCCAAGCAGATTGAACATGAAAGAATGAAAAAATAAAATCCATGCAGATAGTTGTCAAAAGAGAGCTAGGGTTGTTATATTAAAGTAAGATAAAATAGGGCGGGTGATGGTCGTTCAGTGGCAGAGTTCTTGCCTGCCATGCCAGAGACCCGGGTTTGATTCCTGGTGCTTGCCCATGCAAAAAACAAACAAACAAACAAACAAAAAGAGGTAAAATAGACTTACAGACAAAAGTTGTTATAAGGGACAAATAACGTCACTCTCTACTGATAATAGAGTCAATTCAACAAGAAGATGTAACAATTGTAAATATATATGTACCTAATAGCAGACCCCCAAAATAGATGAAGAAAACATTGAAAGATTTGAAGATTTGAAAGGAGAAATAGACAGCCTTACAGTAATAGGAGACTTCAGTACACCACTTACATTAATGGACAGAACATCTAGACAGGAGATCAATAAGAAAATAGAAGATATAAATGATATTATAAAACAGCTACACCTAATTGGCATATATAGAACGTATCACCAACAACAACAGAAAATTCAGTCTTTCTCTAGTGCACATGGGTCATTCTTCAAGAGAGCCAATACATTAGGACACAAAACAATCACAATAAGTTTTAAAATATTGAAGTCTTACAATGTATCTTTAACAACGATGCTAGAAAACAATACCAGAGATAGAACTGGAAAATTCATGAATATGTGGAAATTAGGCAATACACTCTTAAACAGCCAAAGGAACAAAGAAATCACAAGGAAATTAGGAAATATCTTGAGGTGAATGAAAATCAAAACAATACATACCAAAAATTATGAGATTCAGTAAAGATAGTCTTGAGGGAAAAATGTATAAATCTAAATGCTTGTAATAAAATAAAACAAAGATCTCAAATCAGAAATCCAATTTCACACATGGAGGAATAAAAACAAAAGGAGAGTAGAATAAAGCTAGAGTAAGCAAATGTAGGAAACAAAGATTAGATCAGAAACAAATGAATCATACAGGTAAACCAAAACAATAAATAATCAACAAAACCATAAGTTTGTTCTTTCAAATGTCCAATAAAATTGATGGATTTTTAGCTAGACTAATGAACAGAAAAGAGAGAGGAAACAAATAGGTAAAATTAAAAATGAAGAGAGGACATTACCCCCATTATACATATAAAGCCCACAAAAATAAAATGGACAAGAGGATACCATGAACAATTGTAGCCACATGAGATAACCTAGATAAAATGGACACATTTCTAGAAATCCACAAGCTATCTACACTGACTCAAGAAGAAATAAAAGACCTCAAGAGAAGCATAAAAAGAGATTGAATTGGTCACCATAAAACTCTTATTAAAGGAAAGCTCAGAACCAGATGGCTTCAGTGGTGAAATTTAACAAATATTCCAAGAAGAATTAACATAAATATTGTTCAAATTCTCTCTAAAAATGAAAGAGAACATTCCACAATTTATTCAATGAGTCCTTCATCACCCTAATATCAAAGCCAGATAAAGATATAGAAAATAAAGTTCAGGCCATTATCTCCTATGATTAGATGCAAAAATGCTCAGTAAAATACTAGTGAACTAAAAAAGCATATTATGAAGCTACAGTGGTTAAAACAGCATGGCATAAAGACAGATATACTGACCATTGGAATCAAATTAAGAGTTCAGAAAAGACCATCTCAGCTGCTAATGATTGATCTTTGATAAAGCAGTCAAGCCAACCCAGGTGGGACAGAGAAGTTGCTTCAATAAATGCTGTTTGGAGAACTGGATATCTAGATGCAAAAGAATGAAAGAGAATTTATATCTCACACTCAATAAAAAATTAATTCAAAATGGATCAAAGACCTGAACATTAGCGTTAAGACCACAAAACTGTTACAAGAAAATATAGTGAAATATCTTATAAATCTAGTAATAGGGGTGGTTTCCTAGACCTTACACCCAAAGCACAAGCATTGAAAAAAAATAGATAAATTGGATTTCTTCAAAATTGAACAGTTTTTTGCACCAAAGAACTTTGTCAGGGAAGTAAAAAGGCAGCCTATACAATGTAGGTAATATTTGGAAACCACGTATCAGATAAGGATTTAGTATTCAGAATATATCAAGAGATTCTTCAAGTTAACAACAAAAAGACAAACAATCCAATTAAAAATGGGCAAAAGACATGAAGAGACACCTTTCATAAGAGGAAATACAAATGGCTAAAAGGCACATGAAAAGATGCTCAACTTCAGTGACTGTTAGGGTAATGCAAAACAAAACCACAATGAGATAGTAACTCACACCCATTAGAATGGCCATCATATATATATAAATTTAAAAAATGACAAGTGCTGCAGAGGTTGTGAAGAAAGAGGCACACTTGTCCATTTTTGGTGGGAAGGTAAAATAGTACAACCACTCTGGAAGGCAGTTTGGTGATTCTTCAGGAAGGTAAATATAGAATTGCCATATGATCCAGCAATCCCATCGCTAGGTATCTATTGAGAGGAACTGAAGGCAAGGACATAAATAGACATTTGCACACTGATGTTTATAGCAGTATTATTTATTATTGCCAAGAGATGAAGCAGCCCGAATATTCATCAGTGGAGAAGTGGCTAAACAAGCTGTGGTATATGCATATGATGGAATATTATGCAGCTGTAAAACAGAATAAAGTCATGAAGGCTGTAACAATGTGGATGAACTTTGAGGACAATATACTAAGTGAAATTAGCCAGAAACAAAAGGATAAATTTTTGGTGAACTTTGGTGAATTTATGGGTGACTTTTGACAATTAAACTCAAGAACACAGGTTATCAAGAGATAGAAATAGGGTACGGATTGGGCATTTGTTGTCGAAGGAAAACAGATACAGATTTTGCAACAGGACTGATTGTAAAAATTCAGAAATGGATAGCACAATGTTACATGATGGTAGCAAAATAATATAAGTACATGGAATTATTACTTGAAATAGTAATAGCTGAAATGTGTATGGTAGTGGGAGAAAAGCTGGGGGCATATATGAAACCAGAAGGAAAGGTAGAGGATGTGTTAGTCAGGGTTCTCTAGAGAAACAGAACCAACAGTAGAGATTTGTAAAACTGAGATTTATAAAGTGTCTCACACAACTGTGGGAATGAAAGAATCCAAAATTTGTAGGGTAGACTGTGAAGCAGCTGGCTGAAATGCAGGGTCTGGACAAATTTCACAAGAGAATCTTGCTGGCTGAAGAAACAGTGAAAAATTTGCTCTTCTTCCTTAAAAGCCTTCAGCTGATTGGATTGTTTCATTATGGGAGGCACATCTTTACTTGATTACAGATTTAATCAGCCACAGATACAATCAACTGACTGATGATTTAATACACCAGTTCTCTGGTTCATCATTCAGCCATGAATATCCTTGCAATGGTCAGGCCTGTGCTTGCCCAACAAGACAACTGGACATAATCACCTGCCAAGTTGACACCAAAACTTAGCCATTACAGTCCACCCCTTGTCAACTTGGCAGTTAGATGCATCACCTTCAAAAATCCTTAATTTCCAAGTAGAGCACAATAACAAACATATGTTTTGCTTAACAATATTTACCTTTCTTGCATACAACCAGAAATGCACTACATCTTTCAGAATAGGGTGCAAGTCTTTAGGTAACATTCACATCTTAAAATTCATGTCCTATAACTTAAATACTATAACATGAACAGTACAACTTATGTCATGATAAGAGGAGAAAAGATATTTGCTTGTGTAGAAATGCAAACATACTCTTAACAGGTCAAGGAGAAAATATTCATACAATCACAGTCCTTGTATCTGTAACTGGTCAATATTTTGTAGTTCATATTTATCATTTTCTTCTTCTACTCCCCATTCATTCTGTGGTTCATATTTATCACTACCTTCTTCTACTCCCATTCATTTTTCCTTTACCCTCAGAAAGCACTTCAGTTGGCCATGGTTCTTTGCCAGGTGGGGTGATCCAGATCTTCATTCCTGAAGTTTCTGAGCCACTAATAATCCTTCCTGGATTGGGTTGTTGTAGTTGTCCATTGACTTTAATCACAGGGCATGGCAGTACTAAGAGACACCCTAGGGGATCTCTTGTATTCCGTCAAAATGCTTCTTAACCTCCATTGTGTATTGCAGTTCTATTTTCCCCTGATAATCAAGATCAATCACCCCACACAGACCAGTAATCTCCCTTTATTCTTTTTGATTCAGTGTCATGAGAAGCCCAAAGTGGCCAGGTGGCAGTTTCATTTCCAGTTCAATGGAATCATTTTTGTATCTCCTCATAAGAGTACTCTTCCTTTTGTAACTAAGACTCATAGACCAGCAGATTTTAAGGTTTCAGGGACAGGAAGCAAAATTTTCCAAGTACATCACTAGGGTGATAATGAGTGGTGCCAGTCCCATTTCTAGCCCTTGATTTCTGGATCTGTGAATCCTGGCTATGGGAGAAACAGCACCATAGAGGGCATGCTGATTTAGAACATACAAAGCCTCCTGGAGAACATTACCCCAGCCCTGTAAGGTATTGCCACCTACTTGGCACCATAATTGGGTTTTCAAAAGACCATTTCATAGTTTTATCAACCCAACCATTTCTGGATGATGGGGAACATGGTAAGACCAGAGAATTCTACAAGCAAGTGCCCATTCCAGCACTTCATCTGCCTTGAAGTGGGTTCCTTGATCAGAATAAATGCTGTGTGGAATACCATTATAGTGGATAAGGCATTCGTAAGTCCATATATGGTAGTGTTTGCAGAAGCACTGCATGCAAGGGATGCAAACCTATATCTAGAATATGTGTCTATCCATTTAGAAAAATTTGCTGCCCCTTCCCTGGTGGAAGTGGCCCAGTGTAATCAACCTGTCAAACGGTGGCCAGCTTATCACCTTGGGAAATTGTGTCATATTAGGGACTAAGGTGGGTCTCAGTGGATGGCAGATTGACCAATTTTTGGCTTGGGGGGTCAAACAACATCCAACTCATAATAGGCAACTCAGGTCTTATGGTAACTTGGTGGCCCATGGTTCAGTGTTCAGTCTCTACTAAGACCCAGTAGTAGGCTAAAAGTTGTTTCTCAAATGGATAGTAGTTATTTGCAGTGGATAGTAAGGCTTTGCTCCAAAATCTTAAGGTTCTGCATTGTCATTCTTCCATAGAGGCCTGCCAAAGGCTCCATACAGCCTCCCTATTTGCCACTGACAATACCAATACCATTGGATCTGCTGACTCATATGACCCAAGTGACAGAGCAGCTTACACAGCCTCCTGGACATGTCATAAAGCCTTCTCTTATTCCAGTCCCCACTCAAAACTAGCAACTTTTCTGATTACTTGGTAAATAGGTCAGAGTAGCCCAACAAAATGAGGAATATGTTGTTCTCAAATCCAAAGAGGCCACCTAGGTGTTGTGCTTCTTTTATTGGCCATAGAAGAGGCAAGATGCAGCAGCTTATGCTTCACATTAGAAAGAAATATCTCAGCATACCCCAAACCACTCACTGGACACCTAGAAATTTCACTGAAGTGGAAGGCCCCTGTATTTTTGTTGGATTTATCTCCCATCCCCTGACACACAAATGTCTTACCAATAAGTCTAGAGTATTTGCTACTTCTTGCTCACTGGGCCCAATCAGCATGATCTCACCAATATAATGGACCAGTGTGATATCTGGTGGGAGGGAGAAATGATCAAGTTCCCTTTAGATTAGAGTGTGACATAGGGCTGGAGAATTGATATACCCCTAAGGCAGGGCTGTGAAGGTATATTGCTGGCCTTGCCAGCTGAATGCAAACTGTTTCAGGTGTTCTTACTGACAGTTATTGAGAGAAAAGCATTGGCCAGATCAACAGCTGAATACCAGTTACCAGGCGATGTGTTAATTTGCTCAAGCAGTTATACCACATCTAGAATAGCAGCTGCATTTGGAGTCACCATCTGGTTACGTTTATGATAATCCATTGTTATCCTTCAAGTCTCACCTGTTTTCTGCACAAGCCAAATAGGAAAATTAAATGAGGATGCAGTGGGAATCACCACCCCTGTACCCCTCAATTCCTTAAGAGTGGCAGTAATCTCAGGTGTCCCTTCAGGAATCCAGTGTTGTTTCTGATCCACATTTTGCTAGGTAGGGGTAATTCTAATGACCTCTACTTGGCCTTTCCTATCATGATCGCCCTCACTGCATGAGTCAGAGAACCAATGTAAAGATTCCACCAGCTGCTGAGTATGTAGATTCCAAGTATGTATTCTGGAAATGGGGAAATGACCACAGAATGGAGCTGGAGATGCACTGGACCCACTGTGAGATTGACCTGAGATTCCATCAATCCTCTGACCTCCATAAGCCCCTATTCTGACTGTTTTATCAGAGTGATGTTTTGAGTCTCTTGAAATTAGTGTCACTTTTGAACCAGTGCCTATAATCTCCAAAATATCTGATCATTTCTATTTCTCAGTGCACAGTGACTCTGGTAAAAAGTTTAGGTCTCCCTGAGGAAGGCTGAGAGGAAGGTTAATGGTATAAATTTTGGGTGATGTAACAGGGTCCTTGCACAAGGGTTCCTGCCCCTTCCCTCATTTGATGGGCTCTTGGTCTGTAAACTATCTCAATTCTGGCTATTAATTAAGGGGCTGTGACTCTCTGTTTTTGCAATTCAAGTTAGATTTCTGTTTATTTTAATCAGAATTCTTCTGCTGATAAAGCTCAATGAAGAATTTAGTAAACTGCCCATCTATTTTACATCTAGATACCCCATGATCTGCCAGGCAACACCACAAGTCTCTGGTAATCCTACCATTTTTACTCCTGCTTTGAGTCTGCCATCCATTATACTGACCATGCCCACCTTGTCTATGGTGATTAATTGTCACCACATGACTTTGGCCAACTCGGGATCTGATCATTCACATTGTATTTAAGGATTCCAGCTCAGAGACAGCAGTTCCCACAGTAATATCTGACTTACAGAGAAGGGTGACTACAGAGCTCTTCAGGGATGATGGAGCTGGCCTCCTGAATTTATTTCCCAAATTTCTGGTAGAAGATATGTCCTCTGGACATTCCTGGGTGTGTGAGCAGGTCTTCAATGATAAATATACTCTAACATTCCAAACTCTCTAAGCTTCTACATCCCTTCATCTACATCACACTCCGGCAGTTCTGGCATTTCAACTTCAGGTAATGTTGGCCACCTTTAGATCCATGTTTCAGCCAACCATCCAAACCAACTGTTAATTCCCTTTCTAGCCTCTTGAGCTACAACATTGCAGAATCTCTGCTTAGTGGGCCTATATCAATAAATTTAGCTTGTTACAGCTTTATATTCCTTCCACCATTATCCCACACTCTTAACATACATTCCTACCTATATTCCCCTGATTTCTGTCTATATAGATGAGAAAACTCATGTAGTTCTTTTGAAGTATAGCATACCTCCTCATGGAGGTACTTTGTACCTCGCCTTTGGGGGCCTGTTGGGATTTTAGTCTAGTTATAGATCTGGATAACTTAAAGAAATAGAAGTGTCTTTCAAGCCAATTACCTAAGGGCATTCCATTTCAATTTCATCTGGTCAAACAAGATTAGTCATTCCAGACTGAGGAGTCAGAGCTGTTCCCCAAGGGATGTGGTTATAAGGTTAGCAGACACTGAAAGGTTAATTTCATGAGGTGGGGTTTGAAAGGCAGACTTCTCTGAGGA
The DNA here is from genome assembly GCF_023851605.1 of Tamandua tetradactyla. Classification (NCBI taxonomy): domain Eukaryota; kingdom Metazoa; phylum Chordata; class Mammalia; order Pilosa; family Myrmecophagidae; genus Tamandua; species Tamandua tetradactyla. Next base: position 34,125,250 of record NC_135345.1, on the reverse strand, counting down.
AACTGGAGGCCAGGAAGATATTTTCTCAAGGCATGCTAGAGGTTAGGAAGCTCTTTCCTCAGGGCAGTCCATTATAGGTCTATCTAGCAAAGGACAGCAGATTCCAGGGATCCCGTCTCCCCATCACCATCATTATCAAGCATTATATAACCATCCCACATTTCAGGATCTTATTATTTTCTAATCGAAGCCATTACTTTAACAGCAGACACCCTGCAAGGTTGAGATTTTAGTTTATGCTGCAAATCTACTACTTGCAGAATGAGACTTTGTGTCCTTTTTTTTCAGAGATCTCAAGTCTACAACCACAGAAAATAAGATTTTCTTTCAGGTCACACATGAAAACTTTTACATCATTCATATAGCCCTCAAGTTTCAAATTTGAAGCTTTCAGCTTATCCCTTTCCCTCATCACTGTATCCAGTGTATATAACAACAACCAGCCTATATCATTTTACCTTTTATTTCCACAAACTCCATGAGGGTGTCAAAACATTGTCACCCAGAGACTTGCCTCATATAAGCACACTATGAGCAAAATTTAATGAGGATATTGTGAGTTTCTCTTTTGCCAATTCAATTCATGGACTATGAGTGCCTCTAAGTCTAGTCAGAGTAGAAAAAAATTTTAAAAACCCATTTTTTAAATTCTGTTTTTCAAGAACCACTCCATTCCTGATACCAAGCTGTGTTACTCAGGGTTCTCTAGAAAAATAGAACCAACAGGAGAGATATGTAAATATGAGATTTACAAAGGTGTCTCATGCAATTGTGGGAATAGAAAATTCCAAAATCTGTAGGGTAGGCTATTGAAATTGGTGGGTCCAATGAAGTATTTGCACAAATATTACAGGAGAGGCTCTCTGGCTGAAGAAACTGTGAAAGAGTTGTTCTTTTCCCTTAAAAGCCCTCAACCCAACTGATTGGATTATCTACTTGTGGGAGACATGCCTTATTTGATTTCAGGTGTAACTGGCCACAGATGCAATCAACTGACTGAAGATTTACTATACCAGCCTTCCAGTTTATCAAGCAGCCACAAAATATCATTGGCCAATTTAACACCAGAACCTAACTATCACAGAAGGTAAAGACTGAAATGGTATAATTTATGAATGCCTAGAGTAGATAATCATAGTGATTAAATGTACAAATATAAAAGTGTTTTGTATGATGGAGAACAACTGAATGTCAACATTGCAAGGTGTTGAAAATGGATGATATGCAGGAAAAAGTATAATCAATGCAAGCTAGGGTCTATAGTCAACAGTAACATTGTAGTATGTTTCCACTGAATGTAAAAAAGGCATTATACCATAACTGAATGTCATCAAGTGGTGGGTGTGGAGGAGGAGTATGGATTCTTTGTGGAAGAAAAGAAAATGTTTTCATATGGATTATTTTGGAGAAGGCATATCTTTTTACTTAGGTGGGATTGTATGATGTGTGATAAAGCTGTTTAAAAATTAACATAGAGAAATAAGTGTTAGAGAAAATGTTGAGAAAGCACTGTTAATAGGGAAGCTGAGAGGTGCAGCCCATCTAGAGGGCAACATGGTGGCTCACAGGAGGCTAGGAATGGGGGTTGCTGTATGATACTGCAACCCCGTTGCTAGGCATGTATCTGAATGAACTGAAAATGGGGACAGGAATGGACATTTTTCACACTGGAGTTTATGGTGGCACTGTTCAAGATTTGCAATGGATGGAGGTGGCCTAAGGCACAACAACTGAGGAATGGAAGGGACTATTGAGAGGCTGCAAGAAAGAATGAAGTTGTGAGGCATGCAACTAACTAGGTGAATGATACTTAAGGATGGTATGTTGAAAGAAATAGCAAAAAAAAGGCAAATATTATCATACCTCACTCATATGGACTAATTATAATGTATAAACTCAGAGAATTGAAGTTGAGACGTAGGCTATCAGGTTGGGGCTTATTGCAAAAGGTCCTAGACTGTAAGGTCTTACAATAGCCACATATATTCAAGAGTTGTATCTGTTAGTTCTAAATTCTGAATTTCTGAACTATTAGAGTATAACCTTGTTGTTCCCTGAAACAAATATTAGAAGTACCTGAAGTACTGAACTATTAGAGTATAACCTTGTTGTTCCCTGAAATATGTACGTGACACCTGAGACTGAGTTAGAGCACTGAAGTTATGGAAGTCAGCATTACCACATACAGCAGCTGTTAAAAGTGTTGAAAAAGTGATCATACTTCAACTAGAGATAGGAATGAAGCTTATTTGGATAGGACAAAAGTAAATCAGAACACAGGGTAAAGGATGCTACGGTCCATATTTTAAAACTTCAACTTGTGAGATCAAAGGAAGGGATGTTTATTTGGTGCAAAATTTATATTTTGGGAAGCATATTATCTAATTTAACTTGTATGATCAGTTTATTTGAATATCATAATTACATGGAATCTTGACTAGGGCATGAGATTCTGTTGGTTTGTATAGGTTAGTGTGATGCTACAATATAGCCCAGAATAATTTGGACAGAGAATAAAAAGTATTTGCAAAGTCCTTTTAGGGGAATGGGGAGAAAGGAGGAAATATTCAATTTTCCCAATACAAGCAGTTGGGACAACCAATTCAATTGGCTGAACCCTCGATCTTGGGGTTCACCTTTAAGAAACTTGTTCCTGCAAAGGAGAAGTTAAGCCTACTTATAATTATGCCTAAGAGTCATTCCCAGAGAACCTCTTTTGTTGCTCAGATGTGGTCCCTCCCTCTAAGACAACCTGACAGGTGAACTCACTGCCCTCCCTCCTATGCAGGGTATAATCTGCCTGGCAATGTGAGACAGGACTCCTGGGATGGCCCCAGGAACTGGCATCGTGTGATTAAGAAAAACTTCCTGACCAAAAGGGGAAAGATAAATGAAACAAAAAGCTTCAGTGGCTGAGAGATTTCACACAGAATCGAGAGGTTATACTTGAGGTTCTTCTTATGCATTATATGAATATTCCTTTTTTGGTTTGTGGTGTATTGGAATGGCTGCAGGGAAGTTTCTGAAACTGTTGAGCTTTCTTCCAGTAGACCTGATTATTGAAGATGATTAAATAACTATATAGCTTTTATTATATGACCATGTGATTGTGAAAACCTTTTGTTTGATGCTCCTTTCATCCAGGGTATGGACAGATGAGTAAAATTAAGGAAAAATAATAGGGGATATAAAGGATAAAAAAAACAGTAGATTGAAATTCTAGTAGTCAATGAGAAGGAGGGGTTAGAAGTTTGAGGTGTATGACTTTTTACTTTTTGATTCTTTTTGGAATGAGGCAAATATTCCAGAAATGATTACTGTGATGAATGTATAACTATGCCATGATATTGCAAGCCATGGATTGCATTGTGTGAAGATTTCTTAATAAAAAAATTTTTTAAAAAGAATAAAAGATTGCTATGAATAAAAAAATAAATAAACCAGATGTCTTGTTTATTATCTCATCAGCACATCGATTGCATCCATGCTGATTACTTCTACATTTTGCCAAGGGGAGTGTCTCCTGCCATTAGTGACATTTATTCTAATCAGCTGAAGGCTAGAAAGGAGAAATCAGGGGAATCTATCTCTCTGCTTCACCCAGCCTCTCCCTGGGGATTTATTAAGACCTTCATCAGAGCTGTCAGCTTGTGGCCTGCCCTATGGAATTTGAACTCATACATTCCCACAGTTGCAGAAGACACCTTTATAAAATCCCATATTTACTGATATCTTCTATTGGTTCTGTTTCCCTAGAGAACCCTGAGTAATGCAGATTTGTATGCAGAAAACTACAATATTGTAAGAAATCAAAACAGGATGAAATCGATGTAAATTTTGTATTCCTGTATTGGAAGACAATATTGCTATATCAATTCTACCCAAAGCAGTTTACAGATTCACTGAAATCCTAATCATAATTCTAATATTCTTGGCAGGAAAGGAAAAACCAATGTGCTGTTTTGAAAGTATTATGTATCCCAGAAAAGCCATGTTTTAATCCTGATCCAATCTTGTGGGAGCAACAGTTTCTTTTAATCCTGAGTCAATACCAGCATCTCCATGGAAATGTGACACACTCAATTGTGGGTGTGACTTTTGGTTAGATGGAGATATGACTCCACCCATTGCAGATAAGTCTGGATTTGTTTACTGGAATCCTTTAAAAGGGAAACATTTTGGAGAAACCTCAGAAATGACAAGTGACAGAAGTCTCAGAGCTGACAGAAAGAGCATACATAGATGCTTGAAGAACAGTTGCTTCTGAGAACAGAGACATGGATGTTTGGAGATGCTTGGAGCCCAGAAGCTGTCACCATGAGATGTTAAACAAGCCAGTACTTGGAGAGAGCCAAAGGAAACCAAGAGATGAAAGCCAGCCCCAGAAAAGCAAAGTGAGAAATCTCTACATGGACAGAGACTAAAAGCTGCAGACCCCAAAAGCTACAGACCCCAGGGGCAAGCAACCAGCAGATACCAGCCATGTGACTTCCCAGCTGACAGAGCTATTCCAGACCAACTGGCCTTTCTTAAGTGAAGGTAACCTCTTGTTGGTGCCTTAATTTGGACAATTTCACTTCTTTATAACTGTAAACTTGTAACATTAAATTCCTCTTTTTAAAAACCATTCCAGTTCTAGTATATCACATTTTGGCAAATTGCGAAGTAAGACCACCGATCTTCAAATGTATATGGAATGGTAAGAGTCCTGAATAGCCAAATTATCTTGAATAAAGAACAATGCTGGAGAAGTTACATTACACAATTTTAAAACTTATTACAAAGCTATACTAATCAAAACAATATTGTAATGGCACAACATTCCATATAGATCAATGAAATCAAATTAAGAATACAGAAATAAAATCTCACATCTATGACTTTTTTTATATTTTTAACTTTTTGCATGGGTAGGCACTGGGAATTGAACCCAGGTCTCTGGCATGACAGGCGAAAACTCTGCCTGCTGAGCCACCCTGGATGGTCCAATTATTTTTTGATAAGGGTGAAATTCAATACATTGGGGAAAGAATAATGTCCGCAACACAAGGAGCTGAGAAAACTGGATACCTATAAGCAAATGAATGAAGGTGGACCCCTACCTCGCACCATATACAGCAGTTAAAAATAATGGATCAAATACCTAAATGTTAGGATCTAAACTATAAATTAGTAGAAAAAATATAAGGAAACATTTTCATAACACTATATTAAGCAGTAATCTTTCAGCTTTTACATGACAAGCATGAACAACAAAGGAAAATACAGATCAGTGGAACTTAATCAAAATAAAAACTTTTGTACATCAAATGATGTTATAGGGAAAGGGTCTTATCACCCCTTACAGAATGGGATAAATTATTTGAAAACTACATATCTGATAGTGGGTTAATACCTAGAATATATAAAGAAATTCTACAATACCACAAGAAGCCAAACAACCCAATTTAAAAATGCAGAATCAAGCTGAATAGATGTTTCTCCAAAGAAGATATACAAATGATCAACAAGCACATAAATAGATGGTCAACTTCATTAGCCATTAGGGAAATATTAATTAAAACAAAAATGAGGTACCATTTCATACTCACTGGAACACCTACTATGAAAAGTAAGTAGTGTTGAAGAGAATGTGGAGAAATAGAAACACTCATTCATTGTTGGTGGAAATGTAAAATGATGCAGCCACAATGAAAAAAGTTTGGCTGTTCCTCAGAAAGTAATCTACAATATTGCCATTTAACCTTGCAATCTTATTTCCAGTTATACATCCTCCAAATTTGAAAGTGAGGAGTAGAACAGAAATAGACACACCAATATTCTTAGTGGCATTATTCAAAATTGCCAAAAGTGACCCAGCCCAGTTGTCCATCAAGAGATGAATAGATCAACAAAATATAGATGAGTTTTGAAGATAGATTGTTGAGTGAAATTAACCAGTCAGAAAAGACGAATAACGTATGCTCATATTTATATGATACAATTAAAATATACAAATACACAAATTCATAGAGTCAAAATTAGAATACAAGTTCCCAGGGGCCTGGGTGGGGTTATGGAATGGGTGTTGATGTTCAATTGCTTCTGATTTTCTGTTTGGGATGATGGGAAAGTTTTGCTAATGAATGGTGATCATGGCAGAAAAACATTGTGAATGTAATTAACCCCACTGAATTGTATATTTAAAAGTGGTTTTGTATACATCATCAGCATAATAAATTTTAAAAACCATTTAAAAAATGAAATCATACTGGAATACTATGGTCCCTTAATCTAATAGGTCTGATGTCTTAAGAAGAGGAAATTTGGACATTTGACACAGTGACACAGTGGAAAATAGCTAAGTGACAACAGATGCAGTGATTGAAGTGCTGCAGCTGAAAGATTGCTGTTGCTTGCTGTTTGAACAGAGCTCAAAGGATATTAAGGAATGATGAGAAAGAAAGAAAGGAAGAAGGAGAGAAAGAAAGACACAGACGGGCTCAGGGGGTCTGAAGCTTGAGTTTACTTCAGACAGACTTCAGACAATTTTATTCTTAACCAATCCTGGTTATATACCACAGGATGAAAATAGGCATGCATGCATTTCCTGAGGGAACAAAGTTCTTATCTTTCAGTGTTCTTCCTTCGTACTTAAAATAACAATTTGGGGTAAACAAACATTCTCTTCCTCCTAGACTGTCTTACATAAATCAGATAACATAAAGCAGCTTACTGTCGCCACCACCCTAATGCCATCTACTCCCAAGTAGTTCCGCAGGTTTTATGTTAATCCTATCTCCTACAGATTGCAAGCAAGCACCAGAAGTTAGAAGAGGCAAGGAAGAATTCTTTCCTACAGGATTCAGGGGGAGCATGGCCAGCCAACGCATTGCTTTAAGAATTGTAACCTCAATAACTATGAGATAATACATTCTATTGTTTGTAGACAAAAAAATTAATAATAATAGCTAACACAAACACTCCTAAAATTGGCAGTGTATCTATTTTAAATATTTTTATGCCAGCATTTTGTTAGGAAAGGCAATGGGATATGTAGCAAACTGCAGATATTTGGCTTCATTAGAAGGGATTCCAGACACTGCCATTTAATCCCTGCCAGTTGTTGTCATGCAGGAGTGCTGGTCTGATGGTGCAAAGACTCTGATTTTGACTTTCATGTGAAATTATCTAATGTGAAAATGTTGGCTTTCTTTTTCCACGGGTGGGATAAGCCAATTATATCCAAAGACCAGATTTAGACCACTTTTATTAGCTGCTTCCAACCTCTGTCATAAATCATCTCAGATCGATGTGTAGTTGTAGTTTTTCTGATTGGATAGGTGACCAAATGCTTCTATGAAAATTTATTTAAAACCGTCATAATCTTTTTCTTGGTGTAATAGCTTGAAGGTTCAGGAAATATAGTGCATCAGATGCATGGCAATTTCAGTACGTTTTTCATAACTGGAAAGTAGTCATATATATCTTATTTCTATGGTTTTAAAAATAGATCAAATCTGTTCTTGCTTAAAGGAATTACACTCTTGTGCACTCACATTTACCTAAATTAATATTTAAAGATGGAATAAATTGAAAATGAAATTGAATTAAGCTAAAGTATTATATTGCAATGTATGCTGATGGTTTGTAATTAATCAGATATGCAAATGTCAATCTATAAATGTAATAAGCTGTGCATACAAAATAGTTCAAATATAAAATGCTTAAGATCATATAACATGCAATGAGAATGAAGATGATGTGGCACAGAAAGATTTAAGCTCAATTACTTTATAAATATTGCAATAAAATGTAATTGCTTTTAGAGGGTTTTTGTGAAAAGAAACTGAGACTCTCATATGTGTCCTATATATTTGAACACATAAAAGCTCCATGATTCAGAAAGAAGTTCAGTGTCTTCCTAAGTAATAGAGTTAGTATCTGTTATTGGTATTGAATGGCTTATCTATAGTCTGTCCTGACATCTGGCTGTATTTACTATCTTCCTCTCTGCATAGACTTGTTCTGTTTAAATATTTCTTAAGTATGGTGGTGTGCTGTATTTAAGTCTCAAAAGAATTCTTCCTGGAGCACAAACCTCAAGTGCACTCTTTCCACTTAGCGTAAAGCTCCCTTGTTTTGGATGCTAAATTTTTTTTTAGCTCCCACCCCATATTTTTCTTCCCTCCCAAGTAAGACAAACTCAATGAAAAAGATTTTTTAGCAGAAGGAAAGATATGCCTTTCTTAACAGAGCTAGAAATATAAAGTTCGGAATGGAGCCTCCTTAGAATTTCTGCTGGCACTTTCTTGACTAAAATCATGACTAAAATAGGCCATATTACAGCGAACATAATGTGTGGCATGCTTTGGAATGTGGGCTTGAGTTTAAAAATCTGTGTATTGTGTACCAGGTCTTGTGCTACCAGCCATTATCTTATTTACCTCTTATAAGGCACAGTTTTTGTTTGTTTTGCATGGGCAGACACCAGGAAATGAACCCGGGTCTCTAGCATGGCAGGTGAGAACTCTGCTTGTTTTTTTTTACAATTGCAAGGCCCAGTTTTTTAATCAGTTACTTGTTTCTCCAAGTAAGGGCATTATGATCTTTTCATGTAGCACCAACAGTTTAGGGGATATTTGATTTTAGAATTAAGGACAATTCTATAGAGAACTTCATTTAATTTTATACAAAACTTGTAACCTTGTCCTTACTATTTTCATTTCACTTTGGGCTCTTGAAAACTTCATCATGGATCAGTATTTGAGAACTTCTGTTGTGTTAGATTAATTTTATTTAATTACATGTTTATTTAGTTACCTATAGTTCTTAACCCCTTCTGTTCTCATTAAAATAACTGTTTAGGATCTTATTGCATTTATTCTGTTATTAGAATAGTTATGAACAAGTCAGTTCTTTAGAATAGAAAATGAACATTAGCTTATGTTGAGTAAATCTAAGTAAATCTTTCCAGATTTATAGTTACTTGTAAGTTGAGCTTCAACCTCTAGCTATTGTTCTGTATAAGTGACACTGGTTTAAATGTTTTCACTGTTAACATATGGATTCAATCTCAAAGGCCCTGATCCTCACTATCATTGACTTGTTTGATATCAAGCAAAAACTGCATAGCTTTACCTGTATTTTATATTTTCTTCTATAGCAGATAATCTGTAGCATCCTTCCTTTCTTATTTGTAGCTACACTGTGAGGATTGAGATACTCTTTGGAAAACATTCTTAGGTTTTAGAAGGGTGATGTGGCAGGAGGGTTGATTTGTGGGCCTTTTAAATTCATTCCGGTTCTTTTTTTTTCTGAGAATGGAACTCTTTAAACTTGTTATTGCATTAGAAGATAAAGATTGTGAAGAAAACTCTAATAGACAGAAACGTTTCTGATATAACATAATATTTGTAGTTACATAATCTAGCTAGAATGTGAAAAGGGGTATCCACTTGAAAATGAGTCCTTTTTATTAAAAAAAAAAGGTTCAGATTAGGTTTTCCTTCTGTTGAAGTCCCTTATGTCAACCTCATCTTTTATTATCTACCTTTTCTATTTCCCTCCTTCCATTCTGTGTTCATGATATTTTTTTAAATTTATTTATTAATTAAAAAAAATTAAGAACAAACAAACAACTCTTTTGAGCCACCATGGGTTAATGATGAAAATATGATGCACAATGTGTTTAATTTTTTTTTTACCAAAGTCACAGAGATCCTTAATGCAAGTCATCATTCAGTCCCAATAGTAGTTGATCTAAGGTTCATACTGAAACCTCTATATTTGACTGACTCTCTATTTACACGTAAAGGTGGTAGTTCCCTCACTGAGGAAATGCAAGGTAAATAAAGTCACCATAGCACATTGTATGACACACAACATAATTTACAGATACTATTCCAAGCACTAGCAACTTAATACTATGAAGGAATGCAAGAGTGTGGAATCAGCTAAATTTTGTGAAATGATCTTAAAGCACAGAAGAGCTGAGTGAAATGAAAGATGAAATTAGGTTTATGTTTTAATTATGTTATATTTGCATATGGGGTAGGGTCTTTTAAACTCTTCAATGTTGGAAATCTGACCTAACGTTTCTGTGAAATACAGACTTTTTCAATTTATTTCAATTCCCTTCTTTCCCAATTGATTGAGGATAAAAGCCAACATATCTGAAACAATGAATCATTAGTGAGGTATTTCTTCTGTGAATAGAAATAGAAAGTAATTACCTCTGGGCAGTTAGGATTGCTCTTTCTCTTAGAGAAAATAATTCAGGCTGTTTGGTCATACCTGCTCAGAGCTTATTTGGAAGCAAGTTGTATCCAGAGGTATCCAAGCTACTCTGGGTTTTCTTAGAGGCTGGAAAGAAACATGCATAAGATCAGGTCTTTGAGAATTTTACAGTGTTTTTCTCTAGTAAAAAGGAAAAATATTTTTGACCTTCTCTCCCAGATTATTTGAATTTGAAATTACTGCTGAAAATCAAATATGTTTCTACTGATTTGCCATACATGGCAGGAGCACACGTGCTGGACATTACTCACACTAAAACAAACTCAAAGGTGTGTAAAACATAGTTTTAATCTTCAAGGAACTTGCAGAGATGGAAAGATAACCAGTATACATAGAAAGGACACACATGGAATTCTTTGATAATTTGGAGGGAGGAAAGAATAGATTCAGGTTACAGGATTTTGAAAGCTTTGGGAATGAAGAAATGACATTTAAATTACACTCTGGAAAGACCCTTCATTCTGTGAAAGACAAAGAACATCTATTCGAAGTTGTTAAAGGAAAACAAAATCAGGGTTCAGGGGCTTGAGGTATATAGACTTCTGACATTTTTTTCTTTGCAGAAAAGATAAAGTGGCAAAGGTCACAGGACCATCTACCATGGGCTTAAACTGCTACAGAGCAGACCCAGCATGTGTTATCACACTCAGGAAGGATGTCTAAAAGTATGTTTTTAGGAAGAAGCATAAAGTCAGTGGCTTCTGTACTTTAGGGAAAATTTTATGTGGCCATTAAGGTGTAATTGAGTCTACTATTGCCAAAAAAACAGAACCCCTTGAAGTATTATTAAAGAAAGCTACCTGACTAATCCACCAAACTAATACAAGATTCTGGTGACTTAAGTGGGTTGAACCAAGTAATCAGTGAACTTACATAATGGGATTTGCATGAGTCCTAATTTGGCCAGCATAGTATTTATGTTGCAATTTCTCCAAACTAGAAGGGTATAGACTTAGGTTTGTTTGTTTGCTTCCATAGCATATATATATATGGAAGCATATATTTATATATATATATATATAAACTCTTTTTATTTTTTTGCATGAGTAGGCACCAGGAATCAAACCTGGGTCTCCCGCCTGGCAGGTGAGAATTCTGCCTGCTGAGTCACTGTGGCCTGCCCTAAAACAATATTTTTATATTATTTGCCTGTTTAACATATTTTCTATATTGCTTCCTAATATTCTACCAGCTTTTTTCAAATTTTTGTCCCTCAAATGAATAGCCCTATACTGTCATAGGTGACATTATGATAATGCAGGAGGAGAATGGAAAATGGGGACAAGAGGAGGCTACAAGTGAATGGAAAAGCAGGAATCTAAACTCTACTGTGGTGGGCCTATTGGCAGTAAAGGAAAAAGTCTCAGGATAAGTCTGGGTGCCTTCTCAGGTTCTCCCCTGCACTTCATATTCTGCCTTTACCTTGGGTAACTGCTGTGTGACTGAATGCCTGTTTAAGTCAATTATTTTTGAACTCCCATCATGTTTCAGGAATTAGGCAGATGAATAATGTATGGTCTCTTCCCTCAAGTTGCACATAGTGCAATTTAAGGCAGGCAGACTTAACTAAAGGTGGCAATTTTAAGCAAGTGCAATGATATAGGTATGTACAACATACTTCTGTAGCCTTAAGGAAAGGGCTTAGGGAAATTTTCCTGGAGAGGGCATTACTTAAGCTGAGATGAAATATAGGATGACCCATCTCATTTTACTTCAAGTTAGTTTAATGATATGAAGCCACATTTGCATTTGTGAAAAAGCGTGTGTGAAATATTTATATTGCATATGTAGCTATGCGTGTATGTGCGTGTGTAATGTGTTATACACACATTATTCACAGTACTCTTAGAGTTTAATTGGAACATCAGGGAATGATGGAATAGCTTAAACTGGGTATTGTCTTGCATAATCGCCCCCATGCATTATTGTGGCAAGGAAAATCATGAGGATATAATTTTAAGACTTTTCCCACGCCTCTAAAGTTCTGTAAGGTTTATGTTTCACTTTTTGTCATCGTTAAATGGAGTTGAGTCTAGAGATGTGCTATCATGTGGTGTTTAATCTAGGCAGCACCCAACATGGTTTTTATGTTTTGTTTTGTTTTTGTTTTTTTAACATGGGCAGGCACTGGGAATCGAACCCTAGTCTCTAGCATAGCGGGCTAGAATTATGCCTGTTGAGCCACCATCGCACTGTCCCCACACGTTTTTGAAAGGTCCATATCACCCCATGGCCACTACCAAAGGGTTCAGAAGAAATCGTTACTTGAGCAACACTCGAGTACTCTTTGAAACAATTTAATGACAGAAGCGTCTAGGGAAAGAATAAGAGACACAGGAGGATTCACTTTTTTTTTTTTTTAAAGGAAAGACAGAGAGAAGGAAGGAAGGATAGAAGGATAGAAGGAAGGAAGGAAGGAAGAAAGGGAAACATTTCCAAACATTTTCTTGCTTTATTGTATTTTGTTTTTCCGTTTTTGTTACATGGGCTGGGGCCGGGAATCGAACCGAGGTCCTCCGGCATAGCAGGCAAGCACTTTGCCCGCTGAGCCACCGCGGCCCACCCAGGAGGATTCACTTTTAAAGACTGGAAGAGAGAATAATGTTTCCTGCTGTCCAAAGATGTACACTGTATTATCCCCAGAAACTATGAATATTTTATCTTTCTGTGGAAAAGAAAGTCATTGTAGATATGATTCAACTAAGGATCCTGAGATTGGAAGATGATTTGGGCAGACCGCTTATAATCAAGAGGATCTTTCTTAGAGGGATATGAAACGTCAAAGTCAATGAAAAAGGAAATGTGATGACAGAAGCAGAGTTTGGTTGATGAGTGAGGAAGGGACAATGAGTCGAGCAATGCAGGCAAGATCTAGAAATGTAATAGGCAAGGAAATGGATTATCCCCTGGAGCCTCCAGAAGGAAAGAGCCCTGTGGACATCTTTGCTCATTGCAGAATTCTGATCTCCAGAACTGTAAAATAAGAAATTAGTGCTGCCTTAAGCTAAATTTGTGATACATTTTTATGGCAGCAGTAGGAAATGAATGCAGACTATCATAACCATTATAGGAGAACAAGTCTCTAAACAGATACTATCAAATTAATCAATTCTTTATATCATATAATATATATTCTTTCAAAAATCTGCTTAGGAATCAATAGCACAATAACTGGTTAATCAATTAGCTACTATTTAAGAAAGCACATATAGTCTGGATGTTTCTTTGTGCATGTAATTTATGTATATCACAGATTATAATCTGTACTATCATTATTTTTTAATTTGAAATATAATATTCACTCTAAGTACTAAATTCATTTGCCACATCATTCAAGCATGCAGTACATATGTAAAACAGATTGTGTGGTTTATATGCATATTTTCAATGAATTTCTGTTCAATAACCAATGTCATGTAAAATAGTTAATGTTTGTTACAATTTATAGAGGTCCTTTTATGGCCAATATATTATTATAGCTTTGACATATTATTTCCATATCCTCTGTTTATTTTATGCAGACTAGAGATTATCATTCCTACTTTTTTTCTCGTTTGCTATTTAGAATCACTTTGTGCATCAATATTATTTATTTAACCAGGGTTCTCTGGATGTGGCACAAAATAGAGACAGTGGTTGGCTTCCTTTTAAGTCAGTCTTCTAATTTATGATAATTTAGATTTCTTATTTTTTTCTTCAATTACTTCTGGCCTTCATTTAATGATAGCAAATATTTTCCTTGCCTTTACTGCTCTTAAGCTACCCTTGGTCATTCCATGGCATCTTAAAGGAAGAAAGACCTTTGTTTTTTCTAAAAATATTCAAGGTATGTAACAAAGAAAGATGTGTATTTAGACAACGTTGAAATAGTTTTTTTTATATAGTGCATATAGACAGTGTGTTCTAAAGCTCTCAGCCATCTGGTGATTAACATATGGCATGCATAATAATCACAGCCACTCCTATGATTCGCAAACCAGGGCATGAAGACTGATTCTAGCTTGTTTCCATGATGATCACTTTTTCTGAATTGGAAATTGAAATGTGTCATCTGACAATTTTTTTTCTAATTGAAAATTTGTTATACATTTTCAAAAATAAAGATATTAACTCTCAAAAATCATGTTCACACTTACATAGCTCCTTAATTATACTGCCACGCTCTCCTTCCTCCTGCATAACCTCAGCTCTAAGCTCTACCTATGAAGACTCAGGCAGTCTATTTGTTCATGTACATATTGACAGTATCTAGCAAAATACCAAACATGGGAGAACTCGATTTTTGCTTGTAAAATAAATGAATTAAATCAGCTTCACTGTATGAAATGCTAATTTATAAAATAGAAGGGTGGGGGCTAAAAAATTAAGACAAAATGTACTTTAGGATTTAATGGCACGTTAATAGGTAATTTTTCAGCTACCACTTACTGAGCATACTTTTAAATCTATGGAAATTAATTGTTAACAGCTGGCACCTCTTCCATATCCATTAGGTAATAAACATGTGCAACTTTTACAGTATGATGAGAGCCTTTATCTACCATTTATCATTTATTTTTGTCAAAGTTTCAAATAAATCCTCTCATTTTACTTTAAAATAAAGAAAAAGCCCCTAAATTGAGTTAGACATTTTCATTATGCTCAAACTTAATTTATAAAACAAAGTGCTGTCTAGTTTGAAACAATATTATTCTTTATCTGACTAGTTTGAGTTACTGCCCCTCTCCCCAAAAGTTTTCATTTCATACTTTTTTTTTTTTTTTAGTATCCTGGCATTAGGAATTAGCCTTATATCTAATATTGCTATGTTTGATTATTGTTGATGATATAGTTGTTACTGGTGTATTGACGTTAATGGGAGTTGCTATCCCATATAGTCAGCTCAGCAACTTCAAAAGATAGTTGAATTTATCAGCTAGGCAGAGAACAAAAAAAAGGTAGCAATTATTGTTTCCCATTTTTTAGAAACCATAAACCATTTCACATCTGCATTTTTTTGTTTTAAACAGTTTCAAAATAGTAGAATTTCAGAGTCATTGGAAACTTACAGATTGATAGTTAAAGCTGTTTTGTCACAGAGGTGAAAATTTGGGACTTGAAAAAGTTGACACCTATAATCACTGATGCTTAGTTTAAAATCTTGTTTTCTCAATCTAAGTGTTACCTTAAAATTTCTTTGAAATAGCTAGTTTTGAATGAGACATTTAACACAAATTATGCTATGTTTTTCTCTTTTCTCTGAATTTTGCAAAGAATTTCAGTCATTTTGAAAAGACGTGATTGACAATGTTTGAAAAGCAAAGTACAGAAAATGGGAAGAAACTTTTGTAATATTTTTCTCTTAACTGCATTCTTTGTTACATGAAAACTTTAGCACACAAACTGAAGCTGATCTTTTGCTTTATATTTAATTATTCAACAGGCAGGATATTTTGATTGATTCTTTTCTCTATCTTATTTGAAAACAATAGGTATTTTTACTAGTGAGAGGAAAGCTGGTTTTAGCTGAAAAAAAGCAAAAATGTTTTACAACAGAGTTTGGTTTTCTATTTTATAAATCATAATGATGAAATGACATGTTTTTTTTTTTTTTGACTTGGATACTTTTCTTTATGAATAACCCCAGCCCAATGGATTATTATGATGATCAAGATGCTTTAATTACCTCTAAATATTTTTATTTAATTCAATTGTGGGGTGGGAAAGGGGTACAGGAATTACATTTAGGACAAATAAATCATACAAAACAATTTCCTTTAAGGCTTTGGAACCAATCAAAATGGAGGGTGAAGGAGGTGGATAGTTTATGTAATGTTCATTCACTTTGTCTAAGGGTAAATAATCTATTTTCTCTAAGTTTCTTTGCTCCCTCAATCTATATCCTGAATTTTTATTTTGTCAGTTTCATTTGTCATGAGGAAAAAAATCTCATTATAGTGTTTTCATATCAGTAATTTTCCCTTTGAAAACAAAACAGAGCAAAATAAAACAAAAAAGAGGTAAAGATGTATTTTATGCTGACATATAAGGAATATATATATTGTGTGTAAGGAATATTTAGTGATAAACATAAAGAATAGAGACACTAAACTATTAGAAATATGCATATTTTTTCCAGAGTAAAATATAATTAATTTTATCCCACCTCCCCAAAGAGACAATTTTAAGATTTAAATGTCTACACTTTAATGTAAACAAATAAAATGAAAGCTACATGGTCACGAGGAGACATGATGGCTGATAACCTATAATCATCAGTCTGCTATTTTAATGCTTTATTAAGTCTGTAATAATTTATGATAGGATGATATAACAAGTGCATCAGTTATTCCTTCGTTGATGTTTTCATTCATCAAATTTCCTCCTCAAGGTATAAAAACTATCTAGTTTTTGTTTTCCTTTAAAATTACCAGTAAACATCAACAACTGTAGTTTCACATAAGGTCAAGTCAGTTTGGGCAAAAACATTGAGAGGATAGTGGTTTCTATCTTCTAAGCCATTCTAAGTATTTCTAAATCCCAAATTCACCTAGTAATTCTGAAAACATCCAAACAGAATGTAAGAAAGCACTCTTACATGTCAACACAAGCAGGCCCAAAGAAACTAAAGATATGCTGAGAGTAAAAAATAGTTTTCTTGTGGGCAAGTAAGATTCTTCAAAAAATGCATAGTGTATTACCCATATTCTAATATGGTAAGAATTGGGAAAATAAAAAAGCAAGTTACAGTGAATTTGATTAATTTCAAAGCAAGCCAAACATATTTTGTTTAATAACATCAAGTCCATGTTTGTATCTTATTATAAAAAGTGATGATTCTAAACCCAAAGACCCTGCTAGATTATAGCTGGTTTGATTTAAATATAATTTTGGAAGTCAGCTTTTAAAATTATGTTAACATAAAGTATGCTAAAAGGCAGAGTTGTTTTGATGAAGTGTTTTATTAAATTAGAGTAGGTTAGGTATCCAAAGATTCTTTGAGATCATCTAGAAATTTCAAAATGAGAAATGTGATGTCCATTTTTGCTAATTAAAATACATATTAGCATAATTTCGGTTATAAAGAAAAGTTATAAAAATAATACAAAAAATTCCCATATGTTCTTTATCCAGTTTTCCGAAATGTTAACTTATTTCTACATTTACTTTACCCTTCATATGTTATCTTTGTGTATATCTGTTTATGCATCTGTGTGGATGCGTATGATTATTTTTCTGAAAAATTGGACAGCAAGCTGTAGACATAATAGCTCCTCTATCTCTTATAAGTCAGTGTCTATTTCCTTAAAAAAAACAACAGAGAGTCTACAATGTAAAAAAATATAATTATCAAAACCAGGAGATTTAATATAAATACAATATTATTAGTTAAGTCAATGGCCATATTCAGATTTTGCCATTTAAATATCCAAGATTACGTATCACATTTATTTGTCATATACCTTTAATTCCCTTTAATCTGAAGAGTTTGAGTCTTCTTTGTATTTCTAAAATTTATATTTTTGAGGAATTCAAGCTTGTTATTTTGTAGAATGTCCTTCAATTGGGGTTAATTAGATATTTTCTCATGTCTAGATTCAGGTTATGTACTATGGGGAAAGGAATACCAAACATACAAATGATGTTGTATCATTTGTTAACTTCATTTATTTATTTTTCAAAATTCTGAAAATGTGTAGACACTCTGTAGCAACCAACAGCTCTCCCTTCTCTCCTCCCCACAGTTCCCAGTAACACCTAATCTACTTTCCGTTTCTGTAAGTTTACTGTTCCTAGATGATTCATGTAAGTAGAATCATGCCTTCGTTTATAGTATTTTGAAGGTTTATCCATGTTGTAGATGGATGCTATCAGAGCTTCATTCCTTTTATAGCTAAATAATATTCTACTGTGTGTGTGTGTAACATTTTATTTCTCCATTCATTTATTGAACAAAGGTGTTTCCCTCTTGTGGCTAAGAACATTGGTTAAGAAATATCTGTTTGGATCCCAATTTTTCATTCCTTTGGTATATACCTAGGATTGGAATTACTGGGTGATATGATAATTTTATATTTAACTTTCTCCACTGTGTTTCACCCTTTTAAATTAATAAATATCCTTTGGAGATATATATGAAATGTGATTATGCTTTTCAAAATTTCAACCACTGTTTTTACCACCCACTGATGACTTATGACTGAATCAATTATTATCTTGATTGACAAACTACAATTTATTCTCCAATGCTATCCCTTCATCTACATTTATTAGTTGGTTTTAACCATATGAGATTTCTCTTCTTATCTGTCTTTCTATCTATTAATCTGCCTATCTAATTGTTCCATCCATACATTTATATCATTCTTGGATTTTTGAATAGTTATAATTCTTTACTAACATGATTTATATTGAGGCTCACAATTGTCGTAGATTTTACTGGTCTATGCTCCTTCAAGCCAGTTCCTGGTTCTTCAGAACCATCCCTACTATCTTTTTTAGCACTTCCCTATTTCCTGACACAATAGGATATTCAAATGTGACTTATTCTTTTTCAGTCTTATCTCTGATTTCAGGCATTTCTTCAAAAGTCTTCTTTCCTTTTCATGAAGAATGTTATTTAGAGAACTAGATAAGGGTACTAGATGTGTTCATTACTCCTGGTTTTTTGTTGCTTCTTGACTATCTTAACTGATAGAATTAGTCAATTATATATTGCACACATGTGCATGTGAGCACACACACATCTGTTTCTCTTTGTAGAGCTAACTACTCATGTATTCTAGAATTTAGGAATTCACAAGGATAGTCCCAATTCCTACCCGACATCACATGGTTTATTCAAATCTTCCCACTTTCCATGTTTTAACTCTCTTTTCTGATAGTGAAAAACCTGTTTCACATTATCAACATTGTATCTACTTATTTTCTGTCTTAATAGTTACAAGAAAAAAATGTAGTTTCAAAATTGCTAATATATGTCTCAGTGGGAAAGAAGCCTACTAACTAGACTTCAATATTTTTAGTTTCTTCTCAGCTTAGGATATATAGTTCAAATAATGTGTTCAAAAGTGACTTGGGATAGGAATTTTTGCCTACCCATATTTCAGTGGATGTTATTCATTTAAAAAGGAGGTAGAGATGCACCGGTGGTTCAGTGATAGAATGCTCACTTTCTATGTGAGAGACCCAGGTTGGATTACCAGACTGTGCACCTAAAAAAAGAAAAGAAAAAAAGAAAAAAGCAAATAGATTAACTTGCTCTCAATTTTATGGTTTTTGTCAAAACTTTATTATATTGATTTTTCTCTTTTGGTTCTTGAAATATTAACATGGTTCTTGTCAGGATTGTACAAAATAGGCAATTTTGAAGAAGTGCTCCTCTCCTTCATCAACCCACCCTTTCTCCCTATACCTTTTTCCTGACTCCCATCCTTGTAGTTAACCAATATCATGAATCTCTAATTTATCCTTCTGATATTTCTTTTTGCGTAAGTTGTTCAAGTTTGAATAACTGAGCCAGATTTAAACTCAGTTTTCCTGATACTCACTTCTACTATCTTTCCACTAAAGTAATTTATTTCAATAGATTGAAGGTTTCTATTTTTTCATTATTATGAAATAGAGAAAACATATGCATTTTTTGGATTGAAAGAACGGAGCTTATTTGGTAATTGATCAAGATTCTTATCTTTTCTGACATAATTTGAAAAAATGATATTATCGATTGTACAAAGTTCCTTGGGTGTTAAAATATGCTATGCAATTTGTTTAGCATGCCATACACAATGTTTGATATTTTCATAATTGATAGTTTTCATTATTTCTAAAACTAAGATCACTTCTCAGAATAACAATTACTGTTCTTCTACTTGCAAACATAAGTTATTATTGAAACCTTGAAATGTAGCTCATTTTTAGAGATGAGAAAGCTGAAGTTCAGAGAATTGTTTAAATACTTAAGGACACCATGTTAATATAAGAAGTAGGCCTGAAGAGTGAATTCCTTTCAATTTAGGGTACATTCCATTAAATCAGTTTTTACTCAATGTTTGGAATACTTACATGAGATCTTTTTATCTAAAACATTTTAACACCAGATGGAGAAAAATGAAAAATGAATTGACCATGGAAACATGAAAGATTATCATGAAAATATATACATATATATATATATACTCCCTTTTAAAAACCTATAAAAATTCTAGTTTTTATTCTGGAAGAAGAAGTGTTCCAAGAAGAGAGAATACAACTATACTTTAGAAGAAGAGAGGATAATAATTAGAAAAGAACTTCAGTGTGCATAACAATAGAGCCGTTTAGAAAATTTATATTTTGACATTTAGTAAAATCTTTCTTGTGATCAAATGCATTCATGCAATATGACAGTATAGTTAACATCCTATCTGAATGTATTATTTATTTCATTAGTGTATATTTTGCATCTTTATCTACATAGTAGATTCCAGAATGTAGAAATAACTACTTGCATGCACCATTGTTGATGCATCAAGAAACTTTTTACTTTAACTTTTGAAAGACTTTTACGAGAGGAGCAAGGTCACTTGAATCCCAACTGAGCTCTTACTAGTAAAAGCACTCATGTTAGCATCTGGCAATTTTTCTCAATTGAAAATCACAAAATAAAGTATGCAAAATAAAGTCCACAAATACATTCTGCCCTGGCCATTCAAATTTCAGTGATATATGTAGTAAGGTTGAAAAAATTCAGTCCATTTTGGAGCAGTTTTGAAGACTGAAGTAAGGTCATACCATTTCTCAATAGGAAAATTTCAGACCAAATTAGAAATAACAGCAGTTTATAAAACTGAAAGACTACAAAATTCTGTGTTTGGGTCAAAAGAAAAAAAAAAAACATTCAAATTAAAACACTGTAAAGACAATATTTTACCCAGTTATCTACTATGAGCATGTGCATATATAAGTGTGTACAAAAGAATTTCCTTAAGATTACAGAAGCTATATAATCAGCTTATTCAGTATCTTTGTCGTAGATCTTTAACCATGAATAAGAATGCTGCTTCGTTTCAGTGGACAGTAGTTCATTACTTCCCTCTTGTGCCACAATTTTTTTTAACACTGATTGCATATGTAGAGTCAGAAATATGCGTGATTATTAGAATAATTGATTACTCTGTGTTGGGAAACCAAAGAGGAGTTTCCAAAATTGAGGCTTAAGGAGGGAATGTCAGAATTTTTTTCTTCTAAGCAGTAAATAGCCAGGCAGAAGCTCTCTGAACCAATTATTTGGGGACCCAAGGAACAAGGGAGGGCATTACAAGGCCCAGGTCAGTAAGGAACAAAGTGTCTGAGCAAATGTGGACAGTGACTTTATTTTCAGTCTTGTGTCCTCTGTATTTGCCAGATCAAGAGCTGCATACCAGATACCAGGGGATGTATTGATTTGTTCAAGCAATGATACCACATCCGGAATAGCAGCTGCAATTGGAGTTACCACCTTGTTGAACGTATGATAATCCACTGTCATCCTCCAAGACCCATCTGTTTTCTGCACAGGCCAAATGGGAGAGTTGAATGGGGATGTGATCGAAATCACCACCCCTGCATCCTTCGAGTCCTTAAGAGTGGCAGTAATATCTGCAATCCCTCCAGGAATCTGGTATTGCTTCTGATTTACTATTTTGCTAGGTAGGGGAAGTTCTAGTGGCTCCCACTTGGCCTTTCCCACCATAGTAGCCCTCACTGAACAAGTTAGAGAGCCTACGTGGGGATTCTGCCAGTTGCTCAGTATGTGTATTCCAATTATACATTCTGGAACTGGGGAAATAACTACCACTGTGAAATGGACCTGAACTAAAACTCCATTGATCACCTGGCCTCCATAAGCCCCCACTCTGATTAGTGGACCAGAATGACATTTTGGGTCTCCTGGAATTAATGTCACTTCTGAAACAGTGTCTAATAATTCCCAAAATATCTGATCATTTCCATTTTCCCAATGCACAGTTACCCTGGTAAAAGGTGGTCAGTCTCCTTGGGGAAGGCTTGGAGGAAGATTAACAGTATAAAGTTGTGACAGTGTAACAGGGTACTCCCCCAAAGGGACCTGACCTTCCTTTCATTCAAGGGGCTCAGGGTCTGTAAACTGTTTCGAGTCTGGAAATTGGTTAAGGGGCCGTGACTCTGTGTTTTTGTAATTCAGGTTAGACTTCTGTCCACTTGACTTAGAAGTCTTTTGTTTATACAGCTCAAACAAGCATTTAGCAGACTGCCAATCTATTATACTTCTTGGTATCCCACGATTTAATAGTCAAAGTCACAAATCTCTGTGAGTGAGATTATTTTGACTCCTTTGAGTTTATTGTCTCTCATAATAGTCATGACCACCTTGTCTTTGGTGATTAAGTGCTGCCACCTGGCTTCTGCCAATTTAGGATCTAGTTATCCCCATTGTGTTTTAGGATTACAGCTCAGTGACAGCAGTCCTCACAGTAATATCTGACTTACAGAGAAGTGCAACTGCAGAGCTCTTCAGGAATGATGGCGCTAGTCTCATAAATTTGTTTCTTACTGTTCTGGTAACAGGTGCATCCTCCAGACATTCCTGGGGTGTAAGAGCAGGCTTTGCATGATAAATCCACTCTAACATTCCAATCTCCCTTAGCCTCTGGATCCCCTCATCTACATTATACCAGGGCAGTTCTGGCATTTCAACCTCAGGTAATGTTGGCCACCTTTTGATCCATGTTTCAACCAACCATCCAAACTAAGTGTTAATGCCTTTTATAACCCCTTGAGCTATAACATTAAATGCAGAATCTCTGCTTATTGGGCCTCTATCAATACATTCAGCTTGATCCAGCCTTATATTCCTCCCACCATTATCCCACACCCTTAAAATCCATTTCCACACATATTTCCTTGATTTCTGTCTATATAAATTGGAAAACTCACACAGTTCTTTTGGAGTATAATGTACCTCCTCACGTGTGATACTTTGTACCTCATCTTTAGGGGCTTGTTGGGACTTTAGTCTAGTTATAGTTTTGGAAGAAATGAGGGGTGGTGGGAATGGGTCATGAAAAGAATTTGAAATATCTTCCAAGCTATTTGCTTCAGGGCCTTCATTTGCAGTTTCATCTGATGAAACAGGATTAACCACTCTAGGGATAATCCCACCAGATGGAGGTTGGGTGGCCAACTCCTCAAGGCAGGCTGGAGGTGGGGTGGCTATGTCCTCAGGGCAGACTATTACAGGGTTATCTAGAGAAGATTTAGCATAACCTGGGATTTCAACCTCTTCTCCAACATCATTATCAATCCGTATGTCACCATCCTATTTTTCAGGGTCCCACTCCTTTCCAATCAACTCCCTCACTTTAACAAAAGTCACCATTTAAGATTGAGATTTCAGTTTACATTATAAAGTTGCTACTCTAACAATAAGATTCTGAGTCTGATTTTCAGAGATCTCAAGTCTATGGCTACAGGAACTAAGATTTGCCTTCAGGACATTCATAGAAAGTTCTATGTCTGTCACATCTGACAGTGCTTAAGCTTCTCATTTGAAGCCCTAAGACCAACCCTTTCACTCATTAATGTAGCCAGTGTATCTAACAATAAATCCCTTTCACTCATTAATGTAGCCAGTGTATCTAGCAACAAACAGGCAGCATCTCTATACCTTCTATTTCCACAAAACTCTGTAAAGGTGTCAAAAACATTATCCCCAAGAGCCTGGCTTTGTACAAGTGAAGCATTAGAGGAATCAAATGGTGATATTTTGACTATCTCTTCTGCCAACTCACTCCATTGGTTGGCAGTGTCATTCTGATTATGGGTAACAGAGTCTTTAGAACCTCTCAGTCCATTCAGAGTCCATTCAGAGTAGAAAAGCATTCATAGAAACCCATTTTTAAGATTCTGTTTCTTAAGAAGCACTTCTCATACCAAGTTGTATTAGGGTTCTCTAGAGAAACAGAATCAACAGGAAACGTTTGTAAGTATAAAATTTATGGGAAGTGTCTCACATAATCGTGGGAACATAGAGTCCAAAATCTGTAGGGCAGGCTGTGAACTGACAATTCTGATGGATGGTGTCGATGAACTCCACAAGAGAGGCTTGCTGTCCAAAACAGGAATAGAGCCTTTCTCTTCTAAATCATCCTTAAAAGGCTTCCGATTAGATTAAGCATCACTCATTAAAGAAGACACTCCCCTTGGCTGATTACAAATGGAATCAGCTGTGGATGCAGCTGATGTGATCATGATTTAATTCTATGAAATTCCTCATAGCAACAGACAGGCCAGTACTTGTTCAACCAGACAAACAAGTACCACCACCTGAGCAAGTTCACACATGAATCTGACCATGATAAAAGCTCCAACAAATTAAAAAATTGTACTCACAATTATGCATGTCACATTTCCATGGAAGTAATTGAATCAAAAGGTCCCACTCTTCAATATCATCAGGAATCAAAACATAAGCTTTTTCTGGCGTACATAACAATTTCAAACTAGTATAACATTCTGTGGAATATTATTCAGTAGTAAGAAAGAAGGAAGTCCTGAAGCACTCGACAACAAGGGTGAACCTTGAGGATATTATGTTTAGTGAAATATGTCAGACACGAAGGACAAATACTGTATAATCTCACTGATACGAACTAATTGTAATAGATAAATTCATAGACTTAAAATGCAGAATATAGATTACTATTATATATAATGAGCCTAAATGGGGGAGCAGTTGCTTAATAAGCACAGAATTTTTAATAGGTTGAATTAAAACATTTGGAAATGAATAGAGGTGACTGTAGAACATTATTGTGAGAATAATTAACAGTGCTGAATGGCAATGCATGTGGTGGAAAGGGGAAGTTTTAGAGTCATGAATGTCACCAGAAGGAATTTTGGAGGTTAAAACATGAGAATGTCTAACACAGTGAATGTCGTGGTGGACAGTGCCTGTGAATAACTGTACAGATATTAAAACATTCTTTCATGAAATAGAACAATCATTTACAGTAGTATTTTAATATTGTTTCAACAACAATAAGAGATTTATTACACCAATATGGATTAATAATAAGTGGGGGATAGGGGTAAAGAAGAATCTGGGTTTTCGTCTTTATTTTTATTTCCTTTCTGGAGTAATGATGATGTTCTAAAATTGATCATGGATCTGTATGCAAAACTACGTGATGTTAATATGAGGCAGTGATTGTGCACTTCAGATAGTTTGTATGGTGTATGAATATACCTTAATAAAATTGCAAAAATAAAAGTGCACTATGTTTTCCCAAGCTAGAGACTATGTCTACAGCATTAAGGAAACTGAGCAGAGAGTCCAGGATGGCCAGGTTTTTCTAGAGCAAGAGGCAAATTTGAAATTGCAAGCCAGTTTTGGCAAATTTTCCATCAAATGAGTCTACTTGCTTTTCATGTCTTTTCAATTTACATCATACATATAAATATTCATCCTATGAACAATTTTTTAACCAGAAGGAAAATATATTTAATAAATGCTCATCAAAGATTATTTTTATTTTTTCTGTTTTCATTGACTAACACAAGCAAGCAATGATTTGGCAGATTTGAAAAGCTTTCTGAAACCCACAGTCAGTGAAAAACTAAACGCTGCCCTGGGGCACATCTTTATGAAAACAATTAACATGATTTTTCCCCTAGAATTAGATTTTCCCATTTAATGAGAAATAATTCATGCAGATTCAATCAACCAAAATGTAACAGTGTTTGCATAGCTATTACCCTTAAATGCAATTTTAGACCTGGAGTAGAAATATCGTGAGTCAGGAAAATTTAACTTCCCACAGAACATTTTAAGAAGAGTAACTCTGAAAACTAAGTTAAAATCACTTTTGTTCTTGAACTGCACTTTGATCGTTAATTTGGAATCTTATCATAAGAAATCCAACATCCAAAGCACTATTGTGTGAGAAATGATATGAAAAGGAAATGATGCTACCTTATTTGAAGTGGATTATCAGTTGGCATATGGCATGAACTGTAAACAGTCCTCATTCTGAGTAGTTTCTTTTCCTCATCCTCCCCTTCCCCATGGGACTATTACATTAGTAGTTGCACTGTGCATGCAGGTTTAATAAACTGATTTTCCTTAGTGCCAAATTATTTTCTTGATAATGCTTCAGACTGAGGGGGACACATGCTAATTATTTTTGGACACTGCAGAGTATATAGGAAACATACTTTTAGGAAGTTCCAGTATGTTTCATCAATCTTTCTTTGTTGTCTTTCCCTCACTCACCAACTGATGAGGGAGAAATATGTTGCAGAAGGTTCTTTGCAGGGTGGATGGAAAAAGTGTGGCAAATATACATTTCAATTCTAGTTGCATCTCCTGCAAGTTCTGTGATTCCAATAATGCTCTACCTTTTGACTATCCACTTCCTTCTCATTCAAAATGGGGCATAATTATTGTCCATGACTTTTGTGAGACCTTTTTAAAGTAACACATAAGCCATACCCAACACATGTTTTTCAACAAATTAAGAAGAATAAGCTCAATTCCTTTTTCCCTTTTTAAAATATGACACTTGTCATTGCAAATAATCCTGGAAAATATATTGACAACGTTATCAAACTGTCAAGTTTCAAAATTTATTATATGCAATTGTTACATATATGATCTACCTACATTTATTCATAGTACTATGCTCATACTTTGTATGATAATAGAAGGCTACAGTTTTCATATGTTAGCTTTTGTGCTTTTCTTTGTCATATCTGTTTGATTACAAATCTGTAGGAAAACAGCCTGAAATCCTCAAGCTGGCTGAGAAGAGTTAGCCTGCTTTACACTATGCTGTTCTATAACTCTAAGGCAATAAAAATCTATGAGTACATCTAGGTTTATCTTCTTTGTTTATACTTATGCAACTTTACAACATATTTCTTGTATTTTTCCATTACAGTACAATAGTTGCTGAGGTCATCAGTCTTTACTGTTTCATTTTGCAACTATCCAAATTCTTCAGAATTTGAACATTTATATAAAGTATATAATATTTCTGTGATTGCTTGCTCTCATTTAATTCTACCTCTGCCAATGACCTTGAGCTATTCTTATCTCAGTCTATCTGTTTCCACATTTGTAATAGTATGATTGGGAAATGCTCTTTTCCCCTAAAGATAAATAAGTGTAGAAAACATTTCACATGTTGGAAAGACTGGTGATCAAAAAGTTAAATGCAAATCAAGCCTATATTTATTTCTATCACAGGATTTTGAGTCTGTTATGATTGTAGAAATGTTCGTGAAAATATGAGTTATAAGGTGGTAAACTAAGATGAAAATATCAAAGGATTCAAAGTCAAGGCTGTACACTTTATGGTCTCAATAATTATATTATTTATTTCAGAAATTGACTGCAAATGGGTTCTGTGCTCTACAGTTAGAATTGTAAAATTGCATACACATACTAATGCATATGTAACAGGGGAGAACTGAATGCAAGAGGGTAAACTATGTATTTAAACTAAATGAATGAAGGAATATGACCTTGGTTGTGTGAAGGGCTATCCGTAGTCCAAACAATATTCCTTTGTTTGTTTGTTTTGGCTTGGATTTACGCTTTATGAGTAAATTCCAACATATGTTGATTTGTGTTAGTATGTGTGTGTGAGTGTTGTACATATGTTGATTCTAATCTTCAAGGTAATGAAAATTACTTCTTAAAAAAATATCATTTTTATATAGCCAATATTTTCATAACTTCATCAGGCTATGGTCTCTAGTTCTCCATTTAAAATCAAAGTATTATGACTCATGCCACATCTATATAATTGCTAGTGATTAGTCCTCTATAAAGTAAGTCTACTATATCCAGGAGTTCCCTTAATGGTGTCTTATACCCACCATCATTTCCTTGAAGAACATTTCCCTCTTCCTATGTCACACCATCATTCACTTGCTATTGACAACACCCCACAAAGTCATTTGGTGAAACCTCCCTACTGATTATGTCTGTCATTAGGATGCCAGTGGCCATGCCAAGGGCACCGATTGCTTGTTCACAAGGTTCAGTTCTCTGGGTGTCCTGCAGTCACTGGAAGCTAGAAAGTGGTTTCTCTCAGAGACATATTTTGCCATATGTACACAGAAGCAGCTTTCGTTAGGACCAAAACTTCACCACATTGACGAAAAATATTTCTTTCAGTTTCTTATTCACTTTCTATTCATAGATATCTTGACTCAGCCCAACTGGATTAAATGAAGTCATCCTTCCAACTCACACTCAGTTCCCAGTTTTAGACATATAACTTCAACAGTGAAAATTTCATACAAATTAATATCTATAACAATTCGTTTTAGAAAAAAAATTGAGGAAGGATATTGGGACAGGAAGATGGTAGGCATTTTCCTGTTAATTGTTATTGGAATCTAACTCAAGTCATAACATTTCTGTTACCATTTGAAATAACAAAGCTATTATTCAATCAAAACAGTGATGTAAAATAACATATATAAGCTCCTTAAAAATGTTTTTGTTATTCATTAATATCTTCTTCAATGATAGAACATTTTGGTTTAAGGGAATTCTCTCTCTCTCTCTCTTTGAATACTTGCCAGCATAATTTTGCTTTCCAAACCTGAGCTTTCATCAGCTGTCTCTTTTAAGAGTGCTACTGTCTTCCAGGTAAACAAACTCATGGCTGAATATTCATCTTCACTAGATAGTTTATAAGTTTGGTCGATCTTTCAACCACACTACCACTAGCATCCATTTGTTTTACTTTCTTCTATAATCATTATTTGCATCTTAATTCAGGTATTAATTTAATTGAAAATGGTACTTCATTCCTCTAGCCTCTCTTTGTTTCAATAACCTTAAGTACTGCTGAAAAATTATTGTTAAGCAGGCTATTGACTTGTAGCATTTTAAGTTTTAGATGTTAGGATTCAGGTGCTAACAAGGCCTGTAATGTGTTCATTGAATCAAGGTTGCTAAAGCAGTAGAGACCGTGGTACATTAAGATGAGGTTACTGAAGTCACCCTTTATTTTGATAGTTGTTGATAGAGAAAGAATATGAGCCAGATTTCAGCCAGGTCAGTGAAAGAGCACTAACTTGGATGTCATTCCAGATAGGCTATTTATTCCATTCTCTACTGTTTACTATGCATTGAACCAATTCTCTAGATAGCTTACCGGCTGCCATATAGTAATGATCCTTCAGTGATATTTTGTGTATTATTTACTATTGCAATCTTATCACAACATTTATAACTATGCCATGAGTAGAGTATAATCTTATTTTCCTAAGGTTGCTATATCATGGTACCACAAACTGGGTGGCTTAAAACAATAGAAATTTATGTATCAGAATCCTGGAAGCCAGAAGTTCAAAATCAAGGTCTCAGTAGGTCCTTGATTCCCTTGAAGTCTGTAGGGTAGAATCTGCTCTAAGCCTCTCTCCTGACTCCTGGTGCTTGCTTGCTGGCCATCCACGGAATTCTCAGCCTCAGTGGTCACATGGCATTCTCCTCTCCATGTACAAATTTCCTCTTTTTTAAAAAGCACAAGCCACATTGATTTTAGAGCCCATATTATTCCAGTATGACTTCATTTTAACTTGCTTAATTCCATCTTTAACTAACTTTATTTTCAAATACTTCTGAGGTAATGGAGATGATAGGACTTAAACATATCTTTTGGGTGGGCAAAGTTCAATCCGTAACAAGTGTGTATGTAAAAGGTTTTTGTTGAGTGTAAAGCTTCTAAATGAATTATAAGTATGTAGATCATCTGCTCCACTCTGCTAATGTTTTAGATGAGAACATTGAGGCCAAGAAGAGGAATATAAGCACAAAGTCACCAGGCTATTGATAAATGAGGACTATAACTAGGTAGAGTATAAGTCTTGATTAGCCGGGAGAGTTTGGCTTTATTCCTATTATGGGAATGTAATCATGTACTCAGCAAAAGACATGTTCCAGTCTCAATCTGTATTCTTGTGGGTGTGAATCCATTTTTCAATAGGCCCTTGTAAGATGCTATTGTTAGAAAAGATATGGATTCATTTGTGAATAGGATACTTGAAGATTTTTTTTCTAGATGAGACCAAATAGAACCATCATGAGCCTTTATCTGTAAGACTCTGGGAGAAAGCAAGCTGCAGATAACTTGATCTTGGATTTCTAGCATCCAAGATGCTAGAAATGTGAGACAATAAATGAGACAATAAATGGCTTTTGGTTTCATCAACCATACTATTTTAAGTATAACTTTTATTTGATATAATTATGTTTGAAAATCACCTAAAGATTGTTGTTGAATCTATATGCATTAAGATACAGGTGAATTACAGTTAATCTGTAATTGTAGGTCTACACTAAATGAAGAAAAAAAGCAAGTTGAGGAAAACTGAGTGTGGAAAAAGAAAAAAAAGCAAATTTTACTGATAATATAATTTATGAAAAATTCTTAGACTGTTTAAAGATAGTGGAATTAATCCTTCAATTTAAAGTATTGGGCATCATATATTTAGTTAATTAATAATATGTGAGAGTTTTGTTTTGATCCTATGCAATTTTAAAAGCAGACATAACAGAAAATTTTACATATGCTTCTAGATCATTTGAATCAGAAAAAGCAATCCTGTTTTCAGTGTAAGGTAG
The DNA here is from genome assembly GCF_023851605.1 of Tamandua tetradactyla. NCBI lineage: Eukaryota > Metazoa > Chordata > Mammalia > Pilosa > Myrmecophagidae > Tamandua > Tamandua tetradactyla. The sequence continues at coordinate 34,094,349 of NC_135345.1, read as the reverse complement.
TGATTATTCACTCAGCTGGAACTCCTGACCCATGCTGAACGCAACTGAGCACTTTGAGTATACAAGTGTGTTAGTTTGCAAGCTGTTGGAATGTGATATACCAGAATTGGAATGGCTTTCTTTTATAAAGGGAATTTAATAAGTTACAAGTTTACAGTTATAATGAAGTGAAAGTATCCAAATTAAGGTACCAACAAGAGGTTACCTTCACTCAAGAAAAAGCAATGGGTCAGGAACCCTTTGCCAGCTGGAAAGTGACATGGCTGCCATCTGCTTTCAGCCTGTGTTCCTGTGAGGGTTCCTTACGTTGTTTCTCTGGGGCTGGATTTCATCGCTTGGCTTCCCTCCAGCTTCTAGCTTGCTTAACATCTCACAGTGACATCTACTGGGTTTCAAGCATCTGTGTTAGCTGTTCTCTGAACTTCCTGTTGGCCCTCTCTTGGCTCGAAGGTTTCTGTCATTTCCTGTTCTATCCAAAATGTTTTCTCTTTTAAAGGATTCCAGTAAACTAATCAAGACCCACATCGAACGGGTGAAGTAACATCTCCAACTAATCAAAAGTTTATACCCACAATTGAACATGTCACATCTCTGTGGAGATACGCTAATCAAAACCTTCCACTCTGCAATATGAATCAGGGTCAGACAAACCAGCGGCCTCCAGATTGAATCAGGATTAAAACATGGCTTTTCCAGTGATACATAATATTTTCAAACCAGCACAGCAGGTCTTCTATTTGCTTTTGAAAAAGCACTAATTCCAGTTACATAAAATGTCTACTCTTTTAGGACTCTTCTTTTTTATCTGCAATCACATCATAGCTTTGTCTGATAAAAAATTAAGAAAATGCATATAAATAACAACAAAATTTAATACACTACCAAAAAGCGAGAAACAATCATTGTTTTATTTTTAATAGTGAGTCCTTTCAGATATTCGCTCTCCAAGAGCATAATTTATGGAAGCAATGGATTCTCAAACTAGAGCACCTTTGTCATAGTTTTCTTAAGGTGCTATGACACATACTCCCAACAGGTTTTAGTTTAAACAATGGGAATTTATTGGCCCACAGCTTAAAGACTGGACAAATCCAAAATAAAGATAGATATTGGTAATGCTTGCTTTTGTCCAGCAATCTCTGGAATTCCTTGGTTTTTATTTCTGCTTCCCACCTGTGGTGGTTAGGGTCAGGCGTCAACTTGGCCAGGTGAAGATTCCTAGTTCTGTTTCCGCTGATGTGAGCTAATGGCATGTGAAGATCATCTGTTGCTGAATACATCTGCAGCTGGCTAGGGGAAGTGTCTGCTGCAATGAATGACGTTTAATTTAATTGGCTGGATGCTTAAATGAGAGAGCTTAATGCAGCACAGCCTAAGCAGCTCAACATACTCATCTTAGCACTAGCAGCTCAGCCCAGGCATTTGGAGATGCAGAAAGGAAGCATCCCCGGGGAAAAGCTGTTGGAACCCAGAAACCTGGAGAGAAGGCCAGCAGAGATGACCCTGTGCCTTCCCATGTAATAACAGAGAACCCCAGATGAAAGTTATCTGCCTTTCCTCTGAAGAATTATGAATTTTTAACTAAATACATCCTCTTTTATTAAAAGCCAATCTGTCTCTGGTGTGTTGCATTCTGGCAACTTTGGCAAACTAGAATGCCACCCATGTTGATCTCTTCATTATCATTATAAAATACTTGAAAACATAAAGTGTAAAGACATAAAATAAATGAATACAGAAGCAAATAACATTTCAGGTATAAAACTTACCTGCAATATTATAAACAATTATATAAACCATTATATTTTTAAACTCTAAGTGTTAAGACCCTATTCCTCTGACTTGGTCATGTATTGCACTCTCTATTTCTTTATCACTTTGTACTCATGGTCGTTATGACTGCCAATCATTTGCAAGCACCCTTATCCCACATGCCAGTCTCTTTTTTTTCTTTTGCTGTGGCAAATCTGAAAGCCAGGCAGAATAACCATTCCCATCTGTTTACATTCTCTGTGCATATACCTAAATAACTAAATATTGCTAGTAAATATGACAAAACCAGGCTAAGTTGCATGTTAAATTTCAAACTGAATTTACTTCACAGCATAGACCTAAAATAATCTCTCAGCACCACCTGAGAATCTGTTAGCCTAGCAAGTTCATTTTCTCACTCTTCAAGATGATGACTGCCGTCCTCAAAATTCCAACCCTCTCTCTTGCTAAAATAACTTAAGACAATGTCACACATTAGTCGTCAGTGATGAAAAACAAACGAACAAAAATGAAGAGGAAAATACTTCATCTTTCCCTCTATGAGTCTGCACAGAAACCCAGATCATCAATTAAATTCTCTGCTGTTCCTCCTGTTGCAATGAAAGAAATACCTTTGCTCTTCTCAAAGGTCAATACTGTATCTTGTTCTTTAGATGCTAGCTTCTCTGTTTCTCAAGGACTCTATTTCAACTTTGCTTATTCACCATCACCAATCACTCACACTCAGTTTGATCATTCTCAATGCCCAAACATACCATTTACTTATTTATTTATTTATTTTTTTCATTCAATCATTCATTGATTTTTGCCTTCATTAAAAGGCCTCTTTTAACCACAACTCTTTTAGATACTACTCCCTTAACCTGTCCAAAAAAATAAAAGGAAGAAACCCATTTTAAAAATATATATATATATCTACATAAAGATATTTGTTTCAAGGAACTGGCTTATGCAAATGTGATAAATCTGTAGCATGGCCCAGCAAGCTGTAAACTCCAGGGCCAGAGCTGATTACATCATCTTGAGGCAGAATTTCATCTTCAGAGACCTTAATTTTGCTGCTAAGGCTTTTCAATTGATTGGATGAGATCTACCTATATTATCCAAGTAACTCCCTTATGTAAAGCCATGCAATTGACAATGTTAAGCCATCTATAAAATGTCTTCACAGCAACACCAAGCTTAATATTTGACTAGATAACTGTTCACTAGAGCCTCACCACATTGATATACAAAACTAAGTACTGAAAAAGCTTATATTTGTTATTTTTATATTTTTGAATCCCATTCAGCCTTCACCTTTCCTAATCTGCTTTCTAAGATTAACATTCACAGAAACATCTTTTCTGAATTTCTGTCATCACCTATTTTTTTTTTTACCAAATAAACAGATATTTCTCATTCCTCTCCACAAGTCATCTTTCAGGATCATTCCATGCATCAATCATTGGATTTCTTTAAAATACTTTTTCTCTCTGAGCTTCTGTAACAAAATGTTCTCCAGCTTTACCTCTTTTTTTTGCTTTTGATTTTTTACATGTAATTTTATTGAGACATATTCATATACCATGCAATCCTTCCAAAGCATACAATCAGTGATTCACAGTATGATCACATAGCTGTGCATTCATCACCATGACCATGTTTAGAACATTGGTATTGCTCCAGAAAAAGAAATAAAAGTGAAAAAGAAAGCCCCAATTCTCCCATACTACTTACCTCTACCTCTTATAGAGCACAAGCATTGTAATTTACAAAATTTTAAGACTTGCAATAGAATTTAGCCAAGACAGTGTAGTATTGTCAGGGATGTATAAATATATCAGTGGAACAGAACAATGCAGCCAGAAGTAGAGCCATACAAATGCAGACAATTGACTTATTTATTTATTTATCTATTTATCTATTTATTTATTTATTTTCTATATAGTTACATAATCTTTATCAAAGATCAGGGCTACTGGATTGCATTTCAGCAAGTTGAGGCATTTTTTTCCTGGCTTTTCTAAATCACTAGACACTAAAAAGAAGCATCTCTATGGTGACTCAGTAGTCACAATCAATTGTTAAATCCTAATTTCTTAGTTACACCTTGTCATGGTCAGGTTCATGTGTCAACTTGGCCAAGTGGTGGTACCTGTTTGTCTGGTTGGGCAAGTGCTGTCCTGTCTATTGCAATGATGACATTTCATAGAATTAAATCTTGATCACATCAGCTGCATCCACAACTGATTCCATTTGTAATCAGACAAGGGGAGTGTCTTCTGCAATGAGTGAGGCTCAGTGTAATCATTGGAAGGCTTTTAAGTAGAATTCAGAAGAGACAGGTTCTCTTCCTGCTTTGGCTGGTGAGCCTCTCTTGTAGAGTTCATCCAGACCCTCCATCGGAATCGTCGGCTTCACAGTCTGCCCTGCAGATTTTGGACTCTGTGTTCCCACTGTCACATAAGATACTTTTATAAATTTTATATTTGCAAGTGTTCCCCGTTGATTCTGTTTCTTTAGAGAACCCTAATACACACTTCTTCTGTCTCATTTAATCGTTCTCGCAATCTTCACAGATATCTGAGCAAAGACCATTTTAACTTCTTTGTCTGGAAAGGGGTTTTGGTATTATGGAGTAGAGGAATGAAACTGGTTGATGTTCTTAGAGAGACTTATACCTCTGGGTTTCAGGATTTATCTGACATAGGATCAATCTGGAGGCCTTAAGTTTCTGAGAAAATAAACTTACTAAGAAAAACTTTTATAGGGAGTTAGATAGAGACCAGGGCACTCTTTATGCATTTCAAGAATAGTGTTGGTTGGGTCTTGGCATACCATGGTAGTCTGCAACATCTGGCAGAAGCTGGTATAGGTGTAACCTTCAGAATGACCTCTCAATTCTATATGAAATCTCTTAGCCACTGAAACTTAACTTAATTTCATTTATTTCCCCACCATTGATCAAGGGGGAATTTTCAATCCCATGGAGCCAGGGCCTGGCTCACTTCTTGGAGTCGTGTTCCACAATGCCAGACAGAAATATATACCTAGGAGTGATGTTCCTCGTATTGGGGAGGGCAATGAGTATATTTGGAGAGTTGGTTAAAGAGAAAGTCCACATCAGAGCAACAAAATAGGCTCTCTGGGGGTGACTCTTAGGCATAATTACATAGAAGCCTAACTTCACCATTGCAAAAATAAGTTTCATAAGGGCAACCCTCAAAATCGAGGATGTGTCTTGTCTCTAATGCCTAAGAAAATATCAGGAATTCCCCAGGTGGGGAATTTTAATTGTTTCCATATTATTTCCAGTCCTTCAAAGGGACTTTGTAGAGATGTTTTATTTTATACCCCAAATACTGTGGAATATATCCAAGCATTACATTTACCTGTACAGAATAGGAAGATTTTATTCCCTATTATAGGTTCCATATAATTAGGTTCTTTAAGTAAATTGATTCTCCTGATTTATTTTTTACCTCCCTTTGCCTTCTCTTTGATATTGGATTTCTGCATGTTAGATAGTCTTAAGACTTAATCCTACCCTTTCCATACCACATAAAAGCTTTCATCTATCAGAATTCCCCAAGTCTAACTTTTCTATGAGCCCCAGGTTTTTATAATAAGACTTATTTGATATTTGCTAATGAGAATTTATATATGCTAAATAGGACTCATGATTTACCAAGTCTACAACTTGCTTTACGCAAATCTGTAGGTCACAATTTCTTGAACAAAACAGAATAATACAAAGCGAAACACTAGGTATTATCTTCAACCATTCCTTTTTTCTACTATCATCCTTCATTTGAGTAGCAAAATGTCTTACCTCCAAAATCGATTTCATTTCAGTCTACTTCCTTCATTTCCCTTGCCACCATATTGGTCTTTGTGATGATTGTATCTCATATGAACTACTAACAATTTCCTGAAGGACTTCTTCACATACTTTTTTGATTCCTATCATCTATTATTTAGACAGTATCTAGAATGCTGTTTCAAAATATGAAAGGCATATTACAAAAAGTTTTTCAAAATTAACATGAGAGAATATGTTCATAAACTTGGGGTAGACAAAGATGTCTTAACAAGATACCAAAAACAATAACGAAAGAAAAATATTGATGAATTAAGTTCAACTAAAATTAAGAATATGTGATAATTAAAAAGTATGAAAAAGTACAAAGACAAACCACATTGTGGCAAAAGACATTTGTCATCCGTATATCAGATATAGATGCATATGCTGTGTATATAAAGAACTTTAATTAAAAATAGTAATAGCAATAGACAGCCCAATTAAAAATCAAACAAGCACTTCACAAAAGAGGATTTCCATGTGCCAAATAGCATGTGAAAATTCTCAAGGGAATAAAAATGAAAACTTGAATAAGCTATGACTATATACAAGAATGGCTACAATTAAAAGAACTGATAGTGTCATTTATAGTTAAAGATGTGGAGCTACTGGAAGTGCCATACACAGAAATCCAGATTATGAATTTGTACAACCTCTTTTCAAAGCCATTCGGCAGGTAGAATCTGCTCACCCTGTGATTCAGTACTCAACCCATTCATAGGTATTCATCTTATGTACCAAAAGATATTAAATAAATATAGCAATAATATTCATAACATTTCCAACCTGAAACAACATAAATATCCAGTAACGGTAAATAAGTCATATAATTGAATGGCATACAACAATGAAAAACAACAAACTATAGCTGTATAAATCAGCATAAATGAAATTCATAGACATAATACTAATAATATTGACAATGTTAGGTTTATTTAAATATTACATACAGATTTTAAATGAAACATTATCTGAGGAGGGAGAAAGGAGTGGAATAGGTCATGAATGTCTCCTTACTTCTCTCAGCTTTGTTGATTTATCCCATCTGTTTAGTATAGCTCCTAACACAATATTGATTTTTATCAGAAATTATCTCCACTGAATTATAGTGAGAAAAACTTTATGTTAGATTATGAAAATAGGAAAGCATATCTTTAGTTTCACCAATGTTCTAATTTTTTACATTCCTGTCAAAATATTGTACTTTTGTGAAATTTCAAAAGTCTGTACCTGGGACTGCTCTATAATGACATTATAAATGGATGATCATCCTTTCCTTAGACTTTTGAATAAAAAAGTGGTAGGTTTAAGAAATTTAAACAAAGCACATGTGACTAGAAAAAGGCAGGCTGAAATAATCAGATGCAGGAATAGAAGTCAATATATCATTTTGGGATTATCTACTGCCATGAAACAAACCAACCCCAAACTTAGTGGCTTAAAAAGTCAAGAATTGGAGACTCCCAATTTAATGTAATGGCTACTCATAATTATGCTTTACAGTCACTTCCAGAGAACCTCTTTTGTTGCTTAGATGTGGCCTCTCTCTTTAAGCCATCTTTGCAAACAAACTCATTAACCTCTCCTCTACATGGAACATGACTTCCGGGGGTGTAATTCTCCTTGACATTCTGGGATATGACTCCCAGAAATGAGCGTGGGTCTAGCTTCATGCAATTAAAAATGCCTTCTTGACCAAAAGGGGGAAAGAAATGAAACAAAGTAAAGTTTCAGTGGCTAAGAGATTTCAAATACAGTCAAAAGGTCATTCTGAAGGTTACACCTATACAAGGTTCTGCCATCTGTTGCAGACTACCATGGTATGCCAAGCCCCAGCCAGCACTATTCCTGAGATACATAAGAAGTGCCCTCGTCTCTAACTCCCTATAAAAGTTTTTCTTAGAAAGTTTATTTTCTCAGAAACCTAAAGCCTCCAGATTGATCCTATGTCAGATAAATCCTGAAACCCAGAGGTACAAGTCTCTCCAAGAACATCAACTGGTTTCATTTCTTTACCCCATAATATCAAAACCCCTTTCCAGTACAAAGAAGTTAAAATGGTCATTATTCAGATATCTGTGACGAGTGCAAGAATGATTAAATGAGGCAGAAGAGTTATAACAAAGAAATTAGGATTTAACAAATTTTTGTGACTACTGACTCACTATAAAGATACTTCTTTTTAGTGTCTAGTGATTTAGAAGAGCCAGAAGAAAATGCTTCAACTTGCTGAAATGTAACCCAGTAGCCCTGATCTTTGATAAAGATTATGTAACTATATAGTAAAAAAAAAAAAAAAAAAAAAGAGTCAATTGCCTGTGTTTATGTGTATCTATTTCTGGATGCTTTGTTCTGTTCCATTGAACTATATATCTATTTCTGTCAGTACTACACTGTCTTAGTTAATTTATTTCTATTCTAAGTCTTAAAATTGAGTAGACTGCAATCCTTGTGGTCAATCAGAGGGGTGCTGAGGGGCATGAGATTTTGTTTTTGTTTTTTATTTCCTTTTCTGGAGTAATGCAAATGTTCTGAAAAGGACGATGGTGATAAAGGCACAACTATATGATGATACTGTGAACCATTGATTTTATACTTTGGATGGTTTGTATGGTGTATTAGTAAATTAAAATTTAGAAAAAAATTTAATTAAGTTAATTAAAAAAAAAGTCAATAATTGTTTCCTTAACCTCTCTCAGAGTTCTTAGGATTAACCAGGCACATCTACATAATTGTTGCTCAGAATCACTCATCTAGTTGCAACCAGGCATTAGATGGAGCTGCCTGGTTTAAGACTTCATCTTAAAGTCTTTCTTGAACTTATGTCTACAGGCTGATACTGGTTGTAGTCTGGGACCGCATCTGTGGTAACCCAGAAAACATCATTATAGTACCTCTCTGTGGCTTGGGCCTTCTCACAGCATGGCTAGATTCTAATAGTGAACCTCTCAAGAGGACTAGCAGATATCTTACCATATTTAATGACCTAGCTTAACCTCAGTAGTCATATAGCGTCATGTTTTATTTTGTCAAAGTACCACCCAGAGTCAAATGTGGGGCATATGAACCCCAACTCTTGGTGGAGTAGTGTCAATGAGGTGTTGTTTAAAGGGTACATGAAAGCACTTTAGATCTAAGCCAGAAATGAGTGTCGAGCACCCACAATCTATTTACAACATTGATACTGAACTAAAGAGAGTTACAAACAAAAAAGAAGTTTGCTACTATCGTACATCTCATCTTTATTATAACTTCATACACTGCAGAAAGATGATGGAAACATTAATATTAATAATGGAGTAGCTAATAAAACAACATATTTAAGTCTAGTTATTAATATATATAAACATGTTTATAAGATTTATTTACTTACTAGCCCTAACTTTCAAATATATTTTTTCTTCTGATTATTTTAACAAAGAGCCCATTTAAAACATATAATCTATTATCCAAAAATTGTTCTGAAACTAATTACTAGGAATATTTTGCTATCAATAAATTCAGTATTCTAAATCAAATAGATCATCATATCCATGTTTTCACATTAATTCTATAAAGCAAGAATGATAATGACCTTGAAGTATAATATTTCAATAAATAATGGAATAATAATTTCTCACTGTGTTTTCCACAGAAAAGAAATATATCATAGATTACATCATTGAGAACAATTTCCCTTTATCGTTTTGTGATTGTTCACCACTATCCAGAACAATTTATTGTGTTAATAGAGAGGGTAATGGAAAAGAGAGGTCCTATCTGATATTAACTGTAATTAAAACATTAGAGTTGGAATTTGCTTTTTAATATAAATGAGAATTCAGTAATAAACCCTTTGAGACAAAATTTCTTTTCTTAGAAAGAAGCAAAGGGGATCTGCAAATTAATAACTATTTGAATAGGCATTTAATAAACTATGAACTGAAGAGCATATTAATAAAAGAAAATGGTGTATTTAGAATATATCCTTAAACAAATGTGTCAAATAAACTCACTCTTGGAATCTAACTCATTTTATTACAGTGTCCTGATATAGTCAACTCCAAATTTAAGCTTTCATTCTTTCTGCCAATCTTTTATTTTCTATCCCTGAACCCTCAGGATTATATTTTTTGCAAAGGAAGGAAGATTGTGTATTAAATTTCAAGTGAATGATTAATTATATGTTCATCCTTTGCAAAAGAGGGAATACTAGCAGGCATGCACACACTATGGGAGATAATTACTTTAGGATGGGAGTCAATATGTCAATTGTCCTCTTTCAAGGAGGCACAGGCTTTGGGCTTTGATAGCTTCTTTCCATTTTCACATTTCTACCAAATGTGATTCTGATGTAATTCAGCCACTCAGTTTAAAAAGTACAAAACAAAAAATGGATCAATTAAGCAAATACTAACAGACAATCCAGTTTTATTTTAATATGTGATTTTTTTTCAGTGAATGCAGAGAAAAGCAACAGCAACCCTCCATCCTTTTGCAAAATGTCTGTGGTGGAGGGCTCTTATAAAGTAAGTGTTTGAATTGACAGTGATTTGGTGTTTTATTTCTAGATTCTTCTTCCCACTGATTCTTTTGAGGTAACCTATGGAGTGCTAGAGTTTTGAAGGGAAATACAGAACAAAAATGTAATATTTAAAATAATAACAGTAGCAGTGATGCAATTAATTCAATGAATGCAAACTATGTGCCAACTGCAGTTCTGAGTGCCTTATGTGAATTAACTTATTTAATATCAGTATGAATTTTCAGAGATAGAAAAATAATGTAAAAAAGACTCAAATAACCTTCCCATAGTCACAAGGCTAATAAGTTGTAGGGTAGGGATTTGAATTAGGAAGTCTAATTGTAAAAGTTAAACTTAACCATCAGAAAATCCAGAAAGTTTTGCTTGTATAAATTTAACATTTTCACTTGTTTGTTTGGCATCTATGTCTTGGCGTTACATCTAATTAACCTATACATACTTTTAAGTGTGGCTCTGTAAAATGAAAAGGCAACAAAAAATTGTGTTATTCAATTTTAAAAGTTCATTAGAAAATCTGTGAGATCTGTTTGAATACGTATAGTTCCTTCCTTTATCTCATATAAATATGTCTCTGAGCCTGTTAAAAAACAGACAATCTTCTCTCAAATGCCTGTATGAAACTTCAATAAATAGTTTAGATCACTGACAAAAAAAGAAATATATATATATATAATGATAAGCATTTCGTACTATGGGAGAGAACAAAATCACATAAGAATTTCTGAAGAAGAAATCCTTTGATGCTTACAAAGGTGATCATAGTTAAGTATTTAGATTGCTAAGGTGACTAATTTCCATGGTAGTGCATGTATGAATTCACGTTGTAATACCCTGTATTTATGATATTTGAATGGCTTGTCCATGTAACTGGTCTGCAAACTCTCAGAAAATTTTTTAATAAAGCATTGTTTATGAACCCCATTCATTGAACCACCAGTGACAATTTCCTCAATTTAGACTTTGGGATTCAGAATGTCTACAGGTAGAGCTTGGCACTATTTAAGGAGATTCACAAGTGAAGCTTTGACACACCAATCTTTAAGAACCGCCATCCTAGAAGGCAAGAACTGTATTTTCCTAAAACCTTTGTGAATGATGTGCACCTTCCTCATTAGCTATCCAAGAAAAAAAAGTTGATATTGAGGAAGATTGTATATTAAAGCTTAAAAACCAAGTCCCTGAAAAAAAAAAAATCGGCGTAACAGGTGAGGAGAGGCAAGTCTAGTTGTCCCTAGAGACTCACATCATTTAAAAGCTTAGCAAGAAACTGGCTAGGTTGTCCTGATATATCTTGAATGAAAATAAAGGCTGATATTAGAGGTTGCCTTTTAGGAAACAAACAGACAAACAAACAAAAAAACTCCCTTTCTATTCAGAAAATTCTTTGACCAGGAACTTCACTGAAACATGATTGTCTGAATATTTTATGTCCATTTTTCCCAGTAAATATATAGAAAATTTGGGGGCCAGAGAACCGCTCTACTGGAGCCTTATCTGGGAGGTTTCCATGCTGGCTGTGCCCCTTATGAGCACCCTTGTGTGTAAGAAGATCTTGAGGCACAGTGAAAAGTCTTCATTTTGCTACATAGACCCTATTTATACTACCATCCATGTCATCAGAAGTGTGTCTCCAAACATCTTTTGCATGAGAGCTTCCACATCAGCTGGCCAGATCTGTGTCTTCTGAGATATGCAAACATATCATGCAATCAATCACCCCCAGTACATCTAATCAGGAATGATATTACAAGGAGACATACTACATTGTTTCTAGCGCATTTTGACTTACGCCATTTGCCTATACAAAATGGGATTGATGTGGACAAATGGTGTGTTTTCTTCATCACAGTGATGCCCATTCAGACAATGCAAAGGGAAACATCATGCTGGTTACATTCACTGTGGGTATATTGCATTTTGGCAGCTTTAGTGATCAAAACACTCATGTTGACAATTGTTACTATAGTAACATAAATTAGGAGGTTACAGGATATTCTGGAATCACATTTGCTGGGATTTATATCATTTAGGCATAGATTTAGAAAGAATTGTGAATGTTGTGACACACATTCTTTTGACACTAATCATGAACAGTTTCATAATGCTTTATATATGTAAAACGGTTTACCTTACTTGACTCCTATGGTCATTCTGTAAGTGAAGAGTAATTGCTTTAGGCATTTTACTTTTGAGAATTGGAGGCAATGGACCTACTAAAAGACTAGGATGACAAGTGCTGGGAGGAGCCTAGTGGCCCAAGATCGACTATTTCAACAAAATATATTTGAAATTTGAACTTTGTATTTTCAATATTATATTTTCCACTTAAGAGCAATAAATGGTATGTAAATAATCAAAGCCTACACCTATTCTTTTTTTTTAATATTTTTATGGAGAAATCTTCACACATATACATTCCATACATGGTACACAATCAATGGTTCACAATATCATCTCATGATTGTGTATCATCACTATGGTCTTTTTTTAGAGCATTTGAATCACTCCAGAAAAAGAAACTTATACATACCATACACCTTCTTCCGTCCCCCCACTGACCACTAGAATTTCCATTTACCCAATTTATTTTACTCTTTATGTCCCCTATTATTTATTTATTTTATTCATATTTTTTTAGTCATCTGTCCATACCCTGGAAAAAAGGAGTACCAGACACAAGGTTTTCACAATTACACAATCACATTGTAAATGGTATATCTTTATACAATCATCTTCAAGAATCAATGCTAATGGAACACAGCTCTACAATTTCAGGTACTTCCCTCCAGCCACTCCAACATTAAAAAGGGATATCTGTATAATGCATAAGAATAACTTCCAGGATAACCTCTCAGTGAAATCTCTCAGCCACTGACACTTTATTTTGCCTCATTTCTCACTTCCACCTTTTGGTCAAGAAGGCTTTCTCAATCTATGATTCCAGGGCCCAGCTCATTCTGGAATTTCTGTCCCACATTGCCAGGGAGATTTATACCTCTGGGAGTCATGTCCCACGTAGGAGGGAAGACAGTGACTTCACCTGCCAAGTTGGCTTGCAGAGAGAGGCCACATCTGAGCAACAAAAGACGTTCTCTGGTGATAGCTATCATATAGTCTTACTTTTGTTTCTTAAATGTAAGTAAGTGTTCTCATCAAAAAATGAGCTAAGACTTACTCATGGAACGAAAGTGGTGTCTCACATGGGATATGTCAGGTTTAGAGAAGAATTGCATTAGTTAGGAGGGCTTTGGGCAGTATGTAAAGAAAACTTTAGGTGAATAATTAAGAAGTTATCATTTTCTCATAAAATAAGATTCTGAAGGGATCCAATTTAGCTGTTATATATGTGCTCAAGGATTCTTCAAGAGCCTTCCCTACCAAAATTTAGTTTCCTTGTAGCAACACAGTTGCTGTAACACCATGCATTGCCTCCACATTTTAAACAAAATAAAAGAGTAAGGTATAGAACATGTTCTAACTGCTTATGTTTCTCACTCTACCCTATTGACTTCTGCTAAGTTCACATTAACAAGAACAGGGTCAAATATCGAATTCCTTTGTAAATGACTCTGTAAAACTTCAAGATTACGCTTTTGAAACTAAAGCAGTATTAATATTTTGTTAGTCAGGGGGAAGGAGGAATGTACACCAGATGACTAGCTAGCAATGTCTGCCATAAGAACTCTGCAAATTGTCCATATTTTTAACATGCCTTTATGTACTGGAAAGAATTTCATTCTGGACTGAGGCAGACCTTTGAATGTGTATTTGGGAAACAATACAGAGTGTTCTTGTTTTCTAATAAAAAACATTTTGTTCTTTTCTTTGCTATATTTTGTCTTTTGAACATAGTATTCAGCAATAATATAATATACCCTGGGAATATGTTGCAGTTATATAGCTGTGGTAATTTTTTTTTTATCAGTTTCTTTGCATTTTTTGTCAGATTGTATAAGAGGTTTCGGCGGGGTGCTGGGGTGGTATTTTTTTTCCTGATAGGAGAGGTATGAATAAGTACAACCTATCATCTAACTTCTGAAGAAAGTTCTAGAATATACTTGAAAGTTATTAGTAAAATATTGAAAAAAGCGCCTTTTTTTACGTTTTCTATAACAACTTTGTCCTGTTTTCAGTCACAAAGGACCCAATTTCAAGAGGAAAAGTTTTATAGATGTCCCGTATGTAATACATGTAGACTAAGCATCAACTTACATGGTGATTGTAGTTGTTAGATTCAAGTGTCAACTTGGCCAGTTGATGGTGCCCAGTTCTGTTGGTGTGGACTGAAATCATCAGCATGTGAGTTTCTCTATGGCTGATCATATCTTATCTGTGGTCAGCTAAGGGGAGTGCCTTCCTGCATAAGTGAGGCTTACAAAGAGGAGTCAGAAGAGAGGAGCCCAGAGCCAACTCATCTCAGACGTTTGGGGAAACAGACAGGTCATACCCTGAGGAATGACGTTTGAACCCAGAAGCCAGAAGAGAGCACCAGCAGATGTTGCCGTGTGCCTTCCCAAACTAGTACCTTTGTAACTAAATAAATCCCCTTTATTAAAGCCAGTCCATCTCTGGTGCATTGCATTCCAGCAGTCTTAAGAAACTACAGAACTGATTCAACCACATAAATTGTATATGGTAAAAGACAAAGACCCTTCTCTGCTTTCGTTTTTTTCCAAACAAGGACAAAGAGGATCACTCCATAATCAGCACTCCTTTTAGTATTTTCTGATCCTTTTGCTTTACAAGTTGATATAAAAAATACATTTGGAACTTCTTTTCTGTATACATAAGCTTTTTTACTCAATGTACTGACAGACATCATAGTATAATGATTAAAAGCTTTAACTTTTATATGGCCTGGGTTAGCTGCCTCAGTTCCATTTTATAGGAATGCTGTAACTTTTAGCTAGCTATTTAACATCTCTGAGCCCAACTTAATTTTTGGTAAACTGGAAAAAATATAGAATATTCATCATAGGATCTTTGGACAATTAAATAATGGCATCTTATTAAAGTAAATTGAAAACTACTAAATGTATAACCCTTACTAATAATCATCATTTTTTTTTCCTTTTTGTAAGAAGTGTCAAAAAATATCAGTGTTAAGAAAGAAAGAAAAAAGGAAAGGAGAAGAGGGCAAAAGGAAGAATGGAAGAAAAGAAGAGGAAAAAAGAAGACTTCAAATGATGTATAATGCAATACACAGTTTTAGTTTAAATAATGCTGTAATGAGAAATGAAGTTACATTTTCCTAAAGATGGACCATTATTTTTTTCACTCTGTTTTCTAGGATTCCATGAAAAGAAGAAACATAAACACAAGATTCAGCAAATTCTTATTAAAAATAACCAGTTAAGAAGAAGTGTCCTAGTACTGAAACTTGAGAAAATGTTTTCTAGATGGCTTTCATTAAAAAGACTGTCCCCTTGGGGGTGAAAGGGTAGTTTAGTGGTAGAATTTTCACTAGCCATGCAGGAGACCTGGGTTCAAATCTCGATCCATGCACTTCCTTAAAAACAAACAAACAAGCAAAAATAAACCAAAAGCAAACAGACAAAAATTCAACAAATGATGCCGCAATAACAGTATACTCACACGGAAAAATAATGAAATGTGACCCCTCCATTCAGCATACAAAAAAAAAGACTGTTCCCGATATTATGAAGATAGCTTTCAGCAACACCTGTACAGCAACTGCATGACAAGTATATTTGTGAAAATAACCCACATAATTTAATGTTTATAACACTTCTGCCATTTCAATATGTGAGTCTTCAGACCTGGGTCTTTTCCTTTCAATCATCAATGCTTTGTATTTGGAGGAGCTGTATAAGAATCTCACTGCTCTCCTCTCCCTCCCTCTCCATAGGAAGTCAATGCAGAACCAGGAGGTAAAGAACATTGATTTAGCAAAGACACACCTTATCTAGAGTAATGAGCAGGCAATAAACTTCCATTTAGTAAAGCTGAGAAAAGATGTGTGGGAAAGCATCATAACAAGAATTTGTACATTTTTCCCTAGTAGTTATGGGATATAAAACCATTCTCTCTCTCAAGACATATTGCAGTATGTGGTGTGTGTGTGTACGTGTGTGCGCATGTGTTTGTATGTGTGTGTGTGTGAAAGAGAGACAGAGAGAGAAATCTTTCTGGGGAATGAAAACAGTCATTGAGTTCTGCATTTTGGTTGTCAGGGTTTGAAACAAATGTATCTTAAGCAGCGATAACCAGACATCTCTGTCACAAATTTTACAGAGAAACTTCTAATTTTCCCTCAACACATATAAATAATATAATGAAATTCAAGAGTGATTGCATTTTGAGGCAAAACAACGTCTTTGATAGTCTAGTTTAACCCAAGGGTAAAATGTAGAATGGAGAGACTACAGGCTCTTTCACAAACTTAAGTAAACATCATTTCTCAATAATGTTCTTGATAATAATTTGCTGCTATTGTTTTAGGATTGTAGTGTTGTACAACTCCTAGAGGGACCACTTGCATTATATATGTGAATAGCAATCTCATTTAGCACAACTAAATGATTGGTACACCCTGAAGTTGTGTAATTAGGGATCTTCAGCTCTTCTACTACTATGGAGATAAACTGTGCTATCAAAAAAGAAGTAGAACTGTGCACTGTAATAATTAGTTGAACAGGAAAATATCTAAGATGCATAGAGCAGCCATGATAAGTATTATACCCTTGGGAAACACACACACACACACACACACACACACACACACACACCACTTTCTCAAATACCCCAACCACTTCCTTGGGATATCAACCTCTTATGAGAAGTCTTATGTATAATGCCAGACTACTGAAGACTTATACACTCATCTAGTCTTCACTCCTAATTTAAAATATTCTCCTCCCTTTAAGGAAGAAGGACAGATAATTCGTATCTCAACATCAGCAAGTAAATTTTTTTTTTGACATGTCATCAGTGTACAGTTTATAATTTGTTTACTTTTTGGAGATTCTCTGATGAAGAACAGAATTAGTCACCGTGGTATTGACTGCGGATTATTCCTAATACCCATTTGTCATCTTCTTCCACAGTAAACTAACCAGCAAAATTTAGCCAGGTCCTTGACTACCCTGAGTTCCTTACCCAGACTCCACTGCCCCACCTCCCTTGCTACCAAGATTTGTTATGTGACTATGCAGCTGAGAAACTGGGATTTAAGGGATGATTTTGTTTACTGAATTATTGTATAGATGTTCCTTTTTGCTTTCTGGTACATTAGAGTAAGCAGAGAGAAATATTTGAAATCTTTGAATTATAATCCAGCTACCTTGATCTCTGATAATGATTGTATAGTCTTTATTTCATACCCTTGTGTAAAATCCTTTTGACTAACTTTCACTTGTACCCATTTCTCCAGTTTTTTTCAATTTTAGAGGCTTGTAACATCTGAAGACAGCAACTATTATTTATGAATGAAGGGTCCCGGGTCAGTCCGGAACTAACCTACCCCAAGTCCAGTGTTACCTTAAAAACTGAGACTGGATCTAACTAAAATGGGTCCGTCTGACATGTGTAGTAGCTTATGTTTTAAACTGTAAGTCACTACTATACCTTATTATAATGTTGAAAATCATACCCATCATACTAAGGTTGCCATTTCTTACATATGTCCTAGTGACTAAGCAGGTAATCAATTTGCACATGCTCGATAAATAAATCACCACTAATTACATTATCTGGGGCCATTGTGCTTATTATCCTAAAACCTGCCCATCTTCTTTATTTTTTTTGCATGGGCAGGCACTGGAAATCGAACCTGGGTCTCCAGCATGGCAGGTGAGAACTCTGCCTGTCGAGCCACTATGGCTCATCCAAACCTGCCCATCTTTTAATGCTCTAAAACTATCAGAATTACTGCAGTTCAGGAAGAAGATTTTGGATTGCTAGGCCATCTGATCTCCTGCTATGCACTTAGTAATAAACTTTTATCTCTTTAAAACCCCAGTATCTCAGGAATTGATCATTTGTGCACACCCACCAGCTTTGTCTGATTAACAACTATTTCTGTAGCATGATATTAGCAGAACTGATTCAAGTGAAGGTTTGAAATGTGCTTGGGGAGGGTGGGCTTGTATCTTATGTGTTTGCCATCACCATTGCCTGTCTTCTTCACTGTTCCAAGGAGGCAGAAAGGCATATGGGATACAACTGGGTCCATAAGGAGCTCCCATAAGGAACAAAGCCTGCACTAGAGCTGTTGACTCCGGCTAATGCATGTGTGTGCTAGTGAATACCTGATTGCTGTTCTAAGTCATGGAATTTCTAGAGAGTTTGTTTCATAGCACTAATGTGGCAATAGTTTGTTGTCACATAATTCTATCTTCTTTAGGCCCTTGTCACTTAGTCTTTTTTCGTCACTCATAGCTAAAATAGTCTCTAATTAAATCACTGCCACAGTGTACACTATCTTTTTTAAAGAACTGAGCATTATTTTGTTTTTCTCTAACTCATTGGCAGAGGCTTCTAAATCTCTGTAATAATCCTCAGCTGCTTTGGCATATAAGAATCGTGTGGTGAGAGGCTCCCCAGCCTTCCCTGCCTTTATTTATGAGGAACACACAATTACCTTTCAATAGCAGCATCTCCTCTTCTCCTTTGAATGATAGTAATCATGGAGTACAATTTTAATACTTTTACCTAACTAGCAAATTCACATTCTATTTTGTTCTCATAATTTTTTTGAGGAAAATTGTGTCATATATTAATTTTTACATTGCAATTTACAAAATCATTTAAACAAAGGTCATTATGCAGTCAAGAAAAATAGTATTGTGAAGCAAATAGATTGGGTTGCAATGCCTTCTATTGGCCTAATGACTATGGAATTATTATTAAAACATTCAGAAGCTAAATTGCCTTGTCATAAAATAGAAACATTAATGATTTCTTTGCAGCATTATTATGAATGTGTTACTTATTTTATAAGTTGTTAAATTAAACAAATGTTATGACCAAAGGAACATAGTCTGACAATCCATTAAGTAAATTTCCCACATAATCAGGAAACCAAATAACCTGAATTATATACAAATACCACTGCACAGGTCACTTAACATTTCCCTTTTCTTTCCAAAAAACTTTTCTCAAATTTTGAAGGTTACTCTTCAAAATTCTGCATAAACCTTCCTTAGCTCCCCTATCTGTATTTTTTCCTGATGGCCTTTCCACACAATCTCTTCTTTATTCCCTTTTCTGTGTCACAAATCACCAAAAAAGCATGTAAAGTAGGACAAGGACACTTTGGAAGAGACTGCGAAAAGACCATGAACAAAACCTTTAATGAGGTAGGAGGGAGCAAAGCTTGGTAACAATTTAATAAATGTCAACTGATACACAGATATCCATTATAAGTTATATTGTGTCTCCTTCAATTTCATGTTTAAGTTCTTATTCCTGGTCCTGTGGATGTGACCTTATTTGAAAATAGGGTCATTGAAGATGTTACTATTATGAATTAAACCAAACCAAATTTGCATGTGTCCCAATCAATGTGACTGGTGTACTTATCAAGAGGAAAGAATTGGACATAGGCAGACAAACATAAGGGAGAATGCCGTGTAATAGTTGAGGCAGAGACTGAAACTCATATATTCTAGGCAAACTACCAGACGCTAGGAAGCAGTGATGAAATTCCACTATAGACTTTCCCTTATAGAGTTTGGACTTCTGATCTCCAAAATATGAGAAAATAAATGTATACTGTTTTACACCATTCTGTTTGTGGCACTTTGTTACAGCACTCTTAGGGAACTTAGATAATATCCAATGATATTTGATATTACCTAGCATGATGCCTGGTATGACTTAGAAGTTCAACAAATGCTATGTTCTCCATAATTTCATCTGCTTCCCATAACAAGTTTTTCAGAATTGGAGCCAGAAAAAATATTATAATCATTTCTTAATAGAAAAAAGAAGAAATTTAGAAAGTGTGAGTACAATGTCTAGTACCATATGGCTACTAAATGATGAAAACTTATTTTAAACAATGAAGAAGATAATAAGAAATTAATACATATTTGGATAGGTATGCAATACATGGCTGTATGCATACATATATGGGCATGCGTGTGCTTTTATCTCAGTATTTAGTTAATCCTATAGCATACATATATGGACATGCATGTGCTTTTATCTCAGTATTTAGTTAATCCTATAGTCTAACGAAAGAGCTTAGGGTTTATTTCTCTTCTTTGATCTTTAAATTGGAATATAACTTATGTACAGCCATATATAAAAATCATGACTGTGTACAATTAAAACTACTGCCCAGGTATTTCCTGTACCCCAGAATGCATCCATGTATCCTCTTCCAGTTAATACTCTTCCCCAAAAGAATCTGCTCTTCTGATCTCCATCTGCATGAGATACTTTTGTCTGTATTAAAATCTCATATAAATGACTTATGCAGGGTGTACTCTTTTGTATTTTGCTTCTTTTTCGCAAAATTGTAGTTATAGGATTAATCTATTTTCTTGCCTATATCAGAAACTCTTTTTTTTACATTGCCATATTTATTGTATGAAGATATCTGTACCAGTTTGAAAGTGTTATGTACCCTAGAAAAGCTATGTTGTAATCTTGATTTGATCTCAGGGAAACAGCAGTTTCTTTTCATTTTGATTCAGAGAGAGCAGAGATACAGAAGTTTGGAGATGCTTGGAGCCCAGCAGATGTTGCTGTTTGACTTCCTATAAGATGTTAAGCCAGCCAGAACCTGGAGAGAGCCAAGGGAAGCCAAGAGATGGAAGCCGGCCCCAGAGAAGCAAAATGAGGAATCCCCACAGGAACAGAGGCTGACAGCAACAGAGCCCAAAAGCAAGGGGCAAGCAGCTGCCAACCACATGGCTTCTTAGCTGGCAGAGCTGTTCCAGACTCATTGGCCTTTCTTGAATTAACATATCTTTTCCTGTATGCCTTATGTGCTGGTCTGAAATGATGTATGTCCCCTAGAAAGACCATGTTTTAATCAAAATCCCATTTCATAAAGGCAGAATAATCCCTATTCAATATTGTATGAATTAGGCCATCTCCCTGGAGATGTAACCCAATCAAGAGTGGTTGTTAAACTGAATTAGGGGAGATGTGTCTCCACCCAATTTGGGTGGGTCTTGATTGGTTTATTGGAGTCCTATAAAAGAGAAAACATTTTGGAGAAGGAGAGATTCAGAAAGAGCAGAAAAGAATGACACAGCCAAGAGAAACAGAGAGAACCAGCCAGTGACCTTTGGAGATGAAGAAAAATGCCTCCCAGGGAGCTTCATGAAACCAGAAACCAGGAGAGAAAGCTAGCAGATGATGCCATGCTCGCCATGTGTCCTTCCAGCTGAGAGAGAAGCCCTGACTATGTTCGCCAGTACTTTCTCACTTGAGAGAGAAACCCTGAACTTCATCGGCTCTCTTAAACCAAGGTATCTTTCTCTGGATGCCTTTGATTGGACATTTCTATAAACTTGTTTTAAATGGGACATTTTCTTGGCCTTAGAACTATAAACTAGCAACTTATTAAATTCCCCTTTTTAAAAGCCATGCTTTTTCTGGTATATTGCATTCCAACAGCTAGCAAACTAGAACACCTTAGTTTGGATATTTTCATAGGCTTGAAACTGTAAACTTGTAATTTATTAAATTCCCCTTTTTTAAAAGCCATTTCAGTTTTGGTCTATCGCATACTGGTAGCTTGCAAACTAACACAGATTTTGTATGAAGAAATACATTACTGCTGTGGTTTACAAATACTAAAATGTTGGAAAGACTTTTTAAATGGATAAGGGGAAACTTGATAGAGAAGGTGTAGAATGTTTTGAAGAGACTGTTGGTAGAATTTGGACTCTAAAGATACCTCTGACGAGGCTTTAGATAGAAATGATGAATGCATCATTTCAAACTGGAAGGAAGGCATTCTTTGTAGATGGAAGACCGAAGTTTAGAATGATGAAATTGGATATTTAGGAGAAGACATTTCCAAACTAAATGTGGAAAATGCAATCTGGCTGCTCCTTGAAGCTTATAGTAAAACGTTAGAGAAAAGAGGTAGTTGAGAACTGAACTATTGGGTACAAAGAAAACAGAAATTGATGTTCTGGAAATTTTGGGCTACCAAAAAGTGAGACCACAGTGAATGGGGCCCCACATGAGCATTTATCCAAACTTGAAGTAGTCAGCCATTACAGGACAAATGAAGATTGGAGATGGAGTTATTTAAAAAGGGTCCAGGTAAAGTCTTTTTGTCTGATGGGCATGATTCCAGCTTACTGCATAGAAAACCAATGAGAGTATTGTGGGAGCTGTAAAAACAGAACCATGGCCAGTCTGGACTAAAAGGGACAGAAAAAGGACAAGCTGGAGGAAAAATAATTTCAGAAGCAGAACCATGGAATCTAAGGTCTGAAGTCAAGAAATTTTGGGCTAGGAGAGTGGATCCATCCATATAGTTGGAGAAGGCGAGTTTTCCCCAGAAGCAGAGGGAGAGCCTTCTGCTTCATTGCCCAGGAAGATTTGTGTCACACCAGGCATTGGAGGGGGTGGAGCACATAAACTGCAGATTGGGTGGAGCCTTGCTGCCACTGCATTGTTCTGTAGGGGTTGAGCACGTGCCTCAGAGAAGGCAGAGATCTCAGGTGCTTTTAATTAGATTTTTTTTCATGAAGGTGTGACACACCCAACTTTGGGTGTGATCTTTTGATTAGATGGAGCTGTGACTCCTCCCATTCGAGGTGGTTCTTGATTAGTTTACTTGAATCCTTTAAAAGAAGAAGTATTTTGGAGAGAGCTGACAGAATGGCAGAGCTGAAGAGAGAGAAAGAGAGAAAGCGAACAGAAACTTCGGAGCCGACAGAGAAAACAGACACACAGAAGTTTGGAGAAGCTTTGGAGCACAGCAGACACTGGTGTGTGCCTTGCCATGAGATGTTAAGTGAGCCAGAAGCTGAGAGAGCCAAGGGAAACCAAGAGAGGAAAGCCAGCCCCAGAGAAGCAAAGTGAGAAACACCCACAGGAACAGAGGCTAAAAGTAAGAGTCCAAAAGTAATGGACCGGCAGATGCCAGCCACATGACTTCTCAGTTGGCAGAACTATTCCAGACCCATAGGCTTTTCTTAAATTAGCATATCTCTTTCTGGATGCCTTAGTTTGGACATTTTCATAGGCCTAGAACTGTAAGCTTTTAACTTATTAAATTCCCTTTTAAAAAGACTCACTATTTCTTGTATATTGCGTTCCAGCAACTTAGCAAACTAGAACAATATCCATTTGTTTAGTTAATCTCCATCCAATGACATTTAAGTTGTTTCTAATTTGGGGTGATTCTGAATATTTTTCACATAATTTTGGTATACGTGGGGCATTCGGTTCTCTTGACCATATAACGAGATTGGAAATGTTGGGCCTTTACATACATGCACAATTAACTTCAGTTGGCAATGCTAGCCATTTCTCAAAAATGATTATAGTAATTTGCACACCACATAATATTAGAGTTCCAGGTACTCAACTCCTTTGCCACAACCTGGTACTTCAATCTTTGCATTTCAGCCCTGTAGTGTATAGTGTGTCTGATTATGGCTTTAACTAAACATCTCTCTGATTACTAATAATTCTAAGTATACTTTATTGGCCATTTTGGAATCTCATTTGCACAGTACTTATTAAAGTCTTTTGACAATTATTAAAATTTGGTTATTTTATTTTTATTATCTTGAAGTTTTTTTCATAACATAGATTCAAGTACTCTGTAGATGTAACTATGGCAAATATCCTTCACACATTGTGGCTTGGGTATTCCACTCTTTTAATGGTACCTTTTGATAAGCAAAATTTTTTAATTTTAATAAAGCCCAATTAGTCTTTTTTATGTGGTTAGTGCATGCTGTTTTTTCAAATTTTATTTCTAAAATTTAATGAACAATTAGAATAATTTCTATTTACTTTCATATATATGAATACAGTTCATATATATATATATATGAAAAAGTGATTTACATTTTTAGGTAACTGGAAGTATGTGTGTATATGTCTATACATGCACACACAAAGATGAAAAAGCTTTCTATAGATTGCACAAATTGGGTGTGTGGAAGGGAGGAGAAAGCAAGTGAATGTGTGAATATACTCAAAAGAACTTCATTTTATTATAAATTTAAAACATTGTCTTTGTATTGCGTTTCTATTACTATGGTGTATTTGTCATAGAAAAAGAGTTTGGTAAGCTAAGGTGAAATTCCCTTCAGACATAGCTCAATTGATGTCAAATGCAAAATTGGTAAGACTTAAGTGATTTTACTCTTACTTGATTTTTTTGCTAGCCCAGAAGCATCCCTAAAAATGGTGAATATAATTAATAGTGAAACAAAAAATACCGCTAGAAATAATGAAAAAAAGATAAAAAAGGAAAAAATGCCTTGGTAAAATGTCACTACAAATCAGCATCAAATTAAGTTTTTCACAATGTTATACTTTTTTAATCTTTTATTTCTACAGAATAGAATAAGATTAAATCACACATTGAACTCAGAAGGAAAGATAAGCAGCTTAATTGGAATACTTGTTTTCTTGTTAATTCCATTCACATTGGAAATATTATTAAGCTATATTTCTTAAAAAAGTAAAAGAACATTAGAGTTATAAATTAGTTTTTCAATACATGGGTAAACAAATATAGTTTTCGTTAAAGTATAATTTCAGTTTTCATGGTTAACTGAATGGAATTAGAAAGGCATTAGTAATGAATTATGTTCCTTTAATTTTATTTTTAATTCAGTAAATAGTTGATGCTATATGAAGAGGAAAGGTAAGCATGAATTAATAATACTGTGTTCAAATTACAAGGTAACAGATATTTCCAGATTTTATAGATGTTGATTATATGACTTTATATTTTAGGTTTTCGGGGTGTCTGTAAGTCTTATTCAGAAAAACATGAAGAGCAGTTACAATCACTAGTGAATTCTGAAATATTCAATAGTGAAAACTGAAAGTATTCAAATTCCCCTTGCCCTATAGCAGACCTTAAAAAGTTACATCTAGGTAACTGCTATTTACAGAAATGCTCTGGTTTTAACTCTGATTTTAAATAAAAAAGGGATGATTCAATTTTAAAAATGTTCACACTAAACACTAAATCTCTGCTTAATTTGAGATTTTCATATTCTTAATATATTCTTTGAGGCTTATGTTATGAGACATTGTTGAGCATCTGTAAACTGATATTGTAGAATAAGCATAGGTTTTTTTGTATCTGATTTCTGTGATCATGCTTCCATGGAATGGAGAATATACATATGTGGATCATTATTTTCCAAAATTGTGGTTTCTCTACAGAATAGAATTTAGAATAATCCTTATCAAAGCTTTCCATGCTGAAAAATGAAACTTAAAAATGAAGGGATTTGAAACAAATATGTTTGGATGGTAGTTACAATGGGCGCGTGGCGCTATCTTTATCTTTTTGTATGAATTGAAAGGACATCTCAATTTTTGCCATAGCTGGATTAGTCATGAATTATGGCCAGTGGAATCTGTCCTTATTAATGAATGCACATATTCTACAGTCATGTCATTTGCCTCTATATGTGCAGTGGATGAAGCCAAAAATATCTTTCTTATCCTTTCCACATATCACTTTCCTAGCCATCCTGTGAATACCATTTATCGAAGCTCTTCTAAGTACTTACATGATTCATGAAAATATTTTGATCATATACATTTACATAGATTTTTCACCCTGAACTTTTAATTGAGAAATCATCAATTTTATTTAACTGTGATTTGCATATCCTTTTTCATTAAGTACTTTTTAAAAGATTTTATAATACTCATTTCTTTACTAAATAGTAATTAAGAGCACCATCTTTGGCATCAAACAGATCTGAGCTCAAATACCTGCTCTTTTAATTATAATTTTATGCCCCTTAAAAAAAGTGCTTTGGTAACAGTGTCTTTATTTTAAAATGGATCAGTGCTACCCGTCTCAATGTTTTTTTTGGGAGGAGAAGCATGAGTTAATACATTCAAAATACTAAAAACAGTTCCTAACACAGAGTAAGAGTGAAAAATGTGTTGGATATTAATCCTGTTACAATATTGTTAATGTTACTTTGTATCATTTTTCATGTTAACTTAGCAGGTGTCCATCAATACCTGTTGAATAAATAAATTAATTAATTAAAGCTAAGATAATTCATTTAAAAAATATTATTTCTAAAATCCTGTTCACAAAGTACAAATTGAAAGCGACTGGAATGAACAAAAATTAGTTAGTATGTCTATCAACTTTTCATTGAGAAAGAAAATTGTATCTTTTAAATTGTGAAAATAGGACATACTAAGTTTTATATATCACGCACAAACAAAATATTGGTAATTCTAGGCTGAGAGGGGTAATTTCTGCTTGGGGTAAATATTGGCTAATGGACCTTGTTCGAGTTGGGCCTAGTGGAACTGTAATAATTCCAACAGACTGAGATCGGGGATCATGATTTTGAGATAGAGAAAAAACATTATGGGAAAATGCAGAGGGGTTCTTGTAAGTGGTTCATGGTATTATTTGTCCTTGCGTGTTAGGTTTGTGATTTGTCTTTTGCATTAGGTTACATGAAAGAGAACAAAACTGGTAATCATAGAGAAATCTGTGCATAGCAAAAAATTAGCACAATTTTGAATAAAATACCAGTCTATTTTATCCATGGGAGCATGGTGGTGGGGATTGGTGGCATTTTAGCGAGTTTTTTTGTACTTTAAGATGATGGATCGTGAAAACCTGGACCAGGAAGATACGAACAAGTACATTGAACACATTCAGATTAAAAATTAAGCTTTTGCTATGAATGCACTGAAAGAGAACCCAAGATACACATTGAGCCAGCCTCTTATTTTGTTTAGCATTAGACAAACATTTTTAAGAATATCAGGCTCAATTACCAGCTAGATGTATGGAGACCAAAATGGATTGAGGAAAACCTTAAGAAGAGCTTAAAATAATTGATTATGTGATTGAAAATTAGGAACTTGAGAAATGACTTCAATTATATGAGGTCTGATGGAAGTGAAAAGCTATTTACCACACATGTTGAAGGATAATGCCATTTCACTTGAATATGAAATGAATGTTATTAGAGGGTGAGGGTACTGAAGACAATGATGATGATGCTTAATAGAGTTGATGGAATCTATTACTTTACTGGTAAAACTGAACACTTGATAATATTTTAAAATCATTTTAGAATTTTGAATGTTAAAATTTATTAAGCCATATCTGCTTGTTAGGAAATAATGAAAAGTCATTTTTGTTTTAAAAAATGTATGTATTATTATAACAAGGATAACTAAGTGCATTTTAATAGTTCAAAACAACAATTTTGTGCACTTTCAAAATGTTAAATGATTCATTTTTTGCTTACTGATAGAGCAATAAAATTAAAAACAAAATTTTAATACCTGCATATTTTCTGCAAAAAAAAAAATGCAATGCTTAATTTGATTTTCTCTTAAGGAATGAACCAGCATGGGGCAACAGCTTACCAGAATAAAAACTTATTGATCACTTTAAGAATAATTCCTATCCCCATGGGGTTGATTTCAAGTAAGAAGCGGCCAGCAATTGGGCAAAGAGACTAGACAAATTGAATAAGGCTGACAGCTTCCGCTCTTCTTAATATCTGCTTCAGTCTGGGATGGCAATATCTCTGAAGCAGCATGAACATGAGAACCCAGAATAAGTGTTTAGCTAAGACGGTGTTTACGCGAGGTATTGCAATTACATTCCAAAACAGGGGTTTTTCTGCGTGGGTTTGTGTGATGAAAACAGTATTATTTCATTATGTATCTATAAATAAGTAATTAATAAGTAAGACATGCAAGAAAACAGCATTTCAATACAGTCGAAACAATAATCCATCTCCCATTAGTATTTTAACATTTTTTTTAAAGTCCCTTATTTCCACTAAACCTTGAAACTTGTCCAAGCATGTGCATACACACACACAATCCAGGCTAAGGAAACTGACTTTAAAAAAGAGAATGATTTACAGTCTCAACCTTTGATCTTTGCAGAATCTGTAAGTGTTGCTCTGTACTGAGTTAGAAGGAAGTTTTGTTAGGAAATGAAAATAATCCCTTTTATTAAAAAGAGCATGGAAGTGTTATGCTTTGCGGTTAATTCAAAACAGTTGCAAATAAAGCCCAAATGGTTACAGCCAGGTGGGAGAAAACCACCCACTTAATTCATTTCCTTTTCTTCTTCAATAATTCCTCTTTTCAATAGAAATTAGTAAAGCTTTTTGCTGAGCCGATAACTGCACAACTAATAAGGAACCTGGAAAGTGCATAAAATCATCACTGAAGCGATTGATGTTCATGTAACATAAACTGAGTAATTATCTATGTACGTTTATAATCAAATTTCACTAAATTTCCAGGTAGTTCAATTAAACCGTACCTCACTAATTCCCTTGAGAATAAAGAAGGCCATCTTGCAAAATTTCAAATGACCTCATTTGAATCGGCTCAAAAAATACGTTGAAATTGAACTATCTAAAGAATTGACCTTGAAGAGTCTCTATGTGCCTTCACAATCCTTTTAAATTAAATTATCCCTTCTAATTATTTACTTGCTGTTTAATTCCCTTACATTTTCTTTCCTTTCCAACCCTTTAGCTCACCTTTGTCACAAAATTTTCTACAGGCAAGGAAGGGGAGATTACCTGCATCATAATGATGTACTGTTAATTCTGAATCTAAAGTCATTGCAATTCTGGAAGTTGTTCTAAGGTTCAATGGATGTTTGCAGAATTTTAGTCTATGAGAGCTGAGTGCTTGTTATAATAGAGTGAGCAATACTGTCTGCATGGAAATAAGTTTATTACCTTTACCGACCTAGAGCTAAAACCTGGAAGGAAAAACAAAAGTTCTTATCATGCATGACTCTATTTATATCACTTATCTCCAGGTGTGCATAGCACAGTATGCATATCATTTTGGATAAATTCTTTCAAGTGAACTGAGTGAATTAACACATATTCATGAAATAATGAGATTGATTTCCATAATCCATTCTTAAAGAGCAGGTTCAGTACTTTGTGGTTATGTTGTGTCAACATCAGCAAAAGTAATCTCTTACCTCCCCCCTTTCCTTTCTTAGATTCCTTCCTGATTTCTACTCTAATATATTTCAAGGTTCAGGATGTATGGGTGTGCTTATGTGTGGTACGTATGTGTGCACACGGATACATGCACAAATATATATGATTTGAAGCTGTATGTACCTCAGAAAAAAACATGGTCTTAAATTCAATCCATGCTGTGGGTATAGACACATTATAAGTAGGATTTTTGATGAGATTGCATCATCCAAAGTGTGACCTACCTCATTAATGATGGGTCTTAATCCAATTACTGGAGTCCTTTATGGGAGAATGAAATTCAGGCAAAGAGGGAGAGCCACAAAAGCAAGAAAATGGCATCAACAAAACCTGGAAAAGAAAAGGGAGACCAGCAGACACTGCCAAGTGCCCTGACATATGACAAATGAGCCAAGGATTGCTGGCACCCTGTCCTCAGGAAGAAAGCATTGTCTAGATGATACCATGATTTGGACATTTTCCTGACCTAGAAATTATAAGCTAATAAATTCCCATTATTTAAGCCAACCCATTTCATGCTATTTGCTTGAGAAGCCTAGGGAAACTAAAACACCATCTTCCCCTCCAATTTTACTTGCAATGGCTTTTAAGAAATTAATAGGATTACAATTCTTTTTTGTGGTGCAAAATATTCACTAATTTAACTCAGAAAACACAAAATAAAGATAACTATAATACAACTCAAATACACTAGAGAAATGCAAACATACTTTCTGATAGGCTTTGGTATCCATAATAATCTTTGTGACTTAAAATAAAAGATGAATATAGCTGCATGCAAATTCTGTGCCCTATTTGATCAGGAATAGTTTTTTTGTTTGTTTGTTTGTTTTGCTTGGGCAGGCACCAGGAATCAAACCTGGGTCTCTGGCGTGGCAGGTGAGAGTTCTGCCACTGAGCCACCATTGCACCACCCCAGAAATAGTTTTTTAAGAGCAAGTTTCTTCTTTCATTTCTTCAGCAGCACGCCCCTTTTCACATATTCAGTTATGCTACATTGTTTAAGGCTGTGCTTCTATGAATCCTTAACATCTTTCTGCTGCCCTCTCTGTTTGTAATTACCCCCGTTTCAGCTCACTTTACAGCAGCATTTGGGTATACTGCTGTTCTATTTTCTGCACATGCGCAGGCAGCTCGGTAGAGCTGTGCTGTGATGAATATTGTTTCAGTGCTGCCAGGCCAGCTGTATTTAAGTACTGTATTTCTGGTGGCTGCTTTTCTATCACTGCTGTTCAGTAGTGCTCAGAGGTGGGCTGATGAAACAACCTCTGGATCCACATATTTTATGAATTATAAGAAACTTCCAGAATGCATAAGTCCTGCTTAGTGTACAGTGGCTGCTCTAGTACAGTCTTGCCTGAAGCCCAGAGTATCAGAATTCCCCTGAAAGTGACTCCTAATCTGACTTCCACCAGTACTCTTCAAGTGTGATTAATTTAAGATCCATCCTTTGAACTGCTATGAATAAATTTTCCCTCTGTGTTTACCATGGATGCCATGAACACAGAAGCAATGACTTACCCATTGAAATTTGCCTTGTATAATGCAGGCACAACATAAGAGTGTGTAAATACATTGGTGGAGAAAATGGGAATCCCATTACAAGTAGTTTTGTTGTTGCTGTTTCTGAGACTTTCCTTCCTAGTCTTCACTAGATCAATGTCTGCCAATCCTAAAAATACCTTATTTGCTTTAGGAAAGAGATGCAGAAAACAACCAGAGGACGAAAAGGAGTCACTTTGTGTATCTTCCTAAATTTTATAGTCCAAAAATCTGAAATCTGAAAAAGCCAGTGATTTTAGATTTAAGTTGTAAGAGTTTGAAAATGAAAAGTGATTTATTCATTTGTTTTCTCCAAGAGGTTAAGAGTATGGTAGATTCAAACAATAGTTTATACTTAAAGAAAAAATCAAAATCACATGCGTGTGTGTATGCATGTGTATGCTGTGAGTTTGAGGTCGGGGTGGAACAGGGATATGTTGATTATATAAGAGATTTTGCATTGGAAGGAGCTGACGTGGCAGGAGCTTGACTGGCAATTTGATGTTAATGAGAACCTGAGAATTTAGGCAGTCTTTAGGAGGATCACAGAAGAAAGTGTGTGGTCTACAGTGTCACAGATAAAGAACTCTGCTACCTCCCCCCCCCACACACACACACACCTCACCCAGAGCACCAATAAGGAGGAACTGCAATAGAGGAAATATGTAATGTTCAGGAAGAATCTGAGATTCGCATTTCTCCAACTTCCTGTGACCCTGGAAGGTATCGTAGAATATTGCAAAATGTCCCATATCTCTAAAAAATTAGGGAAATGCTGAAAGTTGAGCTATGGAATGGAGAGGGCTTAGGTCCAATGAAGAGAAGGAGAAACCTCAATTATTTGGTGGATAATCTGTAAAATAACTGATTTGCTTTCCTTAAAAAATACAAGTTTGGAAGAGTGAAGGATATAGTGACAACTCAAGTAGATGGTGTGGGGATAATGTTGAATAGAGAGCAGACCCTGCACTAAACAAGGATTGATAGGAAAGAGAAATCAGTGTTTATCCTCTTAATTTTGCATATACCATCTCTCTCACTCCCTACCCCCTTTTATTTAGATTACAGCTATGGAAAAAGAAGAACTAGTAGAACGGGAGAAAACTGAATTTTAAGAGAACATTGAATAGGACAGAAAAAAAATTAAAATGGCTATTGATGGATATGTAATTAAGTTTAGTTAGAAAAAGATAATTCTAGTTTTCCATAGCAGAGTATGTAAAAGTTATAGTATTGCAGTCATTTTCAACTTGCATAGGGAATCACAATGAATATAGAGAAGACAAAGATATGATTCTCTTATCACTGCCTAAATAAATCTTGAATTCTTCTAAACCTTTGTGGTTCAGGCTGGATTTTTTTATTACAGTCTGTCCTTCCCATGTCCCAACTACTACCTTGCCCATGATTTTTTCATGGGTTTTAGAAATTTTTACCAGCTGTCCTATACAAAAGTTGCTTCCCCCCTCTTCCTTCTCCCACCAATACATGGATAGCCATTCACCTATAACAGTTTCAAAATTTTCTCTACCTTCAAAACAAAGACATTGGTTTGAAATGTAGTCTTAAAGAAATGAAAAGTTCCTGAAGAATTTTATTTTAAAACAACAGAAACCAGCTAGTAATTCACCAAATATTATATTTTGAAATAATTTCAAACTATATATAGATTTCAAGGGCAAAAGCCTCTCATGATATTTAGCAATTATTATTTGCACATTTGCTTTATGATTTCTCTCAAGCTCTCTCTTTATAAATTTATATTTTATATATGCAAATATTTTTCTTTAACATATAGGTAGGCTTCAAAAATCATTCCTTCTATCCTTTTAATATTTCAATTTGCATTTCCTAAGAACAATAATATTTTCTTAAATAATACTGCAATATTGATAAATTCGGTAAATGTAACAGAAATGCTATACTTTATTCTAACTTACAGTTCCTACACCTATAAATGTGCCAGTAATGTTCTATATAAAACTGTTTTCCATTACAGAATCAGTGGAGGTCATACAATGCGTAAAGTTTGCCTTTCTCTTTAGTCTTCTTTAATCTGGGGCAGTTGCTCAGCCTTTCTTCAATTTTCATGACATTGACATTTCTTGAAGAATACAGGCCAGTTATTTTATAGACTATCTCTCAGTTTGGATTTGTCTGATGTTTCCACATGATTAGATTCAGGTTATGCATTTTCATTTGGCATACTAAAGATGCTGTGTCCTTCTCAGGACACCACAATGTTTAGCTATAAGGTTCATTTACAAATTATTGGTAGTGTTAATTTTGATCATTTTGTTAAAATGGTATCCATTTTATCCACTTCTCAATTACCACTTTCCTCTTTTGTTGGCATCTTAGAGAAACTTTATTTGAACTAGAGCATCTGTTTATAAATAGAGACATTTGTCAGCAACATAAGGGTCCAATGGCAGTTTTCAACCATGTCTGACTAATAATTTAACATCAAAAATGGGTACTCTGCATTTAAATATATGTAGGAAGTAAAAGTGAAAGCACATCCCAACCTGTCATTGCCAGTTAGTTCATAAAATTTTGCTATTTCACATGTGTATGATACATATAGCAACTCCTACCTGAGAAAGGATTGGCCTCACCCCTGTTTCCCACCCTTCAGGTATCCCACCCCATAAATCCCTTGAAGCACACTGAGCTTTGGTTCTTATAAATTTGAATGCTGCCAGTCCCCAACACATCTTGTTTTGATAAAAGAGCACATAGCAGGATATTTACCCAAAACTTGCACATAAACTGCTGCCATTCAGCCACCTTTGTTCCCCAGCCCTATCACAATTTTTAGCAGTTTTATTCACACAACATACAATCCTTCTTAAGTGTACAATCAATGGTTTTTGGTATAAACACAAAATTATGCATTCATCATCACGGTGAATATGGAAACATTCTCATTTCTTTCCCCCCAAATCACATACTTTGGTATCCCCCTATTATTGACATTTAGCTTTGGTATAGCACCTTTGTTACAACTAATGAAAAAATATTACACTGTTACTGTTAACTATAGTTTGTACTAAGTGAATTTTCCCATATACCACCATATTATTAACACCTGGTAATAGTGACATATATTTTTCTAGGTTATATAAGAACTTACTTTTATTTGTACAATTAACTACTGTCACTGTCTACTATAGGTTTCACTAAGGTATACAGTTCCAGTCTTTACTCTCTGGTTTTCCTTCTGGTGACATACATGACCCTATCCTTTCTCTTTCAACCATATTCATACTCAGCTCTGTTAATTACACTTACAGTATCGTGCTACCATCACACAGTGTTGTGTTATCTGTTATCCATTTTCAAACACTTACAATCAACTTTATTAAACATTTTGTACCCCTTAAGCATCAATAACCTGATCTCTGTCCTCTTTCTATCTACAGATAAGTTATGCTCTTGAATTTTACTCCTTGGGTATGCTCATTATAATTAGTTCATCTTAGTGATAGTTGTTTTTTATTTCTCTCTTATTTGCTCAGACAATGTCCTCAAGTTTCATCCATGTTGCTGCAAATATCATGACTTCATTCCTTCCAACAGCTGCACAATATTCCATTATACACCAAATTTGCCATCCACTCATCAGTTGATGGACACATGGGCTGCCTCCATCCATTGTAAATCACTAATAATGCCATCACAAAACTCATTGTGCAAATATCTGTCCGTGTACCTGCTTTCAGTTCTTCCTAGTATATACCTACTAGGTAGATGTGATTGCTAGATCATATGGCAAGTCTATACTTAGCTTCCTGAAGAACTGCCAAACAGCCTTCCAGAATAGTGTCACCATTCTATATAAGTGTATCCATTTCTCCACATCCTCTACAATCCTTTAGTTTTCTGGTTCTTTTTTTCTTTTTTTTCTTTTTTTAACAATGGCCATTCTACTAGGTGTGAAATGGTATCACCTTGTAATTTTGATTTGCATTTCCTAATAGCTGTGAAGTTGAGCATCTTTTCATACGCTTTTTAGTCATTTGTATTCCCTCTTTGGAAAAGTATCCATCCATGTCTTTTGCCTATTTTTAATTGGGTTGTTTGTCTTTTTTGTTGTTGTTAAATTTAGAACTTCTTTATATATTCTGATATTAAACTTTTGTTGGTTATGTGGTTTCCAAATATTTTTGCCCATTGAGCAGGCTGCTTTTTACTCTCTTGACAAAGTCCTTTGATGCACAAAGGTATTCAATTTTGGGGAGTTCCAATCTACCTATTTTTTTCTTTCACTGCTTGTGCTTTGGGTGTAAGGTCAAGGAAGCAATATTCTACCACAGGATCTTAGAGATATTTACCTACTTTTCTTCTAAGATTTTTATGGTCTTAGCTCTAATGTTTAAGTCTTTGATCCATTTTGAGTTAATCTTTGTACAAGGTGTGAAAAGGGATCCTCCTTCATTCTTTTGCATTTGGATTCCCAGTTCTCCCAGCACCATTTGTTGAAGACTGATCATCTTGTCAAAAATCAATTGGCTGTAGTTGAGAAAGTCTATTTCTGAATTCTCAGTTTGATTCCATTGGTCACTATATCTATTTTTATGCCAGTACCATGCTGTTTTGACCACTATAGTTTTGTAATATGATTAAAAGTCAGGAAGTTTAAGAACTCCAACTTAATTTTTCATTCTGAAGATGATTTTAGCTATTCAGGCACCTTACCTTTCTAAATAAATTTGATTACTGTTTTATCTATTTCTGCACAGTAATCTGCTGGGATTTTGATTGATATCGGATTGAATATTTAAATCACTTTGGGGAGAATTGATATCTTACCAATATATAGTCTTCAAATCCATGAACACAGTATGCCCTTCCACCAATTTAGGCATTTGATTTCTTATAGTAATGTTTTGTGGTTTTCTGAGAATAGATCCTTTACATCCTTGGTTAAATTTATCCCTAGATATTTTATTGTTTTGGTTACTATTGTAAATGGAATTTTTTCCTTGATTACCTCCTCAGATTGTGCCTTAGTAGTGTATTGAAACACTACTGATTTTTGCACATTGATCTTGTATCCCAACACTTCATTGAACTTATTAGCTTTAGCTTTGTGGTAAATTTTTCAGAAATTTCTGCATGTAGGATCATCTCATCTGAAAATAGTGTAAGTTTTATTTCTTCCTTTCCAATTTGGATGCCTTTTATTTCTTTTTCTTGCCTAATTGCTTTAGCTAGAACTTTCAGCACAGTGCTAAATAACAATGGTGACAGTGGAGAATCTTGTCTTATTTAGGCCTTAGAGTGAAAGCTTTCAGTCTTTATCCTTTGAGTATGATGTTAGCTGTGGGTTTTTCATATTTCCCCTTTATCATATTGAGTAAGTTTCCTTCAATTCCTGTCTTTTGAATTTTTTTTTTAATCAAGAAAGGATGTTGGATTTTACCAAATGCCTTTTGTGCATCAATCGAGATGGTCATGTGATTTTCCCCTTTCAATTTACTGATGTGGTGTATTATATTAACTGATTTTCTTGTGTTGAACCCTCCTTGCATACCTGGCATAAAACCCACTTGATCACTGTGTATAATTCCTTTAATGTGCTGCTGGATTTGATTTGCAAGTATTTTGTGATGATTTTTGTATCTATATTCATTAGAGAGACTGATACTCTCTTTTTTTTGTAACTAAGAACTAATTTAAAGATAGATTCTTTGATATATATACATATATATCATATATATAAATAGGATATATATAAATATATTTATATATAACCTATTTCTTATCACAAGACTCTCCCTTCTGAGTAAGTCTTTATTTATGATTCCTGTCAGAACCAGTTTTTAATATGTTGGCAGTCAAAGGTAATCATCTAACTTTATTATTTTTTCTATACTTATTAGTAATATTCTAATGAAAGAATTTCTCTCATCAGCTCTTCATTTATATATGTATTTATGCAAACATATGTATGTGTGCCTTTCTTTTCAATATGGACTCATGGATTTTTACTTTATTCAATGTCATATAGCACATTAATATTTTACTATATTTTTATGTTCAAATGCCATCACTTTTTCTAGTTGAAACGCTGTCACGCTACCTCCTCTATAGCTTGGACAGACCCATTGTTAATTTAAGCTTTCTGGCACATTCATCTTGTGGCTTCCCTACCCTAGAATTGAATCAGTCAGTTTTACAAGTACCTGTTGAGTGTTTTTATGTGTGTATATGTGGGGTTAGTAATAATTAGCAACTTCTTTAGTAATCAACTGCTGCCTAACAAATTAACTCAAGCTTGGAGATTTAAAACAATACTAAATATTTGTCATCTTTCAAAGTTTCTGTGGGTTAGTAATTCAGTAGTTACTTGGTTGGGTGATTCCAAATCAGGCTCCTCCTGATTTCTCAGACATGTGTCCATTGGTCATCCTAGTTTTTAGATATATTAATATATTCTTTCAATATGATCAATACATAACATTTACATACAGTTTTTTGAGCCGTGTTATACTTTTTTTAGTCTTTGTCCTAAAAGTAAATATTTTATGTTCTCTAGTGTTTTGATTAGATTTTTCCAATCATCTCTTGCTTGGATAACACCTTCTCTAGTGCATAGGAAGGGTTCTGAAATACAATATTCCCTGAGTTCTCGCAGTATTTTTATAGCTTTGACACTTAAAGGACCTTGGGTATAGTCATAAAACCCTAAGCTTATTCTTTCTTTCTTTCACTTTCTCTCAAATGCTGATCTTGAGAATGCTGATGTCTCCTTAAGTGTTTTTTTGCATAGGTTATTTCATGATTTTCCTCTCCTGTAAGTCCTGAAAATGTCTTCTTTAGCTTCATAGTTTGAAAATTTTACTAGGATGTATTTTGAGGTTCATTATTTCCGATCAGTTCTGCCAGATGTCTTCTAGTAATGTTGAAGGTATGACTTGATAATGATATAAATTGTACTTGCTCTTATGGTCTATTGGGAGAGAAGACCTTATAGGAAGAAAAATTGCAGAGACTACAGACAAAATAATAAAGATATATATATAATAAAAAAACAACCTTCGAATAGAAGAGAATTCAAAATATTTGCCATCTTCCATTAAGCAGAAGAGAAATAAATGTGGATTTCATCTGAGCCAATATGGAGAATACGTGACTTCTGTTTTAAGATTTATTTTTATCCTCATCAACAGTATTGTTTATTTTCTTAATAATTTATTGGACTAATATTTCTCAGGTACCCCTATGAATTCAACAAAACATACACCACCAATGAAACAGATGAATAAGAAACATCACTTTCTATGAAACAGCTCTCATACTCGTGAAGAAGTCAGATACACAAACAGAAAAATGTAGTGGAGTACGGAAAGGAAGATTTCCTTAAACACATTTCAATTTTTAAAATGATTATTGTTAAATTATTTGTTCAAATTTTTAAATTATTAAATTTTAAAATTAGTTTTTAGTAAGAGAACTAACAGAAAATATATAATAGAATGCACAAAGTTTAAAGTACTTAGCAGGCTACTCTGCTACTCTTCCTTGCCTATTAGGGGTCTATTCCTGGAAAAGTTTTATAAGTATTTCAAATGAGGTGCAACTTAATTGCTTCATTCAAGAAGCTGACTCTGTCAGTTTGAGTCATCTATGTGAACTTGAATTGAAGTGATACAATAAAAGAGATAGGTCCATCAAAAAGAATCTTTTACCATATTTTAGGTAATAGATGATGAAGACTTAAAGTACAGTAATGGTTATAATGAAAAAGAGGTGTATAGATTTAAGAAATATTTAAGAGATATAATACCTAATATTTAGTAATTAAATGCATAAAGTATACAAGGAAGTTGGTAAAGTCAAGAGGTGGTTCTAGATTTCTTTATTGGATGACTGAATAGCAATGCTGAAATTGATGTTGAAATGACCAGAACAATATTTGATTTAATGGAGGATATATAAGTTGCTTTGGAGTTTATTGAAGTGAGGCACCTATACGTGCATACTCCAGCATGAATTTCTTTTAGGATTCAATAGACTTGAAAAGTCTTATAGCATAAGTAGAAAGAAGCATTATAGAAAGTCAAAGATACAGGATGAATGATGTAAATGAATGATGTAAATGAATAATGGTGCAAGGTGTAGAGGTGACAGAGAGATGGTATCAAAGTGCAGGTAGAATGATTGTCTCTGCATAGCAGGAAGGAGAAAGAAATTATTCTCTGAACCTGTATGAAAAGTCAAATTTTGTTCCTATCATTTGCAAAAAGCAGGCATTGTGTCCTTAGCCATGTTTTAGAGATAAGGATTCTCAAGGAAAATATGGAAATCACAGTAATATTAACAGGCCAAAACAGGGATCAGATCTTGGTTTGCTAATGTTCTCCCAATTATCTTCTAGTTACAGCATGCAGGCTCTCTCAGAAGATTGGCCTGGGACCTTTTTTAATTACTTCCCTTTCAGCATTTGTTTTAAACTATTGCAATAGCAGAAATTAATTGGCATAACCACTCCCTCCTGCCCTCCACCACATGCAACATGTACTATTTTATTACCACTACAGATAAAAATAATTGCATGTGATCACAAACATGGGGTTTCGTTTATATTTATGCTCATATGACCGCAGCTCTGGCTTCCCTGGGAAAGGAATTTTGCAACCTCAAAAGTGGCCAAGGGATTGAGCCCTGGGTCTGCCCAATGTTGGAGATGATAGTCAGAAGTACAAGGAGATTGAAAAGAGCTAGAAGTTTTCAAGTGCTAGGTAGAAAAAGGAGAATGTTCTATTTTTTAAGTGAAAATGGCATGTGAAAGGAAAGTAGAGAGAAACTGTGTCAATTGTATTGCTATGTCAAGTAAGATGAGGGCAGAAAACTGACCATAAGACTTATCAAGGTCCTGGTCATACTATTCCAAAAGCATTATAGAGTGTTGGGATGAAACTAATTTAAATTTAAGGCACCAGAGGAAGTGGACACCTCAAACACACACATTAATTGGAGGAACAATGTCATAAATGAGAATAGAGAAAGTGGAGGTGGTATCTGGAGAAGAATAGGAAGACAGGAGGGAGATTAATTAATTTATATTTTTAGATGGAAGAATTGCAGCATGATTGTGGACTGATTGGAATGATCCACTAATGAGAAAGCTTATATTACTGGAATTACTGGCTGGATTTAAGTCAAAAGATCTGGAATATAATGCATGCATAATACTTCCAATCAAGAACAGAGAGACCATATCCATACTAATAGAGTAAAGTAAGAAAATAAATAGAAGAGGTGGTGGTGGATCTCTTTTACATTTTTTCCTGATTTTTTGGTTTGCTTGTTTTCTAGAGAAATAAAAATCAATTCATTACTAGTGTGTTGGAATAGAGGATGAGGTTTTGGAGATTTAAATAGAAAAGATAGGGAAGTAAACAATTAAGAGAATAAGTGAACAGATGGATTAGGGAAAGATAGTGTGGTTGCCAGGAAGAACTTAAGGGTCCATTTGAAAAGAGTCATAGCAACTTAATGTGAGACCAGTTAACATGATTATATATTCAGATGTTGAACCAGTAGAGATATTTAGCAGGGATATTTAATGGGATATTTAGCAGGGTTGGTTATTTACAAGAAGTGTCTGAGGAATTATAGAGAGGCAAAATAATTAAGGATATAAAATAAGAAGATATTATATTGTTGAAGTAATGAATTTAAGTTGGCTACCTAGGGAAACGAGGGCATATGGGGGTGATAGACCATGAAGAAGGAAAAAAAAAATTAAATATAATTCTCGAAAGAATCAAGTTATTGTTGGTGTCTGGGTATTGGTTGGGGGTGCCTGGATGAAAAAGACAGAGTGGAATGCTTGAACTCAAGATTATGGAAAGGCTTCAGTTATTAAGTTTCAGTCTAGAATTTGACTAGGAGAGTAGGAAGTTAAGGTAGAATAGGGAACACAATAAGTGGAGAAAAGAATTAAAGGAACTGAGGCCAGGGTGCTTGGAGGTTGATATATGAGGATATTGACATTACCAAGAATTATGGCAAGAGTAAATTGGAGGGAATGGCAGTGAACCAGGTGCTAACATCTTCAAAGAATTACTGAGACTGGGTTCAGGGTTGGCAAATAACCAAAGCAAGGAGTAGTAGGGCACTTGTGAAAACTTAATTTTTATTACTGTCTCTTCCTAAGAAGGGGGAAATTGAAATGGCCTGAAAGTGCTAATAAGGTATAAGAAAGACACCTACCCTATCTCCTAGTCTATGGAAATACCTTAGTTTCTTGACTGCTAAGACAAATATCACAGAATAGGTTGGTTTAAAAAAAGGAATGCATTGACTCATGGTTTAGAAGTTAGAAGGTTTGCTTCCTCTGGTAGGAAGGTGGATTTGGTGGCATGGTGGCTAGTTGCCCAAGTCCTTGGACTTCCTTGGTTTCTCTGTAACAAATGATGTATACTTCTTTCTCTTCTCTTCTCATCCCATTATTTCCAACTTCTGCTCCTCCACATGGTTTTCTCTGGATAAAGCTACCAGTGATTTTATTAAGGCCCAACCTCATTCAGTTGCATCACACCTTAGCTAAAAATAGCATCTTCAAAAAACCCTGTTTACAGTGGTTT
Organism: Tamandua tetradactyla; assembly: GCF_023851605.1. Taxonomy (NCBI): domain Eukaryota; kingdom Metazoa; phylum Chordata; class Mammalia; order Pilosa; family Myrmecophagidae; genus Tamandua; species Tamandua tetradactyla. Next base: position 34,052,892 of record NC_135345.1, on the reverse strand, counting down.
CACACCCATAGGAATGGATAAAGATTAAGCAAATGCTCCACCCCCACCTGGTTTACACAATTCAACCTACCACAGACTAGGAGAATTATTGAAAAGCAACAGCCAGTGGAAATTTTAGAGGGCTTTATAGCATCAGCGTCCTGAGGGAGTGCCAGGTTAGAGCAAGAAGGTGATAGGAACTTTTAGGGAAATGGTTGAACATATATAGGGGATTTCTGATAACTGCTGTGAGTTCCAGAAAATACACTGGAAGAGTTTTTGAAGTTGGTGAGGGGTACATAAAAAATGTCAAAAAAGGATATTGTTATGGATTATACTGTATCGCCCAAAGAGACATTTCTGTTTTGACCTTGATGAGTGTGATCTTATTTAGAAATAAGATCTTTGAAGTTATTGTGAATTAAGTTGAGGCCAACCTGGGTAAGGGTGGGTCCTAATATGAATGGTATCCTTATAAGAAGAGGAAAGAGAGAAATAGAGAGATGACCAAGTGACAGGGAAAGAGATTGAGTTTTGCTGCAACAAGCCAAGGAATGTAACGGATTGCCAGCTACCCATTAAGATGAAGCATGGTCTTATCAACAATTTAATTTTGGATTTCTAGCCTCCCTACAGTGAGATGATAAATTTCTGTTTTTTAGTTTTTAGCAGTGTGAAATGTTATTATGGATCTTGAATCCTAAAGATATTATAAACATATTGTGGTGGTTTGGAGCTGTCTGTACTCCGGAAAAAAAACATGTCCTTGTATTTAATCCACTTCTTGGGTTTGAACCTATTGCAAGTAGGATATTTAGATGAAATTGCTTAAGTTACAATGTGGCCCACCACAATCAGGATGTGTCATAATCCTGTTCCTGGATTAAGGATGAATTTTATAAGAGAATGAAATTCAGACAGAGGGAGAGAAGCTACAGAGAGAACAGCCAGAGGCTGAACCTCTATGGAATGTAGCAGAGAAAGGAGAGACCAGGAGACCGTTATGTGCTTTTGCTGCTGAGCAAACTAAGAACCAAGGATCACTGGAAGCCAGCCTCAAAATTCCTCAGTCTCTGGGGAGAAAGCATCAATTAAAACCTTGATATGATTTGATTTGGACTTTCTTTTTGCCTCAAAGCCATGAGCTAATAAATTCCCCTTTTCTAACCTGACCCATTTCATGATATTTGCTGGAGCAGCTAAGGAAACTAAAACAAACATCATCTACTTTGAGAATGTAAGCAAATAGAGAAAAACGTTTGTGTAGCAAGTGATAGCCAAACATTCGTGTGGGGATGTGATAGGGCGTGCTTGAGGCTCTCCAGAAGGACACTCCCTCAGTAAAGACATTGACACTCAGAATTCGGAGCCATAAAATCCCAGTGCAGGAGTCATTTCACTGAGCTTCAGGTAGAGGTAAACCGATACCTTTTTAACTTTACTCCCAGCTTGAATGCTTGTGCTATAGTACAAGGCCTGCTGCCACCTTCATGGTATACTGTGACCAGCACCTACTGCCAATGGTTTTGCATCTTCCACTAAGTCCAAGACATAGCAGCAGACTGGCTCTGAGACCTCTCATTAAAGCTACCTACCTGCTTTGTGCCAATGTCTTTAAAGACTCTAGTTGATTCCATATTTAAACATATTATATGTCCTTGACCTAATTCTTGTATATTTGTTATGTTGGCAGCTTACAATTAAGCAAGTAAATAAATAGCATTGAGAAAACTATTATCATGCCCAATATGCTTTCAACGTAAGATTGATAATTTTTCATGTCATACGTAACAAGCAGATATGATCAGGTTCTTTTTTCTCTTCTCTCAAAATATCTTTCTATAATATCTAATATTCTCTTACATATGCAAGAAATTTGTTGATTTTCATACCTTCTTATTTCTAAGAGTCTTGTTCTTGATTCTTAGTCTATATTGACATCGTATATTATTCAGAACATTCACAGAGATAAGCTATTATTCTATATCCAATGATTTAAAACAACTTAAAAGGGTAGGAAAAAAAGAGATAAAATAGAAGATTATGTTGACATTTAACATAAAATAGATACAAAACATTTTGTAAGTAACAAGTCGTGTCTATTGTGATTTACAAAGCACTTATTTGAACCTCACAGAAAACTCTCTTTAAAAGGTAACCAACAATTTTTATCTCCATTTAAAATACTCAAAAATAGATTCAAAAGGTCTAATTAGTTTTGTTCAAAATCACATCATTGATTCACATTAGACCTAGCATTTCACCGAGATTTCCTTTCTTGGTTAATTATGAATTATCTAACTATCTGGGATTCCTCGAGGAGCTGATTAATGGCTAAACAGCAGAAGCCGATGGTATCACAGATACTGGGAATCATCAGAGCAATGTCCAGGGACTATAGAAACTGTTCTCACATATACGAAACCTAGGAGATGTCGCTGCAGGCTGACTTCCAGACAGTTTTATAATTTTACTGTGTTTATTGCCTACTTTTCTTACTCTTGCTATTCTCACTACCTGAGGTGCTTTTAAACAATCAACACCTTGCTTGAAGGGACACCACAGATTCCTCTTCTTCAAGAAAACATGTCTTGATCTAGGAATGAACTATAATCTCTCCTTAAATCCCCCAAGAAATGATTTCATACATTTATTCTGTCACTTTATATATATGCCACCTTAAGACTACAGCCACTTGGGTAATCACTGAAGCTCTTGCCTATAATACATGGATAGTGATAGACAGAAACCTTTAAAACAGGGGCAATGTAGATAGCTTGCAATGTTATTAGGAATAAATGAAAGGTGAGCATGTGCAAAACATGTTCTGTAGAATATCAAATGCAATGTAAATAGGCCATATGCTCTTATTAATATTAACAACACATGGTATAACATCAGAGTTAGAAATTTAGGCCTTAGCTTTGGGATATATTGCAAACCAGCTCCATCACTTACTTGCTTTATCAACTTGAACAAGCTATTTAACCTTTCTGTGTCACAGTCTTCATGTAAAAGGAGGACAATAAAAGAACCTGCTTCATAAGGCTGCACATTCATTCTTTCATAAAATCTTTATTGAGGTCAGGTGCTGATCTAGGTGTAGATTAAATGAAATAATATTTGCAAAGCACCTAGATAAATACTTGATATATGTGAGTTTCCATAAATATCACATATTTATTTTTCAATTAATTTGTTGTGAGAAATTCCTTGGTTGTAGATGACAATAAAAGCATGGACATTGAAATTCAAATTAACTACTCACGATATGTCAATCAGCTTTTAAAACTCTCAGAAGAGGTATGTTAAATGGCCATTATCTTCTTATATGCTCTTATAAGAATGGGATAAGATTCAGTCCCTATGAAACTCTCCACCAAAGAAATACATCTGCCTTGTTCAAAATCTTTACCTTATGGCAGGAACCGATTTTGAATTATACAAAAATGCAAAACTTTTAATCAAACTTAAAAATACACTATTAATGCATAAACCATGGTTTATGAAGTACTTAAATATTAAAGAAAGTTAAAATCCTTTCTGACAGTGTCTGACCTTTATGCTTATCTATTCCTAAAATACATCTTGCCTATCGACCAAAGCTTTAATCACTTCTCATTTCAGATATTGAAAGAGAGATTCCATTAAATCAAGTAAAGGTCAAGTTTCTTTGAAGTATAGATTATTCACCTGCACTCTTTAAAGAAGCAGAGACTGGAGAGCAAACTCAATAGAGCCACCTTTCTCCTCACTCTTTCAAAGTAATAAGTAGGCAGCCGAAGGGATTAAGGATGATTATGTTCAGTTCTCAAGAACTGAGTTCCAAACCAGATATGAAATACAATCCCAGTACTCAAAAGTATGGACCATATGTTGATAAAGAAAAGAAATATTCAGCTTCCCAGGGTGTTTTCTTAAAGCACTTAAGAAATATATTCAGGTTAAAGCAGTAAAAGAAGGGAAATAAGATAAACAGAATTGGGTGATTTATCTGAAACTTTTTCTAGAGAAGCAAATTGTTGTTGGCTGGGAACCTAAAGTTCTAAAGTAAACATGAACCATTTCACTCCTCTAAAATTCCCATTTGATTTCTTAAGTATTTTAGGAGCTCCCTAGAGGAAATTTAGCCCTAATGGAAATGTAGGCTTTTAATTCATACATGTTTCTTTTAAAAAAGAATGGTTCCAATTTCTGAAGGGATCAGAGGTGGTTGCTTTTAAACCTTAATTACTAAGAGTTCTAGTCACATGGATACCTCCAGGTATTTCACAAACATGTAAAGTCATTAGTACGTAAATGCTAGAAAAATCAATAGACTTTAGAAAGCACCTAGCAGTATGTCTTTTGAGAGACTACCTTCCTTCAATCTATGTAATTTTCACTCTTGTATCAAGTCCATTTGATCAAGTTTTCCTGAGAATTGTGAATCAGATTGATCATATTCTATGAGTACTCACTGTAGTTGATTCTTTCTCACATACCAGCCTTTTAAAATATGCTCACTTGTTCTTTATTGTTTCATGGGACTTGTATGAATTTATTATCTTTACAGGCACAATGGCTCTTCCTCCTGCCTTGCTCATTAAAGGGAAGCTATTTTGGACTCCAACCCCTACTATCCCTTGCCTGAGTACAAAATGGCATGGTGGTTTTCCTTTCTTGAATTGTCACCTCTAAATTTTCAGATATCCCCTACCCTGTTGTCGCACCCTTAGGATTACCTCATCAGTACTGGAAAGGACTTAGGCTGCAGAATTACTGCTACTTTTATTCCTCCAGAACATACATACACTTAGAAGCTGAAAGGGGTATTTCTTCAAAAGTGGATGAAATGTAGGCAGGAAAATGCCATTGGATCAGCAATGTTTGGGTTAGGTTGTATTTGAGGCTTGGGAAAAAATAGACAAATGCAACAGCCACCAGTGAAATGTGAAATGACACAAGGGTTTAGATTATGTCTGAATTGAAGGTTGAATTGTACTTGTGTTCATTGTTAATTATACATACCGAAGAAAGAAAGAAAAAAATATTAAAAAAAGATATTTGGCTTGTCAAAGCAATTCTAGTTACAATAATTTTAAAAACATTTTCTTACCAGGTATGCCTGATTGCTATGCAACATAATTAGATTTAAATTCTTTTTATATGTCAGACTTACTTATTCAATTTCATTTGTAGTCAAGGCTGAGCTCACTTTAACTGCTTTTATAAAATGCTCATGAGTTTACAGCTTAAAATGAATGGGTCATTATTATTGTGCAATATTAGCTTTATCTAAATATAAATTTTACCCCAATTTTCAAAAAGTGCATAAATAAGAGGTTAGCTGTATGTGAAATCTTTGCCATTGTAAAATGATAGTGTGCATATCTAGTAGTTTACTAGAATCAGGGATAAAATACAACATTTTTCAATTTCATGGGCCCAGCAATTTCAATCATGAGATAAAATAATTATCAGAAAATAACACTATTGTGTCATTTTTTAATGTTCATTAGAACATAATCCATTTGCTGTTTTATTATTTACTAAGTTTTTATGTAGATTTTGCATAACTCCATTGTTATTATAAAGTGGGTATTTTGTGAGTGTCTTGCACTGAACATTTTAGATGAGCTATAAAGTTGCATACAGTAGCCATGGAATTGTATTAAAAGATGATAATAATTGGTTAGCATTATTTCTAAAACTATTTCAGTGCATAGTAAAATTTCTCTTTAGAGAATAATCAAACAGATTTCACTTTCATGATTGTAATTAAAAATGGAAGAAACTCTTAGCAGTCTTCAGAATTTTATAAATATTTAATGTAGGGAATGTAAATGTTTGGAGCATATATTATTTTCTGGCTGCAAATTCCTAATTTTTCAGCACCCATGATGCATAAGCAATATGCAAAGAGTTAGTAAACAGACTTAAATTATAAGAAGACAAATTTTTAACACACCATGGGGCCAAAGAAATTCACAGCGCTTAGAGTTCCCTGATGAATGCTGATATTTTACTCTTAATCAGTTGCAGCAGGTAAGAGTAAAAGCATTTTGTAAGTCAAGTGGGAATGTATATCCCTTTTTTTTATAAACTGTGCCTATTTCTCTCATTCCGTATATCAAAAGCAATATATTAGCAGAAGTTACTTCAACATATAGGAAATAGAATTCATCACTGATAAAATGAAGGAAGCCAGGAGAATGCCCATGCTTCACAATTCAGTCACTTACCTTGAAAATGAAAATTGTAAACAGAGTAGGTTATTGCAGTGAGACTTACAAGGAACAAGAAGTGACTTTTTATTTTGCTTACTTCTGCCATAGGCACACCATCAGAAAGGCTGCCATTTCTGAGATTATTGCTACAGTATTGTGATGTTGGCACCCCTAACCATATTTTTAGTGAAAATAAAAGCTACAAGGCAGTGTGTTTATCAGCATTCTGTTTAGTATCTTTCTCCCCACTCCTGTCTCTTCACTGAGTTGAAGGGCATGCTCAGTCTCTCAGAATCTAAATGGAGTGTGTACAGAACACAAATACAAGAAACTACTTCTCCTTATTACAAATACTTAACTAACTATACAATCAGAAGGGTCTGAAAATGGATTCATGCTACTCTTTTAGGACTCTTCTCCCATACAAATGGGTGTAGAAGATTATTCCACATGTTATAATCACCTATTAGAGCATGGAAGTCTCAATTATAAGAGGAGCATTGGATGGTGACTCCTGATGCTACAATATGGGGAATACAAGTATATTGGGATATATACACACTAGGGATATTTCCTATCAGGCAAGGTAGTAATGTACCAAGCTTATGTGACTATTTAAACAATTTAAAACCCAATTCCCTTTCCTAAATTATCTGGCTACTTCAGGTAAAAGTGATTTTAGGCTAAATTATAGAGCTAGGTGACAATCTGACATATCACTTTATATGGCTGCATACAATAAATGCGGACTCAGCTGGTTCTTAAAACCCATTAATTTTATGAGGATGGCCTGGCAGTGACATAAAGAGCCCAAATCAGTGCAAGCCACAAGGTTACTGAATATTTTGGCCAAATTATTAAACATTATATATTTATTAATTATATACATAATCTAAGTCAAATCCTTGCAATTTACCCCTTGCCCATAGTTCTAAAATGTTACTGTATAAGGAGTCACCAATAAAAATGCTGAATATTTTATAGATGTTAGGACTCTAAGCTCAGAGATTATGATTTCATTCATCTTATAATTTAACCTAGTAATTGACTTTTTAAACAAGAACCCCAAATGTCTCTGCCTAAAGTAGACTATGTTTTTATAAACATTGACAATTAATATATTAGCACATGCTGGATATATAGTAGGTATTGCAATTATTTTTTAATTAAATTGAAAAATGACTAAATGAGCCCAACGGTTACATTTTACTAGATTTTATGACTTATTCCCTCCATCACTTAATGCATCCTGTGCAATTAAGCATCTTCCAGATTCTGTTATTTCTCTGCCTGATAAATTCATCATTTTTGATGACTAGGGAAGAAAGCCCAAACTTCATAGTCTTTCATATTTTAGATGCAGTGAAGTTTCCATCCATATTTTCCACAATTTCATACGATGTACTTTGCACACAAATTGATTCAGCCAATATTGCTGCACCTTGCATTTCACTGCTTTTATTCTATTGTCAAAGCCTCTACCTATTATCTTTCTGTCTTTTGAAATTTAACTCCATCCACCAGGGCCCAACCCAAATGTCACATTCTCTAGGGTTAAATCTTCTCATTTTATTGCATGCCGCTAAGAAAATTGTGTAATTTTATCTAATGTTGACTATCTTCATGCATAACTAATAGTCTTTGTTAGAAAAAAGTCCCTAGAGCTGTGCTATTAACTATGTAGAAACTAGCTACATGTGGCTATTTAAATTTAAATTATTAAAATTAAATAACAAAAATTAAGCTTTTCAGTCACAGTAGCCAAATTTAAATTGATCAGTGCAGATCATTGCAAAAAGCACTATTGGAGAATGCTGCAATGGGGGATTAAGAATGTCTACTGGAACTTTTTAAATTTTCATGTGGATTTCAATAGTTTCTTGATTAAGGTGTAGTAATTAAATGTTTGTTGCTATATTAAATGATGGTGATCTTTCCACATCCTAAACTCCTGAAGGAGATTCTATATAATCTCAAAAATAATTCTTTCGAAGAGACTATTATTAAGAGTAATAAATCTTGCACGTTTGCACATATTGAGGGGGGGGTGCTTTTAAAACATGGATTGATAGACTTCACCCCAAGAACTACTGATTCACTAGATCAGAGTTGGGGAATGAGGATTTTCAGGATTTCTAACAAGTGCCCAGGTTGTTGGATTGAATTGTATACTCCAGTTTGGACATGTTCTTGGTCTTGGCTCACATTCTGATGGGTGTGGACCCATTTTAAATAAAATCTTTTAGGGCGTTATTACAGTTAAGTTGTTGTCCAACTGAATCAGGTGAGACTTTAATCCTGATTACTTGCATTCTTTAAAAGCAGAGTGAAAAACAGACAAAGAGAAGCCACTCGGAAGATCCAAAAGCTGCAAGTCAACAGAACTGAGGAAATGCCACCATGTGCATTGTCATGTGATAGAAAAGCCAGTGATCAAGAATCACTGACAAACAGGTCCAGGATGCCATAGTTCTTGGCCTTTTGGGCAAGAAAGTATTGCTTTACTTATCCTTCCATTTTGGACTTCTTCTGTTCTCAAAACCCAAACCAATAAATTCCCACTATTTAAGTTGTCCCATTGTTTTAGCACCTGGGAAAATAAAACGCCAGGTGAAGCTAATGCTGCTGGTCTGGAGAACAAACACTAAGTGAGAAACATGACTCAGTGTATTTATATATATATTTTTCAAATTCACTGGCAATTCATAAATTTCTTTTGAGCTTTGTATTTTGTAACTGACAACCTTCATGAAAATGAAGTGTTTAATTATATAGAATCAATTCAATTCAACATACATTTAATGAAGACACACAATGTCCCAAATCTGTATAAGAAGTTGGGAGAGATATAAAGGAATGTGCATTAGATTTTTTATTCTTGTGGAAATTGAAATCTGGCTGGAGAGATAATATAAAGATGCATAAAAAAAAATCCCTATATAGTCAAGTTTATTACCATATTAAAATATTTTCACATACAGAATTTTATTTGGTCTGTAAAATAATCCTGTCAAATAGTATGGATAATAGAATATCCCAATTCAAAAGGGAAGAAACCAAGACTTAGGGAGTCCATGTGTTATCCCACATAATTGAATTAGCATATATTTGAGATGAACTAAATTAAAACAAAACTTATGCCATGAGTTTTCCTTCATATTGCTCTTTCACGGCTTAAACTAGAATACATTTGAAAAAAGAACCATATTTTCTGGAAGGAGTCTGCTGATGCCTTGAAAGAGAATAATTGAATTTTATTATCAGTTTTATTTTCTAAATATTGAACGACAACTCTTTATAACTAGGAAATCTACTCTGATAAAATGCTTGAATAATGCTAGAAATATTGGAAAACCAGGAAATATATGTGAAATATATAGAGACATAAGAGTTGAGGAACCTAGTGAAGTCATTTAAGAAATGTAGATGAATGCTGGTTTCCCTTAAACCTTCTTTTCTCCAGGGTAGTCAAACACATTGAAATTTGGGAATGCACAAGTGCCTGGCAAAAGTACTAAGCTATTCAAATACAACATATTGTACTGATATCCTACTGTGTACCTTTGTTCCCCAGACAGTTATAATTAAATTAATCTTACTGCCAAAACAAATGTAGCAAAATGGGTCAAACTCTTCATAAACTTTTTAGCAATCTGACAATAAATTAACAAATTGACTAATGTGTCTGTAGCGATTGCAACATCTGGGACTAAAGGATGGAAGATGAGTTGAGAGCAACAAAACATGTTGTTCCTTAATTGCTCTGTGGACTTTTTCTATAGTGAATCATCCTCCCAATCTAATTTAAGCAAATCATTGAGCATATGGTTTGTATTAAATATAGAGCATCTGTGGTACTAACTGCTATGCATATTTGCCACCCAGGTGTCTGATTTTGGACTTGTCATATGGACAGATGGGATTTTTCTTTTTGTCATCTTTATTGGTAATCGACTATGGGCATTAACCCTAGCTACTGTGGGGACAGCTCTGTTCACATTGATAAGCTTCCACCAGCATAAAGTGAGAGTCATTTCTTATAATCACTTTTCTTTTTTCATTCACATTAAGTGATTAAAGTTATGCTAATAAAAATATAGCTGGGATTGTTGAGTTTTCAAGACTAAAGATAAAACTTTTATCTATTAGAGGGTAAAACTATTCCTCTAATAGAGACACTTTAATTGCATTCATTACATTAATCATTGTGTAAATAGCTAATATTATAGTAGGTTATCGGAAACTAGACAATTCTTGAGTAGGTTACATGTGTTTTAACATTTGACCCTATCATCACTCCTATAAGGTAAAGATAAAGTTCCATTTTATAGATGGGAATATGAGGGCACAAGAAACTTGGCAAAGGTAGCCCAATAATTAAGAGGTAGAACTTGGACTTGAACACAAAATATTTGGCTTCAGAACCCATTCTACTGGAATTATTATACCACCACTGGCTCTCTCATGGGCAGATATGTTTTGTGAAGTTAATTTTTTTCTATTTATTTTTAAAATTTTTTATCAATGCCATTGCAAACATCATAATCAAAATCATTTTGTTTGTTGCTTATGAACTAATATTTACTATAACTACTTTTCTTTGATGATAACAGTCAGGAGAAGTGGCCATTGACTGATTATTAATAGCTACAAAGTGAAACTTTTGGAATAGAAAGCATTTTCTCACTCATGAAAATATCTCTTAATTATGAAACATCTGATGAAGATGGGAGAAAAAGACAAAGGACATACAACATTGGAAATCTAGACATTCTCAACAGCGGAGAGCTATGTCTCTAGATCTACAGAGCTTCAGAAACTGTAGTGTAAGCATGCCCAGAGCTCTTTTAGAAATTACTGCACCTTCTACTGCTTGCTCCACCTTCATCAAAAGAAATTTCATTCCATTCTGCTTATTTGAAGATTATGATTCAAAGTTAAAAGGGATTTTTTTTCTCTGATTTGTAATACATTTCCCCAATACAGGAAGGGATATAAAAGACTGCAGTCTCTCTGAGCAAGCCGATTTGCAGCTTAGTTTAACCTGAGTCTTCAACAAGACATTCCACCAGCTGCTGCTTCTGGGTAATCTTGCGCATGAGAAGATGAGAAAACTCTATGAGCCTCATTCCATAACTTTACCTTATATCTCGCAAATATTTTGTGGACTATTATGATGTTGAATACACATTTATCAAGTCCACAGAAGTGGTGTTACAAAAGCAAGATTTACATAAAAAGTAAATGTATTGCCAGAATAAGTATTTGAATGAAAATAAAGTGTTGTCTTCATCTGTGACAGAAGGGATTTCAATGTAATAAATCTTTTACCAGTTGGCTGGCTTGTGTCTCTGGGTTATGGTGCCACTGTGGTGGCTCTGCCCATCTCTGCTATCATACAGATCATTCACCAGCTGCTAAATCAGTTTTGGTGAAGGAGTCTGTTTGCCCCATACCACGGTTTTATTTTTATCCCATTGATCAAATATTGGAGCCAAAAGAGGAAAAGTGTGGCTGACACATTTTGCCAGTCTGAATCTGTGGTGGATCCCAGAAAAGCCATTTAATCCTTTAATGGACCCCTTTAATTATCATTCAATATTGTTGTGTGGGAGCATTTTGATTGTTACCATGAAGATGTGACCCACCCAGTTGTGGGTGGTAACTTTTGATTAGATGATTTCCATGGAGGTTTGTCTCCATCCACTGAAGGTGGAGTTGCTTACTGGAATCTTTTAAAAGAGGAAACATTTTGGACAGAGGCCCTTTTAGGTAGAGCCACAAGGAAGCCAGCAGATGCCGCCATGTTTGCCATGTGCCCTTCCAGCTGAGAGAGAAACGTTGAACGTCGTCGGCCTTCTTGAACCAAGGTATCTTTCCCCAGATGCCTTAAATTGGACATTTCTATAGATTTGTTTTAATTGGGACATTTTCTCAGCCTTAGAACTATAGACTCGCAGCTTATTAAGTTCTCCTTTTTAAAAGCCATTCTGTTTCTAGTATATTGCATTCCGGCAGCGAGCAAACTAGAACACACATCCACAGAACAAGCCAACTTGTCTTCATGATTAATGTAAACTCCAAAACTACATGGATAGAGATTTTATCACACAAAGGGCTCATTTATGCAAGGTATGTCCCAATTTCACTCCTTTAATGTTCTTGATTCTCTATGGAAATATTAGCCACTGCCCATGAATTGTCACCGTGAACCATCTTTCATTCCAAGCAAAGGTTACATCTTGATGTACCACAGCAAATTCTACCACTGGAGACATTTCTTTTCTCCACCTGGAGGTGGGGAGGTTGAATATAATATCATACTTAGAATTCTACCTTGCTCAAGTAAATGCATATCATGAATTCACTTCTATAATGCTTTATTTTTCTTCTTCCTAGTCAATCAGACACAGAAAATTCTAATTGAAGCTGTAGGTATAGGATAAGGCAAAGATGGCAGAATGGGAAAAGTAGAGAACAATGATTATGAGCCATTTGCTCAGACTATTTACTTGTGTTTTTCTTAAGTGTTTGGGGTCATCTCATATGCAAACTTTCACTTAATATGGAAGTACATTAAACTTTGTAGGTTGTGTTTCAAATAGCATTCAGTTTAGAATAGACAGCACATGTCATATGTGTACGTTTAATTAATAGTCAGGTTTCATTATCTACCAGATTTTGTTAATAAGAATTGAAAGAAGAGGACAAGCTATGGAGAACTAACATTTTATTCTATCAAGGCTTGACAATGTCTCAAAAAACCATCCAGGTGTTTCAGATAATTTTATTGTCTGGGTCATAAGGGAAAAGTGGTAGAGCTCCTTCTAATATAGTATATATAAGTCAAAGATCCTTTTTGTGATTCTATACCCCACTCTAAACTACAAGGTTTTTGCTCACTTGGGGAATGGACCAAAGCAATATGCTTCGTGGTATAGTTTGCTCACATAAACTAAGAAGCATTGTTCAACATTCTAAGTGGTAGATGTAAAAAATTGTGACAAGTAATTCTTTACATTAGAGTGTATATTATAGTATGCTAAGATCTCTGAGTTCTCAGAAAATTTACTGAAGAGACAGAAATATTTTGGGAATTTTTTCTCTCATCCTTTGTACGAGTACATTCCCAAAACACTTCCCATCTTTTCGGCAAAGTCCAAAACACAAAACTTAGAGTTTAAATGGTCATAATGTCCAAAAAACATTTCATTAAATGTTCTATTGAAAATATCTGTGTTGTCATTGTTAGGAACAGATCATGTCACTTACAGAGCCAATTATACAGATATCAAATACTGAATACTGCTGCTAGAATCATTGCTTCCCCCCATGACCTACATATGGCTGTTGATGCTTTGAACATGCTCTCCAGGATGGCTGCCACATTATTTCCTCAAATCTCAGAGTTCAAATAAAAATCAGAGACACATATATTGTTAAAAATATCTTAGGACATGACTCTACACTTAGATGACTTAGGTTTGTGATTGGCCACCATAGAAAGAACAACCATGTGATTAGAATGTTGGATCTTTGAGAAATATCAGCCTGGAAATTGAGTTCAACCATATGGTGAATGATTCTATCAATCTATATAATGAAGTCTCAATAAAACCCTGCCTACCCAAAACTTGGGCGAGCTTTGTTCATTGACAATACTTTTTAAGTATTGTCATATCAAATGTCAAGACAATGACATGACCCTTCAAAACAGAAGTTTCCGGTTTTGAACCCTCCAAAGACTTGGCCTTATTCATCATTTCCTTTGGCTGGTTCTAATTTATGTGGTTTTGCAAGAACAAACTATAATTGTAGGTATAGCACTTTCCTGAGCTCAACATGTCATGCTAGTGAATTATTGAACCTGAGGATGGTCATAGGATGCCCCAGATTTGTAGCCACCTGGTCTGCAGGAAGGATGTCTCTGGAATTTCCTGAATTTTTGGCTAGCATTTGAATTGAGGGCAGTCTTGTGGGGACCATTCTCTAACTTTGAATTTGGATGCTAACTTCTTACGATTTAGCACTAGTTAATGGTATCTTTTAATATTTTTTCATTTTTTCTCCTCCCCTTCTGTTGACCTCAATTACTGCCACACTCCTACTACTTAAAAATGTCGAGCATAGAATAAGTAACCCATATTTATTTGATAAATGAACAAATAAATCTGTGTATTTAGAATTTAGTGAACCATATATATTTCAAAATTTTATGCTTTTTGTTTCATCTCAGATTACTATACCTCATGCATAATTTGATTTACATACAGAAAATATATTGCTTTCTCTGAGTTTTTAAATTATATTTCACATCTTTAACTTCTTGCAAATTATTCCTTCTATATATAATGCTCCTCCACTGCATATCCTGTCTGTAGGGTGGCCACATCTTTAAAACATAGATAAAAAGCTGCCTCTGTCTTAAGAAAGTCTTGAAAATTTCCCCTTTCACTCCATAATGCCCATGCATATTTCTGTCATAGTATTTAATAACTCATATTTAAGCTTATTTTTCTTGTTGCATCAGTTAACGTCTGACACATTAATATTGGTAACAAATTACCCCAAAACTCAATGGTGTAAAACAACAAACATTATTCTTATTCTTGGGTCTAAAAAATGATTGGAGTAATAGACAATCGAGGATTATATTGGACTTTGCAGGTTGAGTTCAGTTATATTTCATGTGCTTTTCAATTTTCTTAGACAAACAGGATTCATAGTTATGATCTCATTAATGCAGCACATCAGCATATTTTAAGCCTTTGTTTTTATCACATATGTTAACCTTGCATCGACTTAAACAAGTCACCTAGCCAAATCCAATCCCAAAATCAAAGAAAAGTTTACATAGCAAAGGATGCAGATAAGAGGAGGGGATGAAGAATCGGGGCCATTAATGCAATCTATATCACTGGACTTTCATAATGAATTCCTTCCAGAGAAAAATTTTGTCTTAGTCATATGGTAACTGGCACATGTGAAAACAGTTATTATGTTTTTTTTTATTGAATGACTGCTTTAATAGCTATAATTTTTAGAACTGAAACTAGATGTGCATCGCCTAATCAACATTCTGGTATGCTACTGTAATCTCTTATAAATATGTTATTTCCAAATTCCAAATTAGAAGTTGGCTTTTTCTCTCATGAAGATTATGAGTAAATGCTTTTAAAACAAGAATTAGCCAGAAATCTACCATAAACCTCAGGGGTGGAGGATTTTAAGTACACTCCAGGTTCCATACTCTCTTGAAAACTCAGTTCAAAGTGTGATAGAATGGACTTGGGAAGTTGATGTTGCCACTTCTGTGATAAAGTTCTGAATGGTTCTGTAACATTTCTGCCAGTCAGTCCCCCCACCAATAATCCATCTTTCTTATTTACCTTTCTCTGTAGAAACTGTCTTACAACTTAAATTAGAAAGGACAAGAGAGCTATTATAATTCATTTGGTGAATAATATATAACAAATATTTGAGACCATAAATTTAAAAATCATAAATGGAAATGGATCATGCTATTAGGAAAGAAACAGAAATAAAGATTGAATGGAGGAAGGTTTTAAGGCCTTAGTGAAGGATCTACTTTAAGGAATGCCTCATAGCTACAACATACTGGGACATAGAACTGTGGAGGGAATGTCCAAGGACTTCTTCAAAGTCTCTGCCACATCTTTTATGACATTGTTATAATTATTCATTACTTATCTAATAAGGGAACATAAGCAACTTGAATAAAGTGATTAATTCTCACTCATATTTTTACAGTTAGTACCATAGAGGTTTTTTGGAATGCAAAATGTATTCAATATTATGGAAAAATGTTAGATTAACTGCAAAATGAAAAACCAAAGAGAAAAAATAAGATACGCAAATGTTGAAACTGCCCTTTAAATGGAAAGAATTTAATGTGAAGATATGTATGTGAATAAATATCTTTAGTGATACATCCAGCTGAATAAATGAAATCGTGATTCATAAAGGATAAATCACAAAATATGAGAGTTTTATTTGCTTCTTCTTTAAAAATACAGCACTATTTTTCTCAGAAGAATGGGCTGTAGATTTTTTATTTTCTGATTTTATTTAAAGATGCTGTCATGCTAAGGCCAATTTTCATCTACAAAAGTTTAAACACCAAGCACATTCCAATCTAATCAGAGAGAGATGCACTTTGAACTCCAAAATAATAAATACAAATTCAAGATGAATTGAGATGAACAAGTACAGAACCACTTTGAAAAAGACCTTGCAGTATAATAACCTATTAAACTCCTGCTTACATTCCACAGAAGCAATTAATAAAGTCAACAGAGGATTGCGAGAAATCTTTACAGGAGTAGAATATAAATCAATGGCTGTCATGATAAGTAATTTCACAGTATTCCTTAATGAGGATCGTCTTTGTATAGGCACAAGTATTTAAAATTAGAATAATTTTCAGCTGTTTAAAAATTCTATTGTAAATTATTTAATGTAAATAATTTTATATAACCATAGCTATTTATAACAATTCTATATGTATGAACCTAGATAGGGATTAATTTTTAATACAAATGAATTGCTAGTCTCTTCACATACTATATTGTTTTGGGCATAACTGGAAAATATTTTATCTGCTTGCTAGCTGGTTACTAAATGAAGAGAAGGAGGTACAGACACTGTAGAGTAAAATGCAACTTATATGAAAAAAGAAAACGTGTGATATGGGGCTGGATATGTTGAGGAAAGATGGCAAGAGTTAAAAGGATAGTCAGTCATCTACTAAAAGTGGTAGTATTGCACTTTAAGAAAAGAGAATAATTGGAAAGTTAATTGTAGAAAATAAAGATGCTTCAAGCATAGCAAAGGATGAAAGGGACATGTAAAGGAACAAGAAGCCTGAGCTTTGACATTCTTGCTCACTCGGTCATGTCCCGAAGGGTCCAAGGCCCTTCATCCGTGACTTTTCATGCTGCCCCATCATCAACCTCACGTCGTCTCACCTTATCGCACCTAACTTCCCTCCTTCTGTCGATATTCTCTCAGGACCACTTCAAGCACATTTCCTGCCAGAGATGTTTTGCATTTACTGAGAGAGGAACAAGGAATCTTCGCCTGCAACAGTAATACAGTATTGAATAAACAAATGAATCAATAAAGAAAATATTTTGTTCATAGACTAGCTGTTCAATATAAACTTGCCGAATGTTTCATTCGTATTGGAGGATGATCTTTAACATATAGACAAAATGTATAAGTACTGAGGGTTTCTTATGACTGGAATCCATGCAATAACTAACAACCCGATTTAATTTCAGATATGATTGAGGTTAAAGCCTAATAAAATATTAAAGGAAAATTCAGAAAGAAACACTTTCCAACATGGCCTGTCTCGCCATCCTTCTTCATTTATATAATTTATTATGTATACAAACAAACCTTCAGATTATTATGATTTTTTTTTGGTTGTGTTTTTTTTTTGCATGGGCAGGTACTGGGAATCGAACCCGCGTCTCTGGCATGGCAGGTGAGAGCTCTGCCACTGAGCCACCATCGCCCATCCTATTATGATTTTTTAACAAGGCATAAAAGGAATTGACCTAATAACTTTTAATGTCTCTGCAAACTTTTTCTTAAGAATGACAAGGAGTATATTTTAATGACAAGTGCATTAAAAAATGTGTTCTGTGTACAAGGTCATAAATGTATATTGATAAGTTGAAGTAACATGACAGCAGAAGAGAAAGGAGAAAGGGAAAAGTGCAATAATACTAAGATCAGCATTTGCTATTTCCCTCTTTCCATTCAAAGTTTTATTATATCAGTTAAAGTAGAACTACCCTATTCCATGCCAGCTACCATTCTTTCCTTCCCCTCCCTTCCATTTCCTTTCCCTCCCCTTACCTTTCCCTGCCCTTCCCCTCCCCTTTCCCCTTTCCTTTCCTTTCCTTCTCCATTATTTTTTGCAACAATGTAGATGTTTAGAAATTCTTTCCAGGAATTAGAAGCATCTATGATACAGAGAAGTAAAGACTGAGGATTTACTTCATTCCTGAACTGCCTGTGAGTTGTAGCCTCGCTGTATACAAGGCCAGATATCCAGAAGCAATGCACAAAAAGCCAATCAATAATTCAGAAGTAAGACTTAAATACTTGGGTGTTTGCTGCTGTTTAAAGATGAGAGAAAGGTGAGAACTCATGTCAACGACTCTCTGTTTTCAGGATAACAGACATCTAATGCTTATTTAAGAATGAAGAAGAGAACTAGAATTAATTTTTTTCATATTATAAAATAGCTTTGATCATTGAATTAAAGCACACTAAAATATATATATATTTAAAATCCCAGATATTACAAAACTGGCTTTTAAGGGATATTTAGAATTAGATAATACAATACTATTTTATTCCTATGTAGAGAAGATATAAATGATCAAATTAATTATTTTTAGGATTAGACCTAATAGTAAATTTTACCTTGTTTTGTTTTTATCCTTTCAACATTTTTTTGTGGAAAATATAGTAAAAAATTAAATGTTAGTTTCAAGTAATGAGAACAGTTTTTGGTTGAATATTTAAAAAATACATTGGTTTACTTCCACATATATTACTGTAATATATTACAGTACTTTTTAAATAAATAGATCTTTTATTGTTGTTGTTTTCTAGGAAGCAAAAGA
The DNA here is from genome assembly GCF_023851605.1 of Tamandua tetradactyla. NCBI lineage: Eukaryota > Metazoa > Chordata > Mammalia > Pilosa > Myrmecophagidae > Tamandua > Tamandua tetradactyla. Next base: position 34,034,039 of record NC_135345.1, on the reverse strand, counting down.
ATAAATAGTAAGAAAAGCAAATGATTGCCAGCACTGCACAACCCCACACCTGTCAGATGCACACTGTCAAACTCCCACAGGCTTCCAAAGTCACAGGAACCATCTCACAGCCTTTGAAGGATACAATTCATCCCAGTGTGCTTAGAATGAAAAACACATAAAGGACATATGGGGTGGCATATGCTGAATCCTCCAGAAATCCTGCACTTGCACAATCATGGAGCCCAACCTGATTTCATGAATATCACACATTTTGCTTTTGCCAAATAGAATAATAACAAAGAAGTGTTAAGAGAGACAAGCGAAGTCTTTTTGTAACCTGAAGCCGGTCTTTTTGTAAGATCTTTTTGTTACCTGAAGAAGAAAAACAAATGTCTCTCAAAAACCCTTCCACAATATCACAGAGAAACAGTAAATGCTTTCTTAATTTTGTGAAGAGGTATATGTCACATCTTAATAATGCAACTAGTCCCTTTATTCCCACCACCCAAAGGCCATATATTTAACATAATTCTCCAATCATAGCCTCAAATCACAAACTATGAATTAATCCTTTTATTTTATTTTGGAAAAAAAAAGGATTACTTGCAGGTTATTGAAAGGAAGATACTAACTATAGAGGCCCAGATGAGCCAAGTGCATAGAAAACCAACTCTTAATTCACTCAAGTAGAGTCTGCGTTGTTTCTGCTATTTCAAGCTTGTAGCTTTTCGAAGATAACAACTGTATTCCTTTATCAAAGAGATGTAAACTTAACTCATTAACATTAATTATAATCCTCACAAAAATATTTAAAATACAAAAATTGGATACTTTTGTTCTATAGTATAACTGAATCCCCTCATATTCCTTTTTAAAAACTGAGAACATAAAGAAAATAAAAGCATTAAACATTACAATAAAATATAATAGATGCCCTACTAGTTAAATTAGAAGTGATACCCTGTAAATCACCTTATTAAAGAGTGTCTTCTGCAATGAGTGATGCTTAATCTAATCACGGGAAGCCTTTCAAGGAAGATTCCGAAGAGACAGGCCCTATTCCTGTTTTGACCAGCGAGCCTCTCCTGTGGAGTTCATCCAGACCCTCCATCAGAATCATCAGCTTCACAACCTGCCCTGAGGATTTCCGACTCTGCGTTCCCGCGGTCACGTGAGACATTTTTATAAATTTTATATTTGCAAGAGTTCCTGTTGATTCTGTTTCTCTAGAGAACCCTAACTAATACATCCATCAATTATCCTGCACTCAATTTTTTTGTTCATGTATATTGATATACAGTATATCTAACAGAAAATAATCCTCTCAATATCAAATAAGAGATAACACAGAGAATAAAACCTTTCTAATACCACACATATACTTAACTTTTGACTGTCTTTTATCTAGGCATAGCCTGACGATTTTGTAAAGCCTGTGTCCTATGGCCCCTGTGGTAGTGTCCCTTGATCTCTTGCTTCCTATGGCAAACTTGTCTTCTGCTATGGGACTCATTACTCAGCTATCTTGAGTATGTGCTCAGTTGCTTGGTTAGCTTATTCAATTATTTTAAATGTCACTTATATAGCTTCTATAAAGGAGAAGGATTAAATGCATTTTTTTCTTTGAGACATGTTTCCTTCCATTTTTGCACCTTTCGCTTTCAAAAATGTATTGCTTTCTGTTTCTAAGTCCTATAGGCTCTGTCTTTTGTCTTCTATTATGTTCTGCATTGTGTCACCCACCTATGTCATAAAGTGATGACATCCACACCCCACCAACTAGAATCATCAGTTCATTGTTACATTCCTATTAATATGTATATTACGTCTACATGTAAAAGGGAATCTTCATAAAGCATCATACTCATAGGATAACAACTCCCAAGCCCCTTCTAATTTAACAAAATTTATTACAACTCCCCCAAATATTCAGAACAACTCAGTGTTTGGAAAATCCAGAAATATGCAAAATTTTAAAAATTAGTCTTAGTTCTAATGTAAAGTATATCTGATGATATGAATTGCCCTCATAAAATTTCTATAGAAGTTGGAAAGATATTATAATTGTGATGAATATATTGTTTTATAAACTTTCATATTTGACCAAGTTGTTTAGAACTCAGAATATCTTTCTATGAAAATGATGTCACAAAATGTTATTTAAACCCTCAGTTGTACTGACACAAGCTATTTTAGCCACCATGTACTTTTGTGTCATGAACCACAGGTCTTTCTGAGTCTTCATGTCTGGGCTGTCTTATGTTTCCATAGTCTCAAGAGAATAGATATTTAAGTACATAAAAAACCTGCACATCTGTAACAAAAAACAGGTTAGCTACTTTGGTAGATGGAGAAAGTCTCCAAGATCAACAAGTTTCAGTTAGGTGTCGCTAAGTGCAGAGTTCGTTTGAAAGTGACATTTGTGGCAGCAATTAACACTGAAAATGGCAATAGAAAGTTTGATGAAGAGTTATTTTTAAATTAAGTGTTTGTATATAAGGGGATGGCTTTTTAAAAATCCTGGATAACCAACATGGGATGGGAAATATCGATAATTCATTTGAGCACATGATAAGAGTTCCTAGTCCTGTAATTTTATTTTGATGAAATTGCCTTGACAAACCACTGGTTTTCTACAGTAAACTGTACCCAGTAATGAAATCATTGTATTGCCATAAGGTAAGAATATTTCTATCCCCCCAAAACTAAATCTATTTTTGTCATCAAATATCCACAGTGGCTATGTTGCTTATGAATTTCAGAAGGCTGTAATCAATTTTAGAAATCCTAACATATTTAAATCCAATCAAATGCAAAGTTTGTTTCTCAACATTCTCTTGGTCTACCCAAAAAAATACTTTTTAATTTGCCAGCAGCAAAAGTAACATTTCAGTTAAAAGAGAAAATAGACTAATTTTTTATCTTAAAGAAATATAATTACTCAAAAATGTGAGAAAAATATTTTTTTGTGGTAAGACCTTTATTGTTGTTATCCATGGAAGCTAGCAAACTGCTGATTTTATCAAATGATGACCAAATAGGAATTCCAAATATTTAGATTCTTCCTAAATAAAAATTTATTTCCTATAAGTTTCTCAGTGGACGGACTATTTTATTTATTTCTGCATCAGTTTATCTTTGTATGTCAGGATTTAACAGTGTCTGATATTTAATTATGTTCAAAGAAAGAAACGGCCAAAATCCACAAATAGTTGAATCCTATGATTTCAACCCCTATACCAGAGTTTTAAAATCCTACCATAAAGCCCTTCTGGGGCCAAATCATACCACTTATTGCTAACGAATGATCTGAGTCTAATTTCTGATCTGGGACTCATGGTTAATGAACTCAGTTCAAATTATTCATCAAATTGAAATTGGACTAGACCAATACTTTAACATTCTGTGGTAGATTGGATTATGTATTCCAGCAAACCTATGTGCTTAACCTAAATTCTTTCTTGTGGGTGTGAACCAACTGTAAATAGGGCTTTTAGAAAATGTTATTTTTTAGTTAGGTATGGCCCAAATGAATGAGATTGGGCCTTAATCTATTCCTGGAGACTTTTGAAAAATAAAATCAAGTGGAGGGGAAGCTAGAAGTCAGTGGAACCTGGAAGAGTAAAAAGAGGTCATCATCGTGTGAAGGGAGAGCCACAGAATCCCAAGAATGGTCATTTCACCAGAATGCTACTTAGTCCCTGAAAGGAAGTCAACCTTCCAGCTTCCAAAACTGTGAGACTAAATTATTAAGACAACCAACTGTATGATATTTTTCATAGTAGCGGGGGGACTAAGACAGTTTTTGGCACCTGGAATAAGGTGCTGCTATTGTGAATACCTAAAAATGTGGATTCAGCTTTTGAATTGGGTAATGGTTAGTCTGGAACAATTGTGAAAAACCTGACAGAAAAAAAGCATAGATTACTTTGAAGAGATTGTTGGTAGAAGTATGATGCTAAAGGTACTTCTGATGAGGCCAGAGAAGGAAATCATGAATGCATTTTTGGAAACTGGAGGAAAAGCAATCCTTCTTATAAAGTGATAGGTAAATTGACAAAATTATGTTCTGATGTGGAATTGAAAGAATATTTAAGCAACGAACGTGGCTATTTAGCTGAGTAGATTTCCAAATTAGTATAGAATATGCAGCTTAATTTTTCCTTGAATTTCATAGTAAAATGTGAAAGGAAAGGGATAAGCTGAGAATTAAAATCTTAAGCACAAAGACACCAGAAACTGATGATTTTGAAACTTCTTAACCAGCCCAGATAGTGTGCTCTGAGATAAGGGCCAGAGATGGCTCTGTCAGGGACCTCTAAGTCTCCAGGAAATGAGTCCCCAGAGAACAGGGTTCCATGTGAGGGATTAACTGAAAAACCCTCTGATAAGGAGGGTGTGACTAAACATGGAAAAAGTCAAGGCATCTCTAGAGTAAATCAGGTTTATAAATGTAACTATCCAGGAAGGATCTGTGGAAAGTCATTCTTCTGATGATTTGGAGTCTCTTGTAGTCCATGCAAAGCCAACAGTGTTTTTGGAAAATTTGTATAGATAGAAGCTCTATTAGTCTGAACTGGAAAGGACAGAGAAGAAATGAACAAAAGGAAGAATGACTTCAAGGGAAAAAACTATAGAAGCAAAGGTCTCGTCAGAAAAGATCTCCTTGGGCCAAGAGAATGGACCCACCCACATATATAGAATGGGAAGGCTGTTTCTTATCCTTGGACAGGGCATTTCCAAAATCTTGGTGATGGTAGGGCCTATGTTCCAGTATTCACTGAGTGCCTAGCCACTTTCCCAGTACTCAAGTGCATGAGATCTTGTTTGGGGAGAATATGGCTATAGTGGAAGCCCTCTATAAACTTGGGGCCATTGCTAGAGTAGGACGAGAGGACAAAGCATTGATCCAGAGATGATTTTCAGAGCGTGAAATCCAATGGAGTTTGTCTTGCTAGGTTTTGGACTTGATTGAGAACTGTGACCTCTATTTTCTTTCCAAATTCTCCTTTGTGAAGTAGAAATGTCTAAACTATGAATGTTCCACCATCGTATTTTGGAAGCAAATAACTTATTTTCTAGGTTTCACATGTTCATTGGGTGGAGAAGAATTTTTCCCCAGGATGAACCACACCCTTAATAGATACTGATGAGACTTTGTACTTAAGATTTTTGGGAAGTTGTGATGGGTAATATATATACATATGGAAAAAGCATAAATTTGGGGGGTCCAGTGGGCAGACTTTGGCAGATTGAATTATGTACCCTCTGTTCCTGTGTGTGTGAAACCATTGTAAATAGGAACTTTGAAGTTGTTATTTTTAGTTAGGGTGTGATACAACTTAATAAGGTCTTAATCCTTTTACAGGAGATTTGAGGAAGGGAAAAGTGCTTATAGGAGTGCAAGCTGAAAGTCAATGGAAACTGGAACAGAAAAGAGAGGTCATAGCCTCCTGCTGGGAAAGCCAAATTACTCCAAGGATTGCCAGCCCACCAGAACACCACTACCAGAGGATAGCTAAGACATTAATTAGGTCCTACTTGAAATGTAATATCCTCAATTTCTGGTATATTGACTTAGTTGTAAGAAGGTAAAGGTGCGAGCATTTCCAGTCCAAACAGGACTATAAGTGATTCTATAAAATAATACAGATATGTTGTTAAGGCTCACCCAAAATTAATCTAGTTTGTGATATATATACATATACAATATTAGAGCATATAATATTTTATAGATCTTTCCGATTCTTCCTGAGTAAATTTTGAAGCCTCTCCATGTTTCTGATGAATAAATGACATAATAAATTGATAAAGTTAGCATTTGAAGAATATGATTTCCAAATGAAATTGTAAGACAATTTTTAAAATGGACAGTGGCAAAATAATTTAAACTACATATCTTAATTTAAGATTTCTCTTTGACTTTCTGCTGTATTGCAGGGCATGCTAGGTCAATTCTGAATTTATTTCCAGAGATCCCATAATTTGGACATACATTTCATTCATCAACATACAATTGAAAAATAAATGGGAACATTGAGAAGGCTATTCCATGCTTTGGAAATAAGAGATCAAGGCATTTTTGTTGGCTTAATCAAAGAACAAGCTTTCAAAGCCTTTAGTAAATTTACCAATTTATACTCTGGAGAAAAGCAAACTACAGTTTCAACCAAATAGAGATTTGCTCCTCCATAGTCCACTTAAAGCATTTTGTTACATTTTCAAACTTCTGAGAACATAAACTATTAACCTTGGCATCTATGCCTCTTCTTCATGTTTCATATGTATGTACATGATTTGAATCTATACATTTACATAAATTTATCTGTGCCTACTGTTTTATATCATTTTATCATTTCAATTGTTCAAAATCAGTTCTGAGATTATGATGTATATTAGAGAGCATTCCTTAGAATGAATATTGTTTTTGGTTTGTTAAAGCTACTAGAATGCAATATACCAGAAATGGAATGGCTTCTGTAAAAGGGATTTATTAAGTTGCAAGTTTACAGTTCTAATTCATAAAAATGTCCAAGCTAAGTCGTTCCAGAGAACAATACCTTGACTCAAGAAAACCTGATAGGTCCAGGACACCTGTGTCAGCTGGGAAGGCCTTTGCTGGCATCTGCTGGTCCTTTGGTTTCTGGTTTCAAACAGCTTCCCTGGGATAATTTACTTTCTGCATCTCCAAATGTCTGGGTCTAGAATTGGCTCTGTGAGCTCTGAGCTCTCTCCAAAATGTTTCCCCTTTTAAAGTACTCCAGTAAACTAACCAAAATACATCTTAAATGGGCAGAGTCACATTTCCATCTAATCAAAAGACCACACACCTACAATTGGGTGTGTCACATCTCCATAGAATTAATTTAACCAAAAGGTCACAGGCACAATTGAGTGGGTTAATCTCCATGTAAACAGTCCAATCAAAGTTTCCCCCATATTATTAAATCAGGATTAAAAGAAACATGGCTGTCTTCACAAGATTGGATTAGGAAAAAGGACACAGCTTTTCTGGAGTACATAACAGCTTCAAACCAGCACAGGTATATTTCTACCAATTCAAAAACTTTAAAACATGTTTCCATGAAATCATTCATTAATTCACCACTTTGTAAATGTAAAGATCTTAGTATGATATAAATAAGAATAAGAGAACCATACATTTTCAGGAGTTGCCATAGAATGGGAAAAACAAAATTAAAACAATAATTATAATAGGCTATGTTAAAGCTCAGATATTCACAGGATATTACTAATGTTATTTAAAATGAATTGTGCACCTTTGTACATTTACTCCTTACTATAAATTGTTTATGTTAATGAAGTGCTTTTTAGTTTTAAAACTATTTAAAAGTATTCTTATTCTAGCCAGTCTTGAATCATATATCCTGAGTTTTTTCTTAACATTCCATATTCAGACAACATTAGAAAATTCTGGAAGTGCTATGAAATGCAAAATTTCATTATTTATAGGGATGCAATTGGATATATTGTTTACTATAAGAAAAATAGATTTAAATCAATTCTCTATGATTGATCAGCTATGTGACTTTTTTATTTATTTATAAAATGGAAATTATATAATGTTTCCTAAATTGATAATTAAATTATATAACATTTAATGTGGTTATTATAATATTTGATGCACAGTAAGGGCCAATTAATTTTAATTAGTTTATTCTTATTATTATCATTTTGCTTTATTCCTTATATAAATAGCTCTATTAAAAGTTTTTGGACCTAAGCACCAGAAAAAAAGCAGTCCTATAAGTAACTAAAATGCTTTCAACTTAAAATGTTGAAAGTCATTACTGACTATGATTCCCATTTAATGTTGAGCTCCTGGAAACTCAAACCGAGTATGAAGCGCAATTTTAATAACTTGGCAGGTTACTGGTCTGCATATGCAACTATCTTTTGAATTTTCTCTTGGTCTTGAACTGTATATCTGGTTGCAATTTTTATCGTGTTATTTTATTGTATGCATTCTTATAAATGGATTCAATATTTTGAAGAATCAAAAGCTATAGATAAATGCACATGTACATTTATATAATATTGTTTGGAAGAGCTGAGAATTTCAGAGACAGGACTCATATTAAATTTCTCTAATCTTATTTATTATTCCTGATGTTTGAGGACAGATCTAACAGACACTGAATTTTTATTTCCCTGAAATTAATAAGTCATCAAAACTCTTCACTTCCTTATAAATTCAAGTCAATATTAAAAAAAATGATTACTTAGAAAAATATGTGCATGGTATTTCATTTTAAAGAGTTTAGATGTTAAATTTCCCTTATTCAGAGATGAAATGCTTTCTGTAATGAACAATGTAAAAAATTAAATTAAGATATGTAGTTTAAATTATTTTGCCACTGTCCATTTTAAAAATTGTCTTACAATTTCATTTGGAAATCATAGTCTTCAAATGCTAACTTTATCAATTTATTATGTCCTTTATTCATCAGAAACATGAAGAGGCTTCAGAATTTACTCAGGAAGGATTGGAAAGAATAAACATGTATACCAAAGGCTATATTGTGTTTAAAGATTTAAAAAAAAAAACAAAACAATTTTTTGTTACCTCTTAAAAATTTTCCCTATAGTTAAGTCATGAAAATTTGTTTGCTGTTGACCATTCACATCATACTGATTCCTGCCCGCGAGGTCTTCTGGCCATTTCCATCTCTAATTCCTTCCATCTACAGGTAAACAGGTAATAAATTTCAGTTTTGGTTGATTGTTCTGTTAGTTACATTGATAGTCCTAATTATACACACTAATACTTTGTTAATTTCTCACATACAGATCTTATCGACTGATATTTTCCTGTAGATGATGAGGCTTTAATACACTTAATCCACTCCTCTCAGAAACCCACATGAAAATCACCTTTCAATAATACCTCGGCAATCTTGTGATCAAAATCATTTTAGTCAGTGTAGATAATACATGGTCCCTAAAAGCGAAATCATATATCTTTCCATAGTTAAGTAAGACTGATCATCCTAAAAGTAGCCCAGAGAAAGATCCCTCCTCCTCCATTTCATTTAATGCTCTGGAATGAGGGAATGGACATCCTAAGGTGGTACAGAAATGATAGCCCTTCATTTTTTAAAAAAGTGTCATCAACCAAAACTTCTTTCTTCAACTGGGATTTCATATCTGATTTATATAAGTCCTATTAATTGAAGATCATCTGAAGACAATGCAGGATAACTTTACTTCCAGGAAAGATATATAGGGTCCATGAACGAATGTAGTTGATGGTCAGAAGTCCATGTACTTGTAGGAGTAAGGCTGTGAACTTGAACTCAAAGAATCACTTTCTTTTTCTGGGTTTTTTTTTCAGATTTAATCAAAGGAAGCTATAGAAAACATCTTCATTAAAACTGGTGGTTTATTTTCCTTGCATTTGCTTGAAGATATTATGCACTAATATATCCCCCGAAGCCTTACCTGGCAATTATTTTTAGTCAGTTCTTGAAATTGTTTTAGAGTAGCAATGAAGCCATGTAACTAATATTTTCCTTTATTTCTTGCTAGCTAAAATATTCAGAACTCACCTAAATCAATTGACCTGCATAACTGTATTATGTTTTTTCCTAAGAAGTGCTATATACACATTTATTTTTCCTTCTTATAATTTATCACATTCTTTAATATTCATTTTTAATTATTTTATTATATTTCCAATAAATTGTCTCAAGGAATCGTGGAATAACTTGCGTATAATTGAAATAAAAATTGTTATAATTCTATAGGAATTGGCTATGTGTTTCCTTCAACCAGAATAAAAGATGAACTACAAGGCTGTAGTTCAATGCCAATAGTTATTAGGAACTTCTATGACAGGCTACTTAGCATTACCTTGACTCCCTTAATGTCAGATGAAAAAGGTAACGTTGACCTTTAATACAAGGGCCCAGTAAGATTTCACTAATATGTAATTATTTAAATGTTTGCAAATATAATTGACAATATGAAAGCTACTGAAGAAAATTAAAAAAGAAAATACTACTATAACCTGTTAAATACTGAAGTAAAAAAATGAATTTTACAATATACACTATAATTAACTATACCCATAAGTTTTAAAATATCAGAATTTGACATAGGATAAATGTTCATATTTATGAACTATAGCTAAAGGTATATGGTTTAGTACCAGAAAAATATATGACAGGACTAAAGAGTATGTTTCCATTACTGTGTAAGAATTGTTCTAACACTTAGAAGCTTAAAACCACAGACATGCTTTATCTAACAGTTCCTGTGTGGCAGATGTTCTGTCTCCTGGTTTCTCATGAGTGTGTGTGCGGGATACAGGACTTGTCTAAGGCTGAGGATCCACTTACAAGATGGCTCATTCACATGTCTGTTCCTTACCACACAGGATTCCTCATATGGTTCTTCCAGCCCTTATGGCATGACAGCTACAGCTGCTTTCCCCCAGTGAAAGGTCTGTGAGGAGAGAGAGAGAAAGAGAGAGAGAGAGAGAGAGCAGTATCTCTACTCAATTGTGGGTGTGGCCTTTTAATTAGATGGAGATGTGACTCCAACCATTCCAGATGGTCTTGATTAGTTTATTAGAGTCTTTAAAAGGGGAAGCATTTTGGAGAAACCTCAGAAATGACAGAGCCAACAGAAACTTCAGAGCAGAGCTGGCACAGATGCTGACACTGGTAGAACAGAGATACATATGTTTGGAGATACTTGGAGCCCAGAAGATATCACCATGAAATTTTAAGCAAGTCAGAACCTAGAGAGAGCCAAGGGAAGCCAAGAGATGAAGGTCAGCCCCAGAGAAGCAAAGTGAGGAACCCCCACAGAAATAGAGACCAAAAGAAACAGAGCCCAGAAACACGGGACAAGGAGATGCCAGCCATGTGACTACCCAGCTGACAGAGGTATTCCTGACTTATCGACCTTCCTTGAATTAACATATTCCTCCCTGAATGCCTTAGTTTGGACATTTCTATAGGCATAGAATTGTAAACTTATAACTTACTAAATTCCCATTTTAAAAGCCACTCCAGTTCTGGTATATCACTTCCTCACATCTTGCAAACTAAAACAGAGGGTATAGACAGCGACAAGAGTACTAAGTAACAAGTTTCTTTGGGACCATTGGAGGTTGGCTATCATAGGAAAGAACTTGGACTTTTGTTTTCCTCCATGTTCACACTGAATGATGCTTCACAATCCATAGTTTCAGAGGGCTATTTAAAAATCCAAATGAGTTATTATCTATAATTTATTTTTTTAAGATTGCATATGTATAGATGGCTATTGATAAATAATGAATAAGCAGCAATATTGAATTATTTTCTAATGATTTTTGATCAATGATCAATGTATAAAATCATTTTAGAATGTTTTAAGTCCTGTATAAAAATGATAACACAGGGCGGTACAACAGTGGCGCAGTGGCAGAATCCTCACCTGCCATGCCAGAAACCCAGGTTTGATTCCTGGAGCCTGCCCTTGTTAAAAAAAAAATGTTAACACAATAAAATTTGAATTCTGGATTGGAATATTAACTCACCAACAGCACAGGCATATGTCTCAGTCTTCCTATTGAAATTACCACGGAACATGCTATATTACTTTACCAGGCTTTTATGACAAGTACCATACAAGAGTTTGGCTTAAAAACAGGAATTGACTGGCTTATCATTTCAGAAGTTAAATGTTCAAAATCAAGGTAACAGCAAACCTTGTTATCAGCAACGCCTACTCTGATTCAGTTGGGCAACACCTTAATTAAAAAGAACGCCTTCAAAAGTCCTATTTATAAACGGGTTCACACCCACAGGAATGCAGATTAAGATTAAGGATATGTGTGATAAACTGATGCTTCACAATCTATAGTTTCAGAATGGTATTTAAAAATACAAATGAATTAGTTATTATAGAACATAAAATTATGGACCCTATCCATTCATAGGACACAATTTGGAATACAACACACAAATAACTGATAATAGATTAAACAGAATACACTACTGAATAGAAGAAATAACTGTTGAATTAATGAATCTGACTTATTTATATCATTTATTTTCAAGATTGTACATGTAGTACATAATTCAATCTATCACACACATGAGAAGTGGCAGAGTTCAGACGACACTGAACACTCAGGGCACATGTCCACTTCCTAAATGGAATTCCACCCCAGCTATAGTCAGATACACTTAATTTAAAACTTCAGTTTACTCATACCCTGACCTTCAGATTATTGCATGTAAATAGATAGTGAGCATAGAAATGGAGATTTATACTCATTTTCATGTCACAACAAAAGCTTAGAGATCTAATCTTATTTTGTAAAATAACTGGTATTAACATTCCCAATCTTTTCTCCCAAGTTCCATGTGCTTCTCCTTATAATAATCCTTTGGAGAAAACAATCCCCTATGATACTGCTCAGATACTAACATGTGGGCGGGGTGAGGTGCATTATCTAATGTCTTTTGTAACTGAAGTAAATACAAAGAATGTCATGACATATTCACTCTTTATTTTATTCATTCTGTATTCTAAGAAAAAAAATTATAAAATGTAATATGATAAAGTGTTTCAACTTTCTAAGGACATCCTTTTAACTTTTCTTATATTTCTGTCTATCACCTCTGAAAATAATAATAATTTCCCTTTTAAATGACACAGTGTGATGCTTATATACACACACACATATATATATATATATCCACACATTTACCAATTTATTTCTTTATTATTATTTTTTGCTACTTGTATCTCATAACCACATTTAGTTTTTAATTTCTATCCTATTGAAATATTCCATGTAGTGGGATTTTTTTTTTACCATAAAAGAATGTATGAAATAATACACAATCTCATTTTTTATTAAAAATGTATGTATTTCACTCTTGCTTTTGGATAGTATAGTAATTGACTACAGAAATTATAGGTTGACAAACTTCTATACTTAGTACTTTGGAGCTGTTAGTCTAATATTTTACATATTCTTTTTCTGGTATGAAGTCCGTTTTTTCCACTTGAATTTCTTTGTAGATATCTGTCCTCAGTTGTTGCTTTTATGATACTATTTTGTCTCTAGTATTCTATGGTTATATTAGGCATAGATTTGTGTTTGTATATCTGTTTAAAACTTAATGTTCTTCATTGATCTGAAGGCATGCGTTTTTCATCAGTTCTGGAAACATTTACACCAGTAGATTTTTGTATATTGCAATCCTACCTAACTGAATATTTACCATAATCTAGCTGTAGAATTGACTGCTTGGTATATATTATTTAACCCCAACAAGTTCACATTAGAAAATTTTATCTCCACTTTTCCTATTCTATCAGTTGGACTTATACATGCAAATATATTGCCAAAGGTCACAGAATAGTAAGTGGAAAGCAAATAATTGAACACACATTCTAATTCAAACTCAGACTTCTAACTGCAACCAACTACTGTTATCATGAGGATCCCTATTGACAAATTATTTTAGTTATATAAAACAGCTACTAGAGCATCCAATGTTTCATTTGTCACAGTGCAGCATTCAAAATATTGATTTTGTATAAATAAATCTAGGAAATAGAAGGTGAAAGATGCTTTGTATCAGGCATTGATTCTGTGAATTTGAATCACAGATGATTTCTCCCAACAATAAATATAGGCCAAGTTATTTCCAGAGAATATTTTTATGAAAACAAATTAAATATTTTGTCATGCAATTACTGTGCTATAAAAATGTAGACAACTAGAAGTAAAATTTTTAACTTAATAAAAGAAATTAAATAGAAGAGCAGTGACATTGATAGACTAAAAGTTTAAAAGATTGAACAAAGAGATGTTTGGTATTATAACAGAGAAAGTGAACAAAAAGAGTTATTTTAGATGTTATAAACCAAATTCCTCATTTTACACAAAAGAGCACATTGATGTGCTCATCTCTAAATTATTTTAGTAACTAGACTTCTATTGCTTCATATATAATTTTAAATTGGATTTTCCACTGAAAACTATTTTTTGGCTGTGCTGATTTGAAGGTATTATATATCCCAGAAAAGCCATGTTTTATCCTGATGTAATCTTGTAGGAGCAGTTGTTTCTTTTAACCCTGATTCAATAATAGGTTAGAAATTTTAGATTACATTATTTCCATAGAGATGTGACACACTCAATTGTGGTTGTGAACTTTTGATTAGATGGGGACGTGACTCTACCCATTCCAGGTGGGTCTTGCTTAGTTTTGTGGAATACGTTAAAAGAGGAAACATTTTGGAGAGCACCAGAAACGACAGAATACTACAGGAGCCTCAGATGCTTGGAGCCCATCAGACGTTGCCATGCAATGTTAAGCAAGCCTGGACCTGGAAAGAGCCAAGAGAAAACGGGAGACAAAAGCTAGTCCCAGAGAAGTAAAGTGAGGAGCCCCACAGGAACAGAGGCTGAAATCAACGGAACCCAGGAGCAAGGGACCAGCAGACGCAGGCCACTTGACTACCCACTTGACAAAGGTGTTTTTGACTCATCAGCCTTCCTTGGATTAGGATATCTTTCCATGGATATCTGAGTTTGGACAATTTTATAGGCTTGTAACTGTGAATTTGTAACTTCTTAAATTTTCCTTTTTAAAAACTGCTCCAGTTTTGGTGTATCGCACTCTGGCAGCTTGCGAATTAAGACGATGACTTTCAGCTTTATGAGTTTCTGTTGGTTTGTTTTAGATTTTGGTTTCTACATTTTAGAATTTGGTTCCTGTTTTGGTTTATTAATGCTGCTGTCAATGCAGTATACCAGAAATTGGTTGGCTTTCATAATGGGAATTTATTAAGTTACAAGCTTACAGTTCTAAGGCCATAAAAATGTCCAAACCAAGGCATCCAGAGAAAGATACCTTGACTCAAGAAAGGCTGTTCTGGGAAGGCATGTGGCTGGCATCTGCTGGCCCTTTTGCTTCTGGTGTCAAAGAGCTTACCTTTAAAAAATCAACCCATGTCTGGTATATTGCATTTCCAGCAGCATTAACAAATTAAACAGTTCCTAAATCTTATATTCTATATAAAATTGCATGAAACAACAGAGCTGGTCAGATAAAAAAATTAAACCCGTCAAAAGTTTATCTTTGTTGTAGTCTGAAGAGATGATGTGAAAATAGACAAATTCCTAATAGGAATTTAAAGCCTCCCCAAAAGTGACCAATATCATCACTTTAATTAATCTTTTGCTGTATTCTATTATAGAACATTTATCTACACTCTAATTAAAAGTGGCATATTTCTATCCCCATTCTTTTTCATTTCAATCAAAATTTGATAGTGTGAAGAAATAAAAGGTCTTCCTTGGACTCATGAACAAATATGTTATTGACTATATATCTATAATATTACCTTTCATAATTTTCAGAGGAAGACCGATTCTGTGAATAAAGAAGCCTAAAGAAAAAAAGAAGCATCAAGATAATGTTTTTCAAATACTTATACATATATATATATATATATATATATATATATAAATCAAGTTTGTGACTGATAACTATTCTTGACATTTTTTAAATACACCTGCCTAAAGGGACATGATGTATGCAAACTATATTCTTAAAATGCTCAGGGGAAAAGGTAATAATATGTACATGTTAAACATTTGTACATTTGAATAATAAGTATAAAAGAGTTATTTGTAATATCCTTCACCTTTCTGTAAATTTGAAGCTATTTCAAAATAAAATATCTTTTTTAAATCTGCATTTCTGCATTCCTTTGTAAAGCTATAGATGATAAATAACAGTAGGTCTAGCAGGAGCTATTAGACATTCAGTATTTGCTTCTATATCATCAACATTTTAAAAAATCATCATGAACTTTCAGGAAAAAATATTTCTCTGGGTTTCCTTTTAGTTTCAGCAGCAATATAGCTTAGCCTAATACTTAGAGATCATTGTCCTTGTACAGTTTAAAATTACTTTCTTAAACTTGAAGCCCTTTGCTAAAATTCCACTCATAAACTAGTGGAAATGGTTTCAGCTCATTAGGATCAAATTATAACACCTGGTATTTGAAAATGAGCTGTGGTAACACCAGAAGCAGATATAGTATTTCAAAATTGTTGACATCAAAAAGAAACTTCCCAGTGAAGCTTAAAGAATATTTATTTTGCTACATTTTTATTACACATCAATTCTCTTCATTCCTTATTTCAATCACTAAACCTTACTTTTAGAGTTCAAAGAACTTACCAAATACTGAGACACAGTAATTCACAAATTATTGCATTAAAACCATCATATTTAACTGGGGAAAATCTTATTTCTAGTCCAACAGTTCAGACGTGCAAAGCACATAGATAAAGGCACAATGCATATGAAGAGCTGAAGGACAACGTCATTTTGCATTTATTCACTGCCTGCGAAGTGTGCCAAGAAACAAAATATCATTTTGGTCTTTGGCAAGATTTAACTTGAAGGTGGGGGATTATTATGTTAACTTCAAGAAATAAATCAAAAGATTTTGGCGGGCCGCGGTGGCTCAGCGGGCAAAGTGCTTGCCTGCCATGCCGGAGGACCTCGGTTCGATTCCCGGCCCCAGCCCATGTAAAAAACAAACAAACAAACAAAATACAATAAAACAAGAAAATGTTTAAAGATGTTTCCCTTTCTTCCTCCCTTCCTTCCTTCCATCCTTCCTTCCTTCTCTCTGTCTTTCCTTCCCTTCCTCCCTCTCTCTTTAAAAAAAAAAAGAAGAAATAAATCAAAAGATTTTGAGGTATTTCCTTAAACTATTAATAACAGCATTTTTGATTGATCAATACAATAATATCCTTTTAGACATGGGTAAAAAAAAGCCCCCTTAAGAGTGCAAATATTTTTATAGAGATGTAGTGTTGGAATGATAATGTTCCCATATGCATATGGGTGCCTAATTTTGTACTGAGGTGGGGAAGGGCAGTTTTAAGGGGACAGGAGGGTGCTTTAAAGAGTATGATCTTGGGAATGAGAGAGGTCAGGTTTGGAAGCTAACTTGCATGCTAAATGTGCCTCAGGGTGAGTTACTGAACCTCTCAACCTCTTTCTGTGAAATCAAATTGACATACAATTTACAAAATTATTGCAAACAGTAGGCATTTTATAAAATTTGCTTTCTTTCCTTTTTCACTCCTCAACCACCTCATCTTACTTCTCTTAGATGCCATATCCTCAGCATCTACGTTCATTTTCTTTCAAAATTGGGAATCATCAATCCCCGGTATAGAGTTTAGGTTGAGTCTGAGTATCATCTACACACTTTGCAAGAGACATTTGGGAATATTAACTCCACCTCAAGGAAGGGAGCCAATCATCTCTCATATCCTCAAGTGATTCCAAAAAAGAAAAGATCCAGATAAAACATTGGCCTTTACATTTCCATTACAATTTTCAAAATGCCAGTGAAGAGTGAGACCAAGAATTTAGACAGAATTTAGATTTACAAACCTAAAATTTCATTTTTAGCTGGCAACAATAGAATTACAAAATATTTACTTGAAAGTGTACCTTTCTGAGTCCCAATAGATTTTATTCCATCATCAATTCCTCCTGCCCTATAGGTTTTCAACTGCTTGCTTTCCTTAATTTTTGTGGAAGCAAAAGATGATTCTTACATTTACTTTTTTTCATTAGAGAAGTTGTAGATTCACAGAAAAATCATGCAGAGAAAAACAGAGTTCCCATATATTTTTCTCCCTCACTCCCATTATTAACACCTTGTATTAGTGTGGCACATTTTTTACAGCTGATGAAAGATTAATATTATAACTGTAGTCTTCACTATAGTTCGTGATGAACATTAGGGTCCATCATACTGTACATCATGATTTTAAAATTTTATTCTAACATGTACACAATATAAGATTTCCCCTTTTAGCCGCATTCAAATATCTAATTCAATATTGTTCACTTTTTCACAATGTTATGCTACCATAACCATCCTATATTATGAAAACTTTTCTATCACTTTAAATAGAAACTGTACAACTTCACCTTCTCTTCCTCGACACCAGCCCCTGGTAACAGTATTCCAATTCCTACCTCTATGAATTTGCTTATTCTAATTATTTCATATCAGTGAGCTCATACAATATTTGTCCTTTTTGTCTGACTTATTTCACTCAGCATGATGTCTTCAAGACTCATCCATGTTGTTGTACATATCAGAACGTCATTCCTTTTCATGGCAGAATAGAAACTTCTTTATTTTTTACAGAAACTTCCTTTTTTAATGTTTTATTGTGAAATATAACATATATATGAAAAAGAAAAATCAATAATTTTCAAAGTACGCTCCAACAAGGAGTTACAGAAGAGATTTCATAGTTTGGTATGGGTTACCATTCCACAATTTCTCTTGTCATCTCCCCAAATCTTCTGTTGCCCAATATTTACAGATATCCTCTATTTTCAAACTTCATAGAATAATTCCAGCCTTACTTTTAGGCTGATGTTTAACATTATTGACCACACTTTCTAATTTTCAACTCTACCCTTCCTTGCTTAAAGGATAGGCCTCCCTTTCTGTTTACGCCTTGTAATTCCTCTTCTTCTACTCCCTGCAATGTTCGTGCTTCTTTAGCTTCCTCTCTCAGTGTTTTTCTCTATGCAATATCATCACTCCCCTGAACTTCACATTATCATCTATTTTCTGATAGCTGACAATACTGTTATTCCTGAATCCAGAATATTCTTTTGAGCTCTAAGTCCACGCACCTACCACCTCAATGACTGATACTACATGGGTTCAAAATAGGCACCTCAGTTTCAAAATGATAACAATTGAACTCATTCTTTTTTCTGACTAGTGGTTTTCTCTTCTCTTTGAAAGACATTTATATCTTCAATATATTTCTGAAACCAAAAATCGGGATTTGATATCTTTGCCTATCCATATCCCTTACCCATTTTATCCATCCACTTATTCAAAGCACATTGGTTGACTACCAGGAAATACTCTTATGTATTGGAGATAGAATGATAACCAAGATTAATAATGACTTCTCTCATAGAATTCATGATCTAATAGAAGTGGAAGAAAGTGAATACATACAAAAATAATAGTTTTAGATAATAAGTCAAATGAAGAAAATTTAGCACAGTTGAAGGAGTTATACCATTTATGATTACATTTAGATAATAAAACAAAAAAACCTAAAATAACAGGGACTACACATTGTAATTTATTTTTCTCTTGTTAAAGAGAAAATCCATGTGAGGTGGTTAAGAGCTGGTGTGGTGACTTTATTTTCTTCAGGGACCCCTGGGTCTTATATATAGCTCACAATTAAAGGGCATGTTTCACTTCATTAAGGCTGCTAGGATTTCAACTATTGAATTGAATTTCCAGGCAGCTAAAAACAGAAAGAAAGAAGAGAAAAACAAGGCACATTCCAAAGAGATTGACATCTTTTAATAATATTCCTGGAGAAATTAAAAATTAACTTTAATTGGCTTCATCATGATGAAAAGATGCTGTCTTTTTCCTGGCTTTACCACAACTCCAAGTGAAACTGATTTTTGTTATTAACAAAAGCACAGGAAAAGGATTTGGGATAGGCAGCTGTCTCTGCCATAGGGGGTTATTTAGTTACCATTATCAGGGAGGGCTTTTGTGAAGAAATATTATCTCAGCACATTTTTTCTGATCATCAAGTATTATTGATTTCATTCCCTTAATAAACCATTTAGAATCTGTCTCCTAATGGCTATTCCCTCTGTCTCTGCCCCTCTATTAGAGAAGGTCTCCACTATTCCTCTCTCTCTCACAGCAGCACTTACCTAACTAGTCTCATGCCTCCAGTTTGATCCCCATAGAATCAGTTGCTGCCAAGAGTTTTTTGAAATACAAATCTGGTCCTTGAACTTCACTGATTAAAATCCTTTAATATTTCTCCAATTATTCAGGGCAAAATCTCCAGAAGTCTTTCATGACCAGCTCCCTGACCACCCTATTTTTAACTCTTTCTTTTCTCGTCCTCACACTAAACTCCTAATTTCTTGGCAAGAAGATGTCCTTAAAAATTGAGCATGCCATATTTTCTCATCACTTTCCATTTGAATTTTCTTTCCATACATTCCCCTTACCCATTTATGTCTAGAAAAGGCATGCATTTATCCTTTAAACTCACTCAACTGTTACTTATTTGCTTATGCTCTTCTTGAATATCATACTTTATACTGCCTGCTCCAATGATTTACAATTAAACATGTAAATCATTTTTGTAGCTGTTACTTATTATTGTTATTAATTTTTATTTTCTATTAATTTTTATTTTATTTTGATCATGATGGGCTGCAAACTACTTGATGGTAGAAAGTGAGGCTTTTATTTTTGGACCCAATTATGCAGTTCTGAAACAAGCATATTTTAAATATTCAGGAAACATTTCTTGAGTGAATTAAGCTCATCAGCCTCCCAAGATAAAACTTTAAAGTCCCCCTCTGTGAATAGCCCTCCCTTAGGGTATAGCATCACTTCCTATTTGTGTCATCTCTGCAGAATCCCCCTCATCTACCCTCTCAGCTAATTCATACTTCAACTGTCCATCTTTGGCCATTGTCACCACATATTTGACTCAGTGCAATCAACTGGTTTCCCTTCTATTTTGTCTCCTACTGTCTTAGATGTTTCTTTTACTGCCACTAAATAACACAGATATTAAAATATCATGATACTGCCAACAAGCTTTTATAATCCCAGATTATTCACTTAATGAATTTTCTGCAGCATGGAATTTACATTGTTTCAAGATTTTGTTCCATTCTTTTCCCAGGCGTGTATTTTAATTTCTTTCTTCCCTATTCTACACCTATCTTTTGGTCTTTGTCTGAAGGGATATCTCTATGAAGGAGGCATCACTGAAGATGAGGCATTCTGTCAGAAATGTCAATTTTATAAACAGTCTGGTGTACTTTGGGGATGTGAATGAGGTCAGTGGCACATAAAGCAGTTGACCCAAAATGCCCCAAATGTGTCATGGGAGACTGAACTGCTGAGTAGACATCACAAAAGGAAAATATTCCTCCATTAAAATTTTTCCTAAAAGTGACCAGGAGCTGGAGGTAACTAGTTTGATAAGAATTTTTTTCTTGCTTTCATATGTGAATCTAAAATATGGAGTCCAACTCTGCAGCTGAGAGGGAAGAGATAAACCAGAAAAGATATTTAGCAAGTTAAGTTTTTGTTTGTTTGCTTTCCTAAATTCATTGTGAAATGTTCCCTTAGCTCAAAGTAATGTTCCGCTAATTTCTTGTAGAGATTATTTTATGAAAACTAAATGAAGCACATAACTATACCTATAAAACATTAGCTTTATTAATCTACTAGGCAGAATTATATTATATCAAAATCATATGTGATTAAAAGAAAATTGGGTGAATCCAATGCATGAATGGATTGTGGCATGTGTGAAACAAAATGCTCTCCAAGTGAAAGATTTCCACAGGAATCTAAGGGATTGTGCACCTGATTTTTCTTTTTTGGTAGTAGAGCTTGCTTTGCCTTGTGAAGAGGAGAAAAACCTCTCTCCATCCCCACTGGAGTTTTTGCTTCAACCCATAGTCATAAAACATCATCTGTTTCTCTCTAAGTGTCAGAGTGGTAAAAATGCTTAAAATTCTTTCAAAATCATTTTTTTTTTTTATTATATCATCCATGAAGTCACCCCCAGCTCACCTGCTAAAGTCTCCCCTTTACTTTGGTCTCATAGCATTTTGTTGGTACACAAATTTTAAAATGTACCAAACTCTCTCTTCAATTATTTGTAGTTTATTTCATATCAATCTTTCTCCCTCTAGGTAGTTTTTAGGGCGTCAATCAGGAATATTTAGATCAGTGTCTTCTACTAAGAACAGTGCAGTATCTGTCACATAGTTTTTGTGCTGAGACAGTTCTAGACTGATTCAACCTTTGGGATCTGGAATCCACCTGGATGGGGTCGATTCCCAATTCTATTCTTTCCAAGCTGTGCAATCTCAAGTAAACTACTTAATCTTTTTTTCTTCTATCAGTTTCTAAACTTCTAAATTGGCAAAAATATAGACACATATATAATATTGCTTTTGTGAGTTTAAAAGTGACATAAGGAATTAAGAAAGCAAGCAGAGTTTCAAGAACGTAGTAATTAATCTAAAAATATTACCAAAAGTGATTTCATATTTTTTGGAATACATGCAATCTTTAGGAAATTGAATTTAGATATTATTTATTTTTATTCTTTAGGGCTAAATTTAAGGCCCAGTTTATTTTAAAATTTTCCTTTATATTGTCTATGTGAAATTATTTTATTTTCACTTTGACTTTCTCTAATATTTATAAAATAGGCCACCAAACTAAGTCCTTAATTATGAACTGTGTTATCTAATTCTCTACATATTTGGTATGCTGCTCTTGAGTGTTAGTGTACAGGTTCCACTATTGATTATAAATGCATACCCAAAAGTGGTGATCTGAGTATTCTAAAGGAAAAGCTCAATGTCTGCTTTGTAATTGAGCAGAAAATACACAAAGGAAATAGAACTTATGATGTTATCCTGTTTCCTCTTTCCTTCAGTCTTTTTCATCCTCTCAAATATAACCCACCACGTCTTTCATCTTGGCACATGGTGTTTCTCTTGATGAAAATATTGTTCAATTTTAAAAACAAGTTGTTCTCCCTTATTTTAGGAAGTGCATCTGACAAAATAAAATTTCCATGTTGGAAGAATTTTTGTAGTTCAAATTCATCTGCTGCGTGGTTACTTTGCTTTGAGAAGTGTTTCTACCTATTAACATTGCTCGTGCATTTCGTGAGTTTTAGTTGCTAGAATGTTTCTATTGGGATTGAACTGATACTTATCCTCCTTCAACATTTATAGCCTGATCTGTTTTCTTCATTCCAAGGTCATGCAAAATATGAATTCGATCTTTCATTACATGTCAAATCTCAGATATTTGGAGACAATTCTGAGGTTTCACCCTGAATTTTCTCATCTCCAGAATACAGAAGAAATGAATGATGAGACATCATTATTACAATCATGGCTACTTTCTTTTATATTTCCAGCAGTAAATTAATATCTTTACAGAATTATTACGCTTGAGGTGCACCTATGATATGGCCATGAGAATGCAACCAGGAATGATGATTATCAATGTTTTGGAAAATCTAATTCAATTTATACAGTCTAAACAAATTTACCATTGTCTTAATTTTGTTTCATTGTTTGTTTGTTTTAGCAGTTTTATCATTTAGGTAATCCATATCAATTGAGTACAGTCAAAATATTTGGTTGTTCCCTCTAATTGCATTGATGTATCTGTGAAAATATTTCAAATTCTTAGGGGTCTAAAACAACAGAGATTTACTTAGCTCATGATTCTGTGATGATTTGACTAGGTGGTTCTAGTCTGGCCCAGTTGCTGTTCTCTGTTGGGCTTGTTCATGAGGTATGGTTCACTTATGGGTTGGTTGATTCAAAATGGCTTCACTCACAGGTCAGGCATCTATCAGATTATGGACCAGTGCAGCAGAAGATTCTGGACCTCACATTTTTCCTCATGAATCACTTGGCCACATGGTCATCACAGAATTCCAAGCTGTACAGCTTTCTGAAGCCTAGACTCAGAATTGGCACAGCGTTGCTTTCACCATATTCAATTACAGCAATTGATGAGGCAAGCCTACCTTCAAGAGTGGAGTAATGGGCACAACCATTGTGCTGGGTGGAAATGCATAGAAATGTGGTTATTTTTGTAAAAGAATAAACTAAGTACTTTACACCTTCATACAACTTTTGAGTCTTCAGCAAAGATTTTAATTTTTTTTTTCATGGGCAGGCACTGGGAAAAGATTTTAAATTTAACCCAGTTCAGAATAATTATTTCAATTTAAAATATTTTCTAAATCTATTTATCATTAACAAGCCATCCATGTTATGTACGTCATAATTCCTCTAAATATGTTGCACACATAATCATAAAATTATTTAACAAAAAATGTCCTAAATATGCCAACAGAGACTTTCATACTGGTTGATATTGATCTTTCCTTTATGAGAGGAATTTCTCAAATTTAACTATATTCTCACCTATTCCATATTCATACTTCTTTACACAAATATTCCATGAAACAATGCATCATGTATTTTCCTGGGCATAGACAATCTGTGGTATTTTTCTGCTATTCAGAAACTGAATGTATGTATTTGTATGTCTATACATTAATACATATATGTGTTTGTTGATGTGTGTGTGTGAGTGCTTGTATATATCATGCTAAGGTTTAAGTAAGTTTATTTTAAGTATATTCATAAAATATATTGTTACTACTATATTGTACATTTGCAAAGATAAATATCATATTTAATGGGTTTAAGATTAATTAAAAGTGATTTCCTTCTTGTAAAATAATGACTATATTTGTGAAGGATTATGGTTGCCATTGCCAGGGTTTATTGAAATAAATTCACTTGTCCAATTCACCTTGGACTCAGGTTACAATTTTTGATTATAAAACTCTGTCACCATACTCTATCCATTCTATTATCAAGTGTGCTGGTTTGAAATGATGTATGTACCCTATAAAAGCCATGTTGTAATCTTAATCCCATTTTGTAAAGGCAGACATTTCATCTAATCCCTATTCAGTAATGAATGATTGAAACTGTAATTAGATCATCTCCCTGGAGATGTGATTTGATCAAGAGTGGTTGTTAAACTGGATTAGCTGGAGGTGTGTCTCCACCCATTTGGGTGGGTCTTGATTAGTTACTGGAGTCCTATAAAAGAGGAAACATTTTGGAGAATGAGAGATTCAGAGAGAGGAGAGAATGCTGCAGCACCACGAAGTAGAGAGTCCATGAGCCAGTGACCTTTGGAAATGAATAAGGAAAACGCCTTCCTGGCTTCATGAAGCTGGAAGCCAGGAGAAGAAGCTAGCAGATGATGCCATGTCTGCCATGTGCCCTTCCAGATAAGAGAGAAACTGTGACTATGTTCACCATGTGTCTTCCCACTTGAGAGAGAAGCCCTGAACTTCATTGGCCTTGTACTAAGGTATCATTCCCTGGATGCCTTTGACTGGACATTTCTATAGACTTGTAATTGGGACATTTTCTCAGCCTTAGAACTGTAAACTAGCAACTTAGTAAATTCCCCTTTTTAAATATCATTCTGTTTCTGGTATATTACATTCTGACAGCTAGCAAACTAGAACATCAAGTTTTTAAATTGTTTAGAGAGAGGGGGAGAATGAGAAAGAGAGAGAGAGAGAGAGAGAGAGACTGAGAGAGAAATGAGAGATTGAGATTGATTTAGTATAAGAATTGGCTTATGTGACCATGGGAGCTAGCAAGTAAGATCTGAAAACTCTGACAGAAGTCAACTTGAATTTTCCAGGAGAATTGGCTGACTGAAGTGCAGGCAAAAAGTCATCTTTCTGAATTTTTCTGAAATCCTTTGTTCTGGCTTTTAAGACCTCCTACTGATTGGATCAGGAAATTCACCATATTATTGAAAGCAAGTTCCTTCACTAATTTTAGATGCAATCAACTACACATGCAATCAGCTGATTATAGATCAAATCCATCTACAAAATACTCTCACAGTAACAAACAAGCTGGTGCTTGCTTGACCAAACAACTGAACATCATAAACTAGCCATATTGGCACATGAAAGTGATAGTCACAGGTACTTTTGGATTAGAGTACATTTTTCAGTGATAGCATTATACACCAACTTAAAAAGAAAGAAGACTGCATGTTTAAAACCTTAACAGTTACATGCTCTGGAAAGTTAGATATTTGGGAAATAACTTCGGTGATGAAAATGACATTTATAAAAAAGATGCATGTGAAGATTTTTACAAAACTTGTTTTGGACTTTAAAAGGAGAAAAAATAAAACTTTAAATAAATTTAATTTATATAGTCTTTATTTCTTTAACATTTAGACATATCTCAAAATAAATCAAATATTGTAAATAAATATGGGAAATTTCAAATCCATCCCTAAAGATGTATGTATAGATTCAAAATGGTTAAAACACTTTTTGGTGAGATGAAACTTCTCTCTGAAAAAATGAAGTCCATCAGAATGTTTTAGATTGGGAATATAAAATATATTGCTTTTGACACCAACTGAATGAACACTTTGAAACATAGTTTGGAATATAAAAGATTTATATCTTTATGTATTTTCTTTGGTCTTTTTTCTAAGCTTTTTCTTTCCATTACATCATATATTTGAACCACTCCAATTGTCATTTCTATGCAGATGGTGCCCACATATCTACATCTAGCCCTGATATGACTCCTGGGCATCAATCACCTTCCTTCTAAACCCACACATTTTTCTTTGCAGTATCATAAATGGTGTCAACTTGTTTCCTATCTGCAAGTCAGATGCTTTCTCTTTTCTCTCCCTTACTCTCCATATGTAGTTAATGAAAAAATTCTCTTAATTCCAAGCCTAGAAACTCTCTGGTAATTCATTAATTTCATCACCATTGTCATTGTCCTATGTCACCAACTGGGCTACTGAACTAACCTACAAACTTTTGTCTCTGCCTTCTGTATTCACTTTGACTACCTAAAATATGATAATAATGAAATTACCATTATTATTACTTATCTTCTCAAAAGCCACCAGTGTTTTAAGAATAAAACCCATGCTCCTTACCCAGTGATTCTAACTATCCAAGAGTCTGGCTGCAATATAACATTTTCTGCTTCATCCCTTCTGTGGTGACTTGGAACTTTGTGTACCCCAGAAAATAATGTCTTAATGCTAATCCATTCCTTCTGGTGAAAACCTATTGTAAGTAGTTCCTTTTGATAAAGTTTCTTCAATTAATACATGGTCAGCGTGGGCCTAAATCCTGTTCGTCGAGTCCTTTATAATTGGGATGAATACAGAGAAAGAGAGAGAAAGGCATAGAAACATAAAGCTGAAAAGAATAAAATCCAGAAGAAAGAGAGAGACCAGCAGACCCTGCCTTGTGTCTTCCCATGTGGCAGAGGAACCAAGGATTGTTGGCAGTGGATCGCTGTGAAAAAAAGCATTGCCTTTATGATGGCATGATTTGGACATTTTTCTTAGCTTCAAAACTACAATTTCCCATTGTAAAACCAAGCCATTTCATGGTAACTGCTTTGAACATCCTACAAACTTAAACACCTTAGTATATTTTTTCCCAATGTACTCTCTACCTTTAATCTTTTTCCCTACCTTGTTTGCTACATAGTAGCCAAAAGAATGTACTTGCCGCTGCTTTAAAATTGTCTTTACTGTCCAAGATTCTTGTGTATTCTTGAGGAATACATTTTGCTGCGGTATTTCCATAGACAGATGTCCAATATTTATTTAGAGAAGTGCTTCTGGATCTTTAATGAGAGTTTTGTCATGCTAGAGATAGATCTTTGGGAGCTATCTGCATAAAAATAATCATACAAGCTGTTAACCAGAATATTACTCAAGGAGAGAGTTAATACAATGGCAAAGGTTTGTCCTAGTGGCATTGGGACCTACTTTTTGTGGAATTGACTCTGGTGTCTATTCATTTTTATTCTATGTGCATCTTTAAAAAATTCATTCTGTTGGTATAATTTTTGCAACATAATTTGCAGCCTCATCTTGCTCTATCATGGAAACAATCTTCTCTTTAAACATTTGCATACTTATCATCCTTGGTCATTGCCAAAAGTGTAAGAATGAATATGGAGCCCCTACTTTATGCTAGAAACTTTGCTGGAAATAAATATGAAACAAGTGGAAAAACAAGGAAAGCAAAATACAAATGAATATGAAATTTTAGTACCACATTACACCATATATTTGTTTATACATAGGTTACAATAGGTTTTCACCAGAAGGAATGGATTAGCATTAAGACATTATTTTCTGGGGTACACAAAGTTCCAAGTCACCACAGGAAGGATGAAGCAGAAAATGAAAATAGAGTTAGAAAAATGATATAGTGAAATATCATAGGAAGAAAAGGACCTCCTAAGCAGAAGAAGAAACTTGGACAAAAGACCAGAAGAAAGATTGTGAAATAAAATTCTTAAAATACCAAATAGTTGAATTCAATTTGAGTATTATAATGGTAGCATTTGTGGGACAGAGCATCAATAACATTTTTTTTCTAGATCATCCCATTTCCCCACCCTCACTTGTCACTATTATTGCGAATGCTGATACTGCCACATTGAACAATTTATGCAGTGTATTATTCTAAGGGTACCATCATCCTACCTTAATGACCCTAGTTGTAGGAAGTTTATTAACACTAAACTATTGGTAAATTGTAGTGGCCCTTTATGGTTCATCACTCTCTTGCCAAACTTCTTAACATTTTTAGCATCTTGTCCTTCTTCCTCCCTCTTTAATCATTATTTTCTAAAAATATTGTAAGTGAGGCTAATACCTTATTCCTCACCTCTAGAAAACCAAGTCATTCTGAAAATACAATAAATTTTAAAAATTACATGTATATAGACAGATCATAGCCTGTCTGGTCATGTCAGCAAATGGCAGATCAAATAAGGAAGAATAAGTTTCCAAGAACATTCAGATTATTCGAACAACTAATTTCTTTTTGGGGTGCACTGAATTTTCTGATTAATTTTTTTCCAAGGATTGCTCTCAGCTCTAGAGTTCACTCTTGAGTGCTTGACATGCAAACCCTCTTCCATATTCAGTGCGGCAATCTTTTTACTTCACACTTCAAATTTCTTACTTCAAGTAGTGCCTAATGCCTTTTAAGGGCTCACTTGACTGGATTGGCTCCATCCAGGTTATCTTCCCTTTGGAACAATTCAAAGTCATTTGTTACCTTAATTACATCTGCAAAATTCTCTCACCTTTGCTATATAATGTAACCTAATCAAAGGAATCAGTTCAAGCCACCCTCAAAGTAAAGGAATTTTACAGGAGATGTATATCAAAAGCTGGGACTCTTTGGGGCATCTCAGAATTCTCCCTACCACTCTGCTCCTCCATTTCCTCCATAATAGCTTAACATGTACAAAAGTTTTCAATCATCCTTCCTGTCTGACTTGATCTTTCACGCTAAGTAAAATATTTTATTTCTTGAGAACAAGGAGAAAAAGATCCACCTCACAGGCCCCTCACATTTATAAAATATATTTATCTGCTTTCATTCTTACCCTTTCTCTTTTTCAGAAAGAGAAATATTAGTTATGCTTTATAAGGTTAATATTTAACTCATAGTCTGGACCCAGTTGACTTCAAACATTTTATTATCACTTTTACTGCTTGTAAAGTATTTATCTTCTTTATTTCAATATTTCCCTTTTCCTACAAGTGAAGCGCTTTAGAAGCACTGTTTTTCAACCTTTGTTTTTATTATTGTTCCCTTAAGGAATGTTTCTAGACATTATTTTTTCTAATATTATTCCCCACTCATGAAATTTTAGTACCACATTACACCATATATTTGTTTATACATAGGTGTATAAGTAGTTTATGTAGTTGTGTATAAAAATAGTAAGACTGTTTTTTTTTCTCCTTGTATAATAAAAAACACATTTTTTTTTCCGTTATGGGTGACCCTCACACCTCCAATGAGAACGCATGTTCACCCCCATTAAGAACGAATACTTTATACTGTGGCCACCTTGACCTGCTGAGCTAGTATCCCTCTTCCTTCTTGGAAATTCTTGAAAGACTGCAATCTTACCTCCCACCCATATCTCAACTCCCTGAAGTTTGGTTTTTGATATTAACATTTTCTGAAATTTTCACAAAGGTCATCAGTGTCTTATTCATCCCCTAATATAATAGATAAACTTGAGTTCTTATAATATTTGGACTCTTTTTGACATTTTGCACTCTGTTCTTGAAAAATCTCTCCTTTCTTGTCCAGAAAAGTTATTTTTCCATTGTGACCTAATTTACTTATTTTTTCCCCTGTGGCTTGTTTTCCTCTGCCCATCCCTATGTTACTTCTCAGTGTTCTATTTGTGACTTATTGTTACTCTTTATGCATTCTAAGTCTTCAACTACCACCACCATGCTGATGACTCAACTTTCTATCTCCAGTTTAGAGTCATTTTCTGAGCTCCAGACACATTCAATTACTTTATTTTGATGGCCCACAAATACCTCAGACTCAGCATTCCCATTTAATTGCTGATTCCCACTAATGCTCCCTGTTTTGACAGATAGCATCTGTTATGTACACTAGAAAAGATTATGCTCTTTTAATCCATTCTTGTGGGACCAGACTTGTGCATGGGGCCACCAGATTTGTGCATGAGACCTTCTGATTAGGTAGTTTTCATGAAGATGTGACCCATCCAATTGAATGTGACCTGCTTAATCCTTTGCTGGAGTCCTATAAATGAGCTTAGGAAGAGAAAGAGCAGAGAAAGAAAATGCCCCAGGAGAATTTAAAAGAGAAAGAAACATCCAGAGACATTTATTTGAGTCAGACATTGAATCCATAGCCAAGAGAGAAGGGCCAGCAGATGTCACCATATGCCTTCCCATGTGACAGAGGAACATCGGATGCCAGTAGCCTTTCCTCATAGAAGGTATATTACTTCTGATGTCTTAAGATGGAAATTTTCATGGCTTTAGAAATGTGAATTTGTAAATGAATACATTTCTATTGAAAAGCCCATCCATTTCTGATATATTGCATTCTGGCAGCTTTAGCAAACCAAAACAATAATTATGACAGAAAACTGACAAAAACTGATCTCCTTTCTTAACTGTTCCCTGTCTATCAATCCCCCAAACTGAATCAAAGTATCAGCATCATCCCATTAATATAGGTTACTGTCTCAAATCCAAATATTCTTCAATGCATCCTCTCTATTGCCTCCAGATAATTCTTTAAAATATAAAGCTGGTAGAATACTTGCCTTCTATGTGGGAGACCTGGGCTTGATTCCAGGACCATGTACTGCCCCACGCCCCCCAAAATACATACCTATTTTATATGTGTATATATATATATATATATATATATATATATATATACATACACTCACGTATATATATAAACTGATCACATTTCCATTTTGCTTTAATGATTCATAATAAAATACAAATCCCTTAGTACTTCTACAATGTCTTTTTTTATTCTTTTTTTATTAATTAACAGAAAAAAAGAAATTAAGCCAACATTTAGAAATCATATCATTCTACATATGCAATCAGTAATTCTTAACATCATCACATAGATGCATGATCATCGTTTCTTAGTACATTTGCATCAGTTTAGAAGAACTAGCAACACAACAGAAAAAGATATAGAATGTTCATATAGAGAAAAAAATAAAAGTAATAATAATAGTAAAAAACAAACAAACAAACAAAAAAGAACCTATAGCTCAGATGCAGCTTCATTCAGTGTTTTATCATGATTACTTTACAATTAGGTATTATTGTGCTGTCCATTTTTGAGTTTTTGTATCTAGTCCCGTTGCACAGTCTGTATCCCTTCAGTTCCAATTACCCATTATCTTACCCTGTTTCTAACTCCTGCTGGACTCTGTTACCAATGACATATTCCAAGTTTATTCTTGAATGTCGGTTCACATCAGTGGGGCCATACAGTATTTGTCCTTTTGTTTTTGGCTGGACTCACTCAGCATAATATTCTCTAGGTCCATCCATGTTATTACATGCTTCATAAGTTTATCCTGTCTTAAAGCTGCATAATATTCCATCGTATGTATATACCACAGTTTGTTTAGCCACTCGTCTGTTGATGGACATCTTGGCTGTTTCCATCTCTTTGCAATTGTAAATAAAGCTGCTATAAACATTGGTGTGCAAATGTCCGTTTGTGTCTTTGCCCTTAAGTCCTTTGAGTAGATACCCATCAATGGTATTGCTGGGTCGTATGGCAATTCTATATTCAGCTTTTTGAGGAACCGCCAAACTGCCTTCCACAGTGGTAGCACCATTTGACATTCCCACCAACAGTGGATAAGTGTGCCTCTTTCTCCGCATCCTCTCCAGCACTTGTCATTTTCTGTTTTGTTGATAATGGCCATTCTGGTGGGTGTGAGATGATATCTCATTGTGGTTTTGATTTGCATTTCTCTAATGGCCAGGGACATTGAGCATCTCTTCATGTGCCTTTTGGCCATTTGTATTTCCTCTTCTGATAGGTGTCTGTTCAAGTCTTTTTCCCATTTTGTAACTGGGTTGGTTGCCTTTTTGTTGTTGTTGAGCTGAACAATCTCTTTATAAATTCTGGATACTAGACCTTTATCTGATATGTCATTTCCAAATATAGTCTCCCATTGTGTAGGCTGTCTTTCTATTTTCTTGATGAAGTTCTTTGATGCACAAAAGTGTTTAATTTTGAGGAGCTCCAATTTATTTATTTCCTTCTTCAGTGCTCTTGCTTTAAGTTTAAGGTCCATAAATTGTAAGTTCCATAAGATATCTCTTACAATGTCTTTTGAGAGTTAGTCCTGTGTAATACCAGTTTTATCACTTGAATTCTGTGGAAGGCCCTATAATTTCTAAAAAGCTTTAGGTGAGATTATAAGAGCTATATTGTTCCTGGTTTGTTATATTAAATTCAGTTTCTATTAAGATCATTTGATTTACCCAGATTCTGAGTCAATTCATTGCAATATCATCCTTCTAATTTTTTTCTTTTTCTCTTTTTAGTTTCTGCCAAGAAACAAAAGCCGTTTTTATAAATTCAACTCAATTTGGGATCTCGCTATTTATCCTTTTTCGAGGGTTGAGTCTAAATTCTGGGGGCCTATATTGTTTCATGGCATGAAAGGCAAAATTTCAGAACTTAACCTTGGTCTTTCAACCAAGCCGATATCACCAGCCTTGCCCATCCATTTGCATAATCTTTTCCAAAATATCCTTCTTCTGGATGCAAGGCCACTCTCTGTGTGTGTCCTTTTGATGTTTCTTAGATCATGCCTTCGTCCCTTGAACACAGAAAATTTGAAGTCAAGCCTACAAGGAGTCGGCGAGGCTGATTCAAGCCCCAATGGGCCACCTAGCACACAGAGCAGCTATTTCTCATTTACTCGTGACATTAAGTTGGTTCAAGGGTCTTAATGAAAGGTGGTTCTATCCCAAAACCATTTAAAAAGCAAAACATAGCTCTTTTAACTCTCAGTTTCATGTCATGTGGGATTTATGAGAGAGTTAGGAGAGACTAAAACCTACACATTTTTGTCTAAATTTCTTTAAGATTTTCTTTAGGATCCGACTGTGCATAGTCTTTTGTCAGAGGCCATTATTAGCTTTTAATTTACTTAACTCCCCTCAACTTTGTTTCTGACTCTATTTTTCTCTTTCCCCAGATAACAGGTCCTGGGGTGAGGGAGTTGGATAAATATGTAACTGATATTTCTGGGCATCCTGGCCATGAGGATAAATAGGGCCTGAAATTTAGCTTTCACTATACTCAACATGCTTTGTGCCCCGATTAGCTGCAGCTCAGTCAAAGGAACACCTTTTTTTTGCAATTTATCCATCAACTGGATCTACCTTTTACAAATCACATAAAATTGTTACATTTTCTTGAAGGGCTCTGTTAACCTTACAGTCAGTGAAAGGAAACAACTTGCAGTTTCCAAATGTGTCCATTTCTTTAATGTCTGAGAGCCTTACATATATAATTTTCCCTGCTCTATCTTTAATTGATAACCGACTTTTATTTATCCTTCAAATCTTAGCTTCTTTAGACTTCTTTGTTGGTCCATCATTAATTGTCTGATTATAATCGTACTTGACCACTTCGGGTTGGAGTATGTATTAAATAAGTTAATACATGCAAACTGCTTTGCACAGTTTCAGCATAAATAAAACACTCATTGCAACAGTTTCTCATACATTTATAGTGACTAATAAATATTGGTTAAATGAATAGAAATTAATTGGGTGAATAAAATATAATGTTATACATCCATAGTCTAAATCACTTCGTTAAAAACGTTACACATCTACTAAAGCCCATTTCTAGTAGAATCTGTCTTCCACAGGTAATCTTCAAACTTTCCTTTTTCTTTGAGGAAAATTCTTTGAAACTAATCTATCCTTTCTCTTATTAAGTAGATTTTTTTTTCTAGCCCTTTTTACAACATTGAATGTAATCTGCACTGTGTTGTTTGAGTGTAGATCTGCTTTTCCTACAAAATCATTAATTCTTTGAAGGGTAGCATATGCGTCAGAAGCTTTTCTTATTTATTTAATAAAAATTTCCCTTCCTACAACCTGTGAAGGGAAAGCATTCTAAATGGCACCTTGGAAGATTATGTGAGTAAGGTGAAAACTTTGATTTATATCTTCCATATTGTGTGTGTTTGTGTGCATGCATGCACTTATGTCAGTCAAGGAAAAAATGTGTTCTGTAATAGGCAGAATTCTAAGATGAACCCAATGACCTACTTTTGAGTGTGCACAGAAGCTTAAATATGAAAATCTCCCACACTTGTGATTATGTCACTTTACATGATAAATGAGATTTTACATATGTAATTAAGTTTCTCAATCATCCGAAGTGAAGTTATCCTGACAAGACCAGATCTAATCAGGTGAGCCCTTTAAAAGAGGGACGAGAACCTTCCTCCCGGCTTTGACAGAATCAACTGCCATGTGTGAGATAGACATGATGGTGATGTGTAGGAGCTGAGCACACTCTTTGGCCAGCAACCAACAAGACACTGTGGAACTCAGCCTTACAACTGCAAGGGACGGTGTTCTGCCAACAACCGCAACGTGTCTGGTAGAAAAACATGAACTTCAGATGAGATTGCAGCCTTGGCCTGCACCTTCGATTGTGGCCTTCTGAAACACTAAACACAGGACCCAGTGAACTTGTGTTCAGATTTCTGAAACATGAAGAAAACTGTGAGATAATGAGCATATGCTGTTTTAAGTCATCTAAGTTAGTAGTGACTGTTACATGCAAAAGAAAACCAAAGCAGTTCTCTTTTTTGTTATCAAACTTATTTTTTAAGTCCATACATGGTGTACAATCAATGGCTCACGAGATCATCATATATCATTTTTAGAACATTTTTCTCCTAGAAAAAAGAAATAAAAAGAAAAAAAAAACTTACACATCACATATCCCTTAAACCGCCCTCTTTTTGACTACTAGGATTTCAATCTAGCCATTTTACTTTAACCTTTATAACACCTATTATTTCTTTATCCATATTTTTTTACTCATCTGTCCATACCCTGGATAAAAGGAGCATCAGACACATGGTTTGCACAATCACATAGTCACATTGAAAAAGCTATATGGTTATTCAATCATCTTCACCAGTCAAGGCTACTGGTATACAGTTCAGCAATTTCAGGTACTTCACTTCAGTCACTCCAATGTACCACAAACTAAAAATAGATATCTATAATGCATAAGAATAACCTCCAATATAACCTCTTGACTGAGTTTGAAATTTCTCAGCCATTGAAACCTTGTTTTGTCTCAGTTCTCTCTTGCCCTTTTTGGTCAAGAAGTCTTTCTCAATCCCATGATACTGGGTAATGGCTCATCCCCAGGAGTCATGTGCTCATGATGCCAGGGTTATTTACACCCCTGGGAATCATGCCCCATGTAGGAGGAAGGGCAGTGGGTTCACCTGATGAATTGGCTTAGAGAAAGAGGCCACGTCTCAACAAAACAGATTATCTGAGGGTGGGCCAGGCATAGTTATAAGTAGGCTTAGCCTATCCTTTGCAGAAATGTTTCATTGGGGTAAGCAACAAGATTCAGGTCTCAGCCTAATGAAGTCTTAATGATTTCAGCCTAACGATTGTGAGAATATCAGGATCTAATCGTTTTTTTTTTTTTTAATAAAATAAGAGACTCTCTTTTCTTATTGCCGCGTAGATGTGCATCAGATTTGTGTTTGTGGTTGTGTAGAGAGCACTGAGTCCATTTCATGGAAGATCCGTAGGGGAAAATACCTATGAAACACTATAGAGAAGGCCAAGCGCAGCCCTCATCATCTGTCTTTTGGAGAGAAAAACTCTGGTATTCACCTTAAACCAGGCTACACACCATTAGTGTATAGATTTTTTTTTTAACAGAACCAGCTCACTCTTTATTCCCAATAAGACTTTGCTAATGACAACATGCTGAGAGAGATAGAAAGTAATCAGATGAAGTTGCTGCACCTCAAGAAGTATTAAAAATGGGACACCTATATTTATCCCTCTCTTCCCACAAAATACCTTGAAGTAATGCTATGGAGAGCTCATTTTAGACTAACTGTAGAGTGACAGTTCTCCCCTTCTGCAGGAGTAGGATAATCAGGTTCATTAATCCGTTCAGACCGCCAGGGTATCATTTATTAAATTGCTCCCAATGTGCCTTATTCACTCCCAGGAAATAATTTACATACTAGGGAAATTTGATTCACTATCAAGCATATTCCATTTTAAACAATTCTAATTTTCATTCCTTGGTAGAAGGTAATAACTTATGCAAAATATGTGCAGGCATAGATTATGTCATGCTGGGGAAATTATTTAAATATTACTTTTGGGATGCCAATATTCCATGAAGAGATCTGTAATATACAATTCAATGAATTTAAAGATGATTTTTTTTCTGTGTTTCTCTTGCCTATCTCCTCTCCCAAACAATTAAAAGCAATCTTACATAAAATGCTAAAACCTCAAAGCACAAGTTCATTGAATATCATGAATGGAAGACAAAGAAGGAAGTGATTCTCTATTCCATTTGTCTGCATCAACCTTTGAAATGAATCATACCTGAAGTTGTTTTGTGTTTTTAAGCCACATTCTAAACAGTTAATGTTCCTTTGGCATGCTAGGCTTTCAAGCTGAAACAATACTGAGTGTCTTATTCAATTGGTTTTGTGTTTCAATAATAATCATTTTTCAAGTGTTTGTAATGAAATTTAAACTCTTTTCTGGAAACAGGAGGTTTTAATGGTTGCAAATACCTACCTGAAGCACTTAGTATGTGCCCATATTCTGATTTAAGTGCGTTACACATGTTCGTTCAAGTGTTCCTTAAAACAACCCTGTGAAGTCAACACTATTATCAAAATTGAATGATGAAAAAAATGAGTCAGAGTAACTAAATAAAACAAAACTGCTTATAAATTTTTAATGAGGAATAGCCTCTATTAGAGTGCTTGATTTTTAAAAAATGTAAATATTTCACACTTGCCGGGATAGCTACTAAACTTCAAGCTGTGTTAATGGTAAAATATTGAATAAAACAGCCCATAAAATGTTCTTTGGTTCTCTACTATTACCTGCTACGTACAATTGCTAATGAATGACTGCAAGGAAGAAAAATCGGATTTTGGTCCCAGCGCTTCCACTGACGAGCTACTAGTGATTCCCCATACTTGGTAACTACCAAATGAGTTGACAATTTTTATATAAACACTTTAAGCTATAACATTCTATTATTTTTTGCCAAGATGTATTTGTAAATGATGCATGGCTTAAGTAAAAACTGGAAAATAAAGTTATAACTACAAATATGCTAATAAGCAAATATACCACACTCCTCCCACCCTGTCCAAGCACACACACAACTGACCCTTAAAAAACATTACAAAAATATAGTAGGGGTAAATATTTTGTAAAGGACAAGGATGGAGTAAATTGTCTAATATATTGAATTTGATTCTCAACAAACCTGCCAAATACCCTGGTCTTACTGTGATTCCAAAATACTTCTTTATCCATATAGCAAATCATAACTCATGCGATCAATATGCCTG
This sequence comes from Tamandua tetradactyla, assembly GCF_023851605.1. Classification (NCBI taxonomy): domain Eukaryota; kingdom Metazoa; phylum Chordata; class Mammalia; order Pilosa; family Myrmecophagidae; genus Tamandua; species Tamandua tetradactyla. Next base: position 33,996,327 of record NC_135345.1, on the reverse strand, counting down.
CTGACCAGTGATAAATTCAGTGTCTTGTGTCCTAAACACATTTTTCACTGGCATAGCAAAATTTTATAATCAAATGAATAGCGAATGAAAATTCTACCCCTTTCTAGTCTCAAAACAGCAGTTTGCAAAATGGTGTGAAGTTCACATCACTTTCCCTGCTGTGATCGGTCATGTATTTTAATCTTAAAAGATATAAATTGTGGGCTTATGAAAGTGAGAACACCGTGTCCATGCTGGCAGAAAATATTTTAAATTATTTTCTGACAGTGCAAAAATATAACTACTGAGATTTTAGCTGATGGACAGTTGGGAATTTGGAGTGCAAATTAGAAAGATAGCCAAAAAACCAGGGTTTTCCTTGCCATTGTGGTTACAATTTTTGCTATTATTTTTCCAACTAAGTATCATGTTTCTAATTTTTGCAATTGCAAGACATTATCAGGGAAGCCTATTTCACAAATTTAGAGCCTAGAGAGTTTCCAATGAAAGAACAAACAAATGGAATGGAAGTTACTGAAACTTATTCTTCCAAATGTAAATAAATTGCTGTTTGGTGTTTAACCATATTCATCAATTCATGCTGTTGGGAATTGATTTTGCCTTAGATCCTATTGAGCATAGATAAAATATCTTATTGCAGACACTTCAGATGGTGAGTATGAGCATCCGGGAAGCAGTAGTGGAATGCTGAGGAATATACAGAAGGCACCAGAGCTCATAAAAACGTCAGTTCAGAAAGTAATTGAACTGAGACTGATTCCAGGAGGGACACATGAAAAGAAGACCTTGATAATGCAGGAACTTGTTTTTCAATCAGAAAACCTATTTTTGGGAGTTTAAAAGCTGTTTGTAGCTGTTGGTTTTTGAGAATGTCAAGGGATGGAGGAAAGGAACAGAATAGCACACTTTTTAAGAATATAGGTTCTGAAATCAGGCAGAAATGGACTAAATTTTGGATTTTTCACTACCTTACTGTAGGACAACTAACAAGTAGCCTAATATTTCTGTCTCTGATCATCTTTATTTAAATCGGGAATTTATCTTGATTTTTTCTTACAGAGAAAGCAAAACAATTTGTAATAAGCTATTAACATAGTTCTTGAAATAGAGCAGTCAAAGAAAATGTTACTATTGCTGTGAACTTTTGATGAGAAGTCAAATAAGGGCTTTATAATGACCTTCAAAAGAGCAAAAACCATTAGGTTCTATCAGTTTGGGATCAAATATAGACAAGGGACCCTTCTTTCAAACACTCAGTAGAAGGCAAGGAAGGAAAAGCCTCCACCTAAAAAGGAATTGGACAGACTAAGAATTTGACCTTATTTCTCTTTATCTGGGAGAGAAGTTTAAAATATATATATTGTAGAACTAAATTTAGTTTTGGCTTACAAAAAATAACCAAGGACGCAAGCTTCAAAATGTTTGTTGATAAAAAACTGATTAAGCTCAGTCAGGTAATTACCAGCCATCCTCTCTGTGAAGTGTTATGTTTTTGAGCTGCATAATGGAATGGTAGCTTTTCTGGGAAGAAGACATAATTCCATATTTCTTCTGTGTTTTATCATACTGAACACATCGAAAACATCCTATAAAAATTTGTAGAATTTAAATGAAAATAATTGAATCAGAGCAAGCAAGGATTTTGAATATCCTACTTTAAGGAGTGGCATATTTATTGTTAGGCAATAAAGACAGTTTAGATACGATTCCAAATATCCAGAGGAAAGCACAAATATTTGTTCAATCATTTGAATAATCTCTAGCCTCAGTTAAGACTGTCTGAATATTTGCTAAGAAAAAAAAAAAAAGGTTTTAAAACATTACTGTTGGACAATAGGAATAGTAGCCGAGAGTTACTCTTTGTGAATTCTACTTTTTCTGATTATTACCAAGGCAAATAAAATATTGTTCTCATGAAAATAATTCTGAAGGTAAAGATTTAAAAAGGAAAATGGACTTAGTCACCCTTTAAAGGTGCAATAACGCTGTGAAGCATTAAACACTTTCAAGATTTTTTACTGCTGCTTTGGAAACTGTGGTTCATTCTTACATGTTTCAAAATTTAGTTATGGTCATCATTAGTTACTGCCTCCAATTGTCCTCCATTGCACTATCCTTTGCTGACTGAGAAGGCTCCAACACTCTAAGATGATTTCTGTTTTGGTTTGCTGATGCTGCTAGACTGTAATATACCAGAAATGGGTTGGCTTTTACAAAGAGGGTTCATTAAGGCCACAAAAATGTCCAAACTAAGGCATCCAGATCCTTGACTCTGAAGCAAGGCTGATGTCTGTCACATAGGAAGGCACACGGCTGGCATTTCCCGGTCCTTTGCTCCGAGGTTGCCTTGCTTCCAGTTAATAATTTCAGTGGCTTTCTGTGTCACCTCCCCAGGCATCTCCAAATGTCTCTGTCTGAGTTTCCTCTAAAATGTTTTCCTTTTTGGCTCTTTTAAGGACTCTGGTAAACTAATTAAGACACACCTTGAATGTGCCAACCCATGCTGCCATGGAGATAATCTAACCAAAAGTTCCACCCGCAGTTGGGAGTGTCACATTTCATGGAAACAACCTATTAAAGATTCCACCCTGAACGATAGGTTTACCCCCACAAAACCAGATTAAGATGAAATAATATGGCTTTTCCAGGGTATATAACAGTTTCAAACCATTATACCCTCTCATTCTGATTCTGAGCAGCCATATAGCTCTCTTTCAGCTGCACAAAACACTGCCAGGTTTTACTGGAACTTCAAACTAACAGACCACGGCTCTGAGTTCCCTTTTGTGTCACAAGCAAGTTATTCACAGTTCCTAAACCCAGTAAAATTTTCTTATGTTCCTGGAAGACTTCCACATAACAAAGGAAAGGCTGAACTCTTTGTGTTCAATAGTCAATTTGCAAAAGAGGAAATAATTGACAATCACACGAAAATCCTTTCATACGGCAGTATTATCCCCTTTTTGAAAAGAAAACACGCCCAAACCATGGAGTTTTAAATTTTAAATAACAGCTGTAGCATACACTAGACATTAGCAGTGTACACAAAATCTAAAATTAGGGAAACAATATCCAATTCTTTAAGTATACCTCTAAAAAAAAAGCCCAATGAACATTATTTGAGAAAACACTTATCTCAATTTGAAACCGTCACATTTAAATAGAGATTGACTTTATTTCCAAGAAAAATGAGAAGACATACACTTTTCTTCTATAAAACTTACAGGTCTAGTCCTGGCTATCCTAGGAAGTGGCATTTACCACTTAAAAAATTGTAAAAGAAAGGGAGGAGTAAGGGATATGGTGTGTATGGTTTTTTACAGTTTTCATTTTTTTGTTGTTGTTTTTTTATTTCTTTTTCTGAATTAATGCAAATGTTCTAAGAAATGATCATGATGATGAATATGGAACTATGTGATGATATTGTGAATTACTGATTATATATGTAGAATGGAATGATCACATATTAAGAATGTGCTTCCTGTAATTTTTTTTAATTAATAAAAAAAATTTTTAAAATTGTAAAATAACCACAAGTTTCAAATATTCAACTTATGGAAATTAAAATGAATGAATAAATAGATATTAAAATGTTTTTCAAATCATTCAAATCGGCAACCCATTATACTACAATCATAGCATAATTGATTACTCAGCAAATCCCAGAATGAAAATTATACGTATAGTAAAATGAACATGCCATACATTCACATATATAGCTATAAATACATAAGAAAGGAGTTAATAAGCAACATATTTCTAACATTTATTTTATTGGCACAAAATTAAGTGATTTTTATTAATTACCTATTCTATACTTTTTATTTTTTCCAGATCTTTTGTAAGCATACCTTGAATTTACTAATTAGAAAAGCAGCTGCTGAGGAAGAAAAAATGGAATACAGCCATTACTCACAATAATGATAATAGGATTTAGATTTTTTTTATTTATCAGAATTGATAGTACAAAAGGTATAATTTTGTCTAAGAGAGTTTTTCAAATATGATTAACTTCTCCTTCATCCATGATACAAAATGAAGTGAACTGTTTCTCAAGGAGATCATGGAACCTACTTTCTCTACAAGAATGAAATACAGCCTGTCTAATCTAGATGGTTCTGGAAGCAGAAGTGAATGTTATCAGAGTCTCTTTAGAAATTATGGTATTTTTACAGAACCTATAACCTTTTTATAGTCTAGAGATTACCTCTATTCTCAGTTTTCCTATATGCCCATTGTAAAGCCTATAGGAATTTTCTTTTTTTTTTTTTCTACATGGGCAGGCACCGGGAATCGAACCTGGGTCCTCAGGCATGGCGGGCCTATAGGAATTTTTATTGGATATATGCAATCCATCTTAGTAATGGTTTTGATGGTATTTTTTTTTTTAAAAAGAGTTATGAAAACAAAAGGGAAAACTTTATGTCTTCTCTTCAGAGATTATTTGCTGAATACAGAATTGATGTCTTGAACTAGACAGCTGTCACAGTTACTTAGGAAAATATACTCTCCTTGTAGATTCAATTGTTAGCAAAATTAACAAGACAAATACATTTTGTGCTTCACAAGTCTTTCTAAATGATCTGTTCAAATTAACAATGAGAATTCAATGAAAGAATGAATGATTACAAGCTAAAAATAAAATTAAAACAGCTAAAAAGCATGGAGTTCTTTAGCAAGAAGTTACACATTATACACTATTAGATAATTTTACATATATATTAATTTTTTAAATGAATGAAGGTTATTTTCTTTAAATAGTTTGCCATTAACTGTGGTAAATTTTATCTGTGTTTTTTTTTTAACCTGAATGTATGTGGATACCTACCAAATGGAACAAATTTTTGAGTATGGAAATTTTAGTTTTGCTAATACATTCAAAAGCAATCTACATTTTATTCATTAATAACATTTGTTTTAATGCCTCTTGGTAGTAATATGTAGCAACTTCATTATTTAAGAAATTAAATTAAAGCAGACTCTCAAGGAATTTAAAGCTGAAGTTATGTTAAAGATGAAATAAATCAATGGTTGATAAAATTGAGGACCAAAATGTCGTATATTATACCGAGTTTTATATATATATATATATATATATATATATATAGAGAGAGAGAGAGAGAGAGAGAGAGAGAGAGAGAGATAGAGAGAGAGAGAGAGAGAGAGAGAGTAGTGAGAGAGAGAGAGTTTCCAGACATAAGAAAAAAATGCACCAGGTTAAATTTTAATTACAGATAAACAGCAAATATTTCTATGATCAAATGGTTTACACTTACGCTAAAAAGTACTCATTGGTTATCTCAAATTCAAATTTACCTTGACTTCCTATATGTTATCAGGCCAAATCCAATGCTCTGTATCTTGGGCCATATTTAAGGTTTTGTTAACAAATTTATTATAGTTGTAATTTAGAGCAATTATAGTGGGTCCATCAACATACATATAAAGTAAACCATCCCTTATATACTTTTACTAAGCTTATTTTAATTTAAATGAAAAAAGTTGCTTTATACATTAAATTTCTCTTAAAAATGTTATTATTACAATCACAAAATAAAATGCTTAATCTGTATAGAGTAGATTTTATTCAGTAGAGTGTTAATACCACAAGGGATCAAATGCATTGCTAACAACTTTTTCTTTTAATGAAATAATGTATCTATCATTGTTCTATGCATAGAAAAATTAAAACATATTCAGATATGTGTTATATTAAAAACTCAAATATCTTTAAATTATTATGTATTCATTTGCCTATATGTGCCTAAACATCTGACAGAATCCATGAGTTCTTTATTTTCTATTCTGATGTTCTGTTATTAAGCAGATATTGCTTTCCCCTTGATTTTTACAGATGCAATTTGATACCATAGGTTTTATGCCTCTGGACATTTGCAAACTTCACCAAACTTTTTTTTGTTTTACTTTATATTATTTTCAAGGTGTAACTCTGTAACTATTCTACTGAAAAATGAAGAACAATTCACTTTGTTTTATTCACTTAAATTCAAATTTTTGAGAATTGATATTTCATATAAAGTAAATCAAGAAATTCAAGTGGAAAGATATCATGGTAATTTTATTATCTTGTGAGGCAGGAGAGTGATTTTGTTAGGAATATGGGTTCTAAAGCATGATTGCCTGGGTCCAGATCCTGTTGTGAAATTCAGGAGATAAGTGGTTTTAGGCAAATATGCAAATTTTCTATGCCTCAGTTTCTTAGTCTATAAAGTGGGAATAATATTAATATTTTCATGTAATAGGGATAAGTTGAGATTTAAAGGAATTTATTCATGAAAAACACTTAATATAGATAGCAAATCATCATAAGTTAACTGGCTATTAATTTCATATCTTAGTTCAATTACCATTTTCTAGGTTATTACAATATGTATAGTTATTCTAAATCTAATTGCAACTATCTAAATCTATTTCATATCAAATAATTAGCTACTGGAAACATTTTAATTGTTTGACTTAAAAATATCAGTCACGCTTATATCAGTCATAAAGCTACCATACTTGTCTGTGATTTTTGAATAGTAAACTCAACAGTATTCAAAATCTACATACTTATATAGAATATCTTAGAGTTGTCAAAGTGTCTGAGTTCAAAGATATGTTAAAATCGACATAGAATGCAAATACTGGTGCAATATAGCCAATTCTTGCTTAAGAGCATCTACTATTTTTCCTTGAATCTAAAAATTAAGTAGAAATGATGTTAAGACCATGGATTCAATGATATTAATTGTCTGGGTTAAATTCAAATTTTGTTAGTGAAACACATCTTGGATGTTTTTGGGTAATGGTCTCTCAGTAAAACTTCACATCATAATATAAAAAAAGATGTTAAATAGTTAACTTTTATGGGTTCATAAAAGTACCATATTTCCTAATCCACATCAAAAATATTATCAGCACGGGTTTCAAATTCTATGACATCCAATCATTTTAAAAGTTTTGATGTCTTTGTATCTGAGTGTGTTTGTGTATGTATGTGTTTGCGTTTGAAATAAAGGAGGGAACACAAGTAAAAAATGAGATTTGTTGATTTCAAGATTAATAAATTAATGTCTGTATTAAAATTTTACTTTATGTAGCATTGAATTACTGTTGTTCCTGTCATTATTATTCTAAACCCCTATAAGCAGATTTTAGGGGGGATATTTTAGATACCTGGCAAAGCCCTCCAGACCATAAAAGTGTCAAGAACATTATCTGTATCTGATATTTCCACAAATGACTGCAAAAAAAATAAGAGGATTCATTACCCAATTGACAGTTTTACAGTTTACAGGCCTTGCCTCAAATTACCTCATATTTCATCCGGACTTCAGAAAAAATCACTAGGTAGTATAAAGCCACTCCCCTATGAAAGCATAAACAAGCCTGAACCCTCTAAAAGATTCTAAGATTTATTCTGTCTTTTCTCACATCTGTCTTTCTGACCAGTTATCATAAATTCAGATCTTTAAAATCATCTTGCTCTACCCATGGTTTCTATATTTCCTAGTTTTATTAAATCCTCCCATACCACATTCCCTAGACCTCATAAAGGCATTTTATTTTACCTGATAACATTCTAAATCTCTGATAAGCAAAGTTTTCTATATGCTGAACACCTTCTTTAAGTGTTTCCTCCTCCTCTTGACAATAATTAAATGCTAGTAATCTCCTGAGGACATCACCTCCCTCTGGTCTGCTAAAATGGAGTAATTGTTATTGTTATTATTCTCCTTACATTTTTCTCCTCCAATTTGTAAAGGTCTATTGCATTCCTCCTTCAAAAGTTCCAACTCCATAGGAATAGCACCACCTACCCAGTTTCATTGCTCTCATTTACAGATCTTCTGCTGAGTTCCCAGCAGTCAATTGTTGAGCCCTACCTTCCTCTTCCCCTCCTACCTTGTAACTCTTATAAGTATGTCATCCATATACATGACCTTTCTAATAGCTAGTTAACTCAACACCTTGACATCTTGCCTCCAATTTCCCTTCAATCCATTTTCAAAGTCAAAATCTGGAACTTTGTTATGCTCCATAACTTTACTTCCAATTAAAGTTTGATTTTACAATTTCAAAATCGACTATCTCTTCTATTCTACCAGCTAACTTATTCTAGGTACCATATGGTAATAACTCATTTACTTCATTAAAACCTTCAAAATTCAAACAGTATCAGTTTTTCATAATCATCATTATTCTTTAATTTCACTTCAATACTTGCACAGGTTAGAGGACACACTTAAAATTGTATCTTTTTCTCATTACATTGCACTCCACACATCCCAACTTATGGTTGAACCCAAAATTCCCACCTTCCTAAAGTCGTTATAGAAAATTATACCTTTAACTCATTTGATTTGATCTTAAATTCAAGAACACAAATTTCAAATCAGCACCACTACCAGGCAACTCAATAGTGTTTCCATTAACTGTGTTTGCTCTTGCTCTCAGAAGATTATTTCATATCTTCAATTTTCTACACAAACTACCCATATCTTCTCCATCCTTTACTGATAGCTGGTGATCTTACCTCAAAATTCATTTATGAAATGGATCTCATTAGATAGGACCTCATCATCATTCCATCACCAACCTAGGCATATTTTCTACCTGAGACAGATATTCTTTGTTTTATTATTATTATTATTATTATTATTATTATTATTATTATACAGTTGTGAATTCACAGAACAATCATGCATGACATACGGGATTAGCTTATACAACCCTACTATTAACACCCTGCTTTGATGTGGTACATTTGTTACCGTCAATGGAAGCACAATTTTATAATTGTACATTGACAATAGTCCATGATTTAACTTAGAGCTCACTGCTTGTGTAGGGCAGATTCATGGATTTTTAGAAATGTTTATTCTATTAGTATATGTACAACTTAAAATTGCCCCTTTTAACCACATTCAGTGGTTATATATATTATATATATTTCAGTGCTGTCAGTTATGTTCACAGTGTTGTGCTGCCATCACCACTATTCATTACCAAAACATTTCCATCATTCCAAATAGGACCAGTCCTAAGTTTCTGAATCATTATTCAGGAACTTGGGTTAGGCAATGTTTTTTTTAGACTTAATATAGGTCTAGAATTACAGAAAAAAAAATAGATGAATGGGACCTCATCAGTATTAAGAATGTTTGTGCCTCAAAGGACTTCATCTTGAATGCCTGATGACAATAACAAAATGGGAGAAAATATTTGGAAATCACATAGCTGATAAATATTTAATATACAGACTCTAAATCCTTCGATTTAACAACAAAAAGATAACCCAATTTAAAAATGGAGAAAAGACATGAAGAAATATCTATCAAAAGAAGATACACAAATACATAGTCAAAAAAAAAGAACATGAAAATATGCTTAACATCATTAACTATCAGGGAAATGTATATAAAAACCACAATGAACAGCTATTTCACACCCATTAGAATGTCTACTATTAAAAAAATAGAAAATTACAAATATTAGAGAAAATGTAGAGAAATAAGAACTTTCATTCATTGCTGGTGGCAATGTAAAATGGTGCAGCTGCTGTGTAAAAGAATTGTGTTGTCTCTCAGAATGAGAAGCTTAGAATTACCCTATGACCTAGCAAGCCCACTACTAGGTAAATACCACAAAGAATTAAAAACAAGGACTGAAACAGATACTTGCACACTGATATACGTAGGGATATTATTCACAATTGCCAAATGGTGCAAGCAACCCAAGCAACCATCAATCAATGGATGGATAAATAAAATGTGGTATAGATGTAAAATGGAGTATTACTTAGCTGTTAAAAGGAATGAAGTTCTGAAACATCCTACAACATGGACGAACATCAAAAAAATGACGTTGAATTAAATAAGTCAGACACAAAAGGTCAAATATTGTATGATCTCATTGATAGAAAAGATTAATAAGCAAATTCATAGAATCAGAATCTAGAATGTAGATTCTAGGGCATGCAGGGAATGGAAAGTTAAGGCTTAAAATGCACAGAGTTCCTATGACATTTTTAATATTAAATTTTTCTTTATCAGTTATCAAAGGCCATTTCTTTCATATTTCTTTCATATCTCTTGCAATCTCAAAAACATTACTCCAGCAGTTCCTAGACTTTTTTCAGACAACTATATATGCTTAATCACACACCTCTCTTGATTCTATGTCCTATTTCTCTTCTTCTATTTACTAAAAAACACATTACAAATAACAAAGCACTAAGATTTCCTCACCTGAAAATGACATTTTAACTTACCTAATTCAATTTCCAACCTTCATTTAAGGGTTCTTTGCAAGGTCACAGAGAACATTTTTATTGCCAAAATCAATAGAAATTTTTTTGTCTTCATTTTAAGCAATTGCTCAACTGCACTTAATACAATTGATCTCCTTGAAACAATTCCGGTATTCCTCACTGGATGATACTTCATTGTATTCTTTAAGTTTCTATATCTGAATAGACTTTAAATTCTGGGCTTTGTCAGAAAACAGCACTGAATCTCTCTTCATATTTGTTTCATTCTTCTTTATATACATTTTTCCATAGGTCATCTTATCTATACATAAGGTCCTCATATATCTCTAGCTCTAATGTCTCCTCATGATCCAGCTATATATAAAAAACTTACTCTGCAATCATTACACTTGGATACCTAAGAATCATCACAAATCTTGGTTTCATCTGTCAATCTTATTCCTCCACTAATTTTTATTATTTTATGTAGATGTCCAAGTTAAATATTAGGATTTCTCCTTTTACTTCACTCTAACAAAGCAACCCTAATGCAAAGGACCTTGTTTGTCTTGTGGATGATTACATGTAGTGTCTGAAGTAATGTATGCCATGTGATAGTGATCAAGTACATCTTTTCAAATAAAGAAAGAAGTTCCACAGGTTTCTTTATCTGTGTTCTTTTCTTAAAACAAGAGGAATTGAGAAATAGAGACATTTCAATCCTCCAGTGATTAATTTTTAGAGAAGTATATAGTTGCAAGAAACCAACAAGAATAAAACTTTAAGAATATTTTTTTGTCGACACAGCATCAAGAGGTACAAAATTCCAGGTTTAGAATGTCAACCTAATTTACCATCAGGAATCTAGGTTTTTTCTATCACTTCTGTGATTTTCAGTGTGCTGGTTCCATCATTGTTACACGATGATGATCACAGATTATCATATTGCATCCTTATGTAACAATGACACGCATTGGAAGCAAAAAGAGCATGCAGTATGTTTTTACTTTGCACTACTGTGAAGAGAAGTATTAACCAGTTTCTGATATCTGAGTAACAATCACTTGACATAAGTACTCTGACCCCAGGGTGTTTTATCAAGGCCCTTGTGCTTGTTTCTCTTCAGTTTTCTCCTTGGTAAGTGGCCCTTATGATGTACTATGATAAATTTAATTAAACATTCTTTGTTGGCTTGCATTTGTTCTGTTTTGGGCAGCATCTGCAAGGCCAGTTAGATTCCAAATATAACCGATCACAAAAACTCCTAGGAAATGTAGGCCACTCCCTAATTGACATATGAATTCCCTTGCTTCTATAACCTGAAGCTTCTCCAATTACCTTGTCTCCACTAACCTTTGCCTGAGGAAGCCTCTCACCCCAACTGATGTGATTCCCAGTTGATGTGAGCAATAATAAACTTTGATTTCTCATTCTTGGTATTGCTCATGCATTAGCAAAGCCATCCAGTAAAGTCCTGAGTTGAAGTCTAGGTGGAGGCGGCAGTTGGAGAAGATTCATCGAGAGTCCACAGAAGCAACTATTTTCACTCATTCCTTCTATTCCCATTTACTCAAGAAGAAAATTTCTCATTGTGTTGTGTTGTGTTGGCTGGAGAGAGAGGCCACATCTGAGTAACAAAAAAGCAGTCTCACCACCCTACCCCTGTCTACCTGGGACATGACTCCCAGGGGTGTGGACCTTCCTGGCAATGTGGGACAGAGATCTTCGAATGAGCTGAGACTCAGCATCAAGAGATTGAGAAAAACCCTAGAATGAGCTGAGACTTAGAATCAACGGATTAAGAAAACCTTCTCCACCAAAAGGGGGAAGAGGGAAATGAGACAAAGTATCAATTTGCTGAGAGATTCCAAACAGAGTCAAGAGGTTTATCCTGGAGGTTATTCTTATGCATCAAGTAGATATCATCTTGTTATTCAAAACGTAATGGAGAGGCTGGAGGGAACTGCCTGAAAATGTAGAGCAGTGTTCCAGTAGCCATGTTTCTTGAGGATGATTGAATAATGATACAGCTGTCACAATGTGACTGTGTGATTGTGAAAACCTTGTGTCTGATGTTCCTTTTATCTCCCTTGTCAACAAAGGAGTAGAACATATGGAATAAAAATTAATTAAAAAAAAAAAAAGGAAGGACATTTTTACTCAGCATGTCCTTATTTACCTTTGGCTGGGTCATACAATCTACCTATGACAATAACCAGAGGCAGAAACAAGATTACTATGACATATTCCAAACAAAATAAATTTTTAGGAATAATCAAACAGCTGAAAGTAAAAAGGGAGCAGTGCTAGGAGTCAGAAAACCAACAACATCTGATAAAACTGCCATCTGACTAGGGCTGCCATACACAACAAATAAAATACAAGATGTCCACATGAGTTTTAATTTCAGTCAAACAACAAATAGTTTCATCTAAGTATGTAAGTGTAATTACTTAGTATGAATATATATGTATATAATTATGCTAAAATGTATTTTTTATTTATCTGAAATTCAAATATAACTGTACTTCCTGTCTTTTATTTGACAATCCTACATATAAAAAAACTGAAGAAGCAATTATCTGTTGTTCTTGAATCCCAAATAGTCTTTCAAGGATCTCTCATGGCATGAAGTATTTGAACTCAGGTAAACAGTGTCTGTAGACTGACTCAGAAGCCACTTCCTCAAGCATTCCCTATACTTTTATCATTTTTCATAAAACTATATTCTTTCTATGAAAAGAAGTATGGTATTGAGGTAAGAGCTTACGAGTAGAAGATCTTGAATTGATTTTAAACTCAGTTCAGTTGTTTTCCCTGTGACCAAGCTGTATTAGTTAGGATTCACTAGAGAAACAGAATCAACAGAAAACACTCATAAACATAAAATTTATAAAAGTGTCTCCTGCAACCCTGGGAACTAGGGTCCAAAATCTGTAGGGTAGGCTGTGAAGCTGATGATTCCAATGGAGGGTCTGGATGAACTACACAGGCTGAAGCACGAAGAGAGCCTGTCTCCTCTGAATTCACCTTAAAAGGCTTCCAGTGATTAGATTAAGCATCACTCATTAAAGAAGACACTCTCCTTGGCTGGTTATAAATGGAATCAGCTGTGGATATAGCCAGCATGATCATGATTTAATTCTATGAAATGTCCTCATAGCAAAAGACAGGCCAGCACTTGCCCAACAAGACAAACTGGTACTACCACCTGGCCAAGTTGACACATGAACCTGACCATGACAGTCCATCCCTTGTCACTTGGCAGCTATACTCATCACCTTAAATGATATCAAATTTCTAAATAGAAAACAATAAAAGATGTATTTTTCCCTCACCTAACAATACTCAACTGTCCTGTATATAACTGGAAACACATTGAATCTCTCCAGAATAGGGTGCAAGTCCTTGGGTAATATTCATTCTTAAACTTGACATCTTGAACTTAAATAGTATAACATGAACAAAATGGCATTACAGTCCTCATTTCTGTGACTGATCATGTGGCCATAGTTCATAATTATCATTACCTTCTTCAACTACATATTTCATGTTCCCTTTACCCTCAGCAAGCACTTCAGCTGGCCATGGTTTTTTGCCTGGGGGGTGACCCAAATCTTCATTCTTGAAGTTTCAGAGCCATTGGTAGCACTGCCTGGATTGGATTGTTGCAGTTTCCAATTGATTTTAATCACAGGGCATGGTAGTACTAAAAGACACCCTAGGGGATCTCCTATATTCCAGGAAAACTCTTCTTTTCCTCCATTGTGTAGTTGCAGTCCTCTTTACCCCTGATAGTCAGGGTCTATCGCCTCAGCCAGTAATGTAATCCCCTTCTTGGCTTGTTGATCCAGGGGCATGAGTAGCCCAAAGTAACCAGGTGGTAGTTTTAGATTCCAGTTCAATGGAATCATTGTTGTTTCTCCTGGTGGAAGCACTCACCCTTTGGAACTAAACTCTGTAAACCATCAGAGCCCAGGGTCACAGGGACAAGAAGCAGAAATTTTCCTAGTGGATCACTCGGGGTAATAGTGAGTAGTGCCACTCCCACTTCCACCCCTTGGTTCCTGGACCCATGGATCCTGGCTACTGGAGAAACAGTGCCATACAGTAGGTGCTGATTCATAGCACACACAGCTTCCTGGAGAACATCACCCCAGCCCTTCAAGGTATTGCCACCTGGTTGGCACCATAATTGAGTTTTCAAAAGGCCACCCCACCATTCTATCAATCCAGCTGCTTCTTGATGATGGAGAACATGGTAAGACCAGAGAATCACATGAGCATGTGCCCATTCCCACACTTCATTTGCTGTGAAGTGTATTCCCTGATCAGCAGCAATGCTGTGTGGAATACCATGACAATAGATAAGGCATTCTGTAAGCCCACGGATGGTAATTTTGACAGAAGCATTGCGTGCAGGTAAAGCAAACCCATACCCAGACTGTGTTTTCCAGTTAGAACAAATCTCTGACCCTTCCATGAAGGGAGTGCTCCAATGTAACCAACCTGCCAGCATGTAGCTGGCTGGTTACCTCGGGGAATGGTGCCATATTGGGGGTTGAGTGTGGGTCTCTGCTGCTGGCAGATTGGGCACTCAGCATTGGTTGTTGCCAAGTCAGCCTTAGTGAGTGGAAGTCCATGTTGCTGAGCCCATGCATAACCTCCATCCCTACCACCATGACCACTTTGTTCATGAGCCCATTGGGCAATGACAAGAGTTGCTGTGGAAAGAGGTTGACTGTTATCTACAGAACAGGTCATCTTATCCACTTGAGTATTTAAACTTTCCTCTGCTGAAGTCACCCTCTGGGGTGCATTCACATGGGACACAAATATGTTCATGTTTTTAGCCCACTCATAAAAGTCTATCCACATACTTCTTCCCCAGACCTCTTTGTCACCAATTGTCCAATTATGGTCTTTCCAAGTCCATGACCTTCCAGTCAAAGCATTGGCAACAGCCCGTAAGTCAGTATATAAAAACATCTCTGGTAAGTTTTCCTTCCAAGCAAAATGAGCAACCAGGTGCACTGCTCAAAGTTCTGCCCACTGGGAGGATTTTCCCTCATCACTGTCCTTCAAGGATACCCCAGAAAGGGGTTGTAGTGATGCAGCTGTCCACTTTCTGATAGTACCTGCATATCATCCTGAACCATCTGTAAACCAGGCCAAAGTTTTCTCTTTCTCAGTCAATTAACTGTAAGGAACATCCCAGGGGGCCATAGCTCTGGTCTGGGAAAGAGAAGGTAATATGGCAGGAGTGGAGACTACAGGCATTTGGTCCACTTCCTCATGTAACTTACATGTGCCTTCAGCACCTGCTCTGGCCCTATCTCGTAAATATCATTTCCATTTTATGATAGAGTGTTGCGGCACATGCCCAACTTTATGGTTTGGTGGGCCAGACAACACCCAGCTCATGATAGGCAATTCAGGTCTCATGGTAACTTGGTGGCCCATGTTTAAACGTTCAGTCTCTACTAAGGCCCAGTAGCAGGCCAAAAGCTGTTTCTCAAAAGGAGAGTAGTTATCTGCAGCAGGTGGTAAGGCTTTGCTCCAAAATCCTAAGGGTCTGTGTTGTCAGATTCTCTTATAGGAGCCTGCCAAAGGCTTCAAACAGCATCTCTATTTGACACTGACACTTCCAGCACCATTGGATCTTCTGGATCATATGGTCCAAGTGGGAGAGCAGCTTGTGCAGCAGACTGGACCTGTTGTAGAGTCTCCTCTTGTTCAGGTCCCCATTCAAAATTAGCAGCTTTTCTGGTCGCTTGATAAATGGACTGGAGTAGCACACCCAAACGGAGAATATGTTGTCGCCAAAATCCAAAGAGATCAAATAGGCATTGTGCCCCTTTTTTGGTCATAAGAAGGGCCAGATGCAGCAACTTATCCTTCACCTTAGAAGGGATATTTCAACATGCCCCACACCACTGGACACCTAGAAATTTTGCTGAGGTGGAAGACCCCACGTTTTTGTTGGATTCATCTCCCATTCACCGACACACAAATGCCTTACTGGTAAGTCTAAAGCAGTTGCTACTTTTTGCTTACTAGGTCCAATCAACATGATATCATCAATATAATGGAACAGTGTAATGTCTTGTGGGAGGGAGAAATGATCAAGGTCCCTGCGGACAAGATTATGACATAAGGCTGGAGAGTTGATATACCCCTGAGTTAGGACAGTGAAAGTATATTGCTGACCTTACCAGTTGAAGGCAAATTGTTTCTGGTGGTCCTTACTAATAGCTATTGAGAAAAAAGGATTTGCTAGATCAATAGCTGCATACCAGGTACCAGGAGATGTATTGATTTGCTCATGCAATGATACCACATCTGGCAGAGCAGCTGCAATTGGAGTCACCACCTGGTTGAGCTTATGATAATCCGCTGTCATCCTACAAGACCCATTTGCTTTCTGCACAGGCCAAATATGAGAGTTGAATGGGAATGTGGTGGGAATCACCACCCATGCATCCTTAAAATCCTTTTTATTGGCAGTAATCTCTGCAATCTCTCCAGGAATCCAGTATTGTTTCTGAAAGGGGAAGTTCTAGTGGCTTTCACTTGGCTTTTTCCATCATAATAGCCCTCACTGCATAAGTTAGAGAGCCAATGTGGGGATTCTGCCAGTTGCTCAGTATGTCTATTCCAATTATGCATTCTGGAACTGGGGAAATCACTACAGAATGGGCCAGGGTCCCACTGGACCCACTGTGAGATGGATCTGAGATCAAACTCCATCAATCATCTGACCACCAAAAGCCCCCACTCTGACTGGTGGACCAGAGTGACATTTTGGGTCCCCTGGAATTAATGTCACTTCTGAACCAGGGTCTAATAATCCCTGAAATATCTGATCATTTCCATTTCCCCAATGCATAGTTACCTTTGTAAAAGGCTGTCTGTCTCCCTGGGGAAAGCTTGCAGGAAATTAACAGTATAGATTTGTGGCAGTGTAACAGGTTCTCCCCCAAGGGGACCTGGTCTACCCTTCATTCAAGACCAGGTCTACCCTGGAGCTGTAAACTGTCTCAAGTCTGGAAATTGATTAAGGAGCTGTGACTCTTTCTTTTTGTAATTCAAGTTAGACTTCTGTTCACTCGACCTAGAAGTCTTGTTTGTACAGCTCAAACAAGAATTTAGTAGACTGCCCATTTATTGTATATTTAGGTACCCCATTATTTAATAGCCAGTGCTACAAATCTCTGTGAGTCAGAATATTTTGACTCCTGCTTTGAGTTTGCTGTCTATTATAATAGCCACATCCACCCTGTCTTTGGCTATTAAGTGCTGCCACCTGGCTTCTGCCAACTTGGGATCCAGTCATTCCCATTGTGCTTAAGGATTCCAGCTCAGTGACAGGAGTCCCTACAGTAATATCTGACCTAGAGAGAAGTGTAACTACAGAGCTCTTCAGGGATGATGGCGCTAGTCTCACAAATTTATTTCTCACTGTTCTGGTAACAGGTGCATCCTTCAGACATTCCTGGGTTGTAAGAGCAGGCTTTGCATGATGAATCCACTCTAATGTTCCAATCTCTCTAAGCTTCTGGATCTCCTCATCTACATTGTACCAGGGCAGTTCTGACATTTCAACCTCAGGTAATGTTGGCCGCCTTTTGATCCATGCTTCAGCCCACCATCCAAACAAACTGTTAATGCCTTTTCTAACTCTTTGAGCTTTAGCATTAAATGCAGAATCTCTGCTTATTGGACCCCTATCAATATATTCAGCCTGACCCAGCTTTATATTCCTCCCACCATTATCCCACACCCTTAAAATTCATTGCAATACATATTCCCCTGATTTCTGTCTATATAAATTGGAAAACTCACACAGTTCTTTTGGAGTATAACACACCTCCTCATGTGTGAACCTTTGTACCTCACCTTTAGGGGTCTATTGGGATTTAGTCTAATTATAGGTCTGGAAGAAATTAGGGGTGGTGGTGGGTGGGTTATGAAAAGAATTAGAAATATCTTCCAAGCCATTTTCCTCAGGGTATTCATTTTCAGTTTCATCTGATGAAACAGGATTAATCACTCTAGGGCTAGTCCCTTCAGGTGGAGGTTGAGTGACAACCTCCACAAGTCAGACTGCAGGTAGAGCAGCTACGTTCTCAGGGAAGACTATTACAGGGTTATCTAGAGAAGACTCAGCGTGACCTAGGGTTTCAATCTCTCCCCTGACATCATCAACAATCCATATGTTGCCATTCCATTTTTCAGGGTCCCACTCCTTTCCAATCAATGACCTCACTTTAACAGTAGACACCATGTAAGATTGAGATTTCAGTTTATGTTTTAAAATTGCTACTCTAACAATAAGATTCTGGGTCTTATTTTCAGAGATCTCAAGTCTATGGCAACAGGAAATAAGATTTTCCTTCAGCACACTCGCAGAAATGTCTACATCTGTCAGACAGTGCTTAGTTTCTTGTTTGAAGCCTTCAGCCTATCCCTTTCACTCATTATTGTATATAGTTTATCTAACAACAACCAGCCAACGTTTCTATACTTCCTATTAACACAAAACTCTGTAAAGGTGTCAAAAACACTTTCCCTAGAGCCTTGCTTCGTACAAGTGAAGCATAAGAAGAATCGAATAGTGATATTTTGACTATCTCACTCCATGGATTGGCAGTGTTATTCTGATTATGGGAGTCAGAGTCCTTAGTGCCTTTGAGTACAGTCAGAGTAGAAAATCATTCATAAAAACCCATTTTTAAGAATCTATTTCTTAAGAACCAATCCCGGTACCAAGTTGTATTAGTTAGGGTTCTCTGGTGAAACAGAATCAACAGGGAATATTCATAAATATAAAATTTATAAAAGTGTCTCCCATAACCCTGGGAACATAGAGTTGAAAATCTGTAGGGTAGGCTGTGAAGCTGTTGATTCTGACGGAGGGTCTGGAAGAACTCCACAGGAGAGGCTCACCAGCCGAAGCTGGAAGAGAGCTCGTCTCTTCTGAATCCTCCATAAAAGGCTTCCAGTAATTATATTAAGCATCACTCATTAAAGAAGACATTCCTTTCGGCTGGTTACAAATGGAATCAGCTGTGAATGTAGCCAACATGATTTAATTCTATGAAACATTTCATGTTTTAAACATTTCATGCTTTAATTCTATGAAATGTCCTCATAGCAAAATACAGGCCAGCACTTGCCCAACCAGACAAACAGGTACCACCACCTAGCCAAGTTGACACATGAACCTGACCATGACACATGCCTATGCCATAATTTAAAATGAATTTGAGTTGATATGAGATCGAAGCATTTTAAGATTTTTGTAGAAGATATTATATTACCATTATGCAATAAGCAAGTGCCAAGGAGTCCTTCATTCTGAAATTTGTCAATCAGAGAAGCTCATTTTGTTAAGGTGTTGTATTCCCCTCCACTCATTAGATTTATGTAGGATCAACTTGGAAAGCATTACTCTTACTATTGTCATAGAATAAGTTGCAGACAGCTGCTAGGATGAGAATGTTGTCAGCCAATTAAACAACAGTTAAAACACAGATTGCAGACAGTTGCCTGCATGCTTTTCCAAAAATATTCCACCACCTGCTTTCCAAGGAATAGTATAAGCATTTGATTGCTGCAAGGGATATCATCTGACCGAATCAAACTTACTGAGCAATTTCCAATGAAGGCACAAGAAAGAGTGACCCCAAAGTGTGCAGATGGTTCTCACTTCATCCTGGTAGAATTTTGGAACAGGGAAAGCATTTCAGGGCTGATTGTCTCTTCAACTAACATTAGCAAACTTATCTTCTTTGAAAATGTTATTATCCAAATTTATCTCTGACACAGGTGTGAATGAGTATTCTCATATTACAAGGCGCTTTCACAGATGGCTTGTCATAGACAGAGTATTTAGATGAGTTTCTATAACCACAGCAATGCAGTGGGAGAGAATGACAACCATCCAATTTCACCCTGTTTAGCAGCAGTGCTGCTCTAAGGTCTGCAATTTTGAAAGAAAAAAAGTGAGTATGTGTGTGTGTGAGAGAGAGAGAGTTCATTTCTCTTCTGAACAATGAAGACATTTGATATGAGTCAGAGGCTTTTAGGTGCAAAAATGAAAATTTGGAAAAACTGGGCATTTTACAGAGAAATATTTCTTAGATTGAATCTAGTCATTTGGAAAATACAACTTTACATTTTTAGCACTATATAACTTGAGATTCTCTGATTTCCTGATTTTTTAAAAATTTTTCTGTTTGAAATTCACATGAAGTGAGTTTACTTATAGTTTAATAAGATATCAAAACATAAATCAATGCTGCAACTTGGAAACGAACAGATCTTTTAAAAATAAATTAATGTTGAGCAGTGCAACATTAAATCTTCATAGAATATACACTATAAAATAAAATGAATTCATTTTTAGGAAATATTAAAAAAGTGGCAATTACAGATTGCTTCTGAAATATTATTTCCAAGGATATCTTTGAAAATTAAAATTTGTAATTCAGATAAATATCACAAGACCTATTTTTCATAAATGTAAGCAGCATTTAAATTTGTACCAATCTGTCATTACTTTTTCACTCAGACCCAATACAACAAATTGGAGTTATTCCCTCTCAAAAGTGTGAAAATACAAAGCATTAATTTTGTATCTTATTTTTCTTCTGATTCAAGATTGCTAAAACTGACCCTATGCCTTTATTAAAATTGGCTTTTTAAATAAGCATTACAATTAAATTCTAAACACTGAATGTCAATTACTTGCAGATTAGGGATGAATTTATTTAAAGCACTAGGGAAATCAATCGTGTATGTCTTCTCAAACACAGTAAGGTTTCAATATTTATCTCATTTGAAGCAGTTGATGGTCTGGCCAATCACATTCTCTTTACTGATTTCTTTCTTAGCCCTGAAAATCAGGTTATATTGTGTAGGCCAGATGCTTTATACAGTTTCATATGTATGTACTGCTTTAATAATCTAAGCATAAATTAAAACATAGTAACATTTCTTGATACTTCTTAATAACTCTCTGATGATTCTTTTCCTTAGAAAATGCAATGATAATAAAGAGTTGGTTCATGTGTGGTGTAATAGACTTATTTAGAAAATAGCTTTAAAATTTTCTTAAATGAGTTCATACATTCATGAGGCAGTAACAAATAGAATATTTCTTTAATGAAAAATTTAAAAGGATCAAAACATGGTTTCTTAAAGCTAATTATTCACAGAAAATACCTTAGTATATTTTATGAAAGGTGTATTAAATAGTGAACAAAATGGAATTTCTTTTCTGCTGTTAAAACTGCATGTTTTATAAAGGATTAATATTCAAAGAGTTCTACAGAATAAAAAAAAATCACAGCAGAAAATAACAAAAGGTGGGATGGAAAATTATATTAAAGAAAATAGAGAGACCAGACTATTTCACTTAAGGGGTGGTATTTCAGATTAGAAACTATTTTCTGAAAGTAGCCAGTGCTAATTTGTTATTATTTTTTTTAACTCTATAGACCAGTATCTACTAAATAAATGTTTAAATTGTCTTCATAGATATGATCTATATTATCTAAGGTGGTTTTCAGGCAACCAACTAAAAAACTCAAAGTCAAAATGGTTAAATAATAAAATGGTTCATTATCTCATATAATAAAAGTTCTGCTGGTGAATTCACATTACAATAATGCACCCAGGAACCCATGTGCTTTCCGCCTTTATATCCTGTCAGCCTTGGTAGGTTTGTTAATATATCTCTAGGCCCTTTGATTGCTGCAGCAGCTCCAAGATCACAGCTGTGTGTGCTAATGTCCAGAGGCAAAAAAGGAATACCCTTTCTTTATGTCATCGTTTTAATAACTAAAATATATTTACTAAAATCTCAGAAAAAATATCCAATCTCTTGGTGGCCAGGATTCTGCTACATTAGCTTCCTAATATAATCATTTTCAAGGGGAAATTTACATTATCATCATTGGCTTAGATTAATTAAGATTCATTTACTCTGGCTGGGGCTGGGAACAACCTGAGGCATTTGAAGAAGCAAAGATTCAAAAACAAATCAGTGGGTGGTACACAGGTGGTTCAGTGGTCGAATTCTTATCCACCATTTGGGAGACCCAGTTCAATTCCCCACACATGCATTTCCCCACCCAACCCCACCCCCCAAAATTCAACAAATGGTGCTGCAATAACAGAATTATTCACACAGAAAGGAATGAAATTTGACCCCCACCACACAGTTTAAAAAAAAATAACAAAAATACAACAACATCAACAAATCAGGGGTGATTCAGTTTGCTAAAGCTACCAGAATGTAATATACCAGAAATGGTTTGGCTTTTACAATCAGGGTTTATTAATTTACAGTTTAAAGTTCTCAGGCCATGAAAATATCCAACTCAAGGCATCACCAGGATGAAACCTGGACTGTGAAGACAGGCTGCTGCATCTAGTACCTCTGTCACAGGGGAAGGAACATGTCCCCTCTTAGCTTCTCTGGGGGTTTTCTCTACATATTTATCTTAAATTCATCTCTTTCATGAAGGACTCCAGTAAAAAATTAAAACCCATCTTAAGATACCGGGTCACATCTCAATTGAAATAACCTAACGATAAAGTCCCATTCATAATTGGTCTGCACCTACGAGAATGAATTTTTTTTTAATGTGGCTTTTTCTGGGGTACATAACAGCTGCAAACCACCACAGGTGGCTATTAGCAAAGAAGACAGGGGAAATTAGCCTTGAATATGTAACACCAGAGTCTAATGACATGCCTTTGTAATCATGCCATTGATCCAATACAAACAATAAAAAATAATTCAAATTCCAAAGCATAAATGAAGAAAATATGTTATATAATGTAATAATTTCTAATATCCCATACTCTGATGGTCAAATTACACTTTCAACTTTAGTTCATGTCATATGTTTGAAACATGATCATGTAAACTTCTATGTTCAAATAAAAACACTTTTTTTTCTAATCAGAGACTAATAAAATTAATTGTTTCATATGTTGGGCCCAAACTGCCTTTATTCTTAAGAGCAGTTAAATCTAAAGTATAACTAGATAAAAAGAAGCTACAAAATTTCTTTTTTGGGGGGCAAAGAACTTCTTACTTCCTTAGCCTATATTATATGTTGCATCATGTGGTGGTTTGAAGTTGCATGTACCCCTGAAAAGTACGTTCTTAAAGTTAATACATTCATGTGGATGTGAACCCATTGTAAGTAGGACCTTTTGATGACATTCCTCCAGGTAAGATGTAAACCACCTCAATAAGGATGAGTCTTAAATCCTATTACTGGGATCTTTTATGAAAAAATGAAATTTAGACAAAGAGAGAAAGCCACAGAAACAAGAAGCTGAAATTGACATGTCCAGAAGAGAAGGGAGAGACCAGCAGACCCCACCATATGCCTTGCCATGTGGCAGAGGAGTCAAGGGTCACAAGCAGCCAGTCTTCAGGAAGAAAGTGTCGACTTGATGATGCCTTCATCTGAACATTTTTTCAGCAATAAGCAAAGAAATCCCCATTGTTTAAACTGACCTATTTCATGGTATTTGCTTTGAGCACCATAGGAAACTAAAACACATGATGATTCCAAACACGTGATAACTCCAATTGTAAACTCTTCATTTATTTCCTTTACCTTTTATTCCATTCCACTCCTTCTGCTTTCATGCTTTCATTTACTCCCCTATTCTCTCTTCCCTTCTCTCCTTTCCAAATGTGTTTCTTTCCCATGACATGTACAAAGTGCTGTGCTAGATCTGTTAATTTGGCAAAGGAATGCTGCAGGGATATATTTCTCAGAGAATATGGTAGACTTCTGTCCCCAAGAATCAAATTTACTCTGGACAGAGATAAACGTGCATTTAACCACATAAAATGCATGGCAGAGATTAATGGAAGAGAGAAGAGAGAGCCTTTTCCTAGTAAAAGAAGATGGGTAAAGTGTATATTAATAAATACATTTTGTTTTGGACAATTATCTCAATATACTTTTATCTATAATGTGGGCAAAACACCTAACTGATAAAAATAATAATTATGGAAACATGAAGTAGAGATAATTATTTCAATTTTTGTGCCAATCATTGTACACACAATATGTCATTTAATCCCACAATCATTAGGAAAAAAACAGTATTTTCCATCTTTTGCATCAGAAGAAAGTTATACCCAAGGAAATATGAAATCTTGTCAAGAATTACAGGACTAACACATTGAGGAGGTTTTCCAAAGGTGATATTCTTCTTGTCTAATACACTTTTCTCACTCCCAGGGTAATTGTTCTATTAATAATTTGCTGTTTAAATTAACTTTGAAAATTTTGATAGAAAGAACTGATGGGATGGGAGAAAAACTGGAATAGGAATAGTTTACTTACTTCTGCTTCAATATAGGAACTACTTCGAAGTTATATGTAATGGAATCAATTATATAATTGGCATAAATAAATCTTGCTTCAAGTATTTGATGACTGTTTATTTTTTCAGCCCTCAGGAATGGAGTATTTCTCCTCCATAATTTGTTACAGCTTTAAGAATCACATTAATACAAGGTCATTGCCATAGAGAAAGCATGGATTTTATTTAAAAGAAGTCTAAAGCTATCTAAAGCCTACCAGCAGCTAAATGCAAAATGCTGTTTTTAGAATTATTTATAACAGTATAAGTGAACATCTTTTAAACTTGAAAGCATGGTTAACATGTTTTAACAAATTAATTTACTCCATAAGGTTTAAAATTACATATGGCCTGTTCACATTTGAGAGAGCTTGTGGCTATAGTACAAAATTCAAATGGAAACTAAAATGAACTAATATAGAAGGTAAGAGCAATAAAGCAGTTTTAATTAGTGACTGTCAAAAAACAAGACCCAATCTATCATTAAAGGTCAAAGTTTAAAGGAAAGGTTTTCTAGTGTGTTCTGAAAGTAAGTTTGTTGATTTCAGACCATAGACCTTTTGCAAGGTCAAGATTCTGTATGGAAATTATTCATGGGGAATAACAATCATTATAATAATTAATTGATTACTTAATATGTGCACCATGCCTGGTTAGGTATCATGCATAATTTTTTTCATTTACTTCTCATAATAATCCTTTAAGATAAGTAGGAATAGTATCCTTAATTTAGAGATTAAAATGAGTAAGATTCAAAAAGGAGAAATTTGTGCAAAATCATAGAAATTATAAATTGTGGAGTAGGAGTCAAAGTCCAAGACTGAAGGACCATATTACCTAATCTCTTATCCTTATTTAGTTTCTTGCTTTATAAAGTGGATTTCTCAAATTCTCATCAGATTTACCTAGGAGTTCTTGGTTTTGATGAGTGAAAGAAAGGGGGATATTGATACCATCAGCAAACTTAGTTTTGACTCTGTTAATCTACATGCTGAATGTAATTTCAATCTGAAAAGAAAGTCTCTTCTCTTGTCTCCAACAAATGTGGTTGATGGCAGTTTATTGCCACCTAACATCCTTTCAGCAAGAGTATTTATTTTCATATGTGGGAATAATAGTTCAAATGTAAACACAAATAACTCAATTTACTGAGTGCCAGCCTTTTAACAACCATTCTACATGTGCCAATTATAATTTCATTTTTAGAACAAGTATTAATATCACTTTTTTGATATAAGAAATAAAATAAGTCTTGTGTTGATCATTTTGCTTAAGGTTACATGGCCTAATTCAATATTAACTTAAAAATGTCTTTGGGTGTTTAACATAAGTTGAATTCTCAGCTACTTTAGTGATTTAATTAATGAGTAAAGACTCATGGTCCTTGCCATCTTGGAAAGTACAGGCTATCTGTCTAAAATGTTATCCTATCACTTTCTACTGTGTTACCTAGCTTCTCCTTAACTGACAGTCCTCAAAATGTTCACACACAGGCATAAAAATGATGCATATGAAATAGTTTTATTCATATATAACCTGGTTCAGAAAGAAAAGCAGTTGGCAAATTTGAGTATTACTCGACCAAATACAGGTGCATTTCTTCTTGGAAAGCAGCAGGAGAGTAGTTTTGTTTTGTTTTAATTTCAAAGGAACTGAGTCTTGGAAACAATAAATTTTAATGCATATGATAACAAGCAAGATCCTTTCATATCATTGAATTTTTCTAATTTTCTAATTGTTTCTTTTTTTATATACTTTTTTATTGTATAGTATAGCATATGTACAAAACAAAGAAAGAAAAAAGTAATAGTTTTCTAAGTACTCTTCAACATGTAGTTACAGGATAGAGCCCAGAGTTTGTCATGGGCTACCATACTATCAACTCAGATTTTTTCTTCTAGCTGCTCCAGAACATTGGAGGACAGAAGGAATATATATATATATATATATATATATATATATATATATATATATATAATCATTACAATTCACTTTTTTCTTTTTTGTGAAAAATGGCATATATACAAAAAAGTCATAAATTTCAAAGCACAGCACAGCAATCAGTTGTAGAACAGATTTCAGAGCATGGTATGGTTACAATTCCACAATTTTAGGTTTTTATTTCTAGCTGCTCTAAGATACTGGAGATTAAAAAAGAAATATCAATATTATGATTCAGCAATCGTACATGTTTGTGAAACCCTACCTTCTCTGTATAACCTCACTATTATCTTTGATCTTTCTCCCTTTCTTTAGGGGTATATGGGCTATTCCCATTATAACTTTGACATGTTGGAAGGGCTGTCACTAATATGGGGTAGGGAGATGGAACTATGTGATGTTCTGGAGAGACTGGCCCCTCTAGGTTTCAAGACTTATCTGGTCCAGGGACACAACTGAAGGTTGTGGGTTTCTGGAAAATTAACTTAATACATGGAACCTTTGTAGAATCTTATATGTTGCCCTAGGTGTTCTTTAGGATTGGCTGGAATGGGTGTGGCAAGTTACATACCATGGAATTTTATTGGTATTAAAATAAGTTTTGGCAAATATATAAGGATATATTGCCAAAATATAAGACAAAATATAAGGATAATTTTGACATAAAGGTACATTGATAATATGTTATCTATCAGTGAAGCCTATAATTTTTCTTTAATATATATGGTCACTTTAGAAAAATGAAGGTTGTTGATCAAATAAAATGTTCCCTAAAAGTATCTTTCTCTAACATTTCAAGTGCCAAGTTCATATTTCATATGCATAAATGATCCTGTAATTCCCAAGAGGAAGAATAAAAAATGCACATCATTTATTTGGATATTTGCTTTATATAATATTTATGCATTAGGCAATTGAATCTTACTTATCACTTGCAGTCTGAATAAGATTTCCAAAGTGTCATTTTTCTTTAAATGATGACCTCACCTATTCAATGTTTTTTGTTTGTTTGTTTTTTGTTTTTTTTGTTTTTTGCATCGGCAGATACCAGGAATCAAACCCGGGTCTCCAGCACGGCAGGCGAGAACTCTGCCTGCTGAGCCACCACGGCCTGCCCTATTTAATTTATCATTGTTTTCATTTTTGCATCTGGAAACTCTTCTACTGTCTAAGTTCTGTTCTATTAAATGAAATGTAAACATGGACTTTTTTTTTGGTCATTCTTTCTTTACATTATGTTTAAACACAAAAAGTGGTTTAAACAAACTTGTATTATTTGTTATTTGAAAGTCCTTTCTCTCCATCTTCATGGATGTGATGTGTTTTATAAATTGCAATGAATATAATAGTTTATAGTTCTATGATTTTCAACATAGTTGCCACTAGTTGCATGTGGCTTTCACCACTTGAAATGTGACTAGTGTTATTGATGAACCGCATTTTAAAAATTTTATTTTAATTAATTCAAATTTAAAATTAGTCATACGTGGCTATTAGTTACTCTCACACAGTACAGAAATAGATTATAATAAATATACCTTTCATACACATATCTACTTCCCTTAAGCCTGAATTGTGTTTAAGTATGTACGTATGTAATTTTTTTACCTGCCTCCTTTCTCTGCAGAAATTATGGTATGCCAATTTTGAGATTATGTTATGAAAGTCTATGGCTTCCTTCCTGAGGTATCTTTCTTTCACTCTCTTTTTCCTTCTCTATCTCTCTCCAGTAGCTCATGAGGAGCTGAAGCTTGTAAGTATTCACATTTGTGCATCACAAAGCAGATCCTTCCCACCCTAGTATGAATTGGCTGCAGAACAGGTTGACAGCTTGACTGCAACCTCCTGAGAGAACAAAAGCCAGAATCGTGTAAGTAAGCAGCTCCCATACTGTAGACACACAGAAACTAAGGCAATGAAGGTATATATTTATTTGTTTTAAACCAGTAAATTTGGAGTAGTCTATTAGGTAGCAATCAATAACAAATATGGTAGGCTGTCTATTAATCTATGGATATTTATTTTGTAATTGTGCTTAACGAATTACTTTATTAATCGTAACACTTCCATAGATTATTGTGTGTATTCTAGGTAGGAAAATTTGTGATCTGTTCTAAATAATATATTTCCTCCTCTAATGCTATTAACTTTATTTAATTTTCCTGTCATGTTACACAAATTAAAAGCAAGGAATAAAGGGCGTGCCACCGTGGTTCAGCAGGCAGCGTTTTTGCCTGCTGTGCTAGAGACCCAGGTTCAATTCCCAGTGCCTGCCCATGTAAAAAAAACAAAAACAATAACAAAAACAAAAAAAAACAGGGAATATAAAGAAATAATAATATTGATTCTTCTAATTTTTTACCTCGTCCTAATTTTATTTTGAATCGCTCTAATGTACCATTGCTATATGTAGCATTAACTATTGTTCTGATAAAATTACAGTCAATTATACTAAATTTTATACCTACTTTAATAAGATATATCAAGAATGAATTTAAATCTTAAATATTTTTTGGCATGAATTGAGATAATGGTTTTGGCTTTTATCCTTTCACTTCTTATAGTAAAGATCTTTAAGCTATTTTATTGTTAATTTTTGTTTTTTGTTTGGGTGCACGGTCCTGTAATGGAATGGGTCTGCAGCATGAAAAGTGAACATTCTACCACTGAACTACCCGCGCACCCCTCTAAGCTATTTTATACTCTGAGAAAAAGCATGTTAAGCATGTTTTTTGTTTGTTTGTGTTTTTTTTTCACATGGGCAGGTACCGGAAATCGAACCCGGGTCCTCGGACATGGCAGGCAAGCATTCTTGCCTGCTGAGCCACCGTGGCCCGCCCAAGCATGTTTCTTGAATAGAGAAATATGTGAGAGTTTTCAGTTTAAGTCAGCAAAATATTATTTTAATTTGGGAATTATAATCATTGGCATCAGATAATATTTTTATGGGAAAATTAAGAGTTTTTTAAAAATTCCAGCAACTTTTTTCATACTGTTTATAGCACAAAGTTTCTATTAGGCTGTATTTTTTCCTCATATACCACCCTTTTATAAATACCTTGCATTAGTTTGGTATATTTGTCATAATTCATGAAAAAACATTTTTATAATTGTACTATTTACTATAGTCCATCATTTACAATAGGATTCACTGTGCTGTGCAGTCTTAGATTTCATCTTTTACTTTATTCTGGTAATATATATATGACCTAAACTTTCCACTTTTAACTACATTCACATATCTAATTCAGTATTGTTAATCACACTCATTATGCATGCTACCATCACCACTATCCATTTCCAATACTTTACAATGAACCCAAATAAAAATTCTGTACTAATTAAGCATTGACTCCACATTCCTTAGTCATACCCAGCCCTTAATAAACTATATTCTACATTCTAACTCTATGAATTTATTTATTCTAAGTATTTCCTCGGTGATATTATACAATATTTGTCCTTTTGCGGTTGGCTTATTTCACTCAACATAAGGTCTTCAAGGTCCGTCCATTTTTTGCATGAACCAGAGCTTCATTCATTTTTCATGTGGAATAATATTTCATGGTATGCATTTATTCATAGCCATTGTGTCTAGTCATTCATCAGTTGATGGATACCTGGGTTGCTTCTATATTTTGACAATTGTGAATAATGCTTCTGTGATCATCAGGGTACAAATATCTGTTCAAGTCCCTGCTTTCAATTATTTTGGGTATATAGCTAGTGGAGGGATTGGTGGGTCATATGGCAATTCTATAGTTGGTTTTGTAAAGAAGTGTCAAATAATTGTCCATACAGGTTGCACCAATTTACCGTGCTATGAGTGTTTCTATTTCCCCTCGCCTTCTCCAACATTTGTAATTTTTTGGTTTTATACTAATAACAATTCTAGGAGCTGAAAAATGGTATTTCATTGTGGTTTTATTTGCATTTACCTTAGATCATGATGTGAGCATTGTTTCATGTGCTTTTTTAGCCATTTGTATATATTCTTTGGAGAAATATCTATTCAAGTCTTCCGTCTTCTCAAATAGAATTTTTTGCCTTTCTATTGTGAGTTGTAGGATTTCTTTATATATTCTGAATATTAAACCCATGTGGTTTCCAAATATTTTCTCCCATTGTGTGGGTTTTTTTTTCTTTTCTTTTTTTTTTATTAATTAAAGAAAAAAAATAAATTAACACAACATTTAGAAATCATTCCATTCTACATATGCAATCAGTAATTCTTAACAACATCACATAGATGCATGATCATCATTTCTTAGTACATTTGCATCGATTTAGGAAAAGAACTAGCAAAACAACAGAAAAAGATACAGAATGTTAATATAGAGAAAAAAATAAAAAAATAATAATAGTAAAAAAAAAGACACAAACAAACAAACAGACAAACAACAACAAAAGACCTATAGCTCAGATGCAGCTTCATTCAGTGTTTTAACGTGATTATTTTATAATTAGGTATTATTGTGCTGTCCATTTTTGAGTTTTTATATCTAGTCCTGTTGCACAGTCTGTAGCCCTTCAGCTCCAATTACCCATTATCTTACCCTGTTTCTAAGTCCTGTTGGTCTCTGTTACCAATGACATATTTCAAGTTATTCTCGAATGTCGGTTCACATCAGTGGGACCATACAGTATTTATCCTTTAGTTTTTGGCTAGACTCACACAGCATAATGTTCTCTAGGTCCATCCATGTTATTACATGCTTCATAAGTTTATTCTGTCTTAAAGTTGCATAATATTCCATCGTATGTATATACCACAGTTTGTTTAGCCACTCGTCTGTTGATGGACATCTTGGCTGTTTCCATCTCTTTGCAATTGTAAATAACGCTGCTATAAACATTGGTGTGCAAATGTCCGTTTGTGTCTTTGCCCTTAAGTCCTTTGAGTAGATACCTAGCAATGGGATTGCTGGGTCATATGGCAATTCTATATTCAGCTTTTTGAGGAACCGCCAAACTGCCTTCCACAGTGGTTGCACTATTTGACATTCCCACCAACAGTGCATAAGTGTGCCTCTTTCTCCGCATCCTCTCCAGCACTTGTCATTTTCCGTTTTGTTGATAATGGCCATTCTGGTGGGTGTGAGATGATATCTCATTGTGGTTTTGATTTGCATTTCTCTAATGGCCAGGGACATTGAGCATCTCTTCATGTGCCTTTTGGCCATTTGTATTTCCTCTTCTGAGAGGTGTCTGTTCAAGTCTTTTTCCCATTTTGTAATTGTGTTGGCTGTCTTTTTGTTGTTGAGTTGGACAATTTCTTTATAAATTCTGGATACTAGACCTTTATCTGATATGTCATTTCCAAATATTGTCTCCATTGTGTAGGCTGTCTTTCTACTTTCTTGATGAAGTTCTTTGATGCACACTGTTTAATTTTGAGGACTCCCATTTATTTATTTCTTTCTTCAGTGCTCTTGCTTTAGGTTTAAGGTCCATAAAACCACCTCCAAATCTAAGTTTCATAAGATATCTCCCTACATTTTCCTCTAACTGTTTTATGGTCATAGACCTAATGTTTAGATCTTTGATCCATTTTGAGTTAACTTTTGTATAGGGTGTGCGATGCGGGTCTTCTTTCATTCTTTTGCATATAGATATCCAGTTCTCTAGGTACCATTTATTGAAGAGACTGTTCTGTCCCAGGTGAGTTGGCTTGACTGCCTTATCAAAGATCAAATGTCCATAGATGAGAGGGTCTCTATCTGAGCACTGTATTCGATTCCATTGGTCGATATATCTATCTTTATGCCAATACCGTGCTGTTTTGACCACTGTGGCTTCATAATATGCCTTAAAGTCAGGCAGCGCGAGACCTTCAGCTTCGTTATTTTTCCTCAAGATACTTTTAGCAATTCGGGGCACCCTGCCCTTCCAGATAAATTTGCTTATTGTTTTTTTCAATTTTTGAAAAATAAGTTGTTGGGATTTTGATTGGTATTGCATTGAATCTGTAAATCAATTTAGGTAGGATTGACATCTTAACTATATTTAGTCTTCCAATCCATGAACACGGTATGCCTTTCCATCTATTTAGGTCTTCTGTGATTTCTTTTAACATTTTTTGTAGTTTTCTTTGTATAGGTTTTTTGTCTCTTTAGTTAAATTTATTCCTAGGTATTTTATTCTTTTAGTTGCAATTGTAAATGGGATTCGTTTCTTGATTTCCCCCTCAGCTTGTTCATTGCTAGTGTATAGAAATGCTACAGTTTTGAATGTTGATATTGTAACCTGCTACTTTGCTGTACTCATTTATTAGCTCTAGTAGTTTTGTTGTGGATTTTTCCGGGTTGTCGACGTATAGTATCATATCATCTGCAAACAGTGATAGTTTTACTTCTTCCTTTCCAATTTTGATGCCTTGTATTTCTTTTTCTTGTCTAATTGCTCTGGCTAGAACCTCCAACACGATGTTGAATAATAGTGGTGATAATGGACATCCTTATCTTGTTCCTGATCTTAGGGGGAAAGATTTCAATTTTTCCCCATTGAGGATGATATTAGCGGTGGGTTTTTCAAATATTCCCTCTATCATTTTAAGGAGATTCCCTTGTATTCCTATCTTTTGAAGTGTTTTCAACAGGAAAGGATGTTGAATCTTGTCAAATGCCTTCTCTGCATCAATTGAGATGATCATGTGATTTTTCTGCTTTGATTTGTTGATATGGTGTATTACATTAATTGATTTTCTTATGTTGAACCATCCTTGCATACCTGGGATGAATTGTACTTGGTCATGATGCATAAATCTTTTAATGTGTTGTTGGATTCGATTTGCTAGAATTTTGTTGAGGATTTTTGCATCTATATTCATTAGAGAGATTGGTCTGTAGTTTTCTCTTTTTTTTTGTAAAATCTTTGCTTGGTTCTGGTATGAGGGTGATGTTGGCTTCATAGAATGAATTTGGTAGTTTTCCCTCCACTTTGATTTTTTTGAAGAGTTTGAGGAGAGTTGGTACTAATTCTTTCTGGAATGTTTGATAAAATTCATATGTGAAGCCATCTGTTCCTGGACTTTTCTTTTTAGTAAGCTTTTGAATGACTGATTCAATTTCTTTACTTGTCATTGGTTTGTTGAGGTCATCTATTTCTTCTTGAGTCGAAGTTGGTTGTTCATGTCTTTCCAGGAACCCGTCCATTTCATCTAAATTGTTGTATTTATTAGCGTAAAGTTGTTCATAGTATCCTGTTATTACCTCCTTTATTTTTCTGAGGCCAGTGGTTATGTCTCCTCTTCCACTTCTGATCTTATTTATTTGCATCCTCTCTCTTCTTCTTTTTGTCAGTCTTGCTAAGGGCCCATCAATCTTATTGATTTTCTCATAGAACCAACTTCTGGTCTTATTGATTTTCTCTATTGTTTTCAATTTCATTTATTTCTGCTCTAATCTTTGTTATTTCTTTCCTTTTGCTTGCTTTGGGGTTATTTTGCTGTTCTTTCTCCAGTTCTTCCAAGTGGACAGTTAAGTCCTGCATTTTTGCCTTTTCTTCTTTTCTGATATAGGCATTTAGGGCAATAAATTTCCCTCTTAGCACTGCCTTTGCTGCGTCCCATAGGTTTTGATATGTTGTGTTTTCGTTTTCATTCACCTCAAGGTATTTACTAATTTCTCTTACAATTTCTTCTTTGACGACTCGTTGTTTAAGAGTGTGTTGTTGAGCCTCCACATATTTGTGAATTTTCTGGCACTCCGTCTATTATTGATTTCCAACTTCATTCTTTTATGATCTGAGAAAGTGTTGTGTATGATTTCAATCTTTTTAAATTTAAGACTTGCTTTGTGACCCAGCATATGGTCTATCTTTGAGAATGATCCATGAGCACTTGAGAAAAAGGTGTATCCTGCTGTTGTGGGATTAATTTCCTATAAATGTCTGTTAAGTCTAGCTCATTTATAGTAATATTCAGATTCTCTATTTCTTTATTGATCCTCTGTCTAGATGTTCTGTCCATTGATGAGAGTGGGGAATTGAAGTCTCCAACTATTATGGTATATGTATCTATTTCCCTTTTCAGTGTTTACAGTGTATTCCTCACATATTTTGGGGCATTCTGGTTCTGTGCATAAATATTTATGGTTATTATTTCTTCTTGTTTAATTGTTCCTTTTATTAGAAGATAGTGTCCTTCTTTGTCTCTTTTAACTGTTTTACATTTGAAGTCTGATTTGTTGGATATTAGTATAGCTACTCCTGCTCTTTTCTGGTTGTTATTTGCATGAAATATCTTTTCCCAACCTTTCACTTTTAACCTATGTTTATCTTTGGTTCTAAGATCTGTTTCCTGTAGACAGCATATAGAAGGATCCTGTTTTTTAATCCATTCTGCCAGTCTATGTCTTTTGATTGGGGAATTCAGTCCATTAACATTTAGTGTTATTACTGTTTGGAAAATATTTTCCTCTACCATTTTGCCTTTTGTATTATATATATCATATCTAATTTTCCTTCTTTCTACACTCTTCTCCATACCTCTCTCTTCTGTCTTTTCGTATCTGACTCTAGTGCTCCCTTTAGTATTTCTTGCAGAGCTGGTCTCTTGGTCACAAATTCTCTCAGTGACTTTTTGTCTGAGAATGTTTTAATTTCTCCCTGATTTTTCAAGGACATTTGGTTGGCAGTTTTTCTGTTTTAGCAATTTAAATATATCATCCCACTGTCTTCTTGCCTCCATGGTTTCTGCTGAGAAATCTACACATAGTCTTATTGGGTTTCCCTTGTATGTGATGGATTGTTTTTCTCTTGCTGCTTTCAAGATCCTCTCTTTCTCTTTGACCTCTGACATTCTAACTAGTAAGTGTCGTGGAGAACGCGTATTTGGGTCTATTCTTTGGGATGTGCTGCACTTCTTGGATCTGTAATTTTAGGTCTTTCATAAGAGTTGGGAAATTTTCAGTGATAATTTCTTCCATTAGTTTTTCTCCTCCTTTTACTTCTCTTCCCCTTGGGACACCCACAACACATATATTTGTGTGCTTCATATTGTCATTCAGTTCCCTGATCCCCTGTTCAAATTTTTCCATTCTTTTCCCTATAGTTTCTGTTTCTTTTTGGAATTCACAAGTTCCATCCTCCAATTCACGAATTCTAGCTTCTGTCTCTTTAAATCTACCATTGTTGGTATCCGTTGTTTTTTACAGCTTTTCTACTTTGTCCTTCACTCCCATAAGTTCTGTGATTTGTTTTTTCAGTTTTTCTATTTCTTCTTTTTGTTCAGCCCATGTCTTCTTCATGTCCTCCCTCAATTTATCGATTTGATTTTTGAAGAGGTTTTCCATTTCTGTTCATATATTCAGCATTAGTTGTCTCAGCTCCTGTATCTCATTTGAAGTATTGGTTTGTTCCTTTGACTGGGCCATATTTTCAATTTTCTGGGCATGATCTGTTATCTTCTGCTGGCATCTGGGCATTTAATCAGATTTTCCTGGGTGTAAGACCCTGCAGGTTGAAAGATTTTTCTGTGAAATCTCTGGGCTCTCTTTTTCTTATCCTGCCCAGTAGGTGGTGCTCGTGGTGCTCATCTGTCTGTGGGTCCCACCAGTAAAAGATGCTGTTGCTCCTTTAACTTTGGAAAACTCTCACTGTGGGGGGGGTCGCCAGCTGAAGCAGCTTGGGGAAGTGCCTATCCACCGTTCCCAGCCAGACCGGGAAGCCACATGTTTGGAACGGACCCCATCACCATTCTCTGCGGCTTGGGTATCTCCGATCCAATTCTCCCAGCTGGTCCAGGGGGCCGCGCATGGGGGGGTGCCAGCCGCTGCAGCTTGAGGGGACCGCCTGTCCAATTCTCTCAACCAGCCCGGAAAGGAGGGAGGGAGGGACTCCAGCCGCCTGCCTCCCCAGCCTGGGGAAGCCCGCGCCCCTCAACAATCTCACCGGAGCAGGTTATCCCAGCCAGTCAGCCATTCCAGAATGGGGTACGCTGTCTTCTTTGTCTCTGTTGTGGCTCCAGGAGCTGTTCTGTATCGTTTCTACTTCTCTAGTAGCTGTTCTGGAGGAGAAACTAAGACCTGCGTGTCTTACTAAGCCGCCATCTTCTCCGGAAGTCCATGGGTTGTCTTTTGACTTTCTTGATAAAGTCCCTTTATACTTGTAGCTTGTGCTTTGGCTCTAAATGCTAAGAAAACTCTTTACTCTAAAAATTTTCAGTAATCAATTTTTGCATTATTGCAAATAGGCTGTTGGGATTTCAATTGGATTGCATTAAGTCTGTAAATCATTTTGGGTAGAATTGACCACTTAATGATATTTAGTCATCCAATAAATAAGCATGGAATTTCCTTTCATTTATTGAGCTCTTCTTTGATTTATTTTAGCAATGATTTTTAGCTTTCTGTGTATAAGTCTTTGCATCCTTGACAAAATTTATTCCTAGATTTCATTCTATTAGTTGTTTTTGTAAATTAATTTTTCCTTGATTTCCTCCTCAAATTGCTCATTGTTAGTGTTTAAGAATACTACTAACTTTTGCATGTTGATTTTGCATCCCACCACTTTGCTGAATTCACTTATTAGTGCTAGAAGTTTTTTTTTTTTTTTTTTTGTCAATGGCATGGGGTGGGATGGGGTGTTTTCATTTCCAAACTGCTACAATGCAGTATACCAGAAACAGAATGGTTTTTTAAAAGTAGGATTTATTAAGTTGCAAGATTACAGTTCCAAGCCTGTGAAAATGTCCAAATTAAAGCAAGGCTATGAAAATATCCACATTAAGCGCCAACAAGAGGATACCTTCACTCAAGAAAAGGCTGATGAAGTTTGGGGTTTCCCTCTCAGCTGGTAGGGCACATGGTAAAGTCTGCTAGCTTTCTCCCCTGGCTTCCTGTTTCATGAAGCTCCCCTGGGGGTGTTTTCCTTCTTCATCTCCAAAGGTCTTTGGCTGAATGGGCTCTAAAGCTTTTTCCCAAAATGGTTCCCTTTAAAAGGGCTCCAGTAAGCTAACCCCACCTTGAAAGGGTGGAGACATATCTCCATAGAAATCATCTAATCAAAAGTTATCACCCACAACTGGGTGGGTCACATCATCATGAATAATCAAAAAGCCCCCACCCAGCAATACTGAATGAGGATTAAAGAACTTGGATTTTCTGGGGTACACAACAGATTCAAACTGGCACAAGGGTTTCTGTAAACAGATCATATAATCCACAAATAGTGAATATTTTATTTCTTCCTGTCGAATATGGATGCCTTTTATTTCTTTTTATTGCTTAACTTATCTGGGTAGAACTTCTGCCACAGTGTTTAATAGCATTTAATGCTTAATAATCTCTAATAACATTACTGAATGTCTCCATTTCTTCATATTATCAGAAATCCTTCATCACTCCTTTCTATTCTTTTGAACCTGCAAACTGTATAATTTGATTGTCCTATACTCTAGTTGATTGAGTCTTTCTTCTGCCTGTTCAAACCTGTTGTTGCATACTTCTAAGATATTTTTATCCCCATTATTTTCCCTTTCATCCATATAAATTTTGTTACATTTTTTTAAACTTTAAAATTCTTCTTTATGCTCATGCATTGTTTTCTTAAGAGCCTTTAGCTCTATGTCCATGTTTCCTTCATTTCCTTAAAATGATCTTACAGACTTGTTTGAATTTCTTTACTTAGTCATACAAATTCTGTGCCTCCTTTTGAAGCTTTTTTTTTTTTACTTTTACTGAGTCCTATCTTTCTATTTCTTAGTATGACTTGTAATTTTTTGCTGATTAATGGTTTTCGTATTATTCATCCTCTTTTGTAGAGTTTTATTGTCAATCGGCTCCTATTAAGACTCTTTGATGCTTGGTCCAATTTATCTGGATCTTTAGTGTAGCCTGGTTTACCTGTTTAGATTTTCTCAGCTCTTCTTCTTGATAATACCCTGGATATCCAGTACAATTTTTAGGATTGCACTTTTTGTACAATTGTTTCACCTCAAGGAAAAAGCTTCCTTTCCATAATTCCTCTCTGAATCATGATCTGTTCTGTTTGTTTTTTATACAGACTTTTCTCCTCAGATCCTATGATTTGCTTAAATTCTCTTCTTTACTGAGTGCCTCCTTTTCCTTACACTTTTCAGTTTTGGAACCCATTCTGTCTTACAGCACTTTAGTTTGCCCCCCTTTTTCTTTGTGAGGCTTTTCTGCCACTGTTTTTTTTTTTTTTTCCTCATTAGCATGCTCCACCAAGGAATCCAGATGTGGTTAGTCCAAAATAATGGGTCAATCCAGAAAGGTGTGTTTTGTGTTTTGGTGCTGTTCTAGTTTGCTAGCGGCTGGAATGCAATTTACCAAAAACAGAATGGCTTTTAAAAGGGAGAATTTAATGAGTTGCAAGTTTACAGTTCTAAGGCCTAGAAAACGTCCCAATTACAACAAGTCTATAGAAATGTCCAGCCACAGGCATCCAGGGAAAGATACCTTGATTCAAGAAGGCCGATGAAGTTCAGGGTCTCTCTCTGAAGTGAGAAGCATGTGGCGAAACAGTCAGGGCTTCTCTCTCAGCCGGAAGGGCACATGGTGAACATGGCATTGTCATCTGCTAGTTTTCTCTCCTGGCTTCTGGTTTCATGAAGCTCCCCGGGAGGCATTTTCCTTCTCCATCTCCAAAGATCGCTGGCTCGTGGACTCTCTGCATCTCATGGCTACATCCCTCTGCTCTCTCTGAATCTCTTTCTCCAAAGTGTTTCCTCTTTTATAGTACTCCGATAAACCAATCAAAACCCACCCAAATGGGTGGAGACATGTCGTCCCTTAATCCAGTTTAACAACCATTCTTGACTAAATCACATCTCATTACAGTTTCAAACATACAGCATTGAATAGGGATTATTCTACCTTTATGAAATGGGATTTATATTAAAACATGGCTTTTCTTAGAGGGCATACTTCCTTTCAAACCAGCACAGGTGCCCCCACACACAGAGATTAAATTGAATTTATGCACCTATTGCTAGCAATTCTGCAGTGGTCTTTCTTTTTCTTTTTACTTATCCCGGAGGAATATTTTGTATGTGGCAGTCATCAGTGGCTTGTGTGGCATCCTGAGTCTCTGTGAACTTGGTTCCCTGTGCTGGATATGTGTGAGGTTCTAACTTGCTGCTGAAACTGGCTTTATAATCTGCATCCATGGCAGGAGGGACCCCAGCCATGCTGCCTCAGTGAAACTCCTAGATTGTGTAAGAAAGAGAGAGGGAGAGCAGTATAGACTCAGATACTGAGTCTATACAGTATCTGTATCAGGTAGGAAAATACAGAAATTTCCTACCTGATCATGGAGACAATTTTTATTTTTCTTCAATTCAGCATTTGTGGAGTCCTTCTTCAGTCTCTCTCATCCTTGAAAATTGCAAGCAGGTGGGATTTGCTCTTTTATTAATGCTTCTAAGGGGACACTTTTCCAGGGGATGTTTTATATCACTATGTTGATGGCATCATTTTCCTATAAACATTTGTGTTTCAAAATGTCCTGGAAAAATCTAATTTTTATAAGGCCCTATGTGTTTATTGTCTACACAAATCAGTTACATGCTCTTAGAAATTAAAGGCAATGGTTTCTAATTATTTCACCCATGCTCTTCTATTAAAGCACCAAATAGAATATAATTTCTACAAAAGCTTTCAATAAGTGCTTTGGCAAGGGAGAACTTTGAGGAGATAGCTGATTAGAGGAGCTTATTTTTTGCTCTTTCAGTACCACTACAGATTGGAAAGTACTTTTCAAAATGAAAATTCAGCTACTATTGAAAATTTTACACTACATTGACATGTCCTTAACTTAAGACCTAGAAAATCCTAATTTATGCATCTAAGAAAATATTGTTATTCATAGATCACAGATTAAGAAAATGACTCAACATTTCAAAATGTTCTTAAATTCTGAAAACCAAGTTTAAAATGTAATGTCACATAAACTATAATATATATTAAACATGTCTATGCAGTTTCACAAGGAAGTTTAATATTGAGACCAATACAAGGAGTAAAATGACCATTTTATTGTAACAAAAGAGAAAAATAAAGTTCTTATAAACTATTAAATAAATGATTCTGTCTTTATCCACAGTACAACTTATTGAATTAATAATAATAATAGGGGTCGGTTTACAGAATAGGGAAAGAATTAAATCAGCTCATCAATTCATGCATTTTAAGGAAAAGGGTTTTCCATTTTCTCTGTTCATTAATTTTCTCATTAGATATTCTTTTTATACTTCCACTGGTGATTCACTTGTTCTCATCCTTTTGGCAGTGACTAGAATGCTTGTTTTTATTGTTCATGTATCACATTTATGCATTTCTGCTCTGGTATTTGACTTCATACGACAAATGTTCAGACATTATACATCAGATAACATTTTTTTTCCAAAATTCTGCCTATCCTCACTAGTCAGAATGCATTATGTAAGTGGTCAGCTCCCACAGAAACAGCCAGATAATAAAACTTATCCCCATCAACCAATTTGGTATTAGCAGACTTAGTCATTCTGACTGAATTTTTTCCTCAGGAGTATAACCATGAAAGATAAGTCATGACAGATATAATTTAGGTTGCAAAAGAAATAGAGTTTCCCCCAAATAAAAGCAGAACTATGGGAGGTATGAACCTCAGCAATTAATTTCTTAAGAATAAATTTTTAATGCAACATTTCAATATTCTATTTTATTCAAGAGAGGTATCCTTCTTAAGTAAAAGAGCTATTATTAAACTGTCAGGCATGGCATGAGCTCCAAATATGGCCACTGTTTCCTGGTGAGTTGTAAACTAACATTTTTGGTGCTACAATCTGTTCAAAATCTCGCATTCTGGACTGTGTGAAGATGAGAGAGTAGGGAGCACTATGTTTCTGTCCTTCCACCAGAACAACTACTAAATAGACTAGAGCTGTCTGAAACAAATATATGAGACTCTGGAGGCCAGAAACATACTGTACAGAATCCATAAAGAGTATGAGTAAGAGGCTGCTAAATTATGATAATGGACAGTAAATTGCCCTCTCCATGAAAAGGCTTCCAGTGCCCCTCACTGCAGTTAGCCACAGGGTTCTGTCCCTGGCAAACTCACTGGTGACAGAAAGGAATATAAAAATCCTCTTTACCTGGACCAGGGGTGGGCATGGCTGATCAATCATCACAGCTTTTGATAAGTAAATTCCTATCACTTGGGGCCTGGCTCTGAAGGCTGCCCTGGTTTCAACCTACCTGAAGAAAGAAAGCAGCCATTGTTTCAAACTACCTTGGACATAGGCAAGAGCACTGGGGACTTAAGGACACTGTACTTCTCCAAGCCTGGAAGGAGTGAAATTGTCTGATGGGCTGTAAGAGCTTGGCAGGCCAGGAAAACTCAACTTTGGGGGGTGGTCAGAGAAGTCTTAGCACACTCCATGATCCTTTTCCCAGGCGCTATGGAACCACTCTACATCCATCTGTGGGTGCCTGGCCTTATTTTGGCTGGGAAAAACTGAATTGGGATAGTCCTCTCCAGTGCACCACTCCACGTAGAATTTTCCCTCCAGGCAAAAGCAACTTGAGACAATGAAAGGAGTATAAGAAACTATAGAGTCAGACAGTTTGGAGCAAAGGCCTGCCTGCTTCAAACACATGAGTGAGGGAGGTCTGTCTCCTGGAAAAGAGAGAGGATGACCAAACCCTTGTAAACAGAGCAGCTACAAAACAACTAACCAGCCAAAGCCCAAGACAAGACAGAGGCTCCCAGAGAAAGAGAGAACCAATTGCATTACATTTGCCTTGAGCAGACCTTCCTGATAGGAGGACTGACACTCAAGAAAATCTCTGTCTCATCAGCAACTGGTACAAAATTAAGAAAGAGACATCTTAGGAAGTATATCCAAGAATTAACATCCTAAATATGAAAATATACCATGTGCAAGAAAAGAGTACAAGATGAACAGAGAAAGAGGAAATGATAGCTTATCGAAAGGAAGAAGATAAAAAGCCATAAAACGGTGGCGCCCAAGCCCCGCAGCAGCCGAGCCGCCCGCCCTCCCTCTCCCCCCTCTTTCTCCGCCGGCCCGCCGCGCGGCGCCCAAGCCTCGCAGCAGCCGAGCCGCCCGCCCTCCCTCTCCCCCCTCTTTCTCCGCCGGCCCGCCGCGCGGCGCCCAAGCCCCGCAGCAGCCGAGCCGCCCGCCCTCCCTCTCCCCCCTCTTTCTCCGCCGGCCCGCCGCGCGGCGCCCAAGCCCCGCAGCAGCCGAGCCGCCCGCCCTCCCTCTCCCCCCTCTTTCTCCGCCGGCCCACCGCGCGGCGCCCAAGCCCCGCAGCAGCCGAGCCGCCCACCCTCCCTCTCCCCCCTCTTTCTCCGCCGGCCCGCCGCGCGGCGCCCAAGCCCCGCAGTAGCCGAGCCGCCCGCCCTCCCTCTCCCCCCTCTTTCTCCGCCGGCCCGCCGCGCGGCGCCCAAGCCCCGCAGCAGCCGAGCCGCCCGCCCTCCCTCTCCCCTCTCCTCCCCCTCCTGCTCCGGCTGCTCTCCAACCACCACGGTGCCCTCTTCCCCCGCCTTCACCGTGCTCCTCCGCTACCAGCCTCGACAGCCTTGCCACCCTCACCTTTCCTCCTCCAGAACAGCTACTGGGGGAGTGGAGATAATACAGAGCAGCTCCCGGAACCACGAGGGAGATCAAAGGGACAGCGTACCCCATCCTGGAACGGCTGACTATCTGGGAGAACCAGCTCCGGTGAGATCACCAAGGGGCACGGGCTTTCCTGGGTGGGACGGCAAGCGACCGGAGTCCCTCCCTTCCACCTTCCTGGGCCAGCTGGTAGAATTGGACAGGCAGTCCCCTTAGGCCGCGGCGGCTGGTGCCCCCACCACACGAGGCCCCCCGGAACAACTGAGATAGTTGGGTCGGAAATCCCCAGACTGCAGAGAACAGTGACCGGGGGATCCCTTCCAAACACGTGACTCCCCCGTCGGCTGGGAACAGTGTACTCTCCCGGGCTGCGACAGCTGGCGCCCTCCCGCCACGCTTGGTGCCCCGGGCCGACTGGCTAATTTGGCCGGATGCTCTCCTGTGCTGCGACGGCCGGCGACCCTCCCCGCGTTTGGAACCCCGGGCCAGCTGGCATTCCTCCAAGACGCTTCGGTTGCCGAACCTCCCCTACGGCGAGAGTTTTCCAGAGTTGAGGGACCCACAGCAACTTTCGCTGGTGGAACCCACAGACAGGCGTGTGCCACGAGCGCCACCTACTGGGCAGGATAGGAAGAACAGAACCCAGAGATTGCACAGAAAAATCTTTCAACCTGTGGGGTCGAACACCCAGGGAAATCTGACTAAATGCCCAGACGCCAGCAGAAGATAACGGCTCACACTCAGAAAATTGAACATATGGCCCAGTCAAACGAAGAAACCAATAGTTCAAATGAGATACAGGAGCTGAAACAACTAATGCTGAATATACGAACAGAAATGGAAAACCTCTTCAAAAACGAAATCGATAAATTGAGGGAGGACATGAAGAAGACATGGGCTGAACATAAAGAAGAAATAGAAAAACTGAAAAAACAAATCACAGAACTTATGGAAGTGAAAGATAAAGTAGAAAAGATGGAAAAAACAATGGATACCTACAATGACAGACTTAAAGAAACAGAAGATAGAATTAGTGATTTGGAGGATGAAACATATGAATTCCAAACAGAAACAGAAACTATCCGGAAAAGAATGGAAAAATTTGAACAAGGTATCA
Organism: Tamandua tetradactyla; assembly: GCF_023851605.1. Classification (NCBI taxonomy): domain Eukaryota; kingdom Metazoa; phylum Chordata; class Mammalia; order Pilosa; family Myrmecophagidae; genus Tamandua; species Tamandua tetradactyla. The sequence goes on along the minus strand of NC_135345.1, from coordinate 33,952,026 downwards.
GGGAACTCAAGGACAATGTGAACCGTACAAATATACGTGTAGTGGGTATCCCAGAAGGAGAAGAGAAGGGAAAAGGAGGAGAAAAACTAATGGAAGAAATTATCACTGAAAATTTCCCAACTCTTATGAAAGACCTAAAATTACAGATCCAAGAAGTGCAGCGCACCCCAAAGAGATTAGACACAAATAGGCGTTCCCCAAGACACTTACTAGTTAGAATGTCAGAGGTCAAAGAGAAAGAGAGGATCTTGAAGGCAGCGAGAGAAAAACAATCCGTCACATACAAGGGAAACCCAATAAGACTATGTGTAGATTTCTCAGCAGAAACCATGGAAGCTAGAAGACAGTGGCATGATATATTTAAGTTACTAAAAGAGAAAAACTGCCAGCCAAGACTCCTATATCCAGCAAAATTGTCCTTCAAAAATGAGGGAGAAATTAAAACATTCTCAGACAAAAAGTCACTAAGAGAATTTGTGACCAAGAGACCAGCTCTGCAAGAAATACTAAAGGAAGCACTAGAGTCAGATACAAAAAGACAGAAGAGAGAGACATGGAGAAAAGTGTAGAAAGAAGGAAAGTCAGATATGATATATATAATACAAAAGGCAAAATGGTAGAGGAAAATATTATCCAAACAGTAATAACTCTAAATGTCAATGGACTGAATTCCCCAATTAAAAGACATAGACTGGCAGAATGGATTAAAAAACAGGATCCTTCTATATGCTGTCTACAGGAAACACATCTTAGACCCAAAGATAAATATAGGTTGAAAGTGAAAGGTTGGGAAAAGATATTTCATGCAAACAACAACCAGAAAAGAGCAGGAGTGGCTATACTAATATCCAAAAAACTAGACTTCAAATGTAAAACAGTTAAAAGAGACAAAGAAGGACACTATATACTATTAAAAGGAACAATTAAGCAAGAAGACATAACAATCATAAATATTTATGCACCGAACCAGAATGCCCCAAAATACGTGAGGAATACACTGCAAACACTGAAGAGGGAAATAGACACATATACCATAATAGTTGGAGACTTCAATTCACCACTCTCATCAATGGACAGAACATCTACACAGAGGATCAATAAAGAAATAGAGAACCTGAATATTACTATAAATGAACTTGACTTAACAGACATTTATAGGACATTACATCCCACAACAGCAGGATACACCTTTTTTTCAAGTGCTCATGGATCATTCTCAAAGATAGACCATATGCTGGGTCACAAAGCAAGTCTTAACAAATTTAAAAATATTGAAATCATACACAACACTTTCTTGGACCATAAAGGAATGAAGTTGGAAATCAATAATAGGCGGAGGGCCAGAAAATTCATAAATACATGGAGGCTCAACAACACACTCTTAAACAACAAGTGGGTCAAAGAAGAAATTGCAAGAGAAATTAGTAAATACCTAGAGGCAAATGAAAATGAAGACACAACATATCAAAACTTATGGGACGCAGCAAAGGCTGTGCTAAGAGGGAAATTTATTGCCCTAAAAGCCTTTATCAGAAAAGAAGAAAAGGCAAAAATGCAGGAATTAACTGTCCACTTGGAAGAACTGGAGAAAGAACAGCAAACTAATCCCAAAGCAAGCAAAAGGAAAGAAATAACAAAGATTAGAGCAGAAATAAATGAAATTGAAAACATGAAAACAATAGAGAAAATCAATAAGGCCAGAAGTTGGTTCTATGAGAAAATCAACAAGATTGATGGGCCCTTAGCAAGATTGACAAAAAGAAGAAGAGAGAGGATGCAAATAAATAAGATTAGAAATGAAAGAGGAGACATAACTACTGACCTCACAGAAATAAAGGAGGTAATAACAGGATACTATGAACAACTTTACGCTAATAAATACAACAATTTAGAAGAAATGGACAGGTTCCTGGAAAGACATGAACAACCAACTTTGACTCAAGAAGAAATAGACGACCTCAACAAACCAATCACAAGTAAAGAGATTGAATTAGTTATTCAAAAGCTCCCAAAAAAGAAAACTCCAGGACCAGACGGCTTCACATGTGAATTCTATCAAACATTCCAGAAAGAATTAGTACCTACTCTCCTCAAACTCTTCAACATAATCGAAGTGGAGGGAAAACTACCAAATTCATTCTATGAAGCCAACATCACCCTCATACCAAAACCAGGCAAAGATATTACAAAAAAAGAAAACTACAGACCAATCTCTCTAATGAATACAGATGCAAAAATCCTCAATAAAATTCTAGCAAATCGTATCCAACAACACATTAAAAGAATTATACATCATGACCAAGTAGGATTCATCCCAGGTATGCAAGGATGGTTCAACATAAGAAAATCAATTAATGTAATACACCATATCAACAAATCAAAGCAGAAAAATCACATGATCATCTCAATTGATGCAGAGAAGGCATTTGACAAGATTCAACATCCTTTCCTGCTGAAAACACTTCAAAAGATAGGAATACAAGGGAACTTCCTTAAAATAATAGAGGGAATATATGAAAAACCCACAGCTAATATCATCCTCAATGGGGAAAAATTGAAAACTTTCCCCCTAAGATCAGGAACAAGACAAGGATGTCCACTATCACCACTATTATTCAACATTGTGTTGGAAGTTCTAGCCAGAGCAATTAGGCAAGAAAAAGAAATACAAGGCATCAAAATTGGAAAGGAAGAAGTAAAACTATCACTGTTTGCAGACGATATGATACTATATGTAGAAAACCCAGAAAAATCCACAACAAAATTACTAGAGCTAATAAATGAGTACAGCAAAGTAGCAGGCTACAAGATCAACATTCAAAAATCTGTAGCTTTTCAATACACTAGTAATGAACAAGCTGAGGCAGAAATCAAGAAACGAATCCCATTTACAATCGCAACTAAAAGAATAAAATACCTAGGAATAAATTTAACCAAAGGGACAAAAAACCTATATAAAGAAAACTACAAAAAACTGCTAAAAGAAATCACAGAAGACCTAAATAGATGGAAGGGCATACCGTGTTCATGGATTGGAAGACTAAATATAGTTAAGATGTCAATCCTACCTAAATTGATTTACAGATTCAATGCAATACCAATCAAAATCCCAACAACATATTTTTCAGAAATAGAAAAACCAATAAGCAAATTTATCTGGAAGGGCAGGGTGCCCCGAATTGCTAAAAACATCTTGAGGAAAAAAAACGAAGCTGGAGGTCTCGCGCTGCCTGACTTTAAGGCATATTATGAAGCCACAGTGGTCAAAACAGCATGGTATTGGCATAACGATAGTTATATCGACCAATGGAATCGAATAGAGTGCTCAGATATAGACCCTCTCATCTATGGACATTTGATCTTTGATAAGGCAGTCAAGCCAACTCACCTGGGACAGAGCAGTCTCTTCAATAAATGGTGCCTAGAGAACTGGATATCCATATGCAAAAGAATGAAAGAAGACCCGCATCTCACACCCTATACAAAAGTTAACTCAAAATGGATCAAAGATCTAAACATTAGGTCTAAGACCATAGAACAGATAGAGGAAAATGTTGGGAGATATCTTATGGATCTTACAACTGGAGGTGGTTTTATGGACCTTAAACCTAAAGCAAGAACACTGAAGAAGGAAATAAATAAATGGGAGCTCCTCAAAATTAAACACTTTTGTGCATCAGAGAACTTCATCAAGAAAGTAGAAAGACAGCCTACACAATGGGAGACAATATTTGGAAACGACATATCAGATAAAGGTCTAGTATCCAGAATTTATAAAGAGATTATTCAACTCAACAACAAAAAGACAGCCAACCCAATTACAAAATGGGAAAAAGACTTGAACAGACACCTACCAGAAGAAGAAATACGGATGGCCAAGAGGCACATGAAGAGATGCTCAATGTCCCTGGCCATTAGAGAAATGCAAATCAAAACCACAATGAGATATCATCTCACACCCACCAGAATGGCCATTATCAACAAAACAGAAAATGACAAATGCTGGAGAGGATGCGGAGAAAGAGGCACACTTATCCACTGTTGGTGGGAATGTCAAAGGGTGCAACCACTGTGGAAGGCAGTTTGGCGGTTCCTCAAAAAGCTGAATATAGAATTGCCATATGACCCAGCAATACCATTGCTAGGTATCTACTCAAAGGACTTAAGGGCAAAGACACAAACGGACATTTGCACACCAATGTTTATAGCAGCGTTATTTACAATTGCAAAGAGATGGAAACAGCCAAAATCTCCATCAACAGAAGAGTGGCTAAACAAACTGTGGTATATACATACGATGGAATATTATGCAGCTTTAAGACAAGATAAACTTATGAACCATGTAATAACATGGATGGACCTAGAGAATATTATGCTGAGTGAATCCAGCCAAAAACTAAGGGACAAATACTGTATGGTCCCACTGATGTGAACGGACATTCGAGAATAAACTTGAAATATGTCATTGGTAACAGAGTTCAGCAGGAGTTAGAAACAGGGTAAGACAATGGGTAATTGAAGCTGAAGGGATACAGACTGTGCAACAGGACTAGATACAAAAACTCAAAAATGGACAGCACAATAATACCTAATTGTAAAGTAATCATGTTAAAATACTGAATGAAGCTGCATCTGAGCTATAGGGTTTTTTTTGTTTTTGTTTGCTTGTTGGTTTGTTTGTTGTTGTTGTTTTTTACTATTACTACTACTTTTATTTCTTTTCTTTATATTAACATTTTATATCTTTTTCTGTTGTGTTGCTAGTTCCTCTAAACCGATGCAAATGTACTAAGAAACAATAATCATGCATCTATGTGATGATGTTAAGAATTACTGAGTGCATATGTAGAATGGTATGATTTCTAAATGTTGTGTTAATTTCTTTTTTTTTTTTCTTTCCGTTAATAAAAAAAAAAATCAAAAAAAAAATCAAAAAAAAAAATCAAAAAAAAAAAAGCCATAAAACACCAATAAAAAAAAAAAACCCAAAATTTGGACACACTGAACAAAGATTAAGAAATGTCCTTAAAAGTTCTCAAAGCGATGATGAAAAATACACAGAAAGAACTGAAGAATATAAGGAAAACAATGGATGAGAAGTGTGAGAATCTTAATAAACAGATAGAAATTTTAAAAAAGGAACCAAACAGAACTAATGGAGTTGAAAAACACAATAACAAATGAAAAATGCCCAGGAGAGTTTCAACTGCAGATTGGGATTGGCAAAATAAATAATCAGGGGTGGGCCACGGTGGCTCAGCAGGTAAGAATGCTTGCCTGCCATGCCCAAGGACCCGGGTTCGATTCCTGGTGCCTGCCCATGTAAAAAAAAAAAAAAAAAAGAAAAGAATCAGTATACTCAAAGAAAAGACACCTGAAAATAGTCAGCCAGGACAAAGAACAGAAAGAAAAAGAATTATTAAAAGCAAAAATAACGTAAAATACCTTTGGTGTTTTGGTATTATTGGTGTGCCATCCAGTGCACCAATATATGCATTGTGTGAGTAAAAAAATAGAAAAGGCAGAAGTTATATTCAAGGAAATAATAATGAGAGAGAACTTCTCAAATGTAGCAAAAGACCTGAAGATACACATCCAAGAAGCCCAAAAAGCATCAAACAGGATATACATGAAGAAAAATATATCTTGTCATATGATTATTACAGTGTCCAATGCCAAGAACAAGGGGAGAGCTCTGAAAGCTGCAAGAGAAAGACAATATATTACATACAATTGGATTGAGGGCTGATTTTTCATCAGAACCCATGGGACAAGAAAGCAGTGGGTTGAATTACTTAAATTGCTAAAAGCAAAAAATGTTAATCAAGAATTGTATATACAGTGAGACTTTCTCAAAAATTAGGGAGGAATTAAAAAGTTCTCATATAAACGAAAGCTGAGGGAGTTTATAACCACTAGACCTGTCTTACAAGCAATATTAAAAAGAATTCTTCAGATTGAAAGGAAAATTAGACTGTGGTTTTAAGTGGCATAAAGAAATGTAGGCCTGTGAAAAAGGTAATAATTTGGGTAATTATAAATACCAGTATTACTGTGATGTGTTGTTTGGAATGTAACAGCACTTATTTCCTACAAGTGCTAAAATGCCAATATATATAAAGAATAATGATTCCATGATTTGGGTCATACAATGTATAAGGTTACAAGTGGCAACAAGTACAACAATATAGGGAAACAGAGAACTATGGAAAAAACATATGTACATGCTATTGAAGTTAAGTTGGTACTAAACCAAATAGAATTATTATGTACTTAGGTTGTTGAATTTCAACATCCTGGTAACCACAAAGAAAATAGATGGAAAATATAATCAAATAAAAATGAGAGGACACTCATTTGTACAAAATGTACAAATATATTTGTATTTGAATACCAAAATGTGCAATATTTGTATTTGTACAACACAAAATAGCAAATAAATATAAAACAGCCATTAATGGAAATGAGGGACAATAAAAGTATGACTTACAAAAGCTAAGTAGCAAAATGGTAGAATACAGTCCTCTATTATCAGTGCAGACTTTAAATGTAAATGATTTAAACTTTCTGAGAAGTCAAGAGGCAGAGATGGGCAGAATGACTAAAAAAACATGACCCCACCACATGCTTTCTAAAAGGAACTCACTGTAATTAGAATATACAAGTAGGTTGAGGGTGAAAGAATGGACAAAAATATATCATATATCATGCATGTAGGAACAAAAGCAGAGTTGAGTATAATAACATTAGATAAAACAGACTTTAAGGGGCCGCGGTGGCTCAGCGGGCAAAGTGCTTGCCTGCTATGCCGGAGGACCTCGGTTCGATTCCCGGCCCCAGCCCATGTAACAAAAAACGGAAAAACAAAATACAATAAAACAAGAAAATGTTTCCCTTTCTTCCTTCCTTCCTTCCTTCTATCCTTCCTTCCTTCTCTCTGTCTTTCCTTTAAAAAAAAAAAAAAAAACAGACTTTAAGTTAAAAATAGTTACACTTTACAAAGATGTTCATTATATACTGATAAAAGGGATAACTCAAAAGGAAGATTCCACATTTTTAAATATATATGCACTGTTCTAGTTTGCTAGCTGCCAGAGTGCAATATACCAGAAACAGAATGACCTTTAAAAGGGGAATTAAATAAATTGCTAGTTTACAGTTCTAAGGCTGAGAAAATGTCCCAGTGAAAACAAGTCTATAGAAATGTCCAATCAAAGGCATCCATCCAGGGAAAGATACCTTTGTTCAAGAAGGCCAATGAAGTTCAGGATTTCTTTCTCAAATGAGAGGGCACATGGTGAACACAGCGTCATCTGCTAGCTTTCTCTCCTGGTTTCCAGTTTCAATGAAGCTCCCCAGGAGGCATTTTCCTTCTTCATCTCCAAAGGTCGCTAGCTTGTGGACTCTGCTTCTCATGGCTATGTTGTTCTGCTCTACTCTCTCTGAATCTCCTTCATTCTCCAAAATGTTTCCTCTTTTATAGGACCCCAGAAACATCAAGACCCACCCAAATGGGTGGAGACATGTCATCACCTAATCCAGTTTAACAACTGCTCTTGATTGAATCCCATCTCCAGGGAGATGATCCAATTAGTTTCAAACATACAGTATTGAATAGGGATTTTTCTGCCTTTATGAAATGGAATTTAGAAATTAAAACATGGCTTTTCTAGGGGACATGCATCCTTTCAAACCAGCACATGCACTTAAGTGCAAAACTCCAAAATACATAAAGCAAATAATGACAGATTTGAAGGGAGAAATTGACATTCTACATTACTTTTAGGAGACTAATAAACCACTATTAGCAATGCATAGAATTTGTAGTGAGAGGAGCAATGAGAAAATAGAAGACTCGAATGATACTATAAACCAACTAGACCCAACAGACATATCTAGAATACTTCACCTCAGTACTTAACATCATACTGGAAGTTCTAGCCTGAGCAATTAGGCAACAAAATGAAATAAAAGACATTTGAATTGGAAAGAAAGAAGTAAAGCTTTCACTATTTGCTGATGATATGATCCTATATGCAGAAAAATCTGGAAAATCCACAAAAAGCTTCTAAAACTAATAAATGAATTCAGCAAAAAAGGTGGTATAAAACATCAACACCTCAAGATCAGTAGTGTTTTTATAAGCTACCAATCAACAATCAAAAGAAGAAATCATGAAAACTTTTTTTCATGAAAACTTTGATTCACAATAACTAATAGAATAGAATAATGAGTAGTAAATCTAACCAAAGATGTAAAAACTTGTACACAGAAAACAGCACAATATTGCTAAAAGAAATCAAGTAAGACCTAAATAAATAGGTGGATATTCTGTGTTTATGGTTGGGGGCTAAATATCATTAATATGTTAATACTATTTAAACTTACAGATTCAAGGCAATCCCAATCAAAATTCCAGCAACCTTCTTTTCAGAAATGGAAAAAAAAAAATCTTTGAATTTATATGGAAGGACAAGGGGCCCCAAATAGCAAAAGTCATTTTTAAACAGAAGAATTTAGTTGGAGTACTCACACTTGACAATTTTAAAATATATTACAAAGTCACAGTAATCAAAAGAGCATGGTATTTGATACAGGAAGAGGCATATAGACAAGTGGAATCTAATGGAGAACTCAGACTTCAAAAGTCACATTTATAGCCAAATGATTTTTCAAAAGATATCAAAGACCACTTAAACTTTAGAAGTAAGCATAAGAAAGTATCTACAGGACCTTTTATTAGCCCATGGATTCTTAGGCTTTATATATAAAGCACAAGTAACAAAAGGAAAATAAATAATTGAAACATCATCAAAATTTAAAATTTCTGCACCTCAAAGGGCTTTATCATGAGAGTAAAATGACCTACACAATGGTAGAAAATATTTGGAAACCAAATATCTAATAAAGGTTTAATATCCAGTAAATATAAAGAAATTTTTCAACTTAACAACAAAAGAACCAACTACCCAGCTAGAAAATGGGTAAAAGACTTGAATAGACATCCTTCCAAATAAGATACACAAATAAACAAAAAGCATATGACGAGACTCAACACCATTAGCCACCAGGGGAACACAAACCAAAACCACAATAAGATGCCATTTTACCCCCATTAGAATGGCTGCTATTAAAAATAAAACAGCAAACAACAAGTTTTTGGATAGGATGCAGAAAACAAGAATACTGATTCATTGCTCATGGCAATGTAGAATGGGGCAGCCACAGTGGAAGACAGTTTAGTCATTCTGAGAAAGCTAAATAATGGACTACATTATGTCCTGGCAATCCTACTGCTCAATATACAAAATAATTGAAAGCAAGAATTTGATCAGAAATTCTCACACCAGTGTTTAGAGTGGCATGATTCACAAGTGCCAGAAGATGGAAGCAATCCAAGTGTCCATCAACCAATGAATAGATAAACAGAATGAAGTATATACATTCAGTGGAAGTTTATTTGGTTGTAAGAAGGAATGAAGTCTTATACATGTGACAACTCAAATGAAACTTGAAGACAACATGTTGAGTATAATAAGCCAGACACAAAGGACAAATATTTGAATTAATTAGATAAAGCAAACTCATAGAGTCAGAATCTAGAATATTCACTGCCGGGGATGACTTAGGAATCAGGAATGAAGTTAAATCATAAAATGTACAGGGTTCCTATTTGGAATCATGGAAATGTTTTAGTAATGGATGGTGGTGATGGTAATACCATATGTGCATGTAAATAACAGCTTTGAAATATATACTTGAGTGTGATTAAATGGGGAAATGTTAGCTTCTGTATATGGCTAAAGTAATTTAAAAAAGAAAACAAAACATGGAACTTCACTCACTACACAAATGGTGAACCTTAAGTAAAACTAAAGAATATAGTTAATAGTACAATTAAAACAATGTACTATCATCAATTGTAACAAATATTCCCACCAATGCAAATAGTTAATAATAGGATAGTATATGGGAATGTTATATTTTATGCATGACTATTCTATAAATGTACAACTTCTTGAATAAAGAAGAAAAGTTTTAAAAGAATCATGTTGTGGGATTGGCCACATTGGCTCAGCAGGCAGAGTTCTTGCCTGCCATGCCAGAGACCTGGGTTCGATTCCCAGTGCCTGCACATGTAAAAAAAAAAAAAAGAAAGGAAAAAAAATCACATTGTGTAACATTCTAGCCATTTTAAATGCAGTTGAATTTTTTTTTCTTTTGCTATTAATCTAAATTATTTTTGTTGATCATATAATTTTTTATCTGCTAATGATAATGCAAACAAAATAGTTAATTCTCTCACATCTACCCCCTCTGACAAAGCAAACTACTGGTGTTTGTTTCTTCACTATTCTCATGAAAACACCTATGCTAAAGGTAGTTAAAATTAATGATAAATATCTCTTATCTAAATAACAAACAAAACACTTTCACTTAAATGTCAACTCTCGGCATTTTTATAAAAACACAGAGGGTGATTTTGCATTCCTGCACAGAATGAAATAAACATTTTAACCTAATGAAATGGCACTTTATATATGAAATATGATATTTTGGTTTAGAATTTTCATCTAAAATTATTTGCAAAAAAAAAAACAGGGGTAAATAATTTAATTATCTACGGAACTAGTGTTAATTGCTGTCCAGATTTGCTTAGGGGGGTTTCTAGATTTTGATAACAATGGCTTATCTTTTTCTTTTTCTGTCCTTCCTGTTCCCCTGATGCCATAAATCTCCTGTTCAGAAAATGCTGCAGACATATTTTACTCATGGTATGAGTTACACCATGAAACTTAATGTATAAGAAATGCTATAGTTCTGTCTTTTCTAAATTAAAACAAATTTTCCCCAAGGATTCCATACTATCATAAGCAAGAGGTCTAAAATTAGTCATTTCCTTTGAATTCTTCACTTTGGTTTGTGACACAATAAGGTGATTTAAGTAATCTGGATATTTAGGGTGAAAAAAATTCTGTTTGTGAAACCCTGTGATTGCTTCCAAAGATGCTCCTTACCCAGCTCCGGGCCAGGTAACACACAGAAGGTGTGTAGTATCTCAGGTGGTACATTGTCTTTGAGCCAGGCCAATCATGGTAATTGTTTACCAACTTTCTTGACATCAACACACTCATGCATCCAAGGTGCTACCACCTCCAAAGGGTTGGTTGCACTGAGAGCAGTTATCTGACTTAACCCAATCTCAGTTGTTCTAAAACTTAGGAAAATACCCGATGATTAAATACTTTCAATATCCTTCCCCATTCACTCCAAACCCAAGATGTTAACCCTTCTCAATTTTCAATGTTGGTAGGGAACCTATCCTGGTACACTATTAAAGGGAATCTACCATTCTTAACCCTCCTCTGAAGATAACAGAAAATCAGAACTTCAGAACATCTAGTCTGGCTTATCTATTGAAAAGGGAATAAAAATATTTTTTATACATTCTTGAAATTGAAGTTGGATTCTTGAGAAGGCAATCTAGCAGGTGATTAGAAGAACTCTCCCATCTCCTACCTAACCAAGTTCAGTAGTTCTGTTTATGCCTCACATTTCCATTCCATTTTTCTTCTTTTTCTTGCATATTTAAGCTTTCCATTGCACATGGGTTCTTACCATAACCAAGCTTTTATCATTAAACAACATCAAAAATAAACAAAAAAAACTTAGAGGAAATAATTCCTGAAATTCAACATCATACTCAAGGTATCACTATTCTCTTTCCCTATTGACAGCATTCTTCTCTAAAGAGTTATCTATATATTACCTTTTTTAAAATGTGTATCCTTTGTATATTTTTAAAACTCTCTTTGTCTTTTTTCCTTATTTTCACTAATATTTCTTCTTATTCTTGGTAATCTCAGTCATTTACCTGTATCTTAAATGTTAGCATTCTACAAGTCATAGCTTCAGAGCTCTTCCCTGTCTTACCTCATTCTTACTCACAGTGTCAGTTGTTTCTTACATGCGTATGACTCAGAATTTTAAATGCCTATCCTCCTCTTCTTTAAGGAACTCTATAAATGCCATATAAATGTAGTTAATTATTTCTGTCTCTCCTTTCTCTGTTTTTCATCTTTCTGTGACCAAAGCCAATCTTATTACTCAACGGTTACTAGTTTCTTTGAGAAAATTTTAATAGCATCTGTGGATTGGATGAGGGCTCTATGTACCTTAGCATATAACAACCTTATTGCCAGGTTTTTATAGCAATAGTCTTGAGCCAAATTCTGACAATTTTTGGTTGCAGAAACAGCAAACATTACTCTCATGTTCATGGTGAAGAAGGAGGACACAGGACAAACAGAGCACAAGACCTTGAGCCCAACACCCAAGATAACGGTGGTTATTAGGGTTCACAGGCCATTGTATCTTGTTTATGGAAGAACTGTGGAAACTGTTCAATCTTTTTAACAAATCCTGAACATTTACTCACTTTGCCAACTGTGAAAATTATTAATAATAATTAGTCACAAAATTCGTCATACATCTCTATCATCAGGCATTTACATATGCATCTTGAACTCCAGGGCAGACAAAATTTATTCACTCTCCTCAGATGCACTTCAAAAATTCATGATGTACCCCCATAAACCTGTCCCTTTTCGTGGTTTCTAATCTCAATGAATGTCATGAAAACAGATTCAATTCCCTGGCTCATTCTCTTCATATCCAAATTATTACAAGAAACAATGCATCAACTTTGCATTATAAAAGTTTCTGAAATTTCTTAATCACTCGTAATCTCTACTACCAGCATCTTTGTCCAAATTATCATCACATCTCACCTGGCAACAACCTTTTAAATGGCATTTAGTACCTAGTGTTACCTTCTGGTTTATTCTCCTCAATAATGGATTTAAACAATGGCTTCTCTTTGTTCTTAGGATAAAGATCTAAGTCAACAGAGAAGCTATTTCCTCAGAAATGCCTTCTTTGAAACCCTTAGATTAGGTCAGATGCCACTAGTTATTAAGGTACTATATTGTTCTATTATAAAGAAATTACTTTTGTTGTCATTTTACCATTACCTGTGTGACAGTTACACATGGGACCAGAGCAAAATGGTTCATCTTTTTTTTCTCATTATCCTATCTTCAGTGACTAGTACAGTGTTTGCTGATGGAAAATAGGCCTCAAATATATTTACTAAGCAGATAAATAAAGTTCAAGCTGTTCTTTCTTTCTCTGCTTTGAACCTGATTAGCTTTCACCCATCTTCTATGTCCCATTAAATTTGAATTTCATTTTTACTTAGTCCAGTAATTTTCAATTCTAATATAGTTATTTGTCAAGCCACATACTCATGCACAAAAACGCACAGGCTCCATTCCTAAACTATAAAGCAAAATTTCTGGCTAGTGGGACTCAAGCACCAGATTTTGTGTGTTTTTTTTTTTTTTAATTTAATCCCCCCCAAATATATAGTATATAGTCAGGGTTGAGAACCAATTGAGTTTTTCTGAATTTCTGGTTTGAGAAATTCATGTGTCCAGTTTTTACATTTTCTTGGCACCGATGCTACTGAATCTTAGTTCACTGTATTAGCCAATTCCATGCACCCTTTCAGGGTTCCTAGAACACCTGTAATCCTTATGTTTGAATAATGATAGGGATTCAAATAATCTTAACCAAATGTCAAATCTCTATTATTGTAATTTCTAACGGGTTCACATCACAAATCTGAAAACTTCCAATAGTAAAATCTAGTAAAAAAGCTGCAAATTATACTTAATGTTTTTTACATCAGCATAGCATCACTGACTAAACATTGAAAACTAATTGATAATATGCCCCAAGTCTGTGTTACATACATTTTCTGAGCACTTTAAAAATATGAAATCATAGATTAAATTATTTAATCCCCTCATAACGCTATGAGTTAGGTACTATTATATCCTGACCTAACAGATTAACCAACCATGCCTCTTAACCATTACAATGTACCATCTTGCATATTTAACCAGTGTCCTACACAGCCTTCCTTAGTTACTGCCACAACTTGCATATGGCACTGACATGAAATCTTCATACCCTACTCTTTTTAAGCACATTATTTCCCTTTTTCTGGTTTAGCATAGTCTTGTTAAAAATGTGTTCATAAATGAGTTTATTCATATATATGTAATCTAATGAGTAGAGAATATTGTGCTACTATTATTGATACATCTATTATTATGCTTCTAATTTTCTCTAATTTTATTTTTGTAGCATGAATACCTGCTTTGATTTTACTTTATTTATCCAATGTGCTTCAAATATATTATAGATAATTTATTATAAAAGACCTAGCTATGATTCTTGCATTTAAGTTTACAATTAAAGATGATATCTAGAGTCTAAAGGAAGGTATGAAGGAGAGAGATAGGGAGGATAAAGCTTCCTCGGATTTGATTTTGATCACTACCAAAAATTTTATATTCACTCACTTTGGACTCTTCCTAAAAGGTGTACCTCAGTTTTAGCTTCTACTATTTTACCTTGATATCGGCCAACCATACCAGATCAGATTATGGTAAAACCCTGTCTAGGGTCAGAGACTATGATATTTCCATAAAAAGAAGATTTACACAATGTTTAGTAGGTTGTAAGAATGGTCAGTTTTATCTAAATCTAACCTAATTGAATTGCTGTAACTTAAAATAATAAGACCTCCTGGTAACGAAAACAAAATGAGAAACACAAAGGGTAATATAAGCTTTGGTTAGCATTCACACAGTGTTGCAAGGTTCTTTAATAAAATATAAATATCAATCACAGCTGACATTTATTGGTTTCATATTAAACTATGCTGGAGGTTTTTTACATATTTATCCTTTACGACAAATTTATGAAGTAAGTATTATTATTCACTCCACCTTTCAGATGATTAAACTGAGGTTTGAGAAATTAAGTTACAGACTAATGCCACAGAGTGTATTGGTTGCTTGAACTTGGATTCAGCACAGTATGAGGCTGTAAACTTATGTATCTGCATATACCAATGGGACATCTGAAAAAATCTTGTCTTTGGATAAATAAATAAAAGTATATAGATGCTGTTTAGTGAAACCAAGGGATCCTATGGAGAGCAAGTTTGTGTTGAGAGATTGAACTGGTTTGTATTTTAAGAGAATTATTTGTCATTGTTTTTCTTAATTTTTCTTTCGATGGAAGCCAGCACATGTATCTTTCAAACTTTTTACTAACTTGGATGAGGCGATTTTGGTGAGACAATTGCAATTAAGGTATTTGTTATGCTTTTACATGTATATTATGCATGTCATGTAGAGTTTTCTTAAAGCCTTAATATAGTTCTGTGACATGTTTATTACTCAACCAATCTCTAAGTGAAATATTTATGAGGTGCCTACTATTATGTCTCCTAGTAAATTTTCTTTAATTTTAAGATGTATTATAAAGTCACATTTTTACTTCAAAAATAAAGGAAATCTTAATCTTAAATAAAAATAATGTTTATATAATGTCTCTTAGCCATTAAATACTACTGTCATGGAAAATTAAAATCTCAATAAAATGAACATAAAGTAAATGAGGGTTGTGAATATTTGGGGTAAAGTATTTGGGGTATAGGAAAATAGTCTGTGCATTTAGAACAAATCCTCTTGTTCAGTGGTTTATATATATTAAAACTATTTCCTTTAACAAAATGGAATTCAAAAAGTTTCTGAACTTCCATCAGTGCCTTTGAGAAAACCATATAGACAAAAGGCATATTAGTTCCTAGCTCTCAGAGTACTTAATATAAGTGCAGTTTAAAACCCAGATTAATTGAATAATGTGTATTTGCATGACCTGGAATGGAATAGTATCGCAATAGCATCATATGCTGAACCTTTTATTACAGATGACTAAAGAAAAGGAAAAAAAAAAAAAAAGACTATTTAGAAGCTCTCTGAAATTTCATTTAAATTATTATACAATGATAAGATTAAAAAATAAAATCTAAAAATGAATAAGTGCAACCACAAAGTATGAACCCTAACTATTGTTCAACAAATAATAGTTGAAAGAATAATTCATGGACCTCAAGATTAAATTTGGTCTGAGCATATTTGGAATATAACAAGGCTGCTAATTGTTGAATGGATTAATTAATAAGAAATACTTTAATTAATAAGCCTTAATATGAGGCAATTTCAGATAATCAACTCTTGGTTAGAAGAAAATAATAGAGTTCTAAGATTTTTCCATATATCAAAAAATAACTTGAAACCAAAAACAGTGAAGTATTTTAAGTGTATGACTGGCAATGCAAAGAGTGGGATTAAGGCCAAATGAATTGCCCATCAGCAAAGATTAATTTAGATAACCTGTGAGTCAGGAAATTCAAATTGAAAGGTAATCAAATTGGATAATCAAAGCACTCCCTAGAGACATGTAATCCACCTTAATTATGTCTGTATATTTAAAGTGTATGTCTTTGTCAGTTCAATATCTATCTTCCTTAGGGTCCAGGGATGAAAACAGAGAAAGAAAAAAAAAAAAAAAAACGATTATGTATTGTTGGTTGTTGTGAAAGTACCCAAAATTCATCTGTTTTCTGAATCAGCTCATCTGTTCTGCAAAAGAAACATGAGCTATTGAAAAATTAATAGATAGAGAGATATCAAAAATACAATCCAACCTCTCATTAACATCCTCAACTGGTTTAGGAAATATATCAGATATTGAAAATGTAATTGTTGAGGATCATCATCATATAAACAATATGTTTATTCTTCTACAGCATGGATAAGTTTAACAAGAATTGAAGGAATCATCAATTCATTATTAACAGTAATGCAAAGAATTGATATACAATGTGACAGAGTTTTAAAAATATTTATCACAATCTTGTGTTAGTAATCGTAGATTTTAGTGTACTAAGTATATAAATATATAAGTGCATAAATGATAGTTTAAATTATGTTTTTAAGGTAATACTGGACTTTTAGGTGTTTTAGTATTCGTTAATTCATTTACACATTAATTCAATTATGTAATCATTTATGTATATTTTGGAGCATTTTAAAAACAGAAGGCCAGATATGCACTGGCTGTGAGAGGGAAAGATGAATTCAAACATACTCAAATTATGGGTCTCAAGCAGAATGCATTTTTATGTTACAGGGGAGAAAAGACATACACTAGAACCTGATTAAAAATGCCATAAGAGTAAATACAACAAAGAATGCAAATGGACTTCAACAAAATTTATTTTCAAATATTGTTAATACCTCAACTAAATGCAGCTATTAACTATAGCTCATCACAGTTACCATGATATGGTGAGGAGTGTGATTGGTTTGCCAGACAGAGGAGTGGAGAACATTTGTCTAGATAGGGGAAGGAAAGGAGATGGATGCAAAACATAATGAGGGGTCCTGAACGAGGATAGATTTGCCATCAGAACTATTAACCAGGGAAGTCACCTCAGCTAAAGGAGCAGGTTTAAATTTTGAGAAAAAGCCAAGTTGATCAATCCAGTGTGATTCAACTAATAGAGGTCCAACAATGCCAGATTCAAGACTGTAGACATAGATCTAAATTTCCTGGAGAATGGTTTAAAAATCTTGACTGTGTATTATACAGAAGATAAGTGCTAGAATAAGAAAGCATTCCGTTCATCATGTATGTTGACCATGGTCTGGATCATTGAGAGAAGTTGTAAAATCTTCTTAAAACAGATTTAAAACCATTATTGCATACAAGTTAAGAGATGTTACATATAAGTATTATTTTTATTTAATATATTTTTAAAATTCCCTTTATGTTTGAAGCAAAAAAAAAAAAGACTTTTTTTTTCTGAAATGGTTAAATACATATCTATTTAGGAAAATAATTCTCAGGTTAATTCTAGATATCACATATGCCCCTTAAATTCTAATATTCTGGTAAAATTTCCAATAATTACCTCAGTAAAAACAGTTTTTTTTAAAAAAAAGAATCAAGGGATTTCTCCATTAAATTCATGAGCTACGTGGATGATGTATAGGATGCTGAAAGGTATGATTATGCAAACACAAAGCATTTGAGAGAATATAAACGAACAATTCTGAGATCATCCTGCAAATTATAATGAAAAGACAAAAACATTGTTCAATATGACCTTTTCCTTTTATATAATTAAAGAAAATTGTAGAAGAGACTCATAAAGAGCCTTGATACTTATTTCCTATTTTTTTTACTTATTTCCTCTCTCCAAAAATTTAAATAACTACAGACCAGTCATTATAGACAAATGTATTGGGGAAATCAAAAGGACAATTCTTGCTGTTTAAATGGGTTTAAAGAGAACAAATCTAGACATCTGCAGCAGAACTCTTGGATGAACTGAATCTTTAGGGTCCAGTTGGAAATATTTGGGAGACAAGACAGTTTTCTTATTGACACTAGTAATTCATGTTAACTTAGGTCAGATTGCTGCCTTCCCAGGGCAACAAATTGTGATACCAGCTCTTGTCAAAAACAACCCACATGTTACATATTTGATTAGTGACACATACTAGGGCTTTATTTTATCCTTTGTGTTTAAGTTGTTTTTTTTATTTTGTTTTGTTTTGTTTTGTTTTATTTTGTTTTGCCGGAGGGTGGCATTCAAGGAAGAATTCATTAAATGATATTATTCCATCAAAATTGTATGCATAAGGAGCAAAAAAAAACTATTTTTGTAACTGAGCAGACTTGATAATTTGTTGGGAAAGCTTACTTTCTTAGAATAAGAAATGGGACATTTTCTTTAAGTATGAATTAATTTGATTTTTCTCACATAGCTTTTGGGGTAAAATCAAGATGGTGAAGGTAATCTGAGTTCTCCTTTTGACCACATTGTGAAACTTTTGAAAGTCAATGAGGATTAACTATACAGTTTTTCTTGCTGTATCTTTCAACTCTGATTATATTTATTGCATTATATTTTTAAAAATTTCCATTAATCCACAGAAATTCTGTGGATTATTTTAAAATACAGAACATGCATAAGTATATTTCTTATCACAGTAAGAAAATGATTTTGACATTTTGTTTTTCAGGAAACCATATGTTGCTCTTATTACCTCAACTCTTACCAAGTTTAACAAGAGTTAATGGGGTTAAAACTAGATCAAACTCTTAAATACTATAAAGATCAAGGCACTGTCTTTCCTCTATTCTCACTCTTTCTCTCTCCTCTATCCTCACAGATATCTATGACATATAGATTATTTGAAATTACCTAATTCCCCTCAAAATGTAGTTACTTATTGCATAAGATTGACTACAATGTTTTACATTCCAGATGATGCACCATTTCAATTATAATTGTTGCCTGTTTTGCAAAATGGAAATGCATAAATTTGCAGATGAAATACATCCAAGACTTATAAACTTTCATTTGTAAAGCTAATGCCTTTGGTAAGGACATTATTGCTGTATTTAGAAGATGTGTTGATTTGTAATCCAATATAATAATGAAAATATTAGCATATTAGCACCTTCTTTTTTAGTTACTAAAATAATTCAGTCTGTAAAAATACATTTCTCAATTTTGCATATTCAGAACTTAATGTTTCAAAGCAATTTCCAGAAGCTATTATCTTGTTATTTAATTATTTATTCTCTATCATGCCCAAATAGAAAATACTGTGAGGTTTTGAATCTTGGCTGAACTGTTTCTGCATGTCCCATATGCCTAGAATAGTGCCTAGAAGAAACTGGGAATCCTTTTAATATGTACTAAAGAAAAAAAGTGAATGAATGAATGATTGACAAGCTCGTCAAAATTTTGCTCTTCAAAAATTATATTCCACTATATTCACATCTATTTTTTCTGAAACATATCTTTAAGTCATTAAACATTCATATTAATTCCAACATTCCATGCATTATTATAAATATATTTATAATAATTCTATGCATTATTTCAACAAAACTGGGATTGTTCTAGAATATCATTAATGAAGTTTCAATTTTATATTCAAATCTGCATGAAGACCTGCTTTTACTTCAAATCCTGTTTCTGTTCATCCTTAGTAAATTATTGTGTATGTCCTATTTTTTCCAAGCCTTAAGGAAAAATAATAATCACTCTGATTCTTCAAATCATATCTTGAAATTACGGTTCTATTTTTACATCTCTGAATATTGACTTAGTGTACACTAATTCTGAAAATGTGACTCTTGAAATGAATTTCAATTCTTTGTTGTTTGAATAGCCAAATAAGTTATCATACCCACAATTTTAGATTTTCAAAAATTGATAAAACACTTGTAGAAGTATTTTGGTTATGTGGGTTTGCTGCATTACAATAAGAAATTGCATATGAATTAATGAAAAATACTAAGCATAACTTTACCAACAGCAAAGGTCATAACTAAATGGCAAGTAGTCCAGTAAAGTTTGAACCCAGATTTCCAGCTGCTTGATTCTAAGCCTATCTGGAGACTCATGAGTGAGAATAAATTACTGGTGTCTTAATCAATGGAGAATCAAAAATAATGCCAGAAGAAGGACCTTCTTTTTGTTCCCTTTGAGACCAAATCCAAAAAAAAAATGGTCACGATTAAGAAAAACATTAATGATCCAAGATAAACATTCTTCCCTTCAGGTGGGAAGAAAGATTGAATTCCTGCCAACAACAATCTCTTCAACTGTACTTTGTTACTTCACGAGTACAGATGGTTATTTCAAATGAATTTTTGTATTTTAAGAGTCCTTTATGAATTAGGGTAAACTTTGTTTAAGAGGAGGCAAAGAAGAGCAGAAGTAGGGGAGTACAGTAGAAACTAAGTGTGAAGTAAATTATGGAATACTCTAAAATATAATTAAAAGTGTTGTTTCTCTATATACAGAATACATGGTACGTTATATATTGCTTTGGTCCAGGAAAGCTGTCAAAACGCAATATACCACAAATAGTCTAGCTTTTAAAATGGAGACTTATTATCATCTTACAATCTTACAGTTCTGAGTCAATGAAAATGTCCAAATCAAGGCATTATCAGATGATATCTGTACTCTTCTGTCAGATGGCAAAGTGCATGGTATCTGCTCATCTCTCTCTTCTTTTACGGTTTTCATTGCTTCCATCTTCTGGCTTCATTGGTTCCTCCCTGTTTTCTTTGGTTTTCTCTCTCAGTTTTTGTGCATGTCCTTCTTGCTCAGCTATGTCTTTCTCTTTTTTTCATTATCATATAAAAGACTCCAGTATGAGTCTTTTATGATACAACCCCCCTAGGGCATGTCTCAACTGACATAGCATAATTTAATGGTCCCATCCACATGAATGGACTAGCTTTAAGAATATGATCTTTTCTCCCCCTCTACTTGCAACATGACTCCTAGAGGTGTGGACCTTCCTTTCAATGTGGGACAGAAATCCTAGAATGAGCTGGAACTGAGCATCGAGGGATTGAGAAAATCTTCTCGACCAAAAAGGGGAAAAGCAAAATGAGACAAAATAAAGTGTCAATGGCTGAGAGATTCCAACAGAGTTCAGAGGTTATCCTGGAGGTTATTCTTCCACATTAAATAGACGTCACCTGTTTAGTTAAGGTATAATGGAGTGGCTGGAGGGAACTGCCTGAAAATGTGGAGCTGTGCTCCAGTGGCCATGTTTCTCAAAGATAATTGTATGATGATATGGCTGTTGCAGTGTAACTGTGTGATTGTGAGAGCCTTGTGTCTGATGCTCCTTTTGTCTACCTTATCGACAGAGAAGTAAAACATATGGATTAAAAATAAATAAATAATAGGGGGGGAAATGTTGAAATAAATTTAGTAGACTGAAATACTGGTGATCGGTGAAGGGAAGGGGTAAGGGGTATGGTATGTATGATTTTTTTTTCTGTTTTCTTTTTATTGCTTTTTCTGAATTAATGCAAATGTTCTAAGAAATGATCTAGATGATAAATATACAACTATGTGATGATAGTGTGAGTTATTGATTATATAACAAGAATGGAATGATCATATGATAAGAATGTTTGTGTTTTGTATGTGGTTATGTATCATAAATAAAAATAAATTAATTTAAAAAAAAAGAATATGATCTTTTCTGTGGCCCATAAGACCTCCAAACCATTTTGGTAATGTATGTTATCATGACTGAATATTTTATACAAGCTCACAGTGATAACATAATAAGTGATATCTTTTCTCATCTGTCCAGCCAGTGATGGCTGAAATTACCTTAAAAGAAACACTTACCATTAATATGGTTTTGAAAAAATAATTTATATAGCAAATAATTAAAATAATGGAAACTAACTACAATTCATCTTGAAATATCAATGGCTACAGAAAACTAGTCACAAAGACTAGCTGATATTGGGGCTGGGCCATAATATTTTCTTTAGGCCATATACTTGAAAAGTGTCCAAGTGTTTCAGGAGGCATCCAAGAGAAGGGTTGGTGGAAATCAAAACAGAATTACCCATGTTTTACTGTTCAGCTTTTTGTCCCTATTACAGGGAGAGAAAGACAGAAGGATAGAAAAAGAGGAGGGTATTCAGAATTAGGCATTTTCATGGAAGGCTCCCAACTGAGAGGCTAAAATCTTAGGCCCTGTGCCTTTTGAAAGTATTACATACACCAGAAAAGCCATGTTTTAATCCTTATTCAATCTTTTGGAGGCAGTTATTTCTCTCAATCCTAATTTAATACTATAGGCTGAAAATTTTTGATTAGATTATCTCCACAGAGATGTGACACACACGTTTGTGGGTATAATCTTCTGATTAGATGGAGATGTGAGTCCACCCACTCCAGTTGGGCATTGATTAGTTTACTTGTATCCTTTAAAAAAAGGAAATAATTTGGAGAAAGTCAGAAATGACAGAGCCTACAGAAATGACAGAATTCTCAGAGCTGACAGAGAGAGCAGATGTAGATGCTTGGAGAATAGTTGCTTCAGAGAACAGAGACACGAATGTTTAGAGATATTTGGAGCCCAGCAGAGATGTGAAGCAAGTCAGAACCTGGAGAGAGCCAAGGGAAGCTATGAGATGAAAGCCAGCCCCAGAGAAGCAAAGTGAAGAATCCCCACATGGACAGAGACTAAAAGCTATGGAGCTCAGGATCAAGGGACCAGCAAATGCCAGTCACTTGACTTTACAACTGACAGAAGTGTTCCAGACCCATCGGCCTTTCTGGAGTGAAGGTAACCTCTTATCACCTTAATTTGGACGCT
The DNA here is from genome assembly GCF_023851605.1 of Tamandua tetradactyla. Lineage (NCBI taxonomy): Eukaryota > Metazoa > Chordata > Mammalia > Pilosa > Myrmecophagidae > Tamandua > Tamandua tetradactyla. The sequence goes on along the minus strand of NC_135345.1, from coordinate 33,928,873 downwards.
TTCACTAGTTTAAAACTGTAAATTTTTAACTTATTAGAGTCCCTTTTTAAAAGCTGTTCCATTCTAGTATATTGCATTCCAGCCGCTTACAAACGAACACAGAGCCCATCCTAGACCCAGTAACCACCCTTGCCTGAGGGTCCCTGGGGCTTGTAAGTAAGATCACAGGATAGGAAACTCCTCAATATACGGAGAATGCATCCCTTCACAGGAGTTTTTAAAGGCATTTGGGTAGTTCTCCAGGCATTTTAAAAAGTCATGGAGGGACGGTGCCTCGTGAGATGTGGAAGTCAGATGCCACATAAATATTAATTATTCATAATTATAAATTATGTCTCTGACCAGACTGGGGATCCCAAAGGCAAAATAAGAGGTGTCTAAAGAAACATCCAACTATTTTAAAGGTTACTTAAACTTTATAAATGTAATGTCCACAGTCTAGGGTAAAAATGTTCTCTCTTGTAATCTCCCCAGGCAGTAGAACTCCTCTCAGAGTTATGAGCAGGCCAATAAGGGCCTCTAGTTGACTGAATTCCCTGGTACTTTTAACTTGAAACTTTAAACCATTCCCACACCCCCATCTTTTTGTACCAAACCCTTCAGCCCCCTTTAGCTGGTTCATTCATATTCAACAAAAGTCTTAAGAGGCTCTGAGTGCAAGGATCAGTGAGACTGCAAGAATGCGATCTGGTCTGTGATCTTTCTGTTAAATGCCTCCACTTACTAGATCTCTTTCACTTAAAGCTGTGACTGAGATAATTAGAAAAGGTCCTAGCCCTTTTTCCCAAGAAAGCCCTTCTGGTGCCCCAGGAAAATTCCAGGAGTAATTTCTTTCCAATGTCTAGGATTATTTACAGTAATTACAAAATCAAGGCTTTAAGCAAGATTCAGATAGTACCAATTTATTGTAGAGTATGAAGGTGGTAAAGACAGCTCAGTCATGTATTCCACATAAACTGTCCAGAGAATTCCTGCATGACTTGGAGTGTTCCTCCTGTCAAGCCTCAAAGAACAGTTTCAACCATTATCGTTCAACCCTTGAACCTACAGGAGGAACCTCAGTCAAGTGAACAGCTGAGATTATGTTCTGTGGACAGATAAAAGAGAAGAGCAAAGATGGGGTACAGTATTTTAGCTCAAGACAGACAGTCCCTGCAGTTCTCAGAGAAATCAAGACCTCAATCAAGGGCTGGTCCCATTAGGGTTCTTGGCTCAGTCACAGGAAAGAATTCAAAGACTAGTCAGTGTGTCCAACGAAATAGTTTAATATGCTGGATACTGGAGAGTCCCTGGAGTTCTCAGCTGGATGCTGGTGAGTCTTGGGAATTCTTAACTGATGCCATGAAAGTTCTTGACTCAGATGCAGGAATAACTTGAGGACTCATCAGTATGTGCAGCCAAAGAATTCAAAGACTATCCAGTGTTTATAACTCAAAGCTTTAATGCATGGTGAAGGTACATGCTTGAAGATGAGCATGGGCATTCTCCAAAGGAGGGAAAGCAATCTGAGGCTGGGATCATTGCATTATAAGGACTTGGAGGGCCCCCCCCCCAGATATGCTAATAATAGATTGATATGCTGCACTTTTCATTGATTCTTTTCAGGTGCCTATCTGAGTGCTGGGTATGTGTGTTGGAGGAAGGTGTGTGGGAACTGGGTGTGTACATCAAAAGGAACATTTTGCTATGGGGGTTAAGGTCACTTCCCCTTCTCTCCTTCCCTATCTAACCTGCCTCAGTAGCACAATATTGTAAGTGTGCTTAAGGAAGCTGAATGTGAGTGTGGTTGAGGGAGGAAGGTTGGGGGCCTGTATGACAACAGAAGGAAAGTTAAAGGATAAAAACAGGGATAGTATAACTTACTGATATATATAACGAATAATTGTGGTGATTAATGAACAAACCAAACATAAGAATATTTTTGCATGAGTGAGAACAAATTAATGCCAACATTGTAAGGTTTTTAAAGTGGAATGGTATACTGAAAAAAATATATAATCAATGCATACTAAAGTCTGTAATTAGCAGAAACATTGTTATGCGCTTCCATTGAATGCAACACAGGCAATATACTAAAGTTAAAATGCAAATAAGTGGGGGATATGGGGGAGAGACATGGGATTCTTTGTTGAAGAAATGGAAATGTCATCATATAGATTGTGATGGTAAAAGCATGGCTATGTGATTATACCAAGAAACAGCGAGTTTTTTTATTTAGGTTGAATTGCATGATGTGTGAATAAAACTGTTTAAAAATGAACAGAGAGACAAGTGCTGGAAAAAAGGTGGAGAGAGAGATGCACCTATTCACTGGTAAGGAAGTGCTGGTAGGGAAGTAGAGAGGTATAACCCCTCTGGACAACAGAGTGATTGCTCCATAGGAGGTTATGGATGGGGCTGCCATATGACCCTGCACCCTGTTATTAGGTGTATACTTGGAGAAACTGAGAGTGGGGACAGGAATGAACATTTGCACAATTGTGATTACGGTGGCAACGTTGGCAATTTGGAATTGATGGAGGTGATCTAAGGGTACATCAACTGAAAAATGTAATGGTAACTGTGGCATATACAAACAATGAGCCATTGAGTGGCTACAAGAAGGAATGAATCTTGATGCATGCAACTAGGTGAAGGTATCTTGGGGACAATATGTTGAATGAAATAAACTAGAAATGAAAAGAGAGATATTATGTCTCACTAATATGGACAAACTATAATGTAGAAACTCTGAGAATTGAATTTGAGATCATAGATTTTCAGGTGAAGGACTATTGTAAAGTTTCCCAGATTGTAAATGCTTAGAGCAGTCACATTTATTCTGGAGTTCTTGTTATTTCTAAATTCTGAGATGCTGGGTTTTTTGTGTATAACCTAGTCATTCCCTACAACTTTACTTATTTGTGTGACACTTGAGACACAGAGTTAGATTTCTGCAGTTATGAAAGTCAACAATACTCCATACAGCAACTGTTAACAATGAAAAAGTGATCAGCCTTCAATAAGAGATCCAAATGAGGCTGATCTGGATAGGACTAAAGTAAAACAGTCTAAAGGGTAAAGGATGACATTGACTGTATTTTAAAACTTCAACTTCTGTGAGATCAAAGGAAGAGACATTTATTTGGTTCAAAATTTATATTTTTGGAAGCACGCTATCTAATCTTACTTGTATGATCTGCTTATTTGAACACCATAGTTACATGGAATTTTGAATAGTGAGTGAGATCTTGTTTGTTTTTATAGGTTGGTGGGATGCTCTGATACATCCCAAAGTAATCTGGGCAGAGGATTAAAAAGCATTTGCAAAGACCCCTTGAGGCACTGGGAGAAAAGGTAAAAATATTAAACTTCTGCATCTAGGGAAAACCTATATTCTTACAATCATTGGGGACTCCCAATTTGATGGACCACGCCCTCAACCTTGGGGCTTGCCCTTATGAAACTCATTCCTGCAAATGAAAAGCTAAGCTTACTTATGATAATGCCTAAGTCACCCCCTTGTGTTGCTTAGATGTGACATCTCTATCTAAGCCAATTCTGCAGGTGAACTCACTGAGCTCCCCACCTACGTAGTACATGACTCTAAAGGGTATAAATCTTCCTGGCAATGTGGGACATAACTCCTGGGGATGAGCCCAGCCTTGGTATTGTGAGACTGAGAAAGACCTCTTGACAAAAACAGGGAAGAGAAATGAAACAAAATAAAATTTCAGTGTCTGAGACATTGCAGATAGATTTGAAAGGTCATTCTGGAGGTTATACTTAGGCAATATATAGGATTTCCCCTTTCAGTTTTTACAGTATTAGAGTAGCTAGAGGGAAATACCTGAAACTTTTGAACTGTAATTCAATAGGCTTGATTCTTGCAGACAATTGAATGACCATTGAGCTTTTAAAGTGTGACCATGTGGTTGTGAAAACTTTATGACTGAAACTCCCTTTATTCAATGTATGGACAGATGAGAAAAAAAAAGATAAAAAATAAATACATAATGGGGAGAGGGGTTGGGGATGATTTGAGTGTTCTTTTTCACTTTTATTTTTACTACTAATTATTATTTTAGGGGAATAATAAAAATATTCAAAAATAGACTGTGATGATGAATGCACAGTATATGATGATACTGTGAACTACTGATTGTATAATTTGGATGATTGTATTGTATGTGAATATATTATGTATCTCAATAAAAAGTATATGATGATACTGTGAACCACAGATTGTATAATTTAGATGATTGTATTGTATGTGAATATATAATGTATCTCAATAAAATTGCATTTTAAGAAGCCAAGATTCAAAATAAGAAGTTGAAAAGGAATGAGTGAAATTTACAGGGAAATACTGAAGTTATTTATACCCAGCTGCCAAAGAAGGCAGTTAGAGTAAAAATAAGTGGAAGGCTGTTAACTTGATTTTTGGTGACTTCTTTGTGTTTGCAACAACATATCTGGATGTGGGCTCAGGGTTGCCGAGGGTTAGCATGGTCAGCAATCAGGAAGGAAACCTGCATGCAGAGAAGGGAAAGGTAAGAAGAAATTGGAAAACATCTGCACCCATCTATCTGTCTCTCCAAGGCCATATACATATACATTTCTCAAACATAATGCCTAAGCTTTTAATTTTTTCTTCTGTCTTTCAAGTCTTCATCAGTTCTAACTTGGAACCCCACAGTGAAGAGTCTCTGGGGATCCAGTTTCCAGTATAATCAAATTGTCCATAAGACAATACATCATACATGTGATAATTCTGATAAAGGTTCACAAACACGTCCACAAGTACCAAATATTTAAAAAAATCTTACCTAGTCAGGAAAAATTATTGAACAATATTTTGTTTCTGTTAAATAAACAACCATAAGGTAGTAACATATAGCAATAACCAGATAGGTGCATTAAATCTAATTGGCTATTTGGTTAAGCTCAACAATAAATTTTTATCATGTGACTTTATATTGCTTTTGTATTTGTCATTTACAGCCTCTTCATTCAATGAACTCATTTTTTCATTCAACACACAATTACACAATTTCATTCAACACACAATGCCAGGCATTGTGCACCTCTGATAGCTTTATTATCAAAGTTGAAATATTTTCCTCCCTTACCTAATGCAGATTTCACACTGTTGAAAGCATTTTTTAATCAATAATTTATATATTTGCATTGAATCATTGCTTTATGAAAGACTGTGAAAGGTTATTCAGGCAAAACTACTCCTAAATCAGTGTTTCTTTCCATATTTCCCTGGTGTGACTGGTACAATCAGCATCATTGCAATGAACTGACATAAATGATGACATGCCAACTCCCATTAGTAGCTGAATTGATATACAAAGGTTCTGCAGAGTGTCTACATTAGTCCTGGAAGTGGATTCAAATATGTTAAAAAATTGTTTCCCATTTCAGTCTGATTTTTTTAAGTATGTGATTTAATGTCTAGTGAGTGCATTAGTGCTGCTGTGAAGACTTCTGAGAAAAATAGCACATTTGTGAAGATTTCCTTGCCTTTTACAGTCTTGATGTGTACCTTGAAATTGTTTCAGCTTTTAGTAACATAAATGGTTTGACATTTTTTTGCATTTTTTCACCTTTAATTTCCCACCAGCAAGATGAGAAATAGCTTAGGAGTCAAAGTAAACACTGCTTCCTTCTCCATATGACTGATTGTCTGTAACATCTTCATTCAGAGAGCAACCTATATTAACTTCACCAGAAGGAATTAAATTGAGTTAGAGGATGAGAGAAAGAGAGAGAATGCAAAGAAAGACAGAGAGAGACAGAGATAGAGACAGAGAAAAGAGAAAGAGAGGAGAGACAGAGGAGAAAGAGAGAGGCAAAAAAAGAGAAAAGGGCTTTATTTTTTACAATTATTTATCATTTATGAGATAATTGAAATTTCGGTTGATTCAATATTTGATGATCTAAAAAATTATTAATCTTTAGGTATATAATAATGTGGTTTTCTTTTTTATTTAAGAAATCTTATCTTTTAAAAAACCATTCAGAAATATTTAATGAATTAATGTAATTATAAATTGGCAGGAAGGATGTGAGTAGTTTGTTAATGAAGAAACCTTCCAATTGATAATTACTGAGGATGAGTAATTGTGGATGGCACTTTGTGATACTAATCTATCTATTTTCACATATGTTTTGACTTTTCACAATAAAAAGTAAAAATAATTAAATAAATAGTAGTTAGCATTTAGTGAGCAATTATATTATGCTTATATAACTATGTGTTGTGGATTGAATCTTATATCAAACAAAAGAAATGTCCAAGTCTTAATGAACATCCTGTGGGTGTGCACACACGTGTTAATAGGACATCTGAGGCTGTCAGTTTAGGTATGATGTAGATTCATTTGTGATTAGGATCTTCACAGATAGTTATTGTCATGGGACTTAACTGAATTAGGGTGGTCCTTAATCCATATGACTGGAGGTCCTATAAAGGGAGGAAATTCAGACACAGTCAAAGAAGTCAGACATTAGCAGAAATGAGAAGTACACACATGAAAGAGAGCAATTGTTATGTGATAACAGACAGCCATCAGCAGAATGCTCCTGTCTCCAAGAGAAAGCAAGACTTTGGCAACACCTTGAATTTGAAATTCTAGCCTTCAAAGTAATTTAAAAACAAGTGGTTGTTGTTTAAGACAACCCATTGTGTGGTATTTGTCATAATTGTTCTGGCAAGTTAAGCACTCCAAATACAGTGCAGGCATACCTCGTTTCATTGTGCTTCATTTTATTGCACTTCACAGAGAAGACATTTTGTACAAATTGAAGGTTTGGGGCAACATCATTAAAGCAAGTCTATTGGTGCTATTTTTCCAACAGCACAGGCTCACTTCATCTGTGTGTCATATTTTGGTAATCCTTGCAATATTTCAAACTTTTTAAACATTATTATATCTTCTAAGGTGACCAGTGATCAGTGATCTTTCATGCTGCTGTTGTAATTGCAATGATTTGGGGACATTCAAACAGGCTTGTTGCTGATATGTATAAAATTTGAATGGTCTGTATAGAAGATCAAACCAGCTACAACATTCCCTTAAGTCAAAGCATAATCCAGAACAAGGACCTAACACTCTTTAATTCTATTAAGGCTGAGAGAGGCAAGGAAGCTAATGAACAAAGATTAAAACTTGCAGAGGTTGGTTCATGAGGTTTAATGAAAGAAACTGAAACCACCTCCATAACATAAAAGTATAAGGGGAAGCAGCAAGTGCTGATGTAGAAGCTAAAGTAAGTTATCCAGAATATATAGCTAAGATAATTGATGAGAGTGGCTACACTAAACAAAACATTTTCAGTGTAAGCAGAACAGCCTTATACTGGAAGAAGGTACCATCTAGGATTTTCTTAGCTAGAAAGGAGAAGCCAATGCTTGGCTTCAAATCTTAAAAAAGCAGCCTAGTTCACTCATTAGGACCTAATGTAGCTGGTGAGTTTAAGTTGAAACCAATGCTCATTTTCTATTCCAAAAATCCTGGAGCCTTTATGAATTATGCTACATCTACTCTGCTTATCCTCTATAAATAGAATGAAGCCTAGAGGATAGTACATCTTTTTTCAACATGGTTTAATTATAATTTAAAACCACTGTTGAAAACTACTGCCCAGGAAAAAAAATCATTTAAAATATTACTGACAATGCACCTGATAACTCAAGAGCTCTGATGAACGTGTACAATGAGATGAATATTGTTTTCATACCTGCTAACACAACATCCATTCTGCAGCCCATGGATCCTTAAGAATATCTGTGATTCATGGAAGGAGGACAAATATCAACATAGCAGGCATTTGGGAAAAGTTGATTCCAGCCTTCATGAATGCCTGTGAAGTGTTCAAAATTCAGTGAAGTTAGTAAGTGCAGATATAGTGGAAATAGCAACATAACTAGAATTAGAAATGGAGCCTGGAGATGTGACTGAATTGTTGAAATCCTATGATAAATTTAAATGAATGAGGAATTGCTTCCTACGGATGAGCAAAGAATCTGGTTTCCTGAGAGGCAATCTCTTCCTGATGAAGATGCTGTGAACATTGTTGAAACGCCAACAAAGGATTTAGAATATTCCATACACTTAGTTGATAAAGCAATGCTGGTGTTTGAAAGGATAGATTCCAATTTTGAAAGAATGTTTACTGTGGGTAAAATGCTATCAAGCAACATAGCATGGTACAGATAAATCTTCCATGAAAGGAAGAATCAAATGATATGGCAAACTTCATTGCTGCTTATTTTAAGTAGTTGCCACAGTGACCCAAACCTTCATTAACCATCACTCTGGCAAGTCAGCAGTTATCAACACTGAGGCAAGACCCTCCACCAGCAAAATATTTTGACTCACTGAAGGCTCAGATGATGGTTAGCATGTTTAGCAATAAAGCATTTTAAAATTAAGATATGTATTGTTTATTTTAGAGATAATGCTATTGAACATTTAATAGACTACAGTATAGTATAAACATAACTTTTATATGCACTGGGAAACCAGGAAATTTGTGTGACTTGCTTTTTTAAGATATTGACCTTATCTTGGTGTGGTAGAACTGAAGCTGCAATATCACTGAGGTATGTCTGTATTTCTTTTAACACTGTCACACATATACTCTGTCACACACCAACATACACAAATACTCATTTCAGATCATTGAGCAAACATGTAGTAAAAGTTGGCCTTGAATCTAGGTATTTTTGATTTAATAGTTTATCTCCTTATGCAGAAGAATTTATTTTATTCTTTTCATCTTCCTACAAGACCATAAACTCTATAAGGACAATATCCACATCATATTCCCCTGTGGATATTCAGGGCTTAACCTAGATCCTGGATTATAGTTGTAGCTCAATACATATTTAATAAATGAATTAATTTAAATAGGAGAACTATATATTTTTTCAGACAGATTGTGTCTAATAAAATATTATACAAACCTACCCAGAGTATATTAGGTAAATATATATACTTCGTGAATTACTGGTTCATTTTGTATTACAAGGTGAGGATAATGAATAATGAATGCAACTACATGTAGAATACCTGAGCAAATATGGGAAATAGTCTAAAGGTCAGAATTGCTCATGATAGCAACAAATTCTTCACCAATAGAGCTATTCAGGGAAAACGCAGAATAATCAATGGACCTAGAGTTAGAGAACAAAGTTATAAATGGGAAGGATTATTAGACTATATGCTACTTTCTATATACGATGAAATTGCCATTTCATAGCCACTTTTTTATAAAATTTTATTTTATAATTGATCCATAAAATAATTCATTCTCTACCATCATTTTGGCAAAGAAGTGGCCACACAAAGCATACATTTCAGACTGCACAAAATTGATTTTTTCCCCCTTCAAGCATGGTTTGATGTTATTTTAAATTGATTTTATCAGAATAAAAATAGTTTAAATATTCAAGATGTAAATTACAAAATAGCAAACTTCTGGGGATGATATATTTGTGCTGCAGCTGCTAATGTTAAAGCATCCAGAAACATGGTCCAGTAACATAACAAATCAAAAGTGACACAGTTAATCCATGGAAAAGGGCCAACATACACTATGTAATCCCATTTTTTGCTGACTCGCACAGGAGCGAACATCAGTATGTAATGATGCATTATGACACAAACTAGCAGGGGTAAGGGGCAAGCACAGACTGAAATCTTTTCTGCAGAATTTATGAAAGATTCAGAGCCACTTACTGCCCTTTTTTTGCTGATCTAAGCATGAATCAGTTTAACAGCTCAATTTACAATGTTATTGCTCATGGAAGAAAAAAAACATCAAATGTTCTAAGGAATCTGTGTAAGTGAGAAATTAGCAATTTTCAGTTTTGCACAGTGAGAATATTTGTTTTCTCAAATGCAATTTAGTATCTATGGAGAAAATGAACAAAAATTTGTTCTCCAATAAATGACAAAAGTGTGGGAAAACTTTGAATGTATTTGGATATAAAAGTGAAAATAATTTCTCATAGTCTTAAATTGGTTTCTGCAGAGACAGAGAATTTTAGGTCTGTTTTCCTTTTGTTAACTGAAAATCCTTTATTTTCATCCCACCAGTTCAGTGATTTTTACATATATTTGTGAATTTTAGGAAATATAATTGATAAGCAAAGTGGCAATAATTAAAAATCAATTGGCCAAAGGAAACAATGCTCACATGGAAAACCTTCAAATCAACTCAAGCCCATTTTCAGTGTGGTAAAAGCCCTAAGACTTCTATAACAATTATGTTACTTTGAGACACATATAAAAACCCAAAGCCCAATTCAGCACTCCCATTTAAATTCCCTAGTAGAAAGTTATATTTGGCTCATTATTTTAGGAGGAGTTGTAACTTAATTAAATCGAGCAGCTATCTTCAAACTTATACTCTAGTATAAAAATAAGGCTAACATAACTCTTCAGTTGTAGGATTACTCACAATTCAGTAGAGAAAAATACCAAGCTAAATGCTAAGTGACATGGGTTTTAATTCTGCTTCTCATTCTAATTATCTCTGCTACTAGACTGAGACACTGTGAGCAAATTATTTCCCTTCAGTGAGGTTGGGGTTCCAATTTCCTTATGTGTAAATTCTGAGTTTCAGATCATATGATCTCCAAGGTCTCTTTCAACTCCAACTTTCTGCAATTTTGTGATACTACCTCTAGATGTGGTATTATTCCAAAGATAGCAAAAAACATCCATCCATTTTAGTCAGTTTCAAAATAAGTGGTAGAGGAGACCAAAAGAGAAGTTTTGCATTCCGAGTTTGTGAATTTATTAAGATTTAAAGCATTAATCAGAAAGAGAATTTTAAAACCTGGTTTTCTTGGGTGAATTTTTTAAATGAAATTATGAGGAAAATATCTTGGAAATGCAGAGAGGTGGCGCAGGAGACCATTGACCAATGTTACCAGCAAGTTGCCACAGAATTGCCTGCTGATAGGTTTCTGTGGTGGGAAAGCTAGAAACTTGGGTTCTGACATGGTTACAGGCTAGCTGGATGACCTTCACAGACTGGCTAGATGACCTTGGGCAAGCTATTTACTTTTAGGGTGATTGTTTTCCCTATTTGAAACTGGGGATATTTGCACTAAACTTAACATCATAATTATCAGACTTACATTTAACAGAAACTGCAAAGCCCCTAGCACTAAAAGACTTTTTTTTTCAAATGTTAATTCATTATCATTTGCTTGGTCTCTTTATGTAGGTCACTGAAGTGTTTTCTGACATGTATTTGATGCTGCTTGATGGGAATACTTCAATGTCCTAGAAAGTGTAAACAGTTCTTTCCACTTCAACTCCCCAAGCTATTTAGTTCAAACTAGATTCAGCCAACTTGTATTTAAAACCTCAAAAGCAAGTCTGCAGAATATAGTACAATATTTTGGAAGAGAGAAAGTATGTTCTCCTCAAAGATTTCCTAAAGCAATGCTGTGGTACCTGCAGTTCAATTCAGCTAACACTTAGTTAAACAAAGTAAATGTTAAACCATACTTGGGATATTTCTACATTGAAAAACCATGGCATCATTGTGAAAGCTAGAGCCAGTTAATTAGGCTGCTTCTGTTAGGTGGCATTACTGGAAAAACTGTAGCACCACTTCTTCCCAAGCACAATGGAAAATAATGGCTATAATTAAGGACAGTGGCCACTTGTGTATAATTTTTAAAGGATACTCTCACATTCATATCTTTATGCACTGATAAATGTCTCTGCCAAAAGTTTGAGCTTTGTTCATCTCTTCCTCCATTTCTATATTGCCTTTGCAATGTTTGTTTAGGAAAAGAAATCTAATGCACATCAAAGATAGATTAGAAAAAAATAATAGGTATATATTTACACTATATATTTAAAGAATTTATTACTGTGCAAGTAATAGCAAATTGTATTTTTTCTTTATTTTTCATCTAACTTTCATTTGAGGAAATGATTCATGTTTTTAGATAAGTATTGTACTGAAGCGAGCATAACTCAACATAAAGGACTGAAATGACCAAAGATGGTAATGAACAAAGGTGAAGATCTGGTCACATTAATTTGTGTCATGTTGGAATCTTTTATTTATTTGAGATACATGTGTCAACACTGTATAAAAAATTAACTCTTAACAAAAAAGAATAAATTAAACAAAGATCTTGTAAGCTCTCTAATTGATTCTGCACCAGCCGGCTCAATTAGACCAAGAGCAATCTGAAATCACCATCTCTCCTTCAAGAAACTTGCCATTTAGACATATATGAAGAACATTTGAGGAAGTAAAAAATAGTTACTAGAAAATAAATTAAAGTCAAGTGCTGAGGGGATGATAAATCATAATATATTACACACTGTAATGAAAAATCTTTGGACTGAGTTACAAACTCTGAACAATGAACCAATACAGTAACCAAAATCAGGCAGGAAAACTCAAGTCTGCATAATTCATACTTTACTTTACTCAGGCCACCAAGTCCAAAGTTACATATAACTAAGTAGTCAAGAATGGTGGGGAAGAGAGGGTCAATGCAGGCAAATGACACTCTACAGTTTCCTGTGTAGAAACTTCTATAGTGAATGTAGTGATTTTACTTTGAAATTCTTCTGCATTGCACAATATGGTTTCTATTTTAAAGAGTAGCATTACATCAATATCACTATAGTCAACATTTCTAAATTTTGGCAGAAAGCAGAGAAACTTCATCACATATCAAATCAGTGGGTTGCTGTATGGTTGAAGGAAAAGAACTGTTACATGCTAAAGTATCTGGATGGGAACTGGAGATAAAACTCTTCCCATGGATTTGTTCTGTGGAAGAGGCTTCATGATAATGGGAGTGTCTGCAGTAAGTAATTGTGCTAATAGTTAACTTACTACATACCTCAGGGTATGGCAAGTGCTTCAAGACACCATCTTACTTCACTCTCTCATAACATCTCCAAGATTTAGGTTTTATTATTATCACTCCATTTTTCAGAAATGAAGAAACTGAGGTATTGAGTGACTTAGTCAATTGTTCTACATTGGGGAAACATTAGAAACACCTTGGAGATATTTTAAAATACCATCCAGTCTTAGAGTTCATACATTTGAAGGGGTGGGACCAGGCATTGCTAGTTTTTAATACCCTCAACATAGTTCTTACATGAGACCAAAATTAAGAAATCTAAATTAAGTGATTTCTTCATGGAAATACAATGTGGTAACACAGTGTGTCATCAGACTTGAACCCAGGCAGGTGGTCTTTTATTGTTGCAAGACACATTAACTGTCCTGACACACGTTTCTGGAAGTAACAAAAGGCCAGAATCAAAGGCTATATTTTATACCTGCTCCAAAATGATGACAGCATGGCCTTGGCAGGTTCTCAGCACCCTGCTCTGGGAACATGCCCTGTCCTTCCTTAAAATCCCTCTAGTGGCTTCTCACTGCTGTTATTGAAGATAAAACTCTTTTGCTGGATTTACAAAGGCCCTCAGAACTTGGCCTCTCCTTACCTCTCCAGTGGCATCTCCCTCAGAGATGCTCCTCAGGCAAGCTGCATTTCAAAGCTCCTCTGCCTTTAGTTTTTCCAAAAGTCCATTGCCTTTGCCTGGATGATTGATTCTTTCTATCCTTGTTTTCAAAATTAACCCCTACTCTAACTTGTAACTTTTTTTACGAGTCAATTCTTGGGAGGACAGGACCTTCATCATTAGATCTCATCCACACCACTCCTCACTTTACACAGAGCTTTAAAGTTTTAGTAAAATTTAAGGTTTTAACATTTTAGTAAAGATTTACATTTTCTTTTGTGTTTTAAAGTTTTAGTAAAGATGTGTTATCTCCTTTTAAGCATTTGTGTGCCTGTGCTGGTTCCACATTTGGTTAAATCCTCACGTGAGGCATTATTCTCTGGGGTCTCCCTTCCTAAAAGCCCAGAATTTTCCAGGACATCAATTTCTGGTTTCTTTGTACTCAAGAGTTCAGTTTTCAGCTTATCTCTCTCCTGTCGCATTTCACTATAAGCTGTGAAGATAAACCAGACTGCACTTTCGACATTTAATTTGAAGCTCTCATCTGCTAAATATCCAAGTTCATGGATTTAAAATCTGCCTTCCAGCCAAAGACATTGGTCAATTTTGCCAGATTATCTGCCATTTTTAAAAAAGGATCACCTTCCTTGCAGTTTGCAATAACACATACCTCATTTCTGTCTAAAGCCTTGTCAGAGGTATCTTTAGAAGCCACATTTCTACCAACAGTTTCTTCAAAGCATTCTAGGCCTTCTCTATCAAGGTTCTCACAACTCTTCCAGATTCTTCCCCTTATCCATTTAAAAAGCTGTTCCAACATGTTTGGCATTTGCAAACTGCAGGAACAGCACCCCACTCTTTGGTACCAAAATCTGTTCTAGTTTGCCAACTGCCAGGATGCAATGTACCAGAAATGGAATGGCTTTTAAAAAGGGGGATTCAATGAGTTGCTAGTTTATAGTTCTAAGGCCAAGAAAATGTCCCAATTAAAATAAGTCTATAGAAATGTCCAATCAAAGGCATCCAGTGAAAGATATCTTTCGGTATCGGTTCAAGAAGGCCAATGAAGTTCAGGGTTTCTCTCTCAAGTGAGAGGGCACGTGGAGAACACAGTCAGAGTTTCTCTCTCATCTGGAAAGGCACATGGTGAACATGGTCAGGTTCCTCTCTTATCTGGAAGGGCACATGACGAACACAGCATCATCTGTTAGCTTCTTCTCTTGGCTTCCTGTTTCATGAAGCTCCCCAGGAGGTGTTTTCCTTCTTCATCTGTAAAGGTTGCTGGCTCGTGGACTCTCTGCTTCATGGTACCGCAGCATTCTTTGCTCTCTCCGAATCTCCTTCATTCTCCAAATTGTTCCCTCTTTTATAGAACTCCAGAAACTAATCAAGGCCCACCTAAATGGGTGGACACATGTTGTCACCTAATCCAGTTTAAGAACCACACTTGATTTGGTTACATCTCAGGGAGGTGATCTAATTGCATACAGTATTGAATAGAGATTATTCTGCTTTTATGAAATGAGATTTAGATTAAAACATGGCTTTTCCAGGGGACACACATCCTTTCAAACAAGCACAGTGCTATAATGGAAAAACCCTGCTTCTTCTCTGCGAGAGACAGCTATACCACTGGTGTGTGAGCCAGATGTCATAAAATATGCTCACCTTAATTAGATAGATGCCAGAAACTATTCTTCTGTCAGGAGATTACGTACTATCTTGCCAGGCTGACACATCTTTTTCCTGAGCAGAGATATATTTGTAGGTCCCCAGGAGAGATGGCAGACTATGCCAGGCCTTCTTTTTCAAAGTTATTATTTATAAACCAGAAAAATAACAAGTCTTGGAGAGGATGAGTGAAAATGGAACTCCAGTTGTTGGTGGCAATGTAAAATAGTGCAACCATTATGGAAAGGAATATGGTGGATCAACAAAAAGGTAAATTTAGAATTACCTTATGATTTGGCAAATCCACTTCTAGGTATACACCTAAAGAAAAATGAAAATCTCAAGCAGACACTTGTACACTGTTGTTTATAGAAACATTATTCACATGCCCATTGGCAAATGGTTGGATAAAAAAAATGTGGCACATAGATACAGTGTAATATTATTCAGCCATAAAAAAGAATGAAGTCCTGAGACATTTTACCACATAGAAGAAATTTGACAACATTATGTTCAGTGAAACAAGAAAGACATGTAAGGACAAATTATGATGTTACTTATAAAAGTTGTCCTGAATTAGAAATCTGCAGACAGATAGTAGATTTGGAAGTTAACAAGGGATAGGTCAGGTGGGAGTGGAAGGAGGACCATTTGCTTGTTGGATATAGAGTGCGCGTAAATAAAATTACCTTTAAAATAAATTACAAACTTATGTGCTTATCTCAAATGACACTTTCTTAATTGCTCTTTGGTCATCTCTTGTATGGAAATCTCCAAGAATTTTATTAGGCATCCAGAATAGTAGAAACAATTACTTCATAGCTTGTGCTAACACAGTTCCATCACACTTTTCAGAATATGGTAGGGATCCCTGAAGTGCCATTCATCTCACCTTTTCCTCATATACCCTTCTAGACCAGTTCTACAGAGGACTAGCATGATGTGTCTGGATACTTAGTGCAACTGCTGCTGTCAGTTAGTCCACATGCTACCTAAGCTGTTGTGAAAATGTAGATGCTTCTGCTTTGAGGATCCAGTGCAAATATGTGTCCACAGAGCTCAGATCTTCTAATCAAGGAGTTGGAAATATTGCCTTTGTCTGGAGAATTTGGGCAATTACCAAATTGTCAGAGGAAAAGCACTTCTTTCTTGTTTCTTCACATGACACCTTCTGACAGTTTTGATCATTCATGTAGTTTTCATTCTATACAGGTGTATATGGTTAATGGATAACTCTCAGTGGTAGATTGAAACTTATGGACCCCGGGGGGGTGAATCATGTTCTTAAATTTTATCCACTTTTGTGGGTATACACCTGTTGAAAGTAGGACTTTTTGATGATATTACTTCAGTTAAGATGAGAACCATCTCAATCAAAATGAAGTTCAATACTATATATTATTGGAGTTCTTTGTAAGAGAATGAAATTCAGACAAAAGAGAATAAAGCTTTAGATGGAACAGCCAGAAGCTGAACATCAGTGGAACATGGAAGGGAAGAGAGAGAACATAAGATGCCACCATGTGCCTTGCCATATGATAAAATAAGGGTCAAGGATTACCGCTTGCCAGCCATTGCCTTTGGAACCATTGTCTTTGTCATGATTTGATTTAGACTTTCTTTTATATGCAAAATGTAAGCTTATGCATTCCCACTGTTTAAGTTGATTCATTTCATGGTATTTGCTTGAGTAGCCTAGGAAACTAAAACAGATTTGTTACCAGGAGAATGGGGTGCTGCTATGGCAAATAATAAAGGTGTTGGGAGATAGCTTTAGAAATGGGTAATAGGTAAAGGTTGGAAGAATTGTGAGGTGCTTGAGAGAAAAGGCTGAGATTGCTCTGCAGAGACTGTAGAGATATGGACGCTAAATATACTTCTGATGAGGCCTTACAGAAATTATTAATGTGTTATTGGAAATTGGAGGAAAGGTGATCTTTGTTTTAAAGTGTAGAGAACTTGGCAAAATTGAGTTCTGATGTGGATAGGAGGCAGAATTTGAGAGTGATGAATTTGGATATTTTGCTGAGGAATTTCCAATCTAAATATGGAAATTTCAGTGTAGTTCTCTTTGCAACTCATAGTAAAATGAGAGAGGAAAGGGATAAGATGAAAACTGTACTCTTGAGCAAAATAAATCAAAAATCGATAGGACCCCATGTAGGTTTTAACTGAACATTGAACCAATCAGAAATCTCCATGTAAGTCAGGATTTTGGGGGCCGTTACTCTGGAAGGATCAGTGGAAAGTCACAATGTCTGTACCAAATGCACAATCAAAACATTTTTGTGCAATTAGTATGATGGAACCACTGCCAGCCTGAATTTAAAAGGCACAGGAAGGAACAAATTGAAAAGAAAATGTCTTCAAGGGAAGAAACATGGAAGCTCAGGTCTGGACCAAAGACCTCCTCAGGCCAAGAAAGCAGACCTACTTAGGTATGTAGAAAGGGTGAGTCTGCACCAGCACTTTCAGAGGGCAGACCTTCACCCTTGTTGTTCAGGAAGAGTGCTACCACTGCAATGCTTGGCAGGGTGGAATTTATGTCCCAGGGATTGCAGAGAGTCCAGAATATGGTGGCTTCCATCCAATGTTCTGAGAGAATCGGGCCTGTACTGCAACATTTGCAGAGAGCAGCCATCCTGATATTTGGAGAGGTTGGAGCTTTCACCCCCATGTTTGGGTAGATCATGGCTGATGAGCAAGGAAATGGAAGGGGTGGGGGGTTGTTGCTTCATCACACCTGGAAAATAAAACATCATTCCATAGATGATGCTCAGACCTTGAAATCTAATGGAGTAAGCCTTGCTGGGTTTTCAGAATTATTTGGGACTTGCGACTTCTACTTTCCTTCCAATTTCTCACTCTAAGAATGGAAATGTTTATCCTATGCCTATACCTCCATTGTATATTGGAAGCAGATAAATTGCTCTCTAGTCTCACAGACAGAGGTGAATTATGCCCCATTCTAGACAACATCCATAACCAAATTTGATGTGTCTTTATACAAAGCAATGCTTCTGAGATGACTTAAGGCTTTTGGGATATTGTGATGCAATGAATGTATTTTGCATGTAGGAAGAACATGTCTTTTGGGGGTCTAGCAGGTAGAATGTGGTGGTTTGAAGCTATACATACCCCAGAAAAAAAAATTCTTAAATTTAATCCATTCCTGTAGCTATAGACTCATTGTAATTAGAAAATTTTGATAAGGTTATTTCAGCTAAGGTGTCCAACTTCAGACAAGATGGGGCTTAATTCTATTACTGGCATCCTTTTCAAGAGAATGAAATTCAGACAAAAGAGATTAAAGTCAGAGGGAACAGTCAGAAGCTAAACTTCAACTGAATCTTGAAGAGAAGGGATATACCAGGAGAGACCACCATGTGCCTTGCCATATGGCAAATTAAAGACCAAGGATCACCAGTAGCTGGCTCTAGAACTGCACTTAGTCTTCAGGGAGAAAGCATACCCCTGATAACACCATAATTTGGACTTGCGTTTAGCCTCAAATCTCTATGCTAATAAATTCCCATTGTTTAAATCAACTTTTGAACAGCCTAAGAAACTTAAAACACAACCCTCTCTGTGATTATTAGGTTCATGTATCCACTTGCTTAGGTGATGGTGCCTAGTTGTCTGGTCAAGCAAGCAGTGATTTTCTGTTGATGAGAGGACAGTTCATGAACTTAAATCAACAGTGCATTGATTGCATCTATGGCTGATTACATCTGCAATTGGCTAAGGGAAGTGTCTTCCACAACAAGAACATTTAATCTAATCAATTGAAGGTTTTTTTCAGTACTCAGAAGAGAGAACTTTCTTCTCTACTTCAGCCAGCCAGCCAGCTTTTCCTGGTGAAATCATCAAAGACTTTCATTGGAGTGCCAGCTTGCAGCCTCCCCTAAAGAATTTGGACTCATGCATCCCCACAGTTGCATGAGACATTTTTATACAATCTCAGCTATTTACAGATACCTCCGATTGGCTCTGTTTCACTAGAGAACCCTGACTGATACACTCTCCTAATTTATAAGCTTCTGAAAGATGAAGGTCAGGTTACTGTAGCTCGAACTGCTCTTATTAATTAATCACTGAACTGGAAATGGGGCTTAGATACATGACCAAATGGCCTTCTACTGCTTACCTGAATTAGGAAAACTAACTCACTCTGTCTTCAGGATAAGTGCTGGACTTCCCAACAAGGGTAGCCTTCTTATTTTGTGGCAAAAAGGCAGACAAAATTGGACTTGTTGAAGAGGAAAATTTCTTCTTCACTAGAGATCATTCATTCTGTAAAGCAAGAGCTCCCCACAAAACCCTCCTGCTGCTATGCACACCTCATTCACTTTTTTCCCCAAGAAAGAAAGCAGAACTTAATCTGATTAGAGAGTTTGGAAAAAAAAAAAAAAAAAAAAAACTGAACATACATCCTCATCCCACCCATCTCCCTTTTGTCTTTTATTGATTTTTAAATTTGATCGTCTAAGAGCCTACTTTCCCAGAGAAAATACAGATCTTACCTGCTTTTCGATGGCATTGGCTTATGGGGCAATGTCCCCTTTAGAAAGAACTGTAGTAATCTGGTTTTTACAGTGGCAAACTAGCTAAGTCTTTAGATAAAAGTCACACTATCCGTTTATCAATTTTAGTGGGAATGACAATATCATTAATGAAATTTTTATCCATAAAGTTGTGCCAGATACTGTCACTTGTTTTCTTGAAAGCCTCAAATCCCCATTTCACTAGTAATAAAGGTCAAAGTTCCTACTGTAGCCTCATAGCCCTAAGTAAGATTGTTCCCCAAGCTCTGTTCTATTGTTCTTTTGCCACACCACCCCCATTCACTTTCCTAGGGCCATTGTGGCCTTCTTATTTGTCTACAAACATACAAGATTCCAGCGTTTCATGATCCTTTTTCAACCTGTTCCTCTAATTGGAATTCTCTTCCCCAAAAACTCCTTCAAATTTTTATTCACCTTCCCAACAAGGCCTTCCCTGAAATCCTGTTGCTCTATTTACTACTGCACCATACTCCTTCTGTCCTTGTGAACTTCCAAATATACTATACACAGTTTTCTTAGGTATTAACTTCATTACTTATTGTCTCTTTCTCACAGTGGAAGTTCCACTTCGGTGCTATTCTATGTACCTTTGATTCCCTTATGTGACTCAAGCACATAACACAACACCTGGCACTTCATAGGCACTCAATCAATACGGGAGGACTTGATCTTGGAGTAGTGTAGATGTTAGCTCCCATATTGCTAAAGTCCCTGGAGAATAATGAAGGCAAAATGAGTTGTAGTTAGTTTTTAAATTATTTACTTCCCATTTTGTCCTAATAGAATACTTTGCTCCTAAAAACATCAATAACCTCTAGCAAAATGCATTGTCATTTACTTTTCTAAAATTTGAATCAAATAGTTTTAAAAATGGTTAGGTACTACCAGTCATTTAATATCTGACAGTTTTGCATATGTGAAATTGCAAATATATCTTCTATAATTAAGTCTATGTATTTATGTGCCACAAAATGAATAATTTAAGCTCATAAACTCTAAGTCTCTGCTGACTATTGTTATTTTAAAATTTCCAATCAGAATACAATAGACACAGGTTCCTGAGTGTGCACAAATCTGGAATAAATTTTTAAATCCAAATTCATGCCCAGGAGAGTAATTATGGGATTACTTGCTTTTCATTTAAAATAAATTACTTTGCATTCATACTGTGTTTATAAAATATTTAATAAATATTTGAGTGTTCTTTCACAAAACTCACAAATAGATTTGTTTTGAGTCTTAGAACTGTGTGCTTATTTAACAACCATGTCTTCCTTAATACCTAAGAATTGCCCATTATAATGACTCATTATTTTGGGTTAAGGTGAAAAAAAAAATGATTTAAAAAATTAGGTCATTGCTCCAGGTAATTACAAAACATTCACTGTCATTAATTTTGATATCCTTGTCAGAATATTCTGTTCTTAATTTCTTCAATCATTCAACATGATGTTCAAAAGTTCAATATGGATTTCCTACCTTTGTCATAACCCTTAATATTTAGATTGAATTTAGCTTATTAGATTGAACATTCTTTAAAGTTTGGAGCTATACTTTTTCAATTTTTATTGTAACTAGAACCTAGTATTATTTCATAAAAAATATGCTAATGTCAACTGAAATAGGTGAAGAAGATAGAAATATGCTAATGTTCTCTGTCTTTTATATGGTTTAGCATCTGTGGGGCAGGCATCCCATGTAACCTCACAATGACAAGACGGTGTGAAAATCTAACCACAAAGCTATGCAGATGATGTGTTGGAAGCCAAAGAAGGATACTTAGGCTGCGTCCAGAGGAATAGGTTGATTAGGAAATGTTTACAAAGTAATGGCACACTGGGAGATGAAATAGTGATTCTCAGGTGGATGTGAGTCATAAAAATATTCCATACAGACATTTCTCTGTATCCATTTTTTCTTTCTTTAACTCCTATGATTTCCAACCTCTACAAAAAGAACTTTCTCATTCTTTTTTTTTGTGTGTGGATATTTAGTTTTTCATTGTAGTCTACATATGGTTTATCCATTTATTGGTTGCTAGACACTTGGGTTCCTTCCATCCTTTGGCAATTGTGAATAATACTACTGGGAACACTGTGTGCAAATATCTGTTCAAATCCCTGCTTTCAAATCTTTTGCATATATACCTAGAGGGGAGATTGGCAACTCACAATTCTACTTTTTTACTTTCTGAGGAACTGCCAAAACCATTTCCAAAATGACTGCACCATTTTACAATTCCACCAAGTATGTGCCAGGGTTCCCATTTCTTCATCCTCTCCCAAACATGTTATATTCTGTTTCATCAATAGTAGCCAGTCTAGTGGATTTGAAATGGTTTTTCAAGGTGGTTTTGATTTACACTTCTATAATCACTAATGATTTGAGCAAATTTACCTGTGCTAATTGGCCATTTGCATATATTCTTTGGAGAAATATCTATTCAAGTCTTTTTGCAATGCCCTCAAAATGGAATGTGAAATCACACCTGATGCATGACATATCATCTATAAAGTAAATCCTACGAAGTTCCTAAACATTTTTCAAGGTTTTGATAAATTTTAAACAGTCAATATGAATTTACCAAGTCAACAAACAAATCTGAAGACTTTTGAATTTGAACTATTTCTTTCTAAAGAGGATTTAGATGTTTTACGTTGTTAATTGTAAATTAATCCTAGAACTATTTTTATTAATCACTCAGAAGTAATGAAAGGATGGAAAGAAGGAAAGAAAAGAGGAAAGGAGGGAGATAGGGAAACAAAGTGAAAAGGAAGGGAGGGAGGGAAAAAAAGAAGGAATGGAAAAAGAAGCTAGGAAAAAGGTACATAGAGATATATAACATATCTAGAGGTAGATAACATCTTTGAATATTAGAATCAAAGTCACAGACTTTTGGAGGCATTTGAGCACTCAAGAATATTTATTGTAAAATTAAAAAAAAAATCTTTCTGCCTTATTATTTGTAGACACTGAGCATTTGTTTTATGTCCTAAAAAGACACATGATTTAATATTTTTGAGGAATTGAAGGGTATTTTCAGTGACTTTAAACTTGGGATTACTCTTAGTGATATTATACGGGTGGTCATTACAGCTTCACAACATCACCTGCAGGACTTCATAAAAACAGCATATTTCTATAAGCCCTCAGCCTTTAACTAGATACTTTCCATCATCTCTTTGAGAGAACCAAGAGGTTCTTTGCTGCTGTTTCTGCCTTATCTTCTCATCAGTTGACCTAACATCTAGAACTAGTTTTTGTTAAGAAATTATTTTATAATTGCATTTTTGAGGTCATGGACAGTGAAACAAGGAAGAAAGAAAAGCCAATAGCCACAACATCATTGTGGGCAACTAGGACTCAATCCCTCAATAGACTTGCTAAGGAAACAAGAATACTGTATTTCAGAAAAATAGACCATTTATTCTTTCTTCACATTTCTGGTTATTTTGGGAGATTGGACCAAGTAGACTTCCATGACATCAGAGACTGCTCAGAGGGCTTTAATTAGGAACCATCAACATGCTTTGGAACTGTCCAGCAAAGTATACTCATATTTGAGTTGGAGTGAAGCCGTGTGATGCAGGATATACAACACATAAGTTATAGGAACAGTGAAGAAGGCAAGTTCTATAAATTCAGGCCACTCAGTCTTTTCTGTCCATTGATTTTCATGCCTAAATGACTGCATGAAATCTTTTCATGAAAGTTTGACTCAGTTGAAGATCATGTAATCAGGAAACATTTATCAGATACCTACTCTGTGCCAAAAATTATGCTCAATGCTATAGACACTAAGGTTTTTTTTTAAAAAAAGGGTCCTGACTGTAGTGAAATAGGTTACTTTATAAACAGTAACAAAATTGTCAAACTTGTTATTTATGAATATCCAGGAAGCCTGAATATTTCCAGGGAAAGGAATGTCACCATTTGTTTCCTCTGGTCTCTCTGTTTCATTGTCGTGCTTGACATTTTCAGTATCCTGGGAAATGGAAGAAGTATACAAACATTGCCACATTATAAAGAAAGGAAAAACCTAACCCTAGTCTTACGTGAGAAACTGAATGTAAGTAAAGGACTGAGCAAACTATAATGGAGAACAGTCTGCAGATTATTCAAATTAGGACGTTGTATTAGTAGAGTGCCTATCATGTGTTAGTCTAAGCATTCTAAGCTCTTTATGTGGATTGCCTCATTGAAATATACGTGTATAAACTAAACTATGAAGAACTATTTACAAATGAGGGTACTGAGACACTAAGAAGTTAAATAATCTTCCCCTGTTACAGCAAGGAAGTGACAGGACTTTGACCTGAACCCTGCACTGTTTGCAGAGAAAGTGCTCTTAGAGCTCAGGTTATATGAGTACTTCACCCAAGGTGTGTTATTCTGTAAGGATTTCTGGGATTCTAAGACATCTATTTATGTAATTCAATTATATGTAACATATATGCATGTCCATATAACTATTCATGCACACATGGTAATATTTGTATAGTACTTAGTTCACAAAATACTTAAGTGTATGTTCTCATAAATCACAGCCACCACTCTTGTTAAATATTATCTCTAATATAGAAAGAAACTAAGGCTTCTGTGTGTGATGAGGATTGCCTAAATTCCCATGGATTATAAAAGGTGTGTCTCAGTCTCTTGATTATATCACATGCACTTTTCCCATCAACACATTAATATTCTTATGAAAAAGAAATATAAAACCCAATTCACAAGATATGAATAGAAACAGCTAGGATCGATCTATTTTGTGGTGTTTTTCATGTACTATGATTGAAGGAACTTGTCAGTTTTTCTGATTTCATTTAAGCAGTGGAAATGATTTATATTAACTTATCTAAATTGAAACCAATTAGGTTTTCAAAGGTACTGCAGTTGAAATTATAACCATACTGTGATCCACAAATTGAAAAACTGAGTTCTCTTGTATCTATCATAACACAGAATTAGATAGCTTATAATATATAAAGAGTTGATTGATCCAGTTTCTTTCCAAAGAATTCATATTGAAGAGAGTTTGATTTTTTTCTTTTTTATAAAGTTTCTATTTAAAGGATGTTTCAGTAAGCAGTATTTCTTAACTATACAGACCTTTCTTTGTGGTGATTGAAAAACAGAATAAAACTGCAAATATGCATGTTTGTTCCTAGGAGAAACTGGAGTTCCAGCTTCAGGAATTACAGGTTCCAGAGGATAAGATTTATCTTTGGGACGTGTATTTTCTCAGTTCCTAATCCTATTTTTCCTTATGTTGGCTTCCCTCTCAAGAAGACAGACAGGATTACTCTGTCTGTTGGCAAAATAACCATTTTATTTCCAAATTTTCATCCTATTATCTCAGCAACCTCAAAGAGAAACAAAGTTTCTTTTCCCCACAAGTTTCAAAAAAATATTTTGAAATTGAACCTTACAAGCCAAAGATGGACTACTTGCTTTCCTTGAAGCAGATAGACTGAAATAGGGATATATTTGTTCTGGAAAACCAAAAGGGAGTGTTCCCAATTAAAAAGTCATGAATGGATGCTTAGCAGGCAAAACACAACAGATGTTTATTATTTTGGTTAGTAAAATGTAACAGACATCTATTACAATGGTGATTCAACATATATTAAATCATGGATGTGGTTATTAATAAATGAACTCATCTGTTCCAAGATAAGAAATTCAACGGAAGGTAGGAAGGCTTACTTTGTAGATGGTTATTTAATAGTACAATATATGAATGACAAGGATTTTTATCTGATTGTTTAATCTGAAGATGTACATAGTCCATTTTTTATACAGAGTATATATATATATAGATAGATACATATAGATAGCAATGATAGTGATATATCTGAGCTAAGTTGATACTTAGCAAATGTTTTGAGAAGAGGGGTTTATGAATACTTTTAAAGGCTTCTCCAAAACTGGAATGGAATAACATACAGGTCATAATTTAAAGTAATTCTCCTTTTGATAAGTAAAAAACAGATACCAGTGATTATAACTTGTTTTCTACTGCCTAACCTAAAAAAATTACTCATACTGTGCTAAATTTAATTTTGTATATTACAACACAATTATTAAGCCAAGTATAAAATACACATAGTCCAGCTAGTGTAACTTACATTTTAAAAATTAATCACACATTTTATTTTGTCTAATATTGTTAATAAAATGAAAAATATACCAACATAAAGCTCTATTCTATCATTTACATGATTGAGAATATAATTATAATTGACTATAATATCTGCCCTGAATATAAAGGAATATATCTGATATTTAATATAAAATCTATATATAACATCTGATTAAATAGTCCTATAGCATATTATATACAGAGCATCACAACTACTTAATATACTATAATATTTATATACTTGTAAGAGTAACTACTTTCTTTTATATAACTTGGAATTTTTGAAATCGTAGTTTGTAGCACTATATTTCCAAATACAACCAAATTTAAACTTTAAAAAGAATAAAATCTATTTGGCTGCCAATTTCCATATAAGCTTAAATTCCTAGTCCTCTCTCTATATGAAAAGTTGTCCCCATATTTAAAAAAAAGTGATAATTGTGGGGTGAAATAAACCTAGAGCAGTCTGACGAACTAAAACAGCACTTAAAATGTGGATGTGTGTGTGTGTGTGTGTGTGTGTGCAGTTACTCAATTATTCCCTGTAGTAATGTACTATTCCTTCTTCTATTAGGACATTTGGCTTTTCTACCACAAGAAAAGAAGACAGATAATAAAATAGTTTCAAAACTAAACATTAAGATTGATGATGGCATTTTTTCCCAAAATATATAGTTCCCCTTCGCTTAGTTTCTTGGGTACTAAAACAAATACCTAAGATGAGCTGGCTTAATTACAATAATTTCTTGGTTCATGATTTCAGAAGCTAGAAGGCTTATTTCCTCTAAAGGTTAGTATCTTCTGGCCAGCCATCTTTGGGGTCATGTAGCTTTTTTGTCACGCCTCGGTGCACATGGTTGTGCCTTCTCCTTTCTCTTTCTATTTCTGTTGATGTTCAGCTTCTCACTACTTCCTGTGGTCTCTCTCTCGGTGGTCTTCTTTATAAAGGACTTCAATAATGGGATTAAGAACTATCCTGGTTCACTTCGACCACATCTTAGCTGATGTAACTTCTTCAAAAGGTCCTTTTTACAACGGGTTCATACCATAGGAATGGGTTAAGATTAAGAACATATTTTTCCTAAGGTACAAAGCCCTAGTACACCACATGCTTGATATAAATTTATGCTATGAAATGACATAAATTTTCAAATTTGTGCATCAAGTTAAATATGAACATTCTTCATAAGGTCAATAAGAAAAAAAAAGCTCAACTGCAATGAAATATCAAACAGTTAAATTTTTAGCTCCTCTGATGAATTGGAGTTAACTCTCTGACATAAGACAAGTATATAGTGGAATTTTAGCTTCTGTTGTGGTTATAGTTATAATTTTTCCACTAAAACCCTAGGTAATGATGATCAAATTAGACTGTCCAGCACCCCTTATCTTCATTGCTGTACAAGGACTGCTGGTTTGAATCTGTTTTGTATCCCAGAAAAGCCAAGTTCTTTAATCCTTCCTCAATGTTGCTGAGTGGGAACTTTTTATTGTTTCCATGGAGATGTGACCACTCAATTGCAGGTGGTAACTTTTTAGTTGATTTCCATAGAAATGTGTCTCCACCCATGTAAGATGTGGTTGCTTACTGGAGCCCTTTAAAACGGAACTGTTTTGGAGGGAGCCACCAATACTGAGAGAGCCACACAGCGAGAGATTTTTAGATGCAGGAGAACACCCCTGGGGAATCCTTATGAAATGAGAAGCAGGGAGAGAAAGCTAGCAGACATTGCATGTGCCTTTTCAACTGACAAAGGTGTTCTGGACCCTACAGTATGTTTTGAATCAAGGTATCTTTCCCTGGATGCGTTTATTTGGACATTTTCATGGCCTTATAACTGTAAGCTTGTAATGTAATAAAAATAAATAAATAAAAATAAAAATAATTCCCCTTTTTAAAAACCATTCCATTTCTGATACATTACTTTCTTGTAGCTTTAACAAACTAAAACACAAGAGATAGTATTTCACTAGCTTTCTGAGGTCTTAAATGAGACAGTGAACAAGGGATGCATTATATAATTAAAACGATATATAAATGCTTCTATTTTTTTCTAACTTGTTGAATTCACTCAACTGTTTACATAAAGATTAGGTTATTTATTAATTTAAGAAGAACTTGGTATTTAAGATGAAAACAAAATCCAAAGTTATCCCTATGTATTAGAAGTCTTGTCATCTTACACTGGATATTTACATAAGGTATTTTATTAAAACTTCTGAAATACACTAAGGAGCCTCTTACTTTAAGGCTTTTGCATTAGCAATTCCTTAAATATGAAAGACTCTGCCTTGTTATCCACATGGCTGGTTTCTCACTTCTTTTAAATCTTTGTTCAAATGTTTCTTCTTTCAGAAGCTTTTTCTGATCACCCTGTTAAAATTGCAGCATTCCCTCCCATTCTGCTACCATGAGTTCCTTCTCTCTTACCTTGCTTCCTATCACTTAGTGTTTTTCACCTGGTATGCTACATAAATAATAATGTATTGTTAATCTGTCTTCTCCCACTTCAATATACTCAATGTTCATGGAATTACAAAAATAGGGATTTTGGTTGTTTTGTACACTGCTCTATCAAGTCTAGTGTCAAAAGTATAGTAGCCATCCTCTATCTGTATATTGAATGAAAGAATCTATATATATATATATAGCTTACTTTAAATTAGCTATATGACAAATAATATATGGATTAGAATGCACACTACTTTGCTGTTATCTTAATTTCACAGTCAACATATTTGAATGCATTATTTGTATCACAACACATTTTATTTTCTTATCAGAATTATTACAATGATAATAATAATGAAACACATAGCACTTAACGTATAAGCATTTTATATATAGTACTTCATTTAGTCCTCATAACAACTCTATGAGACATGTATATTATAGATACTGTTTCCCCCACTTAATACATGTAGAAATAGATTCAGAGTACCCAAGGGCAAACTGCATAGTTGATCATTTCTTCTAATAACACTTTGACCTGCCTTGGGGAAAATAGGTTATGGTTCACATAACATTGTAGTTTTGCAATATCTAACATAAGCAAGATTTTACTAAATGATTAATTATCTTTAAACACTTCACAATGCTTCCTTGGACACTAAACCTTATTTAGAATATTTGTATATAATATTACCACTGATTAAGAAAATTTTGTCATTTTGATTAGTAAAGAAAACATGTTCTTATGCTTGAAAATATTTGTATTATAGTTATGAAAATGGCTTTCAATAAATTTTGGACAAAAGAGCTCTATTAAACAAGCAAGAAAGAGCAAATTAGGCAGCATTCATTTAAAAGAATTAACACAAATTTCTATTAAGTATTTTCAGTGAGATTGCAAATGCTTCTTATGAGAAAATTAATCTTATTCAGAGCATACATTAAAAAATGTAAGCGTAAGAACTTCAAATACATCAAGAATTATTTATGTGCTGCACACTTCATAAGGTCTGTTCCTCATATCTGTTCTTCTATTAATATAAAATAATCGTACATTAAAAACAAAGAGAGGGTTTTTAGATCATTTAAAATCCATTAAAAACTGAGATTTTCTTATAATAAATATTCCTCTGAGATAAGAACTCAGAACTTTGAAATAACTTGCAGATGGCCATTGTCATAGTGAAGAGAACCTTTGTGCCATCTTCCCACAATCATTTTACTCCTTCATACAATTTAAAGGTGAATTTGGACCTTGATATCATGACTCTCAGACTGATTCTTGGAAGGAAGGATGGGTGACTCCAAAAGTTATTTAATTTCAGTGAACTTTGCAGAGCTTAAAACGTCTTTCCCTCTAGCTTCCTTTGAAATGGAAATATCCCTTAGAAAGAATGTATTTGTCAACTCAGTTTTTATATTAGTTTTCTTACTGATCCTTGAAATGATGAAAAAAGAGCAAGGCAATTTACTAGGTGGTGAAAATGACAGAGAAAAGTTTTATCATTGGACCTCATGATGAACATTGTCAATCACATAAGTTTTTTAGTAGAACAGTGTGTTAGTTGTCTATCACTGTGGCATAAATGACCCATGAGTTCACAGCTTAAAACACACACATTTATTACCTCACAGTTTTTATAAGTGAAGAATCTCTGTGCAGCTTAGCTGTGGTCATTTCAGGCTAGATTGGATACACTTCCTTAGCTTGCTTGCATGATTGATGGCAGGACTGTGGTTTTTGGACTGAACTTTCAGTTTGTCATGAGTTGGTGACCAGAAGCCTTCCTAAGTTTGTTGATACATGGTCTCTCTAGGGATCAATTTACAACCTGACAACTTGTTTAATCAGAGCAAGCAAGCAAGAGGGCCGGGTAGTGTCAACAAGACAGCACCACAAGCAGAAGTCCCAATCTTTGTAACCTAATCACACAAGGGGCATCATGTCACATTTGCCATATTCCAATGATTAGAAAGCAAGTCCACATTCACAAAGCTATGACTATCAGGAGGTGGGGATTATTCAGTGCCATGCCAGAAGATGCCTACCATGGACAGTCTTAAATATTTTCCATCCCAAAATAGAGTTCATGAGAATTTATTCAACTACCAAAGTGAAAGCAAGAAATGTATTGCTTTTAACAAAAATGATAAAACATGCTGCCAGAAATGACTTCATCACCAGTGCTGCTTTAAGTGTAACTGCCAAGCACGCTGGTTGTAAAATTACATCCTACCAAATGCTATTTTGGGACCATGTTATTTGAAACAGATGATTACTAAAGGTGTTGTGATTTTTCTAGCATATTATTTACTCAATATTTGATAAGTGTTACTGGTACCTATTTGGAACAGAAACATTGAAGACAGGTATGAGATATTTGGCCAAGATTTTATGATTATAGGTGAAATATTTTGACAGAAGCTATGTATGGGCAGAAAACTATAGAAGCAAAAGTATATAAAAAATGTTAGAGTAGAAAGATAAAATGATACTTTAAGTGATTTATTTCTTTAAACAACTAGATTACCTGAATATATATTCAAGTCCCAGAGAGAATCTTATTTTCTATTAACCCTCAGAACATCACTTTGGATACTGAAGTGGTAATTTCAAAATAATACAGAAATGACCATTGAATTATTTCACATGAAATAATTTTTATACACACAAAACATTTTATGAGTATTTTGTGATGGTACATAATTCACTATTCCCTGAATTACAGTTTTGCTTTTTAATGTGAACATTATATTTTGTACTAGATCACAGGACCAGGAATTCAAGAGCCTGGCATATATTAAAAAAAAAAAAAAATCAAGCAAATCACATATCTCTCTGGGAAACAGTTCTCCTGGTCTCTAAATGGGGGTGTTGGACTCAATGGGGGTGTATATGAACCCCTTCCTCCAGGGGAATCCATTTTGGGATATTGTATTAGTTTCTTCAAAGAAAGATCTGCACCATTCTTTTGTTCATTCTGTACTGGTATTTATCATGGTTAGATGTTTAATAAATATTTGGTAAAAAAAAAGTTAAAAATAACTTATTTTTCAGGCATTGCATCCCATAGTTCTAGAAATTTAATTAATTTTCCTTCACATAGAAAGGATTCTTGAGTCTTAAAAAATTGACCTCTGATCATTTTGGCAAGCTAAGGATTAATTTGACTTAAAATATGTTTTTTTTTATTGTTTTAACTTTTATTCACTTTATCGTAGATCATTTTAATCCAGGCAATACATTTCTATTTTTAATGATTCCTTTTATTCTAAAATTTAGAGCTCTTGATACGTTAAACAAACAAACAAAACAAGCAAACATATTTTCACATGGTTTTATTCTGCACTTTGGTAAGTTTATGTTTGTTTTTCCAAAACTGAGTTTTTACAGTTTGAAGCTAATACCCATTGTTTTAGGAGTAAAGTGTGGCAAACAATAACAAACAGGTTTCAAATTCACACATCTCAATGCATACTCCTAATAAATCAGTAAAATAACAGATACATAGGATATGTTCCTAATCAAGCAAATGGTAAGCATCACAGCTGTCTTACTTTAATGCTGAAACAGATCTAAAAAAAAATACTTAAACTTAAAACAAATTCATCTGTTGTTCAATGCTTTGAAGAACCATGGGAAATGTATTCATCAAACATTTAAGTTAAAAATTACTTATTGTTAAGGCAGGGTAACAAACTTATTTATTTTGTTCTCAGTAATACAAAAGACATTAAAGACAGTAGGCAGTGAAAAGCTGAAAATATTATTTAGATTTCCAGTTTAAGTTTTAAAAGTGTAGAGATCTTGGCAATTGTCATGCCCTTCCATACAACAAGCAAAAAGCTGAATACATTGAAAACCAGTGCCTTTTCTTGGACCCACCAAGGACTTGAAGTAACAAGGCAAACTACTGCACTGAAATCTGGAGAGACAGGGAAATTCAGATAATCACAGTCACAACTAGCTTACCTGAAACAGAAACTACTAGAGCCACAAATTACTAAGCGCACTTAAGGTATAATATTGAGAAAAGTTGCTGGAAGCTAAACGTAGACAAGTGTGAGAGCAAGAATTTCCTGTGGGCAGCAATCTTGGAACATGCCCATCTTTCAAGGGTACTGTCAACAGTAACCTCCCAATCTGCTCATAGTAAAGAGACCAGAAAATTTCCTTTCTCTGGCAGCGGGAGGGGTAATAGAATCAGTGTTCTCCATAATAAAGGTCTATTCTGCAGGGAAAAAGACTTCACCAAAGCCTTAGATAAAGGTAAGCTCCCTTGCTTTCAGACCAAGGGCACAGGCTCAACTAAAGATTGATATTTAATGATAAGATCACATAACACTTCCTCTTACCCATTGTATTAGTTAGGGTTCTCTAGAGAAACAGAATCAACAGGGAACACTTGCAAATATAAAATTTATGAAAGTGTCTCACGTGACGGTAGGAATGCAGAGTCCAAAATCCACAGGGCAGGCTGCGAAGTCGATGACTCCAATGAATGGCCTGGATGAACTCCACAGGAGAGGCTCACCAGCCAAAGCAGGAATGCAACCTGTCTCCTCTGAGTCCTCCTTAAAAGGTTTCCCATGATTGGATTTAGCATCACTAATTGCAGAAGACACTCCCCTTTGGCTGATTACAAATAGAATCAGCTGTGGATGTAGCTGACGTGATCATGACCTAATCCTATGAAATGTCCTCATTGCAACAGACAGGCCAGGGCTTGCCCAATCAGATGAACAGGTACCACAACTTGGCCAAGTTGACACCTGTCCCTAACCATGACAGTCCACCCCTTGTCAACTTGGCACATATATATATATATCACCTTAGACCATACTTAATTTCCAAATGAAAACAAATAAGCACACATTTTTTCTTTTACCTGACAATACTCAACTGTCCTGCATATAACTGGAAACACATTAAATCTCTCCAGAATAGCGTGCAAATCCTTGGGCAACATTCATTCTTAAACTTGATATCTTACAACTTAAATAGTATAACACAAACAAAACAGCATTACAGTCCTCATTTCTGTAACTGATCACGTGGTCGAAGTTCATATTTATCACTACCTTCTTCCACTACCCATTCCATGTTCCTTTTCCCCTCAGCAAGCACTTCAGCTGGCCGTGGTTCTTTGCCTGGTGGGGTGACCCAAACCTTCATTCCTGAAGTCTCAGAGCCATTAGTGTTCCTGCCTGGATTGTGTTGTTGCAGTCCTACTTCCTTCTGATAGTCAGGGTCAATTACCCCAGACAATAATGTAATCCCCTTCTCGGTGTGTTGATCCAGAGGCATAAGTAGCCCAAAGTGGCCAGGTGGCAATCTTAACTTCCAGTTGAGTGGTATCACTGTTGTTTCTCCTGGAGAAAGCACACCCTGTTTTGGAACTAAAACCTGTAGACCAGCAGAACTCAGGGTAGCAGGGACAGGAAGCAAAAATTTTCCTAGTGGATCACTTGGAGTAATAGTGAGTGGCACCACACCCATTTCCACCCCTTGGATCCTGGACCCATGGATCCTGGCTATGGGAGAAACAGCACCATACAGTGGACACTGATTCAGAGCATACACAGCTTCCTGGAGAACATTACCCCAGGCTTTCAAGTTTTTGCCACCTAGTTGGCACCGTAATTGAGTTTTCAAAAGGCCATCCCACCGTTCTATCAATCCAGCTGCTTCTGGATGATGGGGAACATGGTAAGACCAGAGAATTCCATGAGCATGTGCCCATTCCCGCACTTCATTTGCTGTGAAGTGTGTTCCTTGATCTGAAGCAATGCTATGTGGAATACCATGACGATGGATAAGGCATTCTGTAAGCCCACGGATAGTAGTTTTGGCAGAAGCATTGCGTGCAGGGAAAGCAAACCCATATCCAGAGTATGTGTCTATTCCAGTTAGAAGAAATCACTGCCCCTTCCATGAAGGGAGTGGTCCAATGTAATCAACCTGCCACCATGTAGCTGGCTGGTCACCTCGGGGAATGGTGCCATATCAGGGGCTGAGTGTGGGTCTCTGCTGCTGGCAGATTGGGCACTCAGCAGTGGCTGTAGCCAGGTCAGCCTTGGTGAGTGGAAGTCCATGTTGCTGAGCCCATGCATAACCTCCATCCCTACCACCATGACCACTTTGTTCATGAGCCCATTGGGCAATAACAGGAGTTGCTGGGGAAAGAGGCTGACTGGTATCCATAGAATGGGTCATCTTATCCACTTGATTATTAAAATCTTCCTCTGCTGAAGTCACCTTCTGGTGTGCATTCACATGGGACACAAATATCTTCATGTTTTTAGCCCACTCAGAAAGGTCTATCCACATACTTCTTCCCCAGACCTCTTTGTCACCAATTTTCCAATTATGGTCTTTCCAAGTCCCTGACCATCCAGCCAAACCATTAGCAACAGCCCATGAGTCAGTATACAAACGCACCTCTGGCCAGTTTTCCTTCCAAGCAAAATGAACAACCAGGTGCACTGCTCGAAGTTCTGCCCACTGGGAGGATTTCCCCTCACCACTGTCCTTCAAGGACACCCCAGAAAGGGGTTGTAATGCTGCAGCTGTCCACTTTCGGGTGGTACCTGCATATCGTGCTGAACCATCTGTAAACCAGGCCTGAGTTTTCTCTTCCTCAGTCAATTCACTGTAAGGAACTCCCCAAGAGACCATAGCTCTGGTCTGGGAAAGAGAAGGTAATGTGGCAGCAGGAGCGGAAACCATGGGCATTTGTGCCACTTCTTCATGTAACTTACTTGTGCCTTCAGGACCTGCTCTGGCTCTATCTCGTATATACCATTTCCACTTTACAATAGAGTGCTGCTGTGCACGCCCAACTTTATGGCTTGGTGGGTCAGACAACACCCAACTCATGATAGGCAACTCAGGTCTCTGGTAACTTGGTGGCCCATGGTTAAGCGTTCAGTCTCTACTAAGGCCCAGTAGCAAGCCAAAAGCTGTTTCTGAAAAGGAGAGTAGTTATCTGCAGCAGATGGTAAGGCTTTGCTCCAAAATCCTAAGGGTCTGCGTTGTGATTCTCCTATAGGGGCCTACCAAAGGCTCCAGACAGCATCTCTATTTGCCACTGACACTTCCAGCACCATTGGACCTGCTGGATCATATGGCCCAAGTGGCAGAGCAGCTTGCACAGCAGCCTGGACCTGTCGCAGAGCCTCCTCTTGTTCAGGTCCCCACTCAAAATTACCAGCTTTTCTGGTCACTCGATAAATGGGCCAGAGTAGCACACCCAAATGAGGAATATGTTGCCGCCAAAATCCAAAAAGACCCACTAGGTGTTGCGCCTCTTTTTTGGTTGTGGGAGGGGCCAGATGCAGCAATTTATCCTTCACCTTAGAAGGGATATCTCGACATGCCCCACACCACTGGACACCTAGAAATTTTACTGAGGTGGAAGGTCCTGTATTTTTGTTGGATTTATCTCCCATCCTCTGACACCCAAATGCCTTACCAGTAAATCTAGAGTAGTTGCTACTTCTTGCTCACTAGGTCCAATCAACATGATATCATCAATATAATGGACCAGTGTGATGTCTTGTGGGAGGGAGAAACGATCAAGGTCTCTGCGAACAAGATTATGACATAAGGCTGGAGAGTTGATATCCCCCTGAGGTAGGACAGTGAAAGTATATTGCTGACCTTGCCAGCTGAAAGCAAACTGTTTCTGGTGGTCCTTACTAATAGCTATTGAGAAAAAAGCATTTGCCAGATCAATAGCTGCATACCAGGTACCAGAGGATGTATTGATTTGCTCAAGCAATGATACTACATCTGGAACAACAGCTGCAATTGGAGTTACCACCTGGTTGAGTTTACGATAATCCACTGTCATTCTCCAAGACCCATCTGTTTTCTGCACAGGCCAAATAGGAGAATTGAATGGGGATGTGGTGGGAATCACCACCCCTGCATCTTTCAAATCCTTAAGAGTGGCAGTAATCTCTGCAATCCCTCCAGGAATACGGTATTGCTTTTGATTTACTATTTTGCTTGGTAGGGGCAGTTCTAGTGGCTTCCACTTGGCCTTTCCCACCATAATAGCCCTCACTGCACGAGTTAGAGAACCAACGTGGGGATTCTGCCAGTTGCTCAGTATGTCTATGCCAATTATACATTCCGGAACTGGGGAAATAACTACAGGATGGGTTTGGGGGCCCACTGGACCCACTGTGAGACGGACCTGAGCTAAAACTATATTGATCACCTGGCCTCCATAAGCCCCCACCCTGACTGGTGGTCCAGAGTGACGTTTTGGGTCCCCTGGAATTAATGTCACTTCTGAAGAAGTGTCTAATAGTCCCTGAAATATCTGATCATTTCCTTTTCCCCAATGCACAGTTACCCTGGTAAAAGGCCGTCGGTCTCCTTGGGGAAGACTTAGAGGAAGGTTAACAGTATAAATTTGTGGCAGTGTAACAGGTTTCTTCCCCATAGGGACCTGGCCTCCCCTTCATTCAAGGGGCTCAGGGTCTGTAAACTGTTTCAAGTGTGGAAATTGGTTAAGGGGCCGTGACTCTGTGTTTTTGTAATTCAGGTTAGACTTCTGTTCCCTTGACCTAGAACTCTTTTGTTTATACAGCTCCAACAAGAATTTAGTAGGCTGCCCTTCTATTGTATTTCTAGGCACCCCATGATTTACTAGCCAATGCCACAAACCTCTGCGTGTCATATAATTTTGATGCCTCCTTTGAGTTTGTTGTCTATTATAATACCCACGTCTACCCTGTCTTTGGTGATTAAGTGCTGCCACCTGGCTTCTGCCAACTCGGGATCCTGTCATCCCCATTGTGTTTAAGGATTCCAGCTCAGTGACAGCAGTTCCTACAGTAATATCTGACCTACAGAGAAGTGCAACCACAGAGCTCTTGAGGGATGATGGTGCTAGTCTCACAAATTTATTTCTCACTGTTCTGGTAAAAGGTGCATCCTCTGGACATTCCTGGGGTGTAAGAGCAGGCTTTTCATGATAAATCCACTCTAACATCCCAATCTCTCTAAGCCTCTGGATCCCCTCATCTACATTATACCAGGGCAGTTCTGGCATTTCAACCTCAGGTAATGTTGGCCGCCTTTTGATCCATGTTTCAACCAACCACCCAAACAAGCTGTTAACACCTTTTCTAACTGCTCTAGCTATAACATTGAATGCAGAATCTCTGCTTAGTGGGCCCATATCAATAAATTCAGCCTGATACAGCCTTATATTCCTCCCACCATTATCCCACACTCTTAAAATCCATTGCCACACACATTCCCCTGAGTTCTGTCTATATAAATTGGAAAACTCACACAGTTCTTTTGGAGTATAACGTACCTCCTCATGTGTGATACTTTGTACCTCACCTTTAGGGGCCTGTTGGGACTTTAGTCTAGTTATAGGTCTAGAAGAAATGAGGGGTGGTGGCGGTGGGTCATGAAAAGAATTAGAAATATCTTCCAAGCCATTTGCTTCAGGGCTTTCATTTGCAGTTTCATCTGGTGGAACAGGATTAATAACTCTAGGGCTAATCCCTTCAGGAGGAGGTTGGGTGGCCAATTCCTCAAGGCAGGCTGGAGGTGGGGCAGCTATGTCTTCAGGGCAGACTATTACAGGGTTATCTAAAGAAGGCTCAGCATGGTCTATGGTTTCAACCTCACCCCCAACATCATTATCAATCCATATGTCACCATCCCATTTTTCAGGGTCCCACTCCTTTCCAATCAATGCCCTCACTTTAACGGCAGACACCATACAAGACTGAGATTTCAGTTTACAACGTAAAGTTGCTACTCTAACAATAAGATTCTGAGTCTGATTTTCAGAGATTTCAAGTCTACGGCTACAGGAAATAAAATTTTCCTTCAGGATACTCATAGAAACCTCTACATCTTTCAGACGGCACTTAAGCTTCTTGTTTGAAGCCTTAAGCCTATCCCTTTCACCCTTTAATGTAGACAGTGTATCTAACAACAACCAACCAACATCTCTATAACTCTTATTCCTACAAAACTCTGTAAAGGTGTCAAAAACTATCCCCCAGCGTCTGGTTTCGTACAAGCGAAGCATTAGGAGAATCGAATGATGATATTTTGACTATCTCCTTTGCCAACTCAGTCCATGGATTGGGAGTGTCATTCTAATTATGGGAATCAGAGTCCTTAGTGTCTCTGAGCCCAATCAGAGTAGAAAACCATTCATAAAAACCCATTTTTAAGATTCTGTTCCTTAAGAACCACTCCCGGTATCAAGATGTATTAGTTAGGGTTCTCTAGAGAAACAGAATCAACAGGGAACACTTGCAAATATAAAATTTATGAAAGTGTCTCACGTGACCGTAGGAACGCAGAGTCCAAAATCCACAGGGCAGGCTGCGAAGTCGATGACTCCAATGGATGGCCTGGATGAACTCCACAGGAGAGGCTCACCAGCCAAAGCAGGAATGCAACCTGTCTCCTCTGAGTCCTCCTTAAAAGGCTTCCCATGATTGGATTTAGCATCACTAATTGCAGAAGAGACTCCCCTTTGGCTGATTATAAATGGAATCAGCTGTGGATAAAGCTGACGTGATCATGACCTAATCCTATGAAATGTCCTCATTGCAACAGACAGGCCACTGCTTGCCCAATCAGATGAACAGGTACCACAACTTGGCCAAGTTGACACCTGTCCCTAACCATGACACCCATATCCTACCACCAAATTAAAATGGCTTCAAAATAATAACACCAGATGAAAATTAAAAGTAGGTATTTAGCCTTTGATATGTAAAGGTACAACAAACATTGAGCATAGCCCAATTCCTGGCCAAATTAACATAAAATCATATGCTAAAAATTATAATCTCACTTCTTATTATGTAATGCATCATGTCCAACTTTCAACAACAAAAAATATATAAGGCATAATAAAAGGCAAGAAAAAAATTCTGAAAAGATAAAGTAAGCACCAGAAACAGATTTAGATTTTGGAATGACTAGATAAAGAATTTAAAATAATTGTGATTAATATGTTGAGGGCTCTTAAAGTAAAAAGTAGACAATTTATAAGAACAGATGGATAACATAAGCAGAAAGACAGACACTTTAAAAAAGAACTAAAAGGATATGCTAGAAATCAAAAGCATGACACAATGAAGAATGCCTTCAATGGGTTCATCCGTATACACAACAGCCATGAAAAAAAATACAATGAACATGAAAACATGTTAACAGAAATCTTTAAAACTGAAATATGAAGGAAAGAAAATGGAAAACAAAACAAAACATAATATCCAAAAATAAGGAACAACTTTTAAAGATGTAGAATATATAAAATTTGAATATGAGGAAGAGAAGATAATACAGAAGAAATATTTGAGGTGATAATGGCTGAGAATTTTCCAAAATTAATGGCAAACATCAAACCATAGATACAGGAAGCTTAGAAAATACCAAGCAAGGTAAATACCAAAAAAATTCATTCGCAGGGCAGACAATAAAAGATGAAGGGAAATTTCTGAAAGAATTAAAAAATGAAGCTATTTTCCTATAGAGGAATAAAGATCAAAATTACAGTGGACATCTTGTCAGAAACCATCCTGCAGAAGACAGTGGAGTGAAATATTTAAAGCATTGGAAAAAGAAACAAAAACAAACAGCAAGCTGGTATTCTATATCCTGTGAAATTATCTTTCAAAACTGAAGGAACAATAAAAACTTTCTCAGGCACACATACACAGAGGAAATTTATTCCTAGCAGTATCTGTCCTGCCAGAATATTAGAAAGAACTTCTTCGGGGAAAGGGAAATGACATAGGTCAGAAGCTCGAGCTAAATAAAGAAATGAAGAATCTTTGGAGTCTTTGAAGAAAAAATAAACGAAAGTAGATTAAAATATTTTTTCCTTATTCTTAAAAAGTCTGACGTATAAGATGTTATTCAAAGTAATTAGAGTTAATAATGTATTAGGTGATTACAGACTATGGAAAGGAATGCTAAAAGGAATGGGATGGAAGAATTGGGAATACTATTTTGAGTAGACCACTTCCCTTGAATCACTATAGTTTTTCGAAAGTGGACATAGATTAGTGGTAAATGTATGATATAAACTCTTAGTCAACTGCAAAAGAGATTTCTAAAAGGAAGTATTATTTATATGCCAAGAGATACAAATAAATAGAATCATATAAAATGTGCAAATACAACCAAAAAAAGCAGAAAAAATGAAGAAAAAAGGATCAAAGAAGGACAACAAATAGAAAATAGCTACAAACATGATAGATATTAGTTCAACGATATCAGTAGTCACTTAATAAACCAATTAAAATTAAAATATATAGATGGGGGCCAAGCTGGTGGCTTGGTAAGGTGTGCGCATGTTAGTTTGTCCTCCAGAGCAACTACTAAGTGACCATAAACAGTACAGAACAGCTCCCAGATCCACGGCAGAGACCAGACACACAGCGTACCCCAGTCTGGACCAGCTGGACCGGCTGCAAGTCTCCGCAGGGGTGAGTTTCCCGAGCAGTGCGTGCTTCCCCAAGCCACAGCGGCTGGCGGCCAGCGCCCCTCCCTCACAGGCGGCTTCCCAGACCAGCTGCGAGTCTCAGAAAAGTGAGTTCACCAAACTACGGTGGCAGGTGACCAGCGCCCCTCCCCCACAGGCGGCTTCCTGGACTGGCTGCGAGTCTCTGGACCGGCTGCGAGTCTTGGAGCGGCGAGTTCCCCAAGCCGCGATGGCTGGTGACCGGCACACCTCCCCCACAGGCGGCTTCCTGGAGGGAAAGGAAAGAGTCTCCAACAGTAGCAGGGACTGAGTCCAACCAAACACCGGTGGTGGACTTGATGGACAAATTCTGACTACTAGGGGTGGGCCCCCAGCTCAGGTGAAACTGATCAGGGCAGAGGTCGCCTGTTGGGCTGACTGAAAGAGAGGAAAGGGGATGAAACGGAGCCTTCTGCGGCTGTTTCTGTGGAGGCTTGGTTGCCTCTGGACTCAGCGCCGGGGTTGCACAAGCTGCAACTGCCCCAAACGCAGAAGCAGGCTGCTTTCAGGGCTGTCTGCCACCTGGGCATTCCCCATGGGAGGGGTGAGGCGCTACTCAGGTGGAATCCCTCTCTCAAGGAATTCAGATTCCAGGGCTTCGCAATTTGAAGCCATTAAAACCAGCCTACAAACTTCCCTCTGTCTCCTCCATGCCCCCAACAGGGAGAGCCTTCCAAAGTTAAAGGAGTCACAGCATCTTTTGCTGGTGGGACCTACAGACAGACAAGCTCCACAAACTGGGCAGGATAAGAAAAACAGAGCCCAGAGACTTCACAGGACAGTCTTTCGACCTGCTGGGTCTCACACTCAGGGAAAACTGATGCAGGTGATTCCTTCCCCCCGAAAGGAGGCCAGCTTAGTCCAGGAAAACCCGACTGGAGTCTGTAATACCTATGTAGACCCTCCTAACGGTAGGGAGGGAAAAAGCACCTTACAAGCAGAACAAGAAACAAGAAAATAAGAACTGAAAATTTACCCTCTGTTAAACAAAACTTAAGCTAGAGGCCCAGAAAAAAGCTGAACTGAAGGTCAATGAACAGATAGACAACAAACTCATCTAGCAAGAAAACCCTAGGTAAGATAAGTGAAAGCAATCTCCAGAATAAACTAATTAAGGTAATTAAATGTACAGATGCCAGCAAAAAATAACAAATCACACCAGAAAAATTGAAGATATGGCCCAGTCAAAGGAACAAACCAATAGTTCAAATGAGATACAGGAGCTGAGACAACTAATTCTGAATATATGAACAGAAATGGAAAACCTCTTCAAAAACCAAACCAATATATTGAGGGAGGACATGAAGAAGGCAAGTAATGAACAAAAAGAAGAAATGGAAAGTCTGAAAAAACAAATCACAGAACTTATGGGAATGAAAGATGCAGTAGAAGAGATGAAAATAGCAATGGAAACCTACGATGGTGGATTTCAAGAGACAGAGGTTAGAATTAGTGACCTGGAGGATGAATCATCTGAAATCCAAAAACAAACAGAAACTATAGGGAAAAGAATGGAAAATTTGAACAGGGGCTCAGGGAATTGAATGGTAATATGAAGCACACAAATATACGTGTTGTGGGTGTCCCAGAAGGAGAAAAGAAGGGTAAAGGAGGAGAAAAACTAATGAAAGAAATTATCACTGAAAATTTCCCAACTCTTATGAAAGAACTAAAATTACAGATCCAAGAAGTGCAGCACACCTCAAAGAAAATAGATCCAAACAGGCGTTCTCCAAGACACTTACTAGTTAGAATGTCAGAGGTCAAAGAAAAAGAGAGGATCTTGAAAGCAGCAAGAGAAAAACAATCCATCACATAAAAGGGAAGGCCAATAAGACTATGTGTAGATTTCTCAGCAGAAACCATGGAGGCAAGAAGAGAGTGGGATGATATATTTAAATTACTAAAAGAGAAAAACTGCCAACCAAGAATTCTATATCCAGCAAAATTGTCCTTCAAAAATGAGGGAGAAATTAAAACATTTTCAGACAAAAACTCACTGAGAGAATTTGTGACCAAGAGACCAGCTCTGCAAGAAATACTAAAGGGAGCACTA
Source organism: Tamandua tetradactyla (assembly GCF_023851605.1). Taxonomy (NCBI): domain Eukaryota; kingdom Metazoa; phylum Chordata; class Mammalia; order Pilosa; family Myrmecophagidae; genus Tamandua; species Tamandua tetradactyla. Next base: position 33,885,943 of record NC_135345.1, on the reverse strand, counting down.
GAGACAGATATGAAAAGACAGAAGAGAGAGCTGTGGAGAAGAGTGTAGAAAGAAGGAAAATGATATATGATATATATAATACAAAAGGCAAAATGGTAGAGGAAAATATTACCCAAACAGTAATAACACTAAATGTAAATGGACTGAATTCCCCAATCAAAAGACATAGACTGGCAGAATGGATTAAAAAACAGGATCCATCTATATGCTGTCTACAGGAAACACATCTTAGACCCAAAGATAAAGATAGGTTGAAAGTGAAAGGTTGGGAAAAGATATTTCATGCAAATAACAAACAGAAAACAGCAGGAATAGCTATACTAATATCCAAAAAATTACACTTCAAATGTAAAACAGTTAAAAGAGACAAAGGATACTATCTACTAATAAAAGGAACAATTCAACTAGAAAACATAACAATCATAAATATTTATGCACAGAATCAGAATGCCCCAAAATATGTGAGGAATACACTGCACACACTGAAAAGGGAAATAGACACATATACCATAATAGTTGGAGACTTCAATTCCCCACTCTCATCAATGGCAGAACATCTACACAGAGGATCGATAAAGAAATAGAGAATTTGAATATTACAATAAATGAGCTAAATTTAACAGACATTTATAGGACATTACACCCCACAACAGCAGGATACACCTTTTTCTCAAGTGCTCATGGATCATTCTCAAAGATAGACCATATGCTGGGTCACAAAGCAAGTCTCAACAAATTTAAAATGACTGAAATCATACACAACACTTTCTCAGATCATAAAGGAATGAAGTTGGAAATCAATAATAGGAAGAGTGCCAGAAAATTCACAAATACGTGGAGGCCCAACAACACATTTTTAAACAACCAGTGGGTCAAAGATGAAATTAAAAGAGGAATTAGTAAATATCTCGAGGCAAATGAAAATGAAAACACAACATATCAAAACCTATGGGATGCAGCAAAGACAATGCTAAGAGGGAAATTTATTGGCCTCAATGCCTATATCAAAAAACAAGAAAGGGCAAAAATTCGGGAATTAACTGTCCACTTGGAAGAACTGGAGAAAGAACCGCAAACTAATCCCAAAGCAAGCAAAAGGAAAGAAATAACAAAGATTAGAGCAGAAGTAAATTAAATTGAGAACATGAAAACAATAGAGAAAATCAATAAGACCAGAAGTTGGTTCCATGAGAAAATCAACAAGATTGATGGGCCCTTAGCAAGATTGACAAAAAGAAGAGAGAGAACGCAAATAAATAGGATCAGAAGTGGAAGAGGAGACATAACCACTGACCTCACAGAAATAAAGGAGGTAATAACAGGATACTATGAACAACTTTATGCTAATAAATACAACAATGTAGATGAAACGGACAAGTTCCTAGAAAGGCAAGAACAACCTACTTTGACTCAAGAAGAAATAGATGACCTCAACAAACCAATCACAAGTAAAGAAATTGAATCAGTCATTCAAAAGCTTCCCAAAAAGAAAGTCCAGGACCAGACGGCTTCACATGTGAATTCTACCAAATATTCCAGAAAGAATTAGTACCAACCCTGCTCAAACTCTTCAAAAAAATTGAAGTGGTGGGAAAGCTACCTAATTCATTCTATGAAGCCAACATCACCCTCATACCAAAACCAGGCAAAGATATTACAAAAAAAGAAAACTACAGACCAATCTCTCTGACGAATATAGATGCAAAAATCCTCAACAAAATTCTAGCAAATCGAATCCAGCAACACATTAAAAGAATCATACATTATGACCAAGTAGGATTCATCCCAGGTATGCAAGGATGGTTCAACATAAGAAAATCATTTAACGTAATACACCATATCAACAAATCAAAGCAGAACAATCACATGATCATCTCAATTGATGCAGAGAAGACATTTGACAAGATTCAACATCCTTTCCTGTTGAAAACACTTCAAAGGATAGGAATACAAGGGAACTTCCTTAAAATGATAGAGGGAATATATGAAAAACCCACAGCCAATATCATCCTCAATGGGGAAAAATTGAAAACTTTCCCCCTAAGATCAGGAACAAGACAAGGGTGTCCACTATCACCACTGTTATTCAACATCATGTTGGAAGTTCTTGCCAGAGCAATTAGACAAGAAAAAGAAATACAAGGCATCAAAATTGGAAAGGAAGAAGTAAAACTATCACTGTTTGCAGATGATATGATACTATATGTCGACAACCCTGAAAAATCCACAGCAAAACTACTAGAGCTAATAAACGAGTACAACAAAGTAGCAGGTTACAATATCAACATTCAAAAATCTGTAGTGTTTCTATACACTAGCAATGAACAAGCTGAGGGGAAAATCAAGAAACAAATTCCATTTACAATTGCAACTAAAAGAATAAAATACTTAGGAATAAATTTAACTAAAGAAACAAAAAACCTATACAAAGAAAACTACAAAAAACTGTTAAAGGAAATCAAAGAAGACCTAAATAGATGGAAGGGCATACCATGTTCATGGATTGGAGACTAAACATGGTTAAGATGTCAATTCTACCTAAATTGATTTACAGATTGAACGCAATACCAACCAAAATCCCAACAACTTATTTTTCAGAAATAGAAAAACCAATAAGCAAATTTATCTGGAAGGGCAGGGTGCCCTGAATTGCTAAAAGTATCTTGAGAAAAAAAAACGAACCTGGAGGTCTCACGCTGCCTGACTTTAAGGCATATTTTGAAGCCACAGTGGTCAAAACAGCATGGTACTGGCATAAAGATAGATATATCGACCAATGGAATTGAATAGAGTGCTCAGATATAGACCCTCTCATCTATGGACCTTGGATCTTTGATAACGCAGTCAAGCCAACTCACCTCGGACAGAACAGCCTCTTCAATAAATGGTGTCTAGAGAACTGGATATCCATATGCAAAAGAATGAAAGAGGACCTTGATATGAAGCGACATTAGTGAATAAACTTGGAATATGTCATTGGTAACAGAGACCATCAGGAGATAGAAATAAGGTAAGATAATGGGTAATTGGAGCTGAAGGGATACAGACTGTGCAACAGAACTGGATACAAAAACTCAGAAATGGACAGCACAATACTACCTAATTGTAATGTAATTATGTTAAAACATTGAATGAAGCCTCATGTGAGGTATAGTTTTTTTTTCTCTCTATTATCGTTTTATTTCTTTTTCTTTTGTCTTTTTATTTCTTTTTATAAACCGATGCAAATGTACTAAGAAATGATGAATATGCAACTATGTGATGATGTTAAGAATTACTGATTGTATATGTAGAATGGAATGATTTCTAAATGTTTTGTTAGTTAATCTTTTTTAATTAATAAAATAAAATATATTGACAAAGTGTATTAAAAATGCAGCTATGTCATTTATGAGAAACCCACTTTAAATAAAAAATTGAAAAAAACAGGCAAGTTAAAAGCAAAGTGTTGCAGAGTGATATACCATGCTAACATTAATCAAGAAAAAGCCAAAGGAAGTATATTATTTTCAGACAGATAAGATGTCAGTCCAAGGAAATTGCCAGTGATGAAATGGGCATTACATAATGACAAAGGGATCATAACTATCCTTAATGAGTATGCACCTTACAACACCATGCCAAAATACATGAGGGAAAACCGCTAGAACTGAAAGAAGAAATAGAAAAATGTTCTCAATTTTACAAGTTTCAACATCACTCTTTTGGTAGTTGATAGATTAAGCAGGCAGGAACTGATTAAGTGTAGAGTTATGTGAAAAGAATTCAAAACTTGATCTGTATTTAAGAATATCTCATTCAGCAATAACAGAATAAATATTCTTCTCAAGTTCACATGGAATATTCACTAAGACCACATACTCAGTTGTAAAACATATCTTACCAATTTTGAAAAAATAGAAGTCATATAAAATACAAAGTCTCATAACACAATGGAAAACTCAAAATTAATAATAAAGATAGCTGGAAAATAATCAAATATTTTAAGACTAAGCTGCACATTTCTAATAGGTCAACGAAGATGTCTCAAGAGCAGTAAAAGTATATTTTGAAGTAAATGAAAATGAAAATACAACTTAAAATCTGTGGAATGCAGCAAAGTGTTTAGAGGAAAATTCATAGTATTAAATACATATATTAGAAAAAAGAAATATCAAAAATCAATAATCTAAAATTCTATGTAATGTAATTACATTACACTTTCATGAAATGTAAGTGAAAGCCAAGTAGAACTAAAGAAATTATAAAATCTACACAGAAAGTAATGAAATTGAATACAGAAAAATGGCAAATTTCAACAAAATCAAAAGCTGGATTTTTGAACAGATCAATGAAATCCATAAACTCTAGTGAGTATAAGCAAGGAACAAAATGAAAGAATCAAATTATTAATGTCAGAAGTGAAAAAAGTCATCATCTCTAATGATACTGTGGACAATGAAAGCATAGTGAGGGAATACTATGAACAACTCTATACCCACACATTTGATAACTTAGATAAAATGAACGAATTCTTCAAAAGAGTCAAATTAGCACAACTCACATATGGAGAAATAGTCTGAATAAGTCCAGGACTATAACCATTAAAGAAATTGCATCAATAATTCATCACATTCCAAAAAGAAAGTGTCAGGCCTGTAAGTTTTAGCTACAGAATTCTGTAAAACATTTTAGGAAGAAATTACACCAGTTTTTCACAATTTCTTTTTTCAGAAAAATAGAGCAGGTGGAATACTCCCTAACTAATTCTGAGGTCAGCATTATTTTTTTTAACTTTTTTTTATTGTGAAAAATAACATATATACAAAAAAGCAATACATTTCCAAGTATATTTTAACAAGTACTTGTACACAGATTTTAAAGTTTGGTTTGGGTTAACGTTCCATATTTTTAAAATTTTTCTTCTAGCTGCTCCAAGATACTGGAGATGAAAAGAAATATCATATATTAATGCAGCAGGCATATGATTTGTTAGATCCTATCTTCTCTACAAAACGCTTCTTCTCTCTTTTTCTTTTTTGTGAAAAATAGCATATATACAAAAAAGCAATAAATTTCAAAGTGCGTTGCAATGATTAGCTGTAGAACAGATTTCAGAGTTTGGTATGGTTGCTATACCACAATTTGGGGTTTTTATTTCTAGCTGCTCTAAAGTACTAGAGATTAAAAGAAATATCAATATACTGATTAACAATTAGGTATGCGTTAAACTTATTTTTTAAACCCAACTATTTGTTAAACCCAATTTTCTTTGCATACCTCCACTACCAGCTTTGATCTTTCCCTACTCTTTAAGGGTATTTGGGCTATGCCCATTCTAACGTTTTTCATGTTGGAAGGGGCTCTTGATAATAAGGGATAGGAGGATGGAACTAGTTGATGTTCTGGAAAGGCTAGCCCCTCTGCATTTCAGGACTTTTCTGGTCCAGGGACCAATCTGGAGATTGCAGATTTCTGGAATGTTACCCTAGTGCATAGAATCTTTGTAGAATATTATATAATGCCCTAGGTATTCTTTGGGATTGGCAGGAATGGTTTAAGTTGGGGTTTGGCAAGTTATGATAGTATGTTTCTTCTTTTTTTTCAATATTTCCTGCTTTTTTTTTAAACTTATTTTATTGCATAAAATAACATATATACAAAGGAAAGAAAGTAAAAAAGCAAAAGTTTTCAAAGCAGTCTTCCACAAGTAGTTACAGGACTGATTCCAGAGTTTGTCATGGGCTACCATACAATCCTAGGTACTCCACAATATAGGAGGCTAGAAGGCATAAATACTTTTCTATCATCATGACTTCTTTTTTCTCCTTTGTGAAATATACAAAAAAGCAATAAATTTCAAAGCACTGCACCACAATTGGTTGTAAACAAATTTCAGAGTTTGGTATGGGTTACAATTCCACAATTTTAGGTTACTTCTATCTGTCTAAGATACTGGAGACTAAAAGAGATATCAATTTAATGATTTAGTAGTAGTATTCATTTATTAAATCCTATCTTCTTTGTATAACTACACCATCACCTTTGAACATTCTATCCTTCCATCTAGGGGTATTTGGGCTATAGCCATTCTCAATTTTTCATTTTGGAAGGGGCTTTCAATAATGTGGGGTAGACAGATGGAACTATCTGATTTTCTAGAAAGGCAGGGCCCTCTAGGTTTCAGGACTTATCTGGTCCAGGGACCCATCTGGAGGTTATAGGTTTCTGGAAAGTTAATTTAGTGCATGGAACTTTTGTAAAATCTTATGTATCATCCTAGATGTTCCTTAGAATTGGTTGGAATGGTCCTGGTTGGGGGTTGGCAGGTTATAAGTAGCAATGTTTAACTGAAGTTTGCAAACCAGCAACTTCTAGAGTAGTCTCTCGACTCTATTTGAAATCTCTCTGCCACTGATACTTTATTTGTTACACTTCTTTTCCCCCTTTTGGTCAGGATGGAATTGTTAATCCCATGGTGCCTGGGCCAACCTCATCCGTGGGAGTCATCTCCCATGCTGCCAGGGAAATTTTCACCCCTTGCATGTCATGACTAACATGGGTGGGAGGGCAATGATTTCACTTGCAGAGTTGGGCTTAGAAAGAGTGAGGCCACATCTGAGCAACAAAAGAGGTCCTCTAGAAGTACCTTTTAGGCATACCTACAGGTAGGCTAAGCTTCTCTGCTACCTACATAAGCTTAACAAGAGTAAGCATCAAGATTAAGGGCTTGGCCTATTGATTTGAGTGTTACTAAAGTATGACACAGTATGAAGGGATTCCCTGATGGTAAAGTTAAATAGTTCCATATTCTTTATTCCATCCCTCAAGGGACTTTGCCAATACTTTTTGATTGCCTGCTTAATATATTCTAGGATGTATCCAGGCATTACATTAAGCTATACAGGTTTAAAGGCTCTGTTTCTTATTCTGGGCTCCCTGTGTTTCAATTGTTCAAATGACCTATCCAGCAGGTTGAGTTAGATTATGTACAACAGAAAATTTAGGTTCTAGACAAAATAAACCTTTCTTCTTAGGTTTCAAAGAATATGCATGGTTCTAAAATAAAGACTGTGTCTTTCTTACCCCTGTGTTCTGAATTACTATAACCCCAATCCCTTGACTTCATTCTTATCCCTAAATGCCAAGTTATATATATGTGTGTGTGTGTGTGTGTGTGTGTGTGTGTGTGTGATATGTGTGATCACACATATATACATATATACACATATATTCATATATATCACACATATATACATATATAAACACATATATATATATATACGTATATGAAGCAACCTTTCAAAATCCAGAAATAATATTTACCATTCTGGACTAAATGTGCCTGCTATAAGAGTTTATAATCTAAGACCCTGTTTTCTTATAAACATTTTTTGAAGGAGACCATACAATAATTTTACTTTCATTTCTGGTTTATTTTGCCTCACCAAATGTCCCACATGTTCATTCACATCACTGCATACCTCACAACTTTTTTCCTTTTTGTAGCAGCACGATATTCCATCACACATATCCACCATCATTCAGCAATCTACTTCTCAATTAATGCAGCCTTTGGCCACCTGTATTAATTAGGTATCATGTATAATGCCTAAAGTCTATAGTCCAGAAACACTCTCAGTTTTAGATAATATCATTGTTCCCAAGAGAAAGATAACCAACAAATGCACTCTCACCAAATGTGAGATCTGAACCTTCTCTTAATTCTTGTCCCTCCCCTCATTACTTACCTCTTCTGTTGCAGTGGTGGTGCTGATGCTTTCCTTGTAAACATAGCTCATAGCACGTGTTCTAGTTTGCTAGCTGCTGGAATGCAACACACCAGAGATGGATTTGCTTTTAATAAAAGGGGATTTATTTCATTAGTTCTTCAGAGGAAAGGCAGCTAACTTTCAACTGAGGTTCTTTCCTACATGGGAAGGCACAGGGTGATCTCTGCCAGCCTTTTCTCCAGGCCTCTGGGTTCCAATAAACTTTCCCTGGGGTGATTCCTTTCTGCATCTCCAAAGGCCTGGGCTGAGCTGCGAGTGCTGAGATAAAGAATGCTGCTTGGGCTGTGCTATTTTGTGCTCTCTCATTTATGCACCAGCCAATTAAGTCAAACATCATTCATTACAGCAGGCACACCTCCTAGCCGACTGCAGATGTAATCAACAACAAATGAGGTTCACATACCATTGGTTCATGTCCACAGCAACAGAACTAGATGCCTTCACTTGACCAAGCTGACAACTGAATCTAACTACCACAGAATGCAGTAGCAGTTTTCACATTGTATCCTGGACTTAAACATTCTCTGCACACAAATCACACCTTTGAAGTTGTTCTTGCAAGAACAAATTTATATTTCTGATGTTAATCAGTGAAACACATAGGTCTTTGCAATCCCTTTCAATCTTGCTCACCTTCAATATGTTAATATTACTTCTAGATCCACTAGAGAATCACTTGCACTTCTATTTCCTTACATTTGAGTTCAACTTCATTAGCTAACCGTTCACCCATCTCTAGCTTCTAAGTCGCCTATATTCTGTATTACACACCTCTAATTTCACTTTACCATGGACATAAGAGTGGAATCATACAGTATCTATCCTTTTGTGTCTGGCTTATTTCACTCAGCATTATGTCCTCAAGTCTCATCCATCTTGTCATATGCTTCAAGACATAATTTTGTCATACCACTGCATAATATTCCATCATACGTATATATCACATTTTGTTAAGCCACTCGTCCATTGTTGGGCATTTGGTTTGTTTTCATTTTTGGCTATTGTGAACAATGCCGCTATGAACATTGGTGTGTAAATGTCTGTGTCATTGCTTTCAGTTCTTCTGGGTATAAGCAAGTAATGCTACTTCTGGGTCATAGGGCAACTTGATATTTAGTTTTCTAAGATGCTGCCAAACTGCCTTCCATAGTGGCTGCATCATTACACATTCCCACTAGCAGGGCATAACTGCCCCAATTTCTCCACATCCTCTCCAACATTTATAGTTTCTTGTTTGTTTAATAGCATCCATTCTTATAGGTGTGAGGTGGTATCTCTTTGTAGTCTTGATCTGCATTTCCCTTGTAGCGAATGAAAATGAACATCTCTTCATGAGCTTTTGAGCCATCTGTATTCACTCTTCAGAAAAATGCCTATTCATATCTTTTGCCTATTCTATAATTCAGTTGTTTGTTCTTTTGCCATTGAGCTGTATGATTTCTTTATGTATATGGGATATCAAACCTTTATCCAATGTGTGATTTTCAAATATTTTCTCCCATTGAGTTGGCTGCCTCTTCATCTTTTTTGACAAAGTCTTTTGAGGTGCAGAAGCATTTGATTTTGAGGAATTCCTATTATCTGTTTTTTTTTTTTTTTCTTTTGTTGCTTGTGCTTTAGTTACAAAGTTTAGGAAGCTACATCTTATTATTAGGTCTTGAAGATATGTCCCTACATTTTCTCCTAGAAGCTTTATGATGCTAGTTCTTATATTTACCTGTTTGATTCACTTTTAACTAATTTTTGTGTAGGGTGTAAGGTAAGGGTCCTCTTTCATTCCTTTTGCTATTGATATCCAGTTCTCCCATGACCATTTATTGAAAGGACCATTTTGTCCCAGTGTAAGGGAAAGATGCATTTGTAGAGTCTGTTCTGTTCAACCGATGTTGCCACTGTGTGCAACTGATGCTGCTCTTATGTGACCTTGGTGAGAATTAGTTGAAATGTGCACTGTAGCTGGGAGGTCTGGCTACCCTCCCAAAAGAAATTATACTTCAATAAAGAAATCTAGGTCCCAGGAAGCTACTCTTGGTCCCTAGCCGGTTCCCCGAGGACCAAACTGGGTCTGGTTATATAAACTAATTGGGATTCAGCCACCCTAGTGTAAAGATATAAAAACTGCATGTGAGCAGTTAGAGGAAGGGAGAAGGAGGAAAGAGAATCTTATGAGAGAATCTCATCAAAATCTCATTGAGTAAAAGAATGCTCTGCTGTCAATTTTTACTAATGAGACTCTGAATGCTATCTCCAAGATTGCTGTTGATTTTTACTGAGACTTTGAGTGCTGCTTCCAAGATATCCCAGCACTTCTCTTCAGGTGTTGGTGCCATCTTATCTGGTGATGTAACTATACCTTATTTTTGAAAGCTCTTTTACTTACTTTCTGTTAAGTATTTTCTTTTAATTACTTTCCCAATAAAATCTGTTTTTGCATCACTGAAGTCTACATTGTCTGCAAATCCGAACCTATAAATTTAATGGCCACCAATATCACATCTCCTTTCACATGACACCCAGTTCAGTGGATTTGGGGGCCTTGTCAAAAATCAGCTGACCAGCAGCTGAGAGGAAGAGAGGATGGAGCTCATGCGCGGCTGTGCGGGACTCGCCCAAAGCCGCGAAGCGGGGGGAGGCTGTGCTCACCTCGGTCCATCGACGCCGGTGCGGCCGCAGCATAAACGAGCCAGTTCAAGGAAGAAATCCCTAAGCATTTCAAATCACATACTGACCAACTTGTGTTAATATTTGCTGGAAAAAGTGGAAAAGATCAAGATACTTTGAGTCAGCATGAAATTCATGATGGACTTACTGTTCACCTTGTCATCAAAACACAAAACAGGATTCCAGTAAGAGGATTAAGACCTATTCTAAATGAAGTGGGTCCCACCTTAACTGAAGTAGCCTCATCACAAGATCCTACCTACAGTGGATTCACACCCACAGAAATGGATTAATTTTAAGCACATGCTTTTCTGGGGTACATATAGTTTCAAACTACCACACCAAGCTGTGTGGGTGTGACTGGATCATTGATTCTCTTTGAGGCCTCAGGTTCATTCAGCTCAGCAAACAAACACCACTGGAAGCAATGTTACCACATCATCTGCTCCTAATAGTAGCTCCACATCTGGTTCTGCCCCTAGTAACCCTTTTGGTTTAGGTGGCCTTGGAGGGCTTGCAGGTCTGAGTAGTTTGGGTTTGAATACATCTAACTTCTCTGAACTACAAAGCCAGATGCAGTGGAAGCTTATGTCCAACCCTGAAATGATGGTTCAAATCATGGAAAATCCCTTTGTCCAGTGCATACTGTCAAATCCTGACCTGATGAGGCAGTTAATTATGGCCAATCCACAAATGCAGCAGTTGATACAGAGAAAGCCAAAAATTAGTCATATGCTAAATAATCCAGATATAATGCGACAAACCCTGGAACTTGCCAGCAATCCAGCAATGATGCAGGAAATGATGAGAAACCAGGACCGAGCTTTGAGTAACCTGGAAAGCATTCCAGGAGGATATAGTGCTTTATGGTGCATGTGCACTGATAATCAAGAACCAGTGCTGAGTGCTGCACAAGAGCAGTTTGGTGGTGATCCATTTGCTTCCTTAGTGAGCAATACATCTTCAGGTGAAGGTAGTCAGCCTTCTCGTACAGAAAATAGAGATCCATTACCCAATCCATGGGCTCCCCCTGCTTCCCAGAGCTCATCAGCTTCCAGTGGCACTACCAGCACTGTGGGTGGCACTGGTGGCAGTATTTCCAGTAGCACTGGTGGTCAGAGTACTACTGCGCCAAATTTGGGGCCTGGAGTAGGAGTCAGTATGTTCAACATGCCAGGAAGGCAGAGCTTGTTGCAGCAAATAACTGAAAATCCACAACTTATGCAGAACACGTTATCTGTCCCATACATGAGAAGCATGATGCAGTCACTAAGCCAGAGCCCTGACCTTGCTGCACAGATGATGCTGAATAATCCTCTATTTTCTGGAAATCCTCAGCTTCAAGAACAAATGAGACAACAGCTCCTAACTTTCCTCCAATGAATGCAGAATCCTGACACACTATCAGCAATGTCAAACCCTAGAGCAATGCAGGCCCTGTTACAGATTCAACAGAGCTTACAGACACTAGCAACTGAAGCTCCTGGCCTCATCCCAGGGTTGACTCCTGGCTTGGGTGCATTAGGCAGCACTGGAGGCCCTTCAGGAACCAGTGGTTCTAGCTCTGCCCCTGGTGAAAACACAAGTCCCACAGCAGGAGCCTCCAATCCTGGAAACCAGCAGTTTATTCAGCAAATGCTGCAGGCTCATGCTGGCATAAATCCTCAGCTACAGAATCCAGAAGTCAGATTTCAGCAACAACTGGAGCAGCTCAGTGCAATGGGATTTTTGAACCGTGAAGAAAACTTGCAAGCCCTAATAGCAACAGGAGGGCCAAATTAGACTGGAGATCCAGTGGATGGAGTGCACCATCAGAAACAAAATTTATGTACCAGTATCTTCCAGCTCCTGCTGAGGACCATGAGTGAAAAGTGGTTTATTCTGGATCTGGAGATCTAGTGTGTGTTCTGCTGAAGATCTTTACTTCTGCTTCCACTCCAGCTGTATAGATTTGATCTACCATGGCTTTTTATGTTAGAGACCCAGGTGGGCAGGTGTTCTCAAATCTAAATCAGTATGCCTGTGCCAAGATGGGGCTGCCAGTCACATTAATGTGGTGTGAGGAAAGCAAACTATGTTTTAATCAAAAGTGTATTCTAATTTCATATATCCCAGATTGGTTTCATAAAATGTGAGTTCCTGCTAGAAAGCAAGATTTATTAAAAAAAAATCTGTTGACCATAGATTTGGTAGTAAATTTCTGCACTCTCTATTCAATTTCATTGGTCAATACTTCCATTTTTGTGCCAGTACCATGCTGTTTTGATCACTGTGGCTTTATAATAAGTTTTAAAGTCAGGGATTGGTAATCCTCCCTCTTTGTTCTTTTTTTTTTTTTTAGGATACTTTCAGTTATTCAGGGTCTCTTTCCCTTCCAGAAGAATTTGGTAACTAGTTTTTCTGAATCTTCAAAGTAGGTTTTTGGAATTCTGATTGGTACTGCAATGAATCTGTAGATCAATGTGGGGAGAATTGACATCTTAACTATATTTAGCCTTCCAATCCATGAGCAGGGAATGTCTTTCCATTTATTTAAATCTTCTTTGATTTCTTTTAGCAATGCTATGTAGTCTCCTGTGTACAAATCCTTTATGTCCCTATGGAAGTTCCTTCCTAAGTACTTGATTCTTTAAGTTGCTATTTTGAATGGAATTTTTTCCATAACTGACCCCTCAGTTAAGTCATTGCTTGTGTTTAGAAACATTAATGACTTTTGCACATTAATTTTATATCCCACTACCTTGCTGAATTTATTTATTAGCTCAAGTGACTTTACTGTAGATTTCTCAGAATTTTCCAATTATAGTATCATGTCATCTGCAAATAATGAAAGTTTTATTTCTTCCTTTCCAATTTGGATATCTTTTATTTCTTTATTCTGTCTGATTGCTCTAGCTAGAGGTTCTAGCACAATGCTGAATAATAATGGTGACAATGGAAATCCTTTTCTCATTTCTGATCTTAGGGGCAGAGTTTTCACTTTCTCTCCATTGAGTACAATGTTGGCTATTGGGTCCTCATTTATGCCCTTTATCTTATTGAGGAAGTTACCTTTGATTCCTAGTGTTTTTATCAGAAAAATGATGTTGAATTTTGTCAAATGCTTTTCAACATCAATTGAGATGATCATGTGATTTTCCCTTTTCGATTTGTTGATGTATTGTATTAACTGGTTTTCTTTTGTTGAACCATCTTTGCATCCCTGGTATAAACCCCATTTGGTCATGGTATATGATTCTTTTAATGTGTTGTTGGATTCTATTTGTAGTATTTTTTGAGAATTTTGACATATATTTTCATTAGGGAGATTGGCCTGTAGTTTTCCTTTCTTACAGCAACTTTACCCAGTTTTGGTATTAAAATGGTATTAGCTTCATAAAATGAGTTAGGTAGTATTCCTTTTTCTTTGATTTTTTGGAAAAGTCTGAGTAGGATTGGTGTTAGTTCTTTTTGGAATGTTTGATAAAATTCCCCTGTGAATCTGGCACTGGGCTTTTCTTTGTAGGAAGACTTTTAATGAATGATTAAATCTATTTATTTGTGATTGTTTTGTTGAGATCTTATATTTCTTCCTGAGTCAGTGTAGCTTGTTTGTGTATTTCCAGGAATTTGTCCATTTCCTCTAAGTCATCTAGTTTGTTGGCATATAGTTATTTATAGCGTCCTCTTATGATTTCTTTTATTTCTTCAGGGTCTGTGGTAATGTATCCCTTCTCATTTCTGATTTTGTTTATTTGCATCCTCTCTTTCTCTCTCACTCTCTCTCTTTCTTTTTTTTTTTTTGTCATTCTTGCTAGTGGCTCATCAATTTTATTGATTTTCTCAAAGAATCAACTTTTAGTTTTATTGATTCTTTCTAATGTTCTTTTGTTCTGTTCCTTTAACTCTGATTTAATCTTTGTTGTTTCTTTTCTTACATTTACTTTGGGGTTAGTTTGCTGCTCTTTCTCAAGTTCCTCCAGGTGAGCAATTAAATCCTCAATTTTTGCTCTTTCTTGTTTTTTAACATAGGTGTTTAAGGCAATAAATTTGCCTCTCAGCACAGCCTTTGCCACATCCCATAAGTTCTGTTATGTTGTATTCTCATTTTCATTCATCTCCAGATAGCTACTGGTTTCTCTAACAATTTCTTCTTTGATCCATTGGTTGTTTGTCATGGTCAGGTTCATGTGTCAACTTGGCCAAGTGGTGGTGCCTAGTTGTGCTGTTGGGCAAGTGTTGGCCTGTCTGTTGCTGTGAGGACATTTCATGGGCTTAAATCATGATTGTGCTGGCTGCATCCACAGCTGATTGTGTTAGTAATCAGCTAAGGGAGCGTCTTCTGCAATGAGTGATGCTTAATTTAATCACCAGAAGGCTGCTAAGGAGAATTCAGAAGAGCCAGTTATTCATCCTGTTTCAGCCAGCAAGCCTGTATTGTGGAGTTTATACAGACCCTTCATTGCAGTTGCCAGCTACACAGCATACCCAATGGATTTTAGACTCTTTCATTTGCATGGTTGTTGAACCAGCCTTTCCTGAGAGTTTGTTGAGGAACTTCATCAGAGTTACCAGCTTGCAGCCTGCCCTACAGGCCTTGGACTCTACATTCCCATGGCCATGTGAGGCACTTTGATAAATTCCAAATCTATGGATATCTCCTGATGGTTCCATTTCTCTAGAGAACCCTAGCTAATACACAGCTTAAGAGTGTGTTATTTAATCTACATATTTTTGTGAATGTTCTCATTCTTTTGTGGTTATTGAGATCCAGCTTCATTCCTTTGTGATCAGAGAAAGTGCTTTGAATAATTTCAAGGTTTTTAAATTTGTAAAGACCTGTTTTGTGCCCTGAGCATATGATCTATCATGGAAACTGTTCCATAAGTACTAGAGAAGAATGTATATTCTGGTGTTTTGGGGTGCAATGACCTATAAGTCTGTTAGGTCTAATTCATTTGCCAAGTTGTTTAAATTATCTATTTCCTTATTGGTCTTCTGTCTGGTTGTTCTACCTATAGAGTAGAGTGGTGTACTGATGTTTTTTCCTATTATTGTTAAAACATCTATTACTCTCTTCAGCTTTGGGTGCATGGGTCTGGTGAGGCGGCCCTGGTGTGCACTGGTCTAGGGCATGGGGCCCTTTGTGTGCATGTGCTGAGCCATGGCAGCGGGTCAGCGTTACACCTGCATGGGTTGGGGATGGATGTGACCCGGCTATGCAGGTCAACACTTTCTCGGACCTGGGGGCATGACTGAGGGCCTTGTGCATGCATGGGTCTAGGAGTGCAGTAAAGTGATATACCTATGTGCAGATCTCAGGGCCGGGGGCGGGGGGGCAGTGGTTGGGCTATGCGATTGAATGGGGTAGGGGTAGGTATAGCCTGGGTATGGAGATAAGAGCCAGCAGCCTTTATGCACTGGCAACAGCCTTCAGGGAGGAGGGAGGGGAAGGTAGTGCTTGGAGGAGAGGTGGTTTGGGCTGCACTTAGGTTGGGGCGTGGAGCAGGTATATGTGTGAGTGTTTGCTGGAGTGGGGGGCGCTTGGAATGTGGTGAATGGGGACAGGTGAAAGGTTCAGTGCTTGGGATGTGGAGTTATTCATGGGTCATGGGTCTGTGCTGGTGAGGGTTATACGTTCAAGGAATACAGCTTGGCTTACTTCCTAGTACCCATCTCCCTGACTGTGCACTTCTGCAAGCCCCAGGCTTCTGTTTGCACCAGCCAGATGGTCTCTGGTTCTGTGTTTCTCATTTCCTCAGTTTCTACAGCCAGGGCTGCCCTATGTGGTACAGAAGACTCTCCCAGGTCAGGTACACTCTGGAATCACTGGCTCAGTCACCCTCCCGTCCCTTCCTACCTTTCCCTTAGAACAGGCTGCACTTGATCTATCCTATTCTGCCATCTTCGCAGAACTCTGAGGTCAGCATGATTTAACAATAAAATGAGAAGCAAACATTACAAGAAAGGAAACTAAAGACCACAGTTCATGCGAATATAGTTGCAAAAATCCTCAATAAAATATGCAAATTGAATCAAACAATTACAACATTAATTATGCATCACAACTATTTTGGACTTAATCTAAGTAACCAAGGTTAATTCAACATTCAAAAATCAATGATAAAGACATGAACTACTGAACCACAAAAACATAGTAAATGAAATAATCCAGACACAAAAGATAACTTATTTCATGATCCCACTTATTAAATGTTCAAAATGGGAAAATCCATAGAGATAAAAATGTCATTGGTGGCTCCCAGGGTTGGAAGAAGGGAGAATGCAGATTGGCTGCTTAAAGAATATGGGGCATCCACTTTTGGTGATGAAAATATTTTGAAATTAAATAGAGGTGATTGCTGTGCAGTACTGTAAATTTATTAAATTTCACTAAATTGTACACTTTAAAAATGGCTATTTTTTTGTTCTGTGAATTTTACCTCAATAATACAGAAAACAATAAATTAATGTAATTCACCAGATCAATAAGCTAAGGAAAACTCAGAATATTATATTAATTTCTACAGAAAAGCCATTTGACAAAATCTAATACCTATTCATGATAAAAGCTCTCAGCAAACTGAGAATGTAAGGGAATTTTTATAACTAAAGAGTATTTACAAAGACATTCTGTCATAGTTAACTTCATAGTTAATAGTGAGAAACTGGACATTTTCCCCAAACATCAGTGATAAGACAAGGATGTCATCTCTTGTCACTCCTATTCAACATCATACTGGAAATTACAGCTAGTGAAATAAGAAAGGAAAAGGAAATAATATGCACAAAGTTTAGGAAAGAAGACATAAAACATTGTTTGGAGATGACGTGAATGCTTATATCGAAAATCACCCCCACCCCCAAAATGACAAAACTCCACAGCTATTAAGAATTCACAATAAGATCACATGATTCAAAGTTTATATACAAAAGTCAGTTGTTTTTCCATACACCAGTAAGCACAATTAGAATTTCAAATAACAAACACTATGACATTTGCACTAGCCCCCTAAAAATGGAATACATATATCTAACAAAATACATGCAGACATCTTATGCAGAAAACCACAAAATTCTGGTGAAATAAATGAAACAATATCTAAATAAGTGAAGAAATATGCTACATTCATGAATTTGAAGTCTGAAATTGTGAAGATGTCAATTCTCCCCAATCTGACCTATTGATCCATCATAATCTAACTCAAATTTCAGTAAGCTATTTTGTAGATATACTGATTGTAAAGTTTATATGGAAAGGATAGAGACCCACAATAGCCAAAATAATACTGAAGGGAAAGAAAGCTTCAGTAATCAAGATATCATGGTACTGGCAAAAGAATAAACACATGGAAAAATGGAACAGTGTATACAGAAAAAAACCTAGACCTATGTAAAATAGTCAATTGATCTGTGACAAAGGAGTGATTCAATCGTGAAATGCTATTCTTTTCAACAACTGGTGCTGCAACAACTTATTATCCATATGTAGAAAAAAGTAATTTAAAGCTAAAGCATGAAACAGATTCTAGATGCAGAATTTACAATTTCAACAAAGCTTTACTCAAAATGCATCATAGACCTAAATGTAGAATACATAGGGTATATATATCTATTTAAAATAATCCCTCAAACTGCACTACACAAACAGTGAACTCTAAGTTAGCCTATGGACAATAGTTAATAGTACAATATAAAAATGTGCTTTCAAAATTGAAAAAAATGTACCACTTCAAAGCAAGGTGTTAATAATAGTGTTATCTATAGGAATTCTATAGTTTATGCATGATAGTTCTGTAAATCCATAGCTTCTCTGTTAAAAAAAAAAACTACAAAATGGAAGAGAAAATCTATGTGAACTTGGATTTGTTGGTGATCTTTTAGACACAGCACAAAAAGCTCAATTTGTGAAATAAAAAAAAATGATGAGTTAAGGTTCATTAAAATTAAAAACTTCTATTAAAGACATATTTAAGAGGATCAAGAAAAGCCATAGACTGGGAAAAAAATCTTTGCATCCAAAGAACACTTAAAACTCAACAATAAAATAATAAACAACTCAATCATAATATGGCAAAAGATCTGAACAGAGACCTCATCAAAGAAGATATACAGATAGCAAATAAACATATGAAAAGATGCTCAGCATCATTTGTCATTAAGGAACAGCCAATTAAAATAATAATGAGGTGCACTGCACAGCTATCATAATGACTTTAGTCAGAAAGAAAGAAAAGTGGAAATGCCAAATGCTCGCAAAGATACAGAGCAACAGGAACTCTAATTCATTGCATGGGAGTGATACAAATGGTGCAACCACTTTAGGAGACACTTTGACAGTTTCTTATAATGCTAAACTTATTCTTACCATATTATTCAGTCATTGTGCTTGTGGGCATTTACCTGTTTTGAAAGCTCATAGCCACACAAAATCTCATAAAATCTTCATAATCACCCAAATATGGAATCAATTTAGGCATCTTTCACTAGTTAAATGGATAAACAGTGGCAAATCAATTCACTAATATTAATCAGTGATAAAATAAATGATCAGACCATGAATTGACATGGATGAGTCTCAAGCACACATTGGTAAGTGAAAGAAATGAGTCTGAAAAGACTACTGTATGATTCCAGTTATAAAAATCTAGAACAAAGCAATGCTATAGAACTAGCTACAAAGATCAGTGATTGGTTCTGGAGGAGGGAGAAACATCAAAGTGGTGAACCACGCAGGATTTTGAGTGATGAAACTATTCTGGATGATATTATAATGGTGGATACATGACATTGTTAAGTTTTCAAATCCACACAACTTTACACCATGAAAAATAATCATTGGTATATTCAAATAAAATAAAAAATCATTCAAAGGGTCAAGAGATATAAAAAATTAATGTGGGGTCTGGCATGAAAATTTAGTTGTATTATAAATGCATGTAGTCATATCACTTGGGGATACTGAGGGTAGGGGTGGGGAAGGTGTTGGCTTAAGTAGCTGTTAAAGAACTATATAAGCACCCTATTCTAGCTGATAAAGTTGTTTTTCATGGGGATGCAGATTAGGAATCCTTATACTGCTATACATGTGTAATGGAATTGAACGGTTGAGTAAACGGTTAGCAGATAGTGGGAGCCAGCTTTTTCATGTTCAAGCCTCAAGAGGAGGCTAGAATGATCCATATATTAAAGTTGGAGCTATCAGAAAGAATTTATATCTAGCTTAATATAAACAGATGTTTACATATGAAAATTTGGTAGTTATATTTATATACAAGATCAGTACATATACTTATATTTATTTGGTCTGTCAGCAGAGAGGTCCTAAAAGAAATGAAACCCACATAGCAATAAACTAGTGCCCTTATCTTAGTTTCTAATACTATTTTCCAGTAAAAGGAAAGATAACTCTGGAGAAATGGCTGATTCTAGGAATGAGGCAGGAAATAGTTAAGATGAGTCTGGAGCATTTATAGTGCCAGAAATAAGGAGGTGCTCAAAAAAAAAAAAAAAAAAACAGCATTGATGGGACTATGTTAATGGAATACAGGAAACGATGGAGAGCACTCTCAATGGCCAAAGTGGCAGCAAATTGAGTAAACAATAAAAAGCCATTGGATTATAACCCATAATATGAAATAAATATTCAGGAGTCCACACTGGAATAAGCAAATTATTCAAATAAATAAATTATTGATGGAAAAGGGCCAGAGAAATTCCAAGTATTTGAATTTGATACTCAGCCTTCAAGAATGGGGAGCATGAAATCCTGTGCCTTAAATGTGGGTGGTGCAGTGACCTCCTCCAAAGGGAACCACATGTAAGGAGCAGCTTTACAGTGCAGAAGCCTAACAAATACCCCCTCAGCAACTGATCAAGATCAAATCAACAGTCATAAACCATGCTGATAGTATGTGTCCTCATATGTGATGCAAATAGCACTTTATCTCTGTGGTTTTCCTCCAGAACGTCCAAATTCCAGTCTAAACATGAGAAAAGTATCAGAAAATTTTCAGTAGAGGAGAAGCCTGCAAAATACCTAACCAGAACTCTACAAACAGTCAAGGTCATCAAAAATAAAGAAAGTCTGAAATCGTCACAGCCAAGAGTAACCTAAGGAGACATCACTACTAAATGTAATGCGATATCCTGCATGGGATCCTGGAAGAAAAGAAGACATTAACAAAAATCAAATTAAGCTGAAGGGCGGGCCGCGGTGGCTCAGCGGGCAAAGTGCTTGCCTGCTATGCCGGAGGACCTCGGTTCGATTCCCGGCCCCACCCCATGTAACAAAAACGGAGAAACAGAATACAATAAAACAAGAAAATGTTTGAAAATGTTTCCCTTTCCTCCTTCCTTCCTTCCTTCTGTCCTTCCTTCCTTCTCTCTGTCTTTCCTTTAAAAAAAAAAAAAAAAAAAAAAAAAAAAAAAAAAAAAAAAAAAAAAAAAAATTAAGCTGAAAAAACTGTGGACTTTAGTTTATAATAATGCATCAATATCAGTTCATTAATTATAATAAATGTATCATATGAATTTAAGATAGTAGTAGTAGAGGAAACTGATGTGGCATATATGGGAACAATGAGACTATGGGACAATATTCTCCATTTTTCTATAAATCTAAAATTGTTCTAAAAAGAAAATTTATAATTTTTATAAAGGAAGTTTATATTAGTTCCTCTTGGGAATAGAAATTGTATTTACTTAAATTCTATTTTTCCAGTTAATTTTTATAACTTAATTAATTTTGTTAGAGAAAGTTTTCTTAGAAAATATTTAAACAATAGAAAATTAACCACTTTTCTATTTTAATTTGTTCTATAATAAGCATATCTGGGGATATAAGTTTATCCTATAAAATTTCGGTTTCTTTTTCAGCTTATCTTAAATATTATACAAAAGCTGAAAAACTGATCCTGTTCTTGCATATTTCTCCACCTCAGCACATTCATTTAGTCTGAATTTGCAGATATGTCAAGATTCTAAACATCAAATAGTACAAAAGGCAAATCAGCAATCAAGATAAATTCCTTCCTCTCAACAAAAACAAGTGGAAATGTCATTTTATAGAAATACTTTAAGAATTTGATATTAATATATGGTGTCTTTAATTGTTAAACACTGTCAAATATAATAAAATTAAAATCATGTCAAAAATTATGAAACCATACTTCAAATACAAGCAAGATTAACCTCTCCAGAGAATGGTGAACTATTTCCCATGTCACCTCAGCTTTCACAAAGAGAACAAAGCAGAGGTTTACTATTTTCACATTTCTCCAATTATCCGTGATATCACACATTGAATTATCTGAACAAATTTATTCCCTCCCCTTCACCAAGATCTTAAGTTGTAAAAACTCCACTTTAATCTCAGAATCAGAGGAACTTTCCCACTCCTGCAACACATAGCCATCATATTGGCAAAATAGAGGTGAAATAAAGAAGTAGTCAATAAATTGTAAATAATTGGAGCATGAATGCCACAAGCATGTGAGTCCTAATTCAGAGAGCATATTCTAGGCAATAGCAAGCAGAATCCAGATCAGCTTTCTGCTCTTATTTGTTTTGTTTTGTTTTGTTTATTGGCAGAGGTTAAATTCTGTATTTAAAATTTTCTTTTTCTGTAACTTAGAAAAATTGATTATAGTTAAGTCTCTAAGTTAGGCCTATGTACTTTGTCTTTTTGTCTATCAATCTACAAAATGTTGTGTTCAAAAATATGACTTTTTAGAAAGGCACAGACAGTCTAAAGAACAAGTCAGCTAAATTCTTCTTTAATAATCAGTTTTACTTGAAACTTTTATGAAATGAACTTACTGTCAATTTAAATGGTTCCATTTTCTGAGTAAGCACTAAAATGCCTGAATAAGCAAGCTTAAAATCCCAACAAGCAAAATCTTCCCAAACACTTAAATGTTTCTTATAAATCCAATGAATTAAAATATATAATTCTGTAAACCTACATTCTTTACAATTTTCTCACATTGTCTTATACATATATAATTTTCATTTTGAATCCTCACATATGAATGCAATGTTTGTCTATCTTATAATCTATAAGGTATAGAAAAATTGTGAGTATACTACAGGGGACTCTTGCATTTTCTTTACCCAGAGTTACCAGCTATTTACATGTTATACCATTACCTTTATGTTCTCCTTCTCTTTCTCACTATCTAGCTCTCTAGATAATTTCTTTCTAAACTATTTGAAAGTAAGTTGAAGATATAATATCCCTTTACATATATATATTTCACTTTGCATTCATAATAACAAGGACATCCTTTTGCATAATCATAGTACAATGATCAAAATAAGAAAATTGAATATATTAATACAACATAATATAATCCTCAGTCGGTATTAAAATTTCATTAATTATTTTAGTAATTCCCTTTTCTTTTCTATTCTGGTATAGTACCCAGTTCAGGGCCAGACATTGCATTTATTTGTCATATCTCTTTATTGAATTTTAATATAGGATTATGAAGTCTTTCTTGTATTTGCTGATGTTGACATTTTCAAAATGGGCAAGCCAGTTATTTTTAAAATTGTCTCTGAAATTGGTGTTTACTGATGTGTCATCATGATTACTTTCAGTTTATGCCTTGAGGGGTAGGAAAACCACAAAATTGACTTTGTCTTCTTTTCAACATATCAGTAGACACACATGGCATAATTTTATTCCAATATCAGTGGTGCTAATTTTGGTCATTTTCTTAAGGTTTTGTTTGCCAGATTTCTCTACTGTAAAGGTATTACTGTTCCCATTGTTATTAACAAGTACATTTGAGGAGATACTTTGAGACTGTGTTACTAAATTCTTCTTCAAACTTCCAATTATTTTAGCATCTCTGATATATTTTTTAGTACTATCATTCCTTCTATATTATTATCTGCCATTCTCTATAGGGAAGAGCTTTTCCTTCAGCTGTTTATCCTTCCTTCCTATCTTCCTACCTTCCTACCTTCCTTCCTTCCTTCCTATCTTCGTTCCTTCCTTTTATTTATTCATTTGTCAATATCAGCATGAACTTGTGCTGCTTATTTTGTTCATTGAATTATAATACATTATTATTAATATTTATTTTTTGTACAAATTTTTCCAGATTAGATCCATGGTAGTTCCTTAGAATTTTTTTGCTATAATATGTATGATGTTTATCTTGCAGTTTATCTGACCCACACCCAATCAGCCTTTACTCCAAAGAAGGTTGGTTCTTTTTTATTGAGAAATGATATTTAGAAAAGAAGATATAGATATACAAAAAGCTATGAGTTCCTACTGATAGCTGCAATCCAGGTCCAGTACTATGAGACATCCTTGTTTTTCCCATTTCGATATTTGATAATTCCCTTTTCCAACAATGAGAAACTGACATCCCGTATTCTTAGTATATTTATTAACTTAGTTAGGCAGAAATAGTTTCTCAATAGCAAATCCATAGTACTGCAAAAAAGAAACATTTTTTTCACTGTTTTATCTAATAAGGTAAATTTTACATACAGTGAAATGAATAAAAAATGTACAGTCCCTTGAGTTTAAAAAACATATACACCTTTCAAGACATAAAACATTTCCATCACTGCCTAAAGTTCTCATGTCATTCCCAGTCAAGTCACAGTTCCCTCACAAGCACAAGCATCTTCTGAATTTTTTAAAAAGGGGTTAGTTTTCCTGTTAGAAAACATGCTGGTTTGAAGCTATTATGTACCCCAGAAAAGCCATATCCTTTTTTCTGATTCAATCTTGAAGGAGCAACCATGTTTCTTTTAATCTTATATTGTGTGGTAGAAACTTTGATTGGACTGTTTCCATGGAGATGTGATACACCCAGTCGTGGGTGGGACCTTCTGATTGGATTGTTACCATGGAGATGTGACACACCTAACTGTGGGTGTGAACCTTTGATTAGATGAAGATGTGACTCTGCCCGTTCAACCGTAGTCTTGTTTAGAGTCCTTTAAAAGGCAGAAGATTTTGGAGAAAGTTCAGTGCCAACACAGACTCAGACTCTGGAGTTACATGGAATGCCAACAGAGATGCTTGGATAGCCAATACAGAGAAGGCTTAGACACAGATGTTCGGAGATGCAGAAAGAAAACACCTCCAAGGAAGCTGTTTGAAACCGGAAGGACCAGCAGATGCCAACTGCATGCCTCCACACATCACATTCTCTTGAGTCAAGGTAACTCTCTCAGGAAGCCTTAGTTTGGACATTTATGTACTTACAACTGTAAATGTGTAACTTAATAACTTCTCTTCATAAAAGCCAACTCATTTCTGATATATTGCATTTCCAGCAGAATTAACAAATTAAAATAGAGAACCTCACATGTTGAAACATATAGACTATTATGGCTATGTTCATACAGAAATTTTTACTTGCCAGCATACCTTGAAGATTCATTTATGCTTCATGTATCAGTAGTTCTTCTTAATTGCTGAATACCCCATAGTATGGATTCCCCACAATTTTTGTTTGTTTGTTTGTTTTTACTCATTCATCTGTAGATAGACATCTGAATTGTGGTCAGTTTGGGTCTTTTAAAAATTAAGGTGATATGGAGGGGGGTACAAGGGTAGTTCAGTGGTAGAATTCTTGCTTGCCATTGCTTGCCATGCGGAAGACCTGGGTTCGATTTCCAGCCCATGCAGCTCCCCACCAAAAAATAAATAAATAAATAAAAATGAAGATGACATGAACATTAAAAAAGTGATTTTTATTTGTCCTGAATACATGTCTAGAAATGGAACTGATCACCTCTAGGGTAGGTTTATATATCTTATATTCTGTTAAAATATTTTCTAATTTCTTCTGTGATTTTGGATTTCACCTATGGGACATTTAGAAATATGTCGGTTAACTTGCAAATGTGTGAGGATTTCAAGTATATTGTTATTATTATTAATTTCTAACTTGATATGGTCATCATGAATTATTCTCTGTACGACTTCAATTTTTTTTAATTTACTGAGACTTATTTTCTGGCCCATCAGATGAGCTATTTTGGTGTGTATGTGAAAAGGTGTGTATACAGATGTTGCTGTAATTTCTGCTGTAATGTCAATTTGGTCTGCTTAATTGAGGTGCAATCCAGACATTTATATGGTACTGATTTTCTTCTAATTGTTGTATAACAATTATAAATGTTATAATAATTGCAAATAACTGAGGGAGGGATGCATACAACTCCAAATGTGATGGCAATTTAGTTCATTTCTATCTTTAGTTCTTTCAGTTGTGACCTAAGTATTTTTAACCTGTTTTGATGCCTATTTTTCATATTTTCTTTTTCTTAATATTTAAGTCTGTCATTAATAAATGTCTCAATGTCTCTATCTGTGAAAGTATTCCTTGTCTTGAAGTATCTTTATATTGATATTATTTTAACCATCTCAGCTTTTAATGGCTACTCCTTTCACAGTTACAAATTCATGTCTTATGGGCAGCATAGAATTAGCTACTAATTTTTATTCAATATGACAATCCCTTCTTTTTATTTGGAATTTTTACTCTATTATATTTAATACACTGTTTTCTATGGTTTAGCAATATGTCTACCATTTTGTCATTTCTTCCTGTGGTTTTTGTTCCTTTAACATTAATTTATTTCTTTCATCTGCTTTTCATTAATCAAAAATATTTTTAATATTTTATTTTTATTAGTTTTTTGCTATTAACTTGCGTTACTTTTCAGTGATTACCATAGTATTATACTATGTATACTTTTCCTATTTCACCTATTTAGAATTGATATTAGTATAATAGTTGCTACTGTAATAATACTATTATGATTTTTCTTTAGATAAACATTTCTTTTCAAATAATACATATATGTATACTAATAAAAGCATATAAATATATTATATTGTATAATAGTTATATATGTGAGTGCATATATGCGTTTGTGTATAAATTCCAAAATATTTCTCATTCCTAGTGCTCCTCATTTCATCCTGTAAGTTCAAGTTTACATCATCTTGGCTCATTTTCAGTCATTGGGAAAAAAATGTCATAAATCACCCTATCATTTCTTATAATGTAGTCTGCTAGTAATTAATTCTCTCAGATTATATTTATCCAGAAGTATTTTTACTTCCATATCTGAAATAAAATTTCCTAGAATATGCAATTCTGGGATGACAGTTCTATTTTTTTTTTTCTCTTTCAGTATACAAAAGACGTTATTTCAATGTGTTTTTGCTTTCATTGGTTCTGAAAAATATTCAGACATCATTAATATCATGGTTCCTTTGTCAATTTTCTCTGACTGCTTAAGAAAGGGCTTTCTTTATTTTTGTCTTTCATCAGGTTAATTATCAGGTACCTATGCATGATTTCCTTTATATATATCTTACTTGGGGTTTGTGCTAGTTTGAAACTGTTATGTACCTCATCTTCTAATCTAATCTTGTTAGTGTGGATGTATAGTGGGTGGAATTTTTAACTAGGATGTTTCTATGAAGATGTGACCTACCCCATTGTTGGTGAGAACTTTTTATTAGATTGTTTCCATGAAAATGTGACCCACCTAATTTTGGGTGGAAACTTTTGATTAGATTGTTTCCATGGAGATTGGCTCCTGTCCACTCAACGTGGGTCTTAATCTGCTTACTGGAGTCCTATAAGAGAGAAACACTTTGGAAAAGCACAGATGCTCGGAGAGCTGATACAGAGAGCTAAGAGTGGTCAGATGCCCCTAGACAGGCAGAAGCTCAGAGAGGAGGCCACTGGAACAAGGAGCCAAAAGCAGTGAAGCGCAAGAACAAATGACTAACAGACTTTGCCATGTATCTTCCCTAGTGAAAAAGAAATCCCACACACAATGGGCCTTTCTTGAGGAAAGTTTTCCTCTTGTTAATACCTTAATTTTGACATTTTCATGGCCTTAAAACTGTAAGTTTGTAGTCTAATAAATCCTCTTTGTAAAAACCAACCTATTTCTTATATATTGCATTCTGGTGGCTTTACCCAAAAAAGGATTTATCAGTCTTGGAAATATAATTTATTTTTCCCAAAACTTGAATTTATTTTTGTACAGTTTTTAATAACTATATTTTACACTATCTGAATTATCTTTCTTGGATCCCTATTTCATGTATATTAGACTTTCAATACTATTTCAAAACACTTTGATGCTCCACTATTTATTTCAGTATGCTCTTCCATATTGTTTTTTTATTGCTTTATCTTTTAAGTTGCCCAAACCTCACAACTCTTGTTTTCTATCTGCTTTTAAGTCTATCTAGCATATTTTTCACTTCATTTTAACTCTAGAATTTCCTTTATTTATTTGTATGCGATAGATTTCTGAAATGAGAATTCTGGGTCAAAGGGATTGGGTTATTTAATTTTAATAAATATTGTCAGATAGTTTCCAAAAAAGATTGTAACAATTCTCATTTCCACCACCAATAATGAGAATATCACTTCTTCTCTGCATCCCTGTTAAAGTTGATATTAAGGCTCTTTTTTATTTTTGCTGGACCGATGGGTTTAAACCTCATTGTTACCTTAATTTCCATTTACCTACATTTAAGTTTAAGAGCATTTAAATGCTTTTTAATAAATTTGTAAGCCATCTTGTTTTGCGCGTCTGTGAGTTGACTTATTTTTTGTCTGCTTTTATATTGGGTTGTATGTTGGAAGAGTTTATTGCACATTAATTCTGTATTTCTCAACTGTGTTAAAATATTTTTTTAATTTCTCACTTGTTTACTTTTTATTATAAGATATATATGTGTATTAATGTAGTTAACTATATACATCTTATTTTGTAAGGTTTCTAAGTTTACTGTCTCAGTTATGGAGATTTACCCATACATGTAAATGTAGTCTCTCAGATTTTCTTCAAGGATTTTTATTCTTATATTTGTATTTTTAAGGTTTCAAACCATCTGAAATTACTTTTTACATAAATTCAACTGAAGTTTTTCTAGTATCATTTAAAAATAATTGTACTTCATTTTCAGTTAATTTGACTATCATATTTGTCATATATATGATATATGAGAATGTAACATATATCTATATAGAAAGGAATTTCCATTTTTTTAATGTAATCTATGTCTTGGTTAGGATTCCCCACCACCAGTTTATTCATAATGGCCATGGTTTCTTTTAAGCATTAAGCATATTCACAAATGTTGCTTAAAAGTACTATTCTACTAATTCCATCATCTAGGTCATTGAACATCTGTTTCTCTCTATTGCTTTTTCTTTGTGTTATGGGCCACATTTGCTTATTTTTTTCACATATCTAGTAATCTTTTGTTAAATACTGGAACTTGAAACTGACATATTTTAAATATTCTGAATCCATTACACGCCTCTAAAGACTGTTCATTTTTTCTTGTTTTTCTATAAGGTAATTAATTTAGCTGGACAAACTCTGAACTCAATAACATTCGCAAATGTTAACAGGCAAAACAATTCCATTCATTCAGCCTTCCAACTCTTCCTTCGGCTGAGAAACTTGCAGTCTCCTCCATGCATGCAAAGCTAAGGGGTTAGGGGTTTGGATATTGTTCTTATCCAGTTTTGGAGATTCACATTTCCTTGAGTTCCTATTCTCCAGATATTCCCACTCATTTTCCAGATATTCCATTAGTCTCAAATTCTTTTCTCAGATTCCTCGAGCCATGTAGACTATATATGTCTATTTGCTTGAGTTCCAGCCTGTTCTAGTTTGCTAGCTGCTGGAATGCAACACATCAGGGATGGATTGGCTTTTAATAAAAGGAGATTTATTTTGTTAGTTCTTCAGAGGAAAGGCAGCTAACTTTCCACTGAGGCTCTTTCTTACGTGGAAGACACAGGATGGTCTCTGCTGGTCTTCTCTCCAGGCCCCTGGGTTCCAATAACTTTCCCCAGGGTGACTTCTTTCTGCATCTCCTAAGGCCTGGGCTGAGCTGCAAATGCTGAGATGAGAAATGCGGAGCTGCTTAGGCTGGGTTACATTGTGTTCTCTCATTTAAGCACCAGCCAATTAAGTCAAAGGTCACTCATTGCAGCAGACACGCCTCCTAGCCGACTGCAGATGTAATTAGCAACAGATGAGGTTCAGGTACCATTGGCTTATGTCCGCAGCAACAAGACTAGGTAAGCTCACCTGGCCAAGTTGACAACTGAATCTAACTAACACACAGCCATTCTACACAATGTGGATTGGGGACTTGCCAATCAAGTGAGGAGCCATTTATATGTATATGTCGCCAGTGCAGTTCTCTAAAGAACCAAATTTCATCAAGTTTTTTTTTTCCTGCTTTTATTTTCCTTCAGTGATTTCAATTTTATTTTTTCTCTAAAGTTTATATTTGCCACCTGCAGGAGGTTTACTCCAGTAGAAGCTAATCCAACATTGCCACAAATATAAATTCGATGGCATTTTAAATTAGATTCACATCTTAATCTACTTTATTATCTAATATGACAGATTCTCTTAAACATTAAAACCATTCTCATTAATAATCATGTACACATTATTCTAAACTAGAACGAAAGAAATAATATGGGTTTTATTTATGTCTTAATTTGTTTATTTGTTTTTAAATCTTTGAGTGCTTTAAAGATACTGTCTGGAGAAAATTCATTTATCATCTCAGGCAAGTGAAGATTCCTATTCCAGATTGAGATTTCTATGTAATTTTGTTGTTTGTGGGTGGACAAAAGTTAAAGCTATTGTATGGTTTTGTATACATCAGAGGAGATTTTGAATATATATATATATATATATATCCATCACGATTGTTTCCAACTATAAACACACTAGGGCTTTTTATAGACGCTATTAATATACGGGACTGCAATTCCATTCTCTTCATGTACATAAAGCTTCACCTGCTCAGTTCCTTTCTCATCTCTTGATTTGATATATTCTTAGCATATTTCATAAAGGGAAGCTTGTCTCTACATTCTTTATACATCTATACTCACTTCCTTAAATTAGTTATCCTGGTGCCTGCTTGAGCTTATTATTTTTTAAATTTTTCTCCAGCTAGAAACCTTAAGGCTAGATTTTAAGTGATTTCCTTTCTTTATAACGATATTTCAAATGCATTTAATTAGATCCTGAATACTCTTATGCCTGCATCAATGGCTACTACTCTAATGCAATGCTAATGATATCATGGATATTCTATGTGAGATAACATAGAAATGCATAATATTTACAATAATTATTGGTAACATGTATGAGCATTTACAAGACACAAGTTTATTTCCAAAAGATTTAGGAATAACCGTTCCAAAAATCAGAAAGCACTGCTAGTATCCTTGTTTAATATATTGTGCAACAAAGGAGCTAAAAACAGTGCACAAAGTGAAATAACAAAGATCAGCAATACACAGTAACCCTGGTAGGGGAGGTGTAGAACCTGAGAATATGTCAGATAATAAGAAGGTGGAACCATAGTTACGGGAACTAAGTGGTAATCATTATATCCTGCCTAGTGTTCAAGCACAGGGCAATAAAATAGAGACTTTATTAATAGAAACAGAGGGCAAAGTAGGTTATGGTTGTTTGACCGTGCACGGCTTAAGCCCGATACTTATAATTATGGGACTAGATAAAAATAGAAGTGCCAGAAGTTTGAAAAAAATATGAATCCATGAATATTGGCCACAGTTCAATTGTTGGAGGGTAAAAGTTGCTTTAAATTAGAAAACAAAGTGTGCAAAGGCAGTTAGCTAGATTTATTTCTTGAAATAAGGCATTTTTAATGAAACAAATTAATTTGTATGATATAAAATCTATTTCAAATGACTAAATATTGTAACTGGTGTGTTGCCTGAAGGGGATAAGGAGTTAAATAATCCTAATTAGTTTAAAATTAAACCATAATTATTAGGGAAAGTTATAATCCGATTATCAATGAAGAAAAATTAGAATATAAAATATATATGCCTAAGTATAAGATGATAAAACACCAGTAACCAAACACATGATTAAATGGAATAAATGATTAAAACACCCTCTTAAATAGAATGAAAACAAAAAGTAAATAAATCTGTAATGAAGTGTAAGGCTTGTTTGTGGATTATTAAACAATCTAATTTTGAAAAATTTAGAGTCATTAAACACTGGATACAATGAAAATAATTGACTCAACTTACTCCTAAACATCAGCTGGAATTAATCAACTTAAAATATTGCAGGGAGAACTTGTTCACAGGTGGTTCACAGGTGCAATATTCACCTTTCATGCCAGGTAGACTAGGGTTTGATTTTTAGACCATGCATTAAAAAAAAAAAAATAGGACTTAAAATATTGCAGGGAGGATATAACGTGTAGATAATATCCACAGTCCCATGAAAAGGCACACATTTATGCAAAATGATTACTATGTAAATAGATGCATTGTTAAATCATGCAGTTTTTAATTATGCTTCATATTAAATATATTTATAAATATAAAATCAATAAGGTAAGATATATGTTTTATATTACTGAATATATTTAAAGTATATTAAAATTTATACATATATTGAACTGCATATGTTGAATATATTTATTGAAAAATACATATGTATATTGCTTTTAATATATCTTATATATATGCTAGTATATTTATTCAACATAAATAATATTGTATATTTTATTGCACCAAATTCTTGAAAATGTGATTTTAAGTCTGAAATAATCATTTAGATGATTAAATCTCCATTTATTTTATAAGGCTTGTTTTAACCCATAATTTCTTTGATAACTTTTCTCACATTTCATATGTTGGTTCACTTCTTTTAAGCATCGTAACATTTTGTTTCTTTCTTGCATCATTCATATATATCTGCTTTATATTCTTTGATCCAATCTATCCTGGCCACCTTAAAGAAACCTGACTCAGGTAAATGCTCACTAGGAACATTTGAAAAAACAATAACACCCCAAAATCATATTCCTAAAGTTCCAACTTAAATTTAACTGATGGACTATTTTTATTTCTTGCCATCTCCATTTTCACTACTTGATTTTATACTTCTAGTCCAGTTGCAGTATCAATATTACCATCCTTTGATTGATTAATCTTGTATCCTTTCTCCTGGCTTGACCATGGCACCCTCAATTTCATTCATAAAAGTTGCATATGTGTTCTTTGGTCTCATGCCCCTTGGCAATGGGTCAAGTATACAGCTCACCATCCACTGTTTTATTTATTTTTTTGGTGCTGAAACTCGGGAGCAACTACAATTTATATATTTCATCTTCCTCCTCAGCAGAAAGGGGAATGATACAAAAAACATAATAATCAGAGTAAACTGACACACAGCACATGATCTAGAAATGTTATCTAGTATTAACATTTTTTTTTTGGTAAACCAACTGAAATGACTGCCTTTTACCTTAAAAAAAAATTCTGCTCAATGTCATAATCAAAAGACATATTTATATCCCTTCCAAAAAGACTTTGAATGTAACCAGTTAGTTTTTGGTAACAGTGCCAAACCATATTCCTCTCATAGAAATTCTAAAAAGAAGTGTTTGTCCTCTTTATTTGCAGTTTACTTTTTCTCTTTCTATTCTCAGCCAACTCCAAGTCCATTTCCTTCTAAATAATTTTAGAGAAACAGATTGCAGTGGCAACCCTCATGCCAGTAGTCCATGCTGTGAGTTTAGTTTTTGGATATCTTAGTCACATTTGAAAAGGATAGCCAATCTTTTAGTTTACCAGATTTCTGTAACAAATACGGCACAGTGGACTGGTTTAAACAAACAAACAGGAATTTATTGGTTCACAGTCCAAACTTGAAAAGTCCAAAATTGAGGCATCAGCAATGTAATGTTTTCTAATGCTTCTGGCTTGTGGGCAACCTTTGAGGTTCCTTAGCTTGCATCTCTGCCCCCATGGTATGGTGGTCTTCTCTCCATTCTTTTCCAGGTTATGCCGGAAATTCTGGCTTTCCCCCATGGAATTCTCTCCTGATATGTCTTTCTTCTGCTCATAGGGACTCCAGGAATCCAGATTATAGCCCAGCTTCATGCATTTGGGCGACATCATAAATAAAAAGAACATCTTCAAGGATCTTATTACAATGGGTTCAAATCCACAGGAATGAAGACCAAGACCAAGAACATGTCTAAATAGGAGTACATAATTCAACCCACTGCAGGCATTCCCCACACCTCCTGAGCAACATTTCCTGTTGTTTGTGACAACACACTAGCCTAATTTTTCTCCTATCTTACTATCTTTCCTCAATTTTCTTTGCTGGTATTTGCACTTTCATTTGTTCCCAATATTCTGCCATCAATCTACATTTCCCTAATTTATCATGAAGAGAATTCATTTATATTTGGAACTTTCAGATTACACTCACGGTTAACTTATATGATGGTGCAGAGCCATGTGTATTCCAGAAAAACATGCATTTAAACTTAGTTCACTCCTGTGGATGTGAACCCATTATAAGTAGGACCATTTGATGATGTTCTTATGCTAAGGTGTGGCTCATCTCAATCAAGATAGGTCTTAATCCTATTACTAGAGTCCTTTATAAGCAGAATGAAATTCAATTATAGAGAAAAAGCCACAGACGGAGCAGCCAAAAGCTGAATATCAATGGAATCAGGAGAGAAAGAAGAGATCAGGACAGCATCATGTGCCCTGCCATGTGAATAAGCTATGGACCAAAGACCACTGCTAGCTGCAAAATGCCGGTGTGTGGGAAGAAAGCAGTGACTTGATGATGTCTTGATTTGGACTTTTTTTAGTCTTGAAATTATGACCTAATAAATCCCCATATTTTAAGCCATCGCATTGTATGGTATTTGCTTGAGTAGCCAAGGAAACTAAAACAGTATCTCTAACCCAGATAATAGAGCAAATTGTTATATGAAGCATTGTGGGAACACAGGCCCAGGAACAACAGAAACTTTCAGGAAATGGCCATTTTATTACTTACAGCACAAAGGATCTAAAAGATCTAAGGAAGAAGACCCCATCATGGCTGGTCTTTCGGTGGGTGGCAGCTCCGCATGCCACACTCAGCATAAGAGAGAAGAGGCAGAATCTGTGTTGCCTGAGGGCAGGGTATATATACAACCCAGGGGAGAGAGTTCTGCCACTGAGAATTCCCCCTCTAACAAGCATCTGGAACTTTTTGTCCTTAATTTTCATTTCATTAAGGCCTTTTCATTAAGCCTAACATCTCCCCTAGTCTGTGGAATGGAAACATACTGAAGCATCTACACACAATAGTAAAAGAGGTGAATGTAGGCAAGGTCTAGGACATGGTCTGGTGTGCCCCTGATTTATCCTGCAGTCTAACCCTCAGCGTCTTCAGCAGGCCTAGCCCGCACTGTCCATTAGCTTCCACAGCATAAGCTCACCTCCTACCTCAGACATGAAGGTGGAGACAATATTGATTTGGGAACACCAACAGCTGCAGCACATTAGGAGAACTTCACTTGTGCATGCCATTATACCAAGCATGGTGGTCAGGCTTGCTGAAGTGGTGATTGTAATCTATCCCTCTCAATCCCCTATGAGACAGCTATGGAGGTGACACATAGAATCTGTAATCATTGCAGCCAGTTGACTTACCATTTGACCTTCACCACTTCCTATTCTACCTTCTCTCAGGTTTTAACCCACCCATAGCATAACAAGAAGTATTAGCAATAGCACCTGCATCTCCTTGTTGGGCCAGGAGGAAGTCAATATGATTATCAAACATTACTTTGGCTAGAGAGTCTAATGATTTTTGTGGAGCCTGGAGGGATTGTGCTGTGATCTTGGCAATGTTAGTCTAGGTGGATGACAGATTGTCTATCATGTGTTCATTGGTGCTGCTTACTCCCAGCCAGGGCAATAATGATCTGCCAAAAGAGGCAAATTGAGTATCATGAACCCCCACAGGAAAATCATGCTTTGCTCAAGATACTAAACTGGAAAGATAACTGAGCCATTTGTCAGTTTCATTACATCAGGAGTTGTTGCATCACAACACATTTTCCAAAGGTGTGGGAAAAAAGAGTCACCATCAATGGCTGTACTGTCATCTTTGTCATAGGGCATAAATGAAAGAATTCTTAATGTTAATTCAGACATGAGGCAGGGGATATCAGCTGCTTAAGTGTCAATCTACATTTGGCAAAGAGGGGAAGTGGGAGAAGCATAGCATATCCAGCAGTCAGTCAGGTTCCCTCTGCCATGATGGCCCAGATTAGCTAGAAGATGGTGTTTTCTTTCCAGGTTGCTGCTGTGTCAAATCTGTAGAAAACAGGAGGAGGGAGTAGTAATGGTCCTTTCAGGGTGGTTGTGCAGCCATTTTCCATGGGAAACACTTTTTTTTTTTTTGGCCTATTTGGAGAAACTTATCCTTTCCTACTAAGGTTACCCAATCTGATTGTCCCTAGCCTTGAGCTATAACCTCACCTAGCCTACTTCTACCATTCTGGGAATTGTGGGAAGGGTGAAATGAAGTAAAAGGCAGGACGAGCCCCTGACAGTGACAAAAAGGGAGAGTCTCTAATGATGTGACTTTATTCCCCCTTTCAGGGAAAATCCTCATTTGATAGGTTTAAGGACAGATGAACAGCCAATCTGGGTTCCTTCCCATGCCCCATCTCCTCCCTGTTCTAGGAAGCATGATAAAGCCTGAAGGTTTCCTTTTTGGAAACTGCTGAGTTCAGCTTCCAGAGAGCCCTAGTAAGACAGACAGTGCATCTAGTAAGTGAGTTTCCAGGGCAAGAGAAGTAGTAGTTGCTGCTCAGTTCATGCCAGATGGCTTCAGCTTGGTTGATTCATTAGTAAACCAGTTCTGAGCATCTGGTGAGGCATCCTTGACTCAGGGTCCCCAGGATACCATTGCAAGAAGGGAAAGTTATTCATCTGGTGATGCAACAGGATCATTGTTGAGGTGGTACTCTGTCACCTGCTCTGTGGGGCCCTGGGCAAGCATGATCCTGAATATATAAAAACCTTGATGAACTCTATTATGGGTACTATCTGGATGAACACCCACACATCTCAGACCCAGAACATGTTGGTGATTTCTGGAATACCCAAGAGCTCTCAGTGATCATTTGCATTTCTGCCAAGGCCCAATAACCCAGCAGAAGTTGCCTCTTAAAAGGGAAGTAGCCCTGGGCTGTATCTGAAAACATGTTGGTCCCAAATCCAGAAGTCTACTAATTCCTATTGCACACTCCTCCAGCCAGCAAGAACAATTGGCATGGATTTGGGTGTCAGAAATCTGCAGCTTGAACAGAGATCTAAATTTTAAAGGTCAGGGCAGCTGAAACAGCTGTTTTTAATTCTTGGAGAGACTGCTCCTCCTCCATTCTCCTGTGCAAGGGAACTGCTTTTTATGTCACCCAATAAAGGGGTTCCAGGAGTACATTGAGATGAGGAATATGCTAGTGCTAATATGCAAATTGCACAATGTTCTGGAATAATGGGTGCCAAAGAAGCAGTTCTGTATTTAAGTGCCAATAGTCTATGGTGAGCCTCTATGCTATATTTACCTTTTCCACAGGCCACAACAGGCTTTGCTAAGGAGAGATGCTGGAGTGGAGGACACCCAAAGATGGAAGGTCCCTTGTGAATTCAGTAACTCTTTTTCTACCCTGGAGGCAGTATTACTACTGTTGGACAATATGGCAAAAAAATGGGGTCACTGAGTGTGCATGGTCTACCCACCAGTAGTGCAATCATAGTGGCCAGAATTTGCTGGGATGGGGGAGCATATCCTCTCAGCCATTGCAAGAGTGTTGAGTGGGATGGGTAGCAATTCCTATAATACATTCCCTGGTAGGAAACATGGCCATAGGAGCACTCAACGGGCCAAAACGAGCACACATTAACAGAAGAAAGAAAGAAGAAACATACGATCATCTAAAATTATGCAGAAAAGGCATTTAACAAAATTCAGCTGTACTTCTTGCCAAAAACACTTTGAGCTCTGGAAATGAAAGGACACTTCCTCAACATGATAAAGGACATATAT
Source organism: Tamandua tetradactyla (assembly GCF_023851605.1). Taxonomy (NCBI): domain Eukaryota; kingdom Metazoa; phylum Chordata; class Mammalia; order Pilosa; family Myrmecophagidae; genus Tamandua; species Tamandua tetradactyla. The sequence goes on along the minus strand of NC_135345.1, from coordinate 33,848,573 downwards.
TAAAAGCTCACAGTGAACATCATACTCAAGGTTGAAATGCTGAAAGTTTTCCCTCTAACATCAGAAACAGGACAAAGATGTCCATTGTCAACAATGTTATTCAACATTGTACTGGAAGTTCTAGCTAGACCATTCAGGGAAGAAAAAAGAAATAAAATGCAGCCATATTGGAAAAGAAAAAATGAAAATTTCCTTATTTGTAAATTACATGCTCTTATATGGAATGAATCCTGAAAAATCCTCAACAATGCTACCAGAACTAATAAACAATTAAGTAAAGTGATGGAATTAAGATCAATGTGCAAATTCAGCAGTGTTTCTACACACCAGCAATGAATAATCTGAAGATGAAATCAAGAAAAAAATACTGTACTTACAATAGTACAATAGCAATTAAAAGAATCAAATATAAAGGAACAAATTTAAACCAGGATGAAAAGAACATGTACACAGAAAATTACACAACATTGCAAAAAGTAATAACAGAAAACATAAATAATGAAAGGATATTTTGTTTTCATGGTTTGAAAGACTAAATATTATTAATATGTCAATTCTACCCAAAGCAATTTACAGATTCAATGAATCCAATCAAAATTTCAACAGTAAATCATCACATCTGCACAGAAACATAAGTAACCATGAATAATCAAAGCCATCATAAAAAAGGAACAAAGTCAGTGGATGCATACTTCTTGATATTAATAAATATTACAAAATCATGATAATCAAAACAGTATGGTACTGGCACAAGTACAAAATACAGTATCAGTGGGATTTAATTGAGGATTCAGAAATTAACTCTCACATTTATGACCATCTGATATTTTATGAGTGCCAATTCCACTCAATTGGGAAAGAATTGTCTCTTCATAAAATGACACTGGTAAAACCGGATGTCCACAAGCAAGAGAATGAAGGTAGAACTGTACTTCATATCATCTACAAAAATCAACTCAAAATGAATCAAAGACATAAATACAAGAAACAAGATTTTTTTTTTTCCTTGCATGGGCTGGCACCAGGAATCTAACCCGGGTATCTGGCTTGGCAGGCGAGGATTCTGCCATTGAACCACCATCGCACCACTTAAGAAACAAAATTTTAAAACTCTAGAAGAAAATATAGGGAAGCATCTTTTGGACCTTATGTTAGGCAATGGTTTCTCAGACTTTATACCCAAAGTGCAGGCAATGAAAAAAAAATAGGTAAATAGGATTTCATCAAAGTTAAATTCTTTTTTGCTCAAAAGACTTTGTCATGAAAGTAAAAAGACAACCCATATTTGGAAACCTCATAGCCAATAAGGATTTAATTTCTAGAAGGTGAAAAGAAATTCTGCAACTCAACAGCAAAGAGACAAATAACCCAATTGAAAACTTGGCAAAAGACCTGAATAAGGTATATCTCCAAAGAAGAGATGCAAGTGGCTGAAAATACATGAAAACATGCTCAACTTCATTAGCAATTAGGAAAGTGAAAATCAAAGCCATAATGAAATGCCATTTCACAACTATTAGTATAGCTACTATTTAAATCCTGAAAATTACAAGTGTTTGAGAGTATACGGAGAAGTAGCAATATTCATTTCTTGGTTGGTGGGGATGTCAAATAGTGAAGCCACTGTGGAACAGAGTTTGATAGTTCCTCAGAAAGTTAAGGGCAAGTTTACCATGTGAACTGGCAATTCCACTTCTAGGTATACATCCAAAAGATTTGAAAACAGAAAATTAAACAGATATTTACACATCAATGCTCAAAGCAGCACTATTCACAATTGTTAAAAGGTGGAAGCAACCCAATTGTTTGGTTCTATTAACCAAAGAACAGATAAATGAAATGTTTTATATACATGTAATTGAATATAATTCAGCTGGAAAAAGGCATGAAATTCTGAATATGCATCACAAAATGGATAAATCTTGAAGACATCATATTGAGTGAAATAAGCTGGACATCATGGGACAAATATTATATGACCTCAATGTTATGAAATAATTACAATAAGCAAATTCATAGTATTGGTTACCAGGTGCTAGGCTCAAGGTAGAGAATGTCAGTTGATTGTTAAATTGTACCATTAGTTTGGGTTGATGGAAAAGTTTTGGCAATGCATGGTGGTGTGGTAGCATAATATTGGGATAGTTTTTAACAGCATTGAACTCCATATTTGAATGTGAACAAGAGGGAAAACTTTAGGTTGTACATGCTACTAGAAAAAAATTAAAAAATACAGCATAGGACTATGCAACACGAATACAGTATAGGACTGTACAGTAAACCCTATTGTATATGATTGATTATAATTAATAGAACAAGTATAAAAATAGTCTGTCATTAATTGGTATTAATATACCAACCTAATGAGGCAGGATAGAATAGGGCATCAAGGATGTGGTCCCTGGGGTCTTCTATTCAGCTTCAAAAGAGTTAATACATAGCTGCAAACTTCATGGGACAAAAATTCCCCCTGCAGCCCTGAAAACTCCCCAAATCATTGAAATCTCCCCAAAACAGAAAACCTTTAAAATCATGTGCTCAAAGCAAATTCTTAGTTAATAACAGAAAGCATGGAATCATAAAGGTTGTTAAACATCTGCCCAAAGACAAACTTTGGGTATGTGATAGCCAACCACAAGTTCTGATAGCTATCTTCCCCTACAACAAAAAAGACAGCTCGTGTCCCAAGGTCACTGTGGGAACCTGCACAAAGAAGACATCTAGTGCTCAAAGGTTACTATGGAAACCTGCAACCAACAAGATATCCTATAAAACAAGCTAACCCATTCCATTCAGTATGTGTTTCTTCCTTGAACATATCTGTGTTATATTCTTTAAAGTGTGTTCTTTCTCTTTCTCTTTAATAAACTTCACTATATGTTCTTACTGGCCCTCTTGTTTCTAAAGTCTTTTAACTGTAGAACCCCCAAACCTGTAATGGTGCTCAACTGGCACCATTGCCAGCAGGGGATGGGTTACACTAATCCAAGTTATTAACAACAGGTTGCTATGTTGGAACTCAGATTTTTTTATAAATGATTTTTCTCTAAACCTAAAATTTCAATAATAAAAACAAACAAACAAACAAATAAAAATCTACCAAGTTCTTTCATTTGTACCATTCTTTTAAATAAGTAATTTGGTACTCACCCCACAAAATATTAGATTTGTTTTTCCCGTAGGTCCTGCCTACTTCCTCATATATATGCTTCTAAACTTGATTGTTAGCCTTCTTAGATCCTACCAAGACCTCAGTTTATTAATCAATTCATGTTTCTTGTCTTTTCAATTTTTCATTTCATTGTCTTCTTCTTTTCTGTCTGCAAATATTTTAAAACTCTCTCATGCTAAAAAAAAAGACTGAAAAATAATTTGCCTTCCCCTTGAATACACCCTTCTTTCTTTCTCCTGCCCTACTTCACTAAACTTCTTGAAAAATGAAACTATACTATTTCCATTTTCTTCATTCACCATTAGTCCCTGTTTAATCAATATCTTTTTAATAACTCCAGTCTACTGAAATTCCAGTAACTACATTGTCAAATCTAATGTCTTCTCTGAGGCTATCCAACCCTTAACTCTGTGGTTTAATACCATTGATCCCTTTCTTATTACATATATTCATTCCCAGCCCAGGGTTTTAAAATCTGTTTTCTCATAGCATATTTATGCATCAATTTAGCTATTACTTTCTTTTTTCATCCGAAATTAAAAAAAATTTAATGCCTTTTTTTGCTCTTCCTGTAAATTGTGGGAAATCTCAGATATATTCTCTAATTCCTTATATTCTTAGTTCATATACTATATTAGTAGGGATTCACCACAGAAGAATAAATCAATAGTGTATTATATATATATACAATATTATATATATATATATGAAATATTAAGATACTTATATAGGATCTGGTTCATGTAACCATAGGGATTAGCAAGTCTGAATTCTGTAGGGTAGGCTACAAATCAGAAATTCTTTGGATTCCCTAGATTAAGCCAAAAGTTTAGAATTCTGATGAAGATGGGGACAGACCAGGAGAAGATGTTTGCCTCAAGTAGAGATAAAAATTCATCAAGACTGCTAAAATCATCAGTTCTTTTTTTAAGGCCCTCAACGGCCTGTATGAGGAAACTCCTCTCATTGCTGAAGGCAATCTTTTTTTTTAAAGGTAGATGTAGTCAGCCACATTAAAATCAACTAATTAATTTTTTAAAAGCCATGAAATTAACCCTTACAATAGCAATTGGGCCAATCATTGCTTGATCAAATTACTGAATACACCTAACCAAGCTGACAGATTAAATTAGTCATTACAGTCCATTCGTCATCATCTTGGCACCCATATGCATTCTCCATAAACCATGCTTCATCTCTAAATAAAAGCAATAACATAATAATACTTTCAGCTAACATAATTCACCTGTTGTGCATACCACTAGAAACACACAAAGCCTTTCCATAGAGTGGTTCAAGTCCTTGGGTAATATTCACTTTGAAACTGGATATCCTGAAACAAATGCTATGACATAAAATTAATAAAACTCATGCTATATTATGGAAGGATAAGAAAGGAAAGAAAACAAAGATTTTTTTTGCTTGTATAGATGTATGTATATATCTTATGTATATAGATATATCCACAAGCATACTATAAGAAAACATGGAAGGAACATTTATAACCCCTACAGTCCTTGTTTCTGTAACAGGTCACACAGAGTATAGCTCATATTTATGAGCACCTCATTGCACTACCCATTCCATATTAAAAACCTCTAGTTCCCTGTCTGCTAAGACTAATGCTGCACAATGGGTTGACTTTACAACAGGAATTTATTGGCTCGCAGTTCAGACACTAGGATGCTTGCTTTCTTCCAGGATTGGTAGCATTCTGGCTGGCAGGTGACCCTTGCAGCTCCTTGGATTTCCTATCAAGCTGCCATGTCTTCTCCTTTTTCTTCCAGGTTCAGTTGACTTTTCCCATGGCTTTCTCTTTCTATGTCTGAATGTCACTCTGTAAGGACTCCTGGATTCTGTATTAAAACACAACCTGATTTAGTTAGCCAGATCTTAATTAAAAATATCTTTAAAAGGTCCTATTCACAATGGGTTCAAAACCACAGGAAAGGAGTAAGATTAAGAACATGTTTTTGGTGGTATATAATTCAAGACACATATGCCATAAACTTTAGTCAAAACAAGCATCTACAGGCCTAAACCCCAATCTCTACATATCTACTACTGCACTAAGATATTGCTTCCTTATGTAAACTTCTACACCCAAAGAGGTTATCTCTTCTTGGGTGGATGAAGATAAGATTTAATATTCAAAATATCATATTCCATTTTTTCTATTTTCCTAATTCTATTTCACAGCTATTTATTTTCCAATATTTTAAAAGAAATATTCTACATTTACTGTCTTGGTAAAAACAGCTATATTTAATAAAACAGCATTATGAAATTTAGTTTGCAAATAGTATATAATTAAAACATAGATCAGCTCCAAAACAAAGAAAGCTGTAAGATGCTTTCATAAACTGAGAAATTCATTTCAATCCCAATTAGTTCTAACATCATGGTTTTTCATAAACCACCATGGAGTTAGTTTTCTGAAGCAGAACAGGCCTCATTATTTCTGCCATAAACTTGGTACCCTTAAGCATTTGTCACAATTAGATCTATGTCTGAGAGGTCAATATGAATTCTACACTATTTAAGTATTTTAGAATAATCTGGCCTAAAGATAATATCAATAGAACTCGCTAATGATTTGTATCAGAAATAACTAAACATGACAATGTTATAGCAAAATCATAAGCAAATTGATAATGTTAAACTCTTTTAGAAGTTTCTCATTACAGTTCTCATTTTTCTTTATGAAATGAAGATACCATAGTATTCCCTTGGTCTCTGAATCATAATCAGCAGTCTTCATTATTGTAAAATACTGTCACATGTAACAAGTGGAAAATACATTTTACTCTGTAGCAAGGGTTAACATTCATTAAGAAAATGCACAAAATTATATTAATGGGTCATTTTGATACATATGAATGCAAATAAAAGAAACAGAATGCCGTATGCCTCATGCCTCACAATATTGCTTTTTCTTCTATGCCTCACAATATTGCTTTTTCTTCTGGTCCACAAAATGCCTGATTATTTTCCTACACACTTGGATCATATTCAATTTTGATTTCAGTAAAATGTCATTTGACTAACGTTAAAAATCAGCCACACACCAGGGAAAATAAAAGAGGGTTTTTAAAAATTTTTTTGAATTAGAGTTCATTTTTTAACATGATTGGCATGATAATGAAGCTTTTCAGTGGTAACATTTTGGGCTATTTTGTTTCATAAATTCAATTATCTCTGGTGTCTTTGCCTTTCTTTAGGACCTTTTCAAACTAATAGCATTGAGACAAAAAGATAGTTATTTGTTCTCTCAAAACATTACATGTTGTCATCAAAGATATACTTCAAAACTTTATGCGTAGGAATCAGTCTATCAACGACTGACTGGCAGCAGCCTCAAGGTTGGGGCATAGCCGTTTTCAAATATGTATGTGGTTATTTATTCATTTATCAGTTTTTATTATTAACTGGGGATGCTCATTGATTTTGCCTCTAGGTAAATATACAGAAGAAAACTCAGCTTTAATCACTCTTCTATCTGATTGATCCTTCCATGCCTTTCAGACAAAAGTCTGAATACACAGGGCAACTTTATGCTTATACTCAAAGATTAAGGCTCACAATATTGTGTCTGTGAAAAAAATTTTCAGAGCTCTGAAAACATCAGTAGATGCCTCACTGTATTATACATTTAAAGGCTCTTTTTTTTTTCCATAGTGAAAAATATTCTTGATACTATGAGAAGAATTTTACTTTGGGATGATGGGTACTTTTGGAACACAGAATAGGAGGAGATGTTTCTAAAATAGAAATAATAAAATGATAAAAGTAAGATTTCGTTTATTGAGCATTTACTATATGCCAGGTGCTATTTAAGCTTTTCCAAACTTAAACTCTTTATTATTTATACCTCGTGAAGACCTTTTACATTCTTCTTACAAAAGAGACAACTTGGTTAGGAAAAGATCATGCAACTTGCCCAGAACAATCCTACAAGAGGCAAAGCTGGGATTGGAATTCAGGCAAGTTGTCTTCACACATTGCAAGAATCAGTAGTGAGTTTATTTTCAAATACCTGTGAGGTGCACGAGGACACCCCACATGTGCTTGTTTTGGAGTTTAGAGCCTGTGCCTAAAACTGAGTACTTGCTCTATGCGTGATAATTGAATCAGGCCATTGACTTTGGTGTCTCTTTTTGCATCCATTAGAGAATCTGACATTTAAAGATAAGGTCATTTTGCCTTGTTTCATTTTTTTTTCAATTTTTTTCTGATAGAGAAAATTTTATGAATTTTATCAGGGTTTATTCAAGCAATTATAGCTATGGTTATATTGATATTACACTGTAAATTTCAAAAATTACCTTAGGAAAAAAGATCATTCTTAGTTTAACTATCAACTGAAAAATATATTTTCTTCATTATTCTCATGAAGACTTATAAGGGTGTAACAGTGTTTAAAATTTGCAAGTATATTTTAATGCCAAGTATATCTGTAATATAATTGACAACTCCAGTTTGATTGAATATGAAATTAAAATTATACTTCCTTCATTTTGAATTTGGGAGGCTTTCAGTTTGTTTGCGATTTGAAAACAATAACTATAATATCAGTGTTAATATATTGATTTTTCTTTTAATTGTAACATAGATATTAGTTTTAGGATGTGAGAAATCACTAAATTACCAAGTGCTATATATAAAATTTATCAATCTTAAATTTTCAAAAATATGTTTATAAATCACATCCATTTATTTCCTAAATTGTGCAAATGAATGTGGACATACTGTTCCTGAACTTAGATTTGGCTGAATATCTTAAAACTTTCTGTTTCCTTATTTCAGTAGATATATAATTGGTTTATTCATTTATAAAATTAAGATAAATACATATGTGAAAAAGTTTGAAAATAAGAAGAAAACACAAATACCATTTTATTATTATTAAGTCAATTTGTTCTTGTTATTAGAGTTTAATTTCTTTCTGATATTAGAGCTACAAATTTTACATAATCTGGGGCTTACTTTAGCAACTAGTAACAGGCTTTATTGCTAATAAAGTAACTTTTGAAAGATCCAGATTACTGTCAAGGATTCAATTTCCAGGAATTCTGATTCTCTGTGATTACAGTACACATAAATAACAGACCTTAAATCTGCAACTCCTATAACTCCTATATTGTTATGTTACTATTTTTTGACTACATGTATTCTCTTCCAATTTCTCTCCCTTCCACATCCTTTCAATTTGTCTAATTAGTGTTCTGAATGGGTGTTCTGAATGGGATAAGTGTTCTGAATGGGATAGGTACATAAAAAAAAAATCCCAATTTGATATTATCTCCTGTCTTTACTTTGAGAATTACTTACCTACACAAATAATATGATATACATTTCAAGGAAAAATGTTGAGAATCATGCGTTTGTAATTCTAAGAGTTGACATCACTGCACAATACAATATTAAACAAAATTAACACATTTATATGTGCATATGTAAATGAAGAAATAATGAATGCCATCTCTCCTTTTCTTTCTTTTTAAAACAACTATTGATACAGTAATGGGCATAATGGGTGCTCTAAAAAAGGCAAGCTAATACAAATATTTCTCTCCAAATATAATGCCTAAGTACTATGTAATGTAATTTTTTGAAGAAGTTCAGCTGTTATTATATATTTGTTATTTTATTGAAAAATAAAGGCAACTGGAAAACTTCACATACCAAACATTTTACTTGGTTTTTATTAAAATATGGAAATATATAAATGCTTTATGACATCCAACTTCAGAAATCCAGACAACTCAATGAGTTTCCATGAAGTTATCCATTAAGTCATCCTGAAAAATGAACACTGTCAATAAATGTTGATGCAGAAGGATTATAGATGGAGGAAAGAAGAACATCTTGGATACAAAATGCACAAAGTGTGGTATCTTTGTAAAATAAAAGACCACTGAAACAAGAATGATGCTGGCGTGTGTTTCATACCCAAGCCAGTTTCTGCCTCATCTCTTTCTCTGATCCAAATCTCAGCTAACTGATTATACTTCATTTTGAAGCAGACACAAGTTCACTTATGCTTTTTAGCTCTTCTTGACCATGGCCCACCTGATCAATTTTGTGAAGCCCTACCAGGTTCTAATGAAAGCCAACTTTGCTTTCTTCAATGCACATCTTTTAAAAAAATATTGTGGAATAAAACATATATACAGAGAAAAGTAATAAAAAGAAATACTTTTCAAAGTACACTTCAGCAAGTAGCTACAGAACAGACCCTGTTATGGGTTAATGTTCACTATTCAGAGTTTTCCTTCTAACTACTCCAAAACATTGGAAGCTAGAAGAAATATCAATATCATGATTCAGCAGTCATACTCATTTGTTAAATCTTACTTTCTTTGTCATAACTCTTCCTTCTCCTTTGATTCTTCTCCCAATCTACAGGGATATTTAGGCAATGTCTGTTCTGACAATTTCATGTTGAGATGGGTTGTTGAAACTAAAGGATAGGATAGGGGAATGTAGTTAGATGATAATCTTGAAGGGGCTGGTCCCTCTGGGTTTCAGATTTGTCTGGTCTAAGAACTTTTTGGAAATTATGGGTTTCAGGAAAGCAAACAGTGCATGGAACTTTTATAGAGTCTCAGTTCATGCCCTAAGTGCTTTTAAGAGTTAACAGAAATGATGTTGGTTGGGGTTTAGCAAATCCATGGCAATTAGCACTCTCTAACTGAAGCTTGCATAAGAGTAGTCTCCAGAATAGCCTCCTAACCGTATTTAGAGATCTCTTAGCAACTGATGCCTTATTTTATTACACTTCTTTTCCCCTTTTTGGTCAGGAAGGCATTGTCAATCCCACAGCGTCAGGGCCAGACTCATCCTGAGAAGTCATGCCTTATGTTGTTGGGGAGACTTTCACCCCTGAAAACTGTGCCCCATGTAGGGGAGAGGGTAATGATTTCCTGACAGAGTTGGCTTAGAGAGCAAATGGCCACATCTGCGTAACAAAAAAGATTTCCTGCAAACAATCTGTAGGGCTTGTTATAAGTAGTCTCAGTATTTCCACTACAGGAATAAGTTTCATAAGGGAAAACCTTAAAGTCAAAGGTTTGGCTTATTTTCTTTGGAGTCCCCAACAGTGTAGAGGGTACTAAGGATTTCCCACATGGGAAAGTTTAATAATTTCATGTTTTTTTTTCCTTCGATCCTCAAAGGAATCCACCAAACTTTGTAATTATCAGCCCACCATAGTCTTTAAAATTATTATAAAAAAGAATTATAAATTCTTATAAAAAGAATTGTAAGGCCTCATTCCTATGATGGACTCTAGGAGCTTGGGTTGTTTAAATGAGCTACCCAGATAGGTTGTTACAGAAAATTTAAATTCTAGACATAATAAATCTCTCTCCTTTTGATTTTATACAATAGAAGAAGGTCTAGAATACATACACTATCATTTTTTACCTTGTATTCTGATTTACCTTAGTCCCAGCCAGATTGGCTTTGTTTCTATTTCTGATTGAGGCCTGGTCTTTATTTTGGTTACTTAACTGTTATTCTATATAACTGTGCTAATTTTCAGAGCTGCAGCACTCCATTTCTGGGTCTTAGGTGTCACAGATTTACTCAAATTTCCAGGGAAATACCAACTGCTGCATATATAGTTCAATGCCTCAGAAACTAGAACTACCCTTACAATTTCAGACTCAGTGTGGCTGCTAAAAGGGCTTACAGTCTAGGCTCCAATTTTCTTATGAGTATTTTCTGAAAGAGACCTTAGTATATTTGTTCTTTTGTTTCTGGATTATTTTGCACTACACATTTTCCCCAATATCTATTCAATTTATTGCATGCCTCTTGACATTCTTTTTCGTAGCCACACCGTATTCCATCCTATAAATGTGTCAGAGTTCACCATTCTACTTCTCAGTCATTGTACCCTTTGGTTCCCTCCATCTACTGGGCATCATGGATAGTGTCCAAAATAAACAAACCCTGTCTTACAGTATTCTCACTCAGTTATACAGTAAGCAGCACTTTCAATTTTAGAAAATTTTCATTGGCACATAGAGAAAAATAACATAGCCTCAACAAATATTAAATCAAAACTACCCCTTATCACTTGTTCCTGCCTCCAATTATGAACTCTGAATTAGTTCATGTGAGAGCTTATTTATAAGTATAGATTTAATCAGTGGGATATATGGCACTATAATCCTTATACAATCATATTCACCTTCAATGTGACAATATTACTTATGACCCCACTAACTAGTTACCATCACTTCTATCCATTATTTTTCATTTAAGTTCAACCTCATTGGTTAACTCCCAGCTTCCTCCCAGCTCTACCTTCTGTATACCTCTAGGACTGCTATAATCTCTAAGATTACCTTTACCAGAGTCATAGTGTCAAAATAATATAGTAACTGTCATTTTGTATCTCTTTTATTTCACTCAGCATTATGTCCTCAAAGTTCATCCACATTTTCATATGCTTCAGGACCTCATTTCATCTTAATGCTGTCTAATATTCTATCATAAGTATATACTACATTTTGTTCATGTATTCATCTGTTGATGGGTACCTGGATTGTTTCCATATTTTGGCAATTGTGAATGGGTTGCAATGAACTTCAGTGTGCCAATATCTTTTCATGTCACTGCTTTCAGCTCATGTTAGTACATACTAAGTATAGGTATTGCTGGGTCATAGGGCAACTCAATAATTAGTTTTCTGAGGAATTGCCAAACTGTCTTCCATAATGGCTGCACTTTTATACATTCTTATCAACAGTAAATAATTGTTTCAATTTTTCCACATCCTTTCCCACATTTGTAGTTTTTTTTTATTTGTTTAATAGCAGCCATTCTTGGAGGTGTCAAGTGATATCTTATTGTCACCTTAATTTGCACTTCCCCGTATGGCTAATGAAAATAAGCATCTCTTCATGTGCTTTTGAGCCATTTGTTTTTGTTCTTCAGAAAAGTGTCTATTCCTATGCTCTGCTCATTTCATAATTGGGTTGTTTGTTCCTTTGTCGTTAAGCTGTATAATTTCTTTACATACACAGGATTTCAAGCCTTCATCTGATATATAGTTTCCAAATATTTTTTCCATTGAGTTGGCTGCCTCTTCACCATTTTAATAAACTCCTTTGAAGTAGAGAAGCTCTTGATCTTAAGGAGTTCCCATTTATCTATTTTTTCTTTCATTACTTTTGCTTTAGGTGTAAGGTTTAAGAAGCTACCTCCTAGTGCTAGATCTTGAATATGATTCCTTCCATTTTCTAATAGAAGTTTTATTTTATTAACTCTTAAATTTAGGTCTTTAATCTGTTTTGTATTAATTTTCTCTAGGGTATAAGGTGGGGGTCTGCTTTCAATCTTTTGGCTATTGATATCCAATTCTCCCATGCCCATTTTTTGAAAAGATTATTCTGTCTCAGTTCAGTGGATTTCAGGCCTTATCAAAGATCAATTGTCCATAGAATTGGCAGCCTATCTCCACACTCTCAATTTAATTCTTTTGATCAATGATTCTTATGCCAGAACCATGCTGTTTTGACCATGATGGCTTTATAGTAATCTTTGAAGTCAGGAAGTGTTAGTCCCCACAATTTCCTCTTCTTTTTCAGGATATTTTTAGTTATTTGGGGTCTCTTTCCCTTCCAAATAAATTTAATAACTAGCTTTTCCAAATCTTCAAAGTAGGTTGTTGGGATTTTGATTGGTATTGGATTGAATCTGTAGATAAATTTAGGTAGAATTAACATCATAATGGCATTCAACCTCCATATCAATGATCGTGGGTTGTTTTTCCATCTATTTTTTTATTTCTTTTAGTAATGTTTTGTAGTTTTCTATGTACAACTTCTTGACCTTCCTGGGCAGGTTTATTCCTATATACTTTATTATTTTGGTTGCATTTTGAATGGAATTTTTTCCTTGTCTCCTCAGATAGTTTAATACTTATGTCTAGAAAAAAACACTGATTTTTGTGCATTAATCTTGTAAACTGGTATCCCACCAGTCTGCTAAATTTGTTTATTTTTGTTGTAGATTTGTCAGATTTTATTGTAGATTTTTCCAATTTTAGTATCATGTCTTCTGCAAATAATGAAACTTTTACTTCTTCCTTTCCTATTTATTTACTTCTTCCTTTCTTTTTTTTTTTTTTTTTTTTTTTCTCCTGCCTAATTGCTCCAGCTAGGACTTCTAATACAATGTTAAATAATAGTGTTGACTAAGGCATCCTTGACTTATTCCCAAGCTTAAGGTGAATGCTTTCAATCTCTCATTGTTAGATATGATGCTGGATCTGGGTTTTTCATATATGCCCTTTATGATACTGAGAAAGTTTCTTTCAATTCCTACCTTTAGAAGTGTTTTCTGCTGAAATTTCTTGAATGCTTTTTCAGCATCAATTGATATGATCATGTGATTTTTCCCTTTTGATTTGTTAATGTACTGTATTACATTGATTGAATTTCTTGTGTTGAACCACCCTTGCATTCCTGGAATTGGTATTTTGAGTTTTGATATTACTGGGTCATGGGTCAACTCAATATTTAGTTTTCTGAGGAATTGCCAAAAAATTTAGTGGTATGAACACACCTTGGTCATGATGTATACTTCTTTAAACATGTCCTTGGATTCAAATTGCTGGTATTTTGTTGAGAATTTAACATCTATGTTCATTAGGGAGATTGGTCTTTAGTTTTCCTTTCTTGTAGCCTTCTTTCTGGTTTGGTTTTAGAGTGATGTTAGCGTCATAGGATGTATTAGGTACTGATCCATTTTCCTCAATGTTTTTCACTGTTTTCCCTTGTATGTAGTAGATCACTTATCTTGTGCTGCTTTCAGGACACTCTGCTTCTCTTCAACATTTGGTAGTTTAATATGTACCTTATAGTATAGTTATTTGGATTTATTCTATTTGGGATAATTTGGACATCATTGATTTGCATATTTATATATTTTGTAAGGGTTGAGAAGTTTTCTCTAATTATATCTTCACTGTAAAACTAACCTTCTTAGCCCTTTAGTCTTTTCTTCTCCTCTTGGGCACCAATGATTCTTATATTTGTGTACCTTTTGTTGTCCATCACTTCCCCAAGATCTAATTTCATTTTTTCAATCTCTCTCACCATTTGTTCTCTTGTGAAACCTAGTTTGTTTTGTCTTCTATTCACTTGTTCTTCCTTCTACTTCTTCAAGTCTGCCATCGTGTGTGTGTGTGTGTTTCTAGTATATTTCTAATTTAGTCTACTGTATCTTTCATTTATACAAGATCTGCCACTTTTCTACTTAATCTTTTGAATTATTCTTTATGGTCTTCTATTGTCTTTTGGATATCCTTTGTTTCTTTATAAACAGCCTTGAGTAGTTGTTCCATATTCTGTCTCCCTTTGGGTATTATGATTTAGCTGTTTGGCTGGGCCATTTCTGCCAGGATCTTCATGTGCTTTATGACTTTCTGTTGCATCCAGGGTATTTGATTATCTTAATAAGTTTATTTTGCAAGTTGGTTTCCTTCACTCATCTAAAATTTTGTTTTTAGTTGGTTTTCTGTTGAAAGTTTACTTTTGCATTTGGTTTGTCAGTAATTCCCTGCCAAACCAATGCCCCAATTTTTTGTATGGGATACAGTTCGACTTGAAGGTCTATTAAAAGCTAAGCAGAGGTGCACAGTGGTAGAACACCTGTCTGCCATGCAGGAGACCCAGCCTGAATTCACAGCCCATGCTCTACCCCTCCAAAATAATAACTATTTAGTAGGCACAGAAGTCAGGAGACACCCTAATATATATTGGGAAAGAACTCAGACTGGTGCTCACAGAAGGGAGAGAGAATAAAATAAAAAAAATAAAATATCACTAAAATATAAATATATATAAATTAAAATAAAAAGCAAAATAATGATTAAAACATGGAAAAATATAATTAAAACTAAACCTAGGCTGGTAGGGAGTTTGCGAAACTGCACTTACTGCTTCATCCCAGCAGGCAGCACTCTTGAGGCACTACCTCTTCTAGACTCACCCTTCCCTGACTACATCGGCTGGCTGGGAAGAAAGTGTGCTTGGCTGGACAGACCGCTCCCAGTATACAGTAGCAGGATGGCCATTCCCAATGCATAAGGTGGTGGAGCCGATCACAGCAGCTGATCACAATGCCTGGTACCCAATGAATCCACCGTACACTCCACCTGATGAGATGTCTAGTCACTGCAACCGGCTGGGTGACTGCTCCCAGTATCCATGGGTAAAGCTTTTTGTGGTAAAAGCCTAGTCAGGTCTCCGGGTTCTTCACAGAAGCTGCCAGTTGCTGGCCATGCAGGCAGGCTTCATCAGTCAGCACCTGGCCAGGCTAGAGCAGAGGGATGGTCAGTTCTCTCAGATCCACACATCCCTCTGTGCCACTGTCCACCCCTAGTGGGGTGCATGGCCGAGAAGACCCATTCTGCTCTCCCCATCCCAATCTCCCTGCCTCTTTTCTCCATGTGAAATAGTAAAAACCCTCTTTGAACACTTGCCCACCAAGACTATAGTCATGGTCATTTTTCCTCCATCTGCTATCTTGTTTTATAGGGTAGGGGTGAATCGAGCCTACTCTACTTTGTCATCTTCCTGGAAGTCCAATGCACATCTTTTTATAATTTGACCATGTGTTAGTTGCATTCTCTTTCGTGTTTTCTTACTCATTAATCCTGTTACTATTGATGAGGTGCTAACTGAAATTATGCACTCATCTTGTAAGATCAGCCCTGGTTCTGAACCCATTAATTATTGCTTGTCTGTAGCCTTTGCATCATTACTCACTTCTGAGTCTAATTATAACCTTTTCATTTCGAACCCTCAAGAAAACATCCTCTCACATACTATTCTTTCTGTTATCAACATACTGAGTATGAATCTAAAACTTATTGACTGCTCTTTGAATCTTGGATGTTAGACATCTTTGTTGGTTTAGCATTAAATAGTTACCTTGTTGTCTGTATTAATCTCTGATCATTAGTTTCTTTGTCTTTAAATTATATGCATTGCTTAT
Source organism: Tamandua tetradactyla (assembly GCF_023851605.1). Classification (NCBI taxonomy): domain Eukaryota; kingdom Metazoa; phylum Chordata; class Mammalia; order Pilosa; family Myrmecophagidae; genus Tamandua; species Tamandua tetradactyla. Next base: position 33,832,384 of record NC_135345.1, on the reverse strand, counting down.
TAAATACCTATTCCTAAGGAAACTCTCAAAGCAACTTTCTTTCTAGTTATTTATTCTATGATTTTCATTCTTTCAGGTCAAGTATGAAATAGAACAATGTCAGAATACACTTTTTTTTTCCTTTTGCACTTTTTAAAATACATATGTCTAGTTTGGAGTTAGATAGATTGTAAAGCTTGGTGGACTTGGGAAATTTAGCGATTTTCTATTTCCTCATTTCCAAAGACAGCAGAATGATACCTTTTTGGGCTGTTGAAAGTTTTGAAGTACACAGTGCATAGAAAGTGCCTGGAGACACAACATATGCTAGTTATTGGGACATTAACTAGGCTTTGACATTTAATATGGGAAATTTCAGACTGCAAGGATCTCGATATATACAACATAGCTAAAAATGATAGTGTTGGAACAATGTATGTGGGAAATGGTTTAAAAAATGGTCTCATGTGGACACTGTCCTGCATATTTTTTCTCTTTGGTATTAAGGACTTTTTTCACCTAAGTGTATTAAATAATTTAATTCTAATGAAGAATTTATAAGGATAACACAATGTCTTACAACTTTAACTTTTACAGTTAGGAATTCTCCAATGTCACTTCATTATTTCTAGGATAAATATTTTATGCAGGATTACTATTAATTGTCTCTAACATTGCATACATTCGAATCCCCCCAAACAGCTTCATTTTCTTTTTTTCCCCACAAATACAGGACACATCTTCATTGCTGTTGTGAAAACCAAATATTCTTACATTTGCCTTGATCTGGTAGCAAACTTTTACATAATTTTGAATTAGACAACTAATTCAAGGTTTGCTGATAGTCTTTCCTTGAACACAAACCCTACTTTATTCCATAATCTACTGATAATATTATTCCTTAGAGAATTTATCTAAATATCCTTTTTTTTCAGTGCAACAGATGTGTTCTAGAAAAACAATACAAATTCAGAGAAAGTTATATCATCATACAATTAAATTGGTACTCTTTTGCCTAATTCACAAACTTTGTGGATTTACCGGACATTTTTTCTTCTCTACTGCCTTTTTTTAAACAATATATATTTATTCTTCCAACATTTCTTTTATATTTTAGTTATGCTTTCTTTCTATTTTATTTTACTGTATTTAATTAAAATTTAATTTTAAAATACTGGCTAAATTTAACAAATAAATACTAATCAGTATCTCTGCCTTCATCACACACAATAAAACAATTTGAAAATTTTTAACTCTTATTACTCTTGTCCAGTTTTGAAGTAATTGTTTTCAGCACTTCTCTTTACATATTATCTTACTTCAAATCTCATGGGAAGTTGAATATAGTAAGAATAATAAATTAGAATCAATGATAATACTAGTTATCATACTTGAGCACTATTCTAGTTTGCTAGCTGATGGAATGCAACACACCAGATATGGATTGGCTTTTAATAAAGGGGGATTTATTTCATTAGTTCTTCAGAGGAAAGGCAGCTAACTTCCATCTGAGGTCTTTCTTATGTAGGACGCCTCAGGGTGATCTCTGCTGGCCTTCTCTCCAGGCCTCTGGTTTCCAACAACTTTCTCTGGGGTGATTTCTTTCTGCATCTCCAAAGTCCTGGGCTAAGCTGTGAATGCTGAGATGAGGTGGGCTGAGCTGCTTAGGCTGTGCTACGTTGAGCCTCTCATTTAAGCACCATCCAACTAAGTTAAACATCATTCATTGCAGCAGGCACACCTCCTAGCCGACTGCAGATGTAATCAGCAGCAGATGAGGTTCACGTACCATTGGCTTATGTCCACAGCAGCATAACTAGGTACCTTCACCTGGTCAAGTTGACAACTGAATCTAACTACCACATGTCCACCCCTTGTCAACTTGGTAACTACACTGTGGTAGTTAGATTCAGTTGTCAACTTGGTCAGGTGAAGGCACCTAGTTTTGTTGCTCTGGACATAAGCCAATGATAGGTGAACCTCATCTGCTGCTGATTATATCTGCAGTCAGCAAGGAGGCATGCCTGCTGCAATGAATGATGTTTGATTTAATTGACTGGTGCTTAAATGAGAGAGCACAAGGTAGCACAGCCCAAGCAGCTCAGCATACCTCATCTCAGCACTTGCAGCTCAACCCTGACCTTTGGAGATGTAGAAAGAAATCACCCCAGGGAAAGTTTCTGGAACAAAGAGGCCTGGAGAGAAGGCTAGCAGAGACCACCCTGTGCCTTCCCATGTAAGAAAGAACCTCAGCTGAAAATTGGCTGCGTTTCCTCTGAATAACTGACAAAATAAATCCCCTTTTATTGAAAACCAATTCATCTCTGGTGTGTTGCAGTCCAGCAGCTAGCAAACTGGAACATACACACATCACCTTAAACAATATTAAGGTGATCTTCTGGCTGTGGACCTGTGAATCTCAAAACAAGTTGTCTGGTGCCAATATATAAAGGAGGGACAGTCACGAGATCCATAGGGAGAACCTGGAAGGAAAAACTGCAGGGCAAACGCCATTGGATTTCATAGTCTGAAAGTCATTTATCCTTTCGCTTTAGAAAGTGGCAGTCCCACCCTTTCCAAGGGCCTATGCAATGGCCCACCTCTTTCCAAATAACCTTGGGGAGTACTGAGGAGACCACCTTTTTCTCGGCTTTATTCCCTCCAGGCATCAGGGCCACCCCTGGGCTCTCTGCCATTTCTGGGGCACATGCTGAGTTCCTCTATGTGGTGGCAGCCAGGCTCTCCCCAGTCCCCCAATAGTGTGCTGTACCTTCTCCAAGGCCTGAGGCTGCATGATGCTTCCACTGCAATAAAGTGGGAAACTCATCCTTGCCCTTTAGGGTAAACTCACCCTCTTTATGTATATGGGTTGGTCCACTCTCCTGGCCGAGGTTTCTTGGCTTTAGACCGGAGCTTCCATGGTTCTCACTCTGCAAACTCCAATCTCTCCCTTTTGTGTCCACCTTTGTCCAGGTTGGCAGTGGTTCCATTTAGACCAACAGTTTCTTCAAGCACTCCAGGACTTCTCCATCATTCTCTTCATAGTTCCTCCAAAATCTTCCCCTTGTCCATCCAAAAAACTGTTTCAACATATCTGGTATTTGCAAACTGCAGCAGCACCCCACTCTCTGGTACCAAATCTGTTCTAATTTGCTAGCTGCCAGAATGCAACACACCAGAGATGGATTGGCTTTTAATAAAGGAGGATTTATTTCATTAGTTCTTCAGAGCAAAGGCAGCTAACTTCCATCTGAGGTTCTTTCTTATGTAGGAAGGCTCAGGGTGATCTCTGTTGGCCATCTCTCCAGGCCTCTGTGTTTCAACAACTTTCCCTGGGGGGATTCCTTTCTGCATTTCCAAAGGCCTGGGCTAAACTGTGAATGCTGAGATGAGGTGGGCTGAGCTGCTTGGACTGTGCTACATTGTGCTCTCTCATTTAAGCACCAGCCAATTAAGTCAAACATCATTCATTGCAGCAGGCACGCCTCCTAGCTGACCGCAGATGTAAATAACAACAGATGAGGTTTATGTACCATTGGCTTAGGTCCGCAGCAATAGAACTAGATACCTTCACCTGGCCAAGTTGACAACAAACCTAATTTAACAAACCAGGATGATTAAAAAAAAAAACTGAGAAGCTTTTTCAACTCAGAATCACGAAGGGGCAAAGAAGGAATTTGATCAATGGACTGTCCCTAAACAGCACGTGTTCTTCCTACAACATTATGACAGAAAACTATAGGTAGGTTTCATATTTCATTCTAATACAGGGAGTGGATACTTCCTAATGTGAACATTACGCTGATGGTGGGGCAAACTTTCAAATCTTGGATTTATTTAAATTTTGCCTAAAATTTGCTTTAAATGTTCTTTTTAAAGTATACATTTTATTTTTATCAAATTTGAAATAACAGTTTGAACTAAGGAAAATAAAAAGCACTGAGGCAAATTATTAAAATAGAAATAGCTTTCAATTACTGACTAATAACAGAAGTACACGTCAAAAGTGACATTATGAAATGTATTTTTCGTAGTTGAGAGAATATGAAATCTTTTATGACAAGCATATATATTAAAAAAGTATTTCAGTTGTAAATTTTGGGGAACGTGAATTTCACAGTGGGAAATGTGAAGTATGAGTATAATTATTCAGGTTTTTAACTGGATTATTGAATAATAAAATTAAAAAACTTAGGTAATCTAGAAAAATGTATTACAATGGATTAAAGCATCCTCATGAATACTCTATGTAGTTAGACTGCATTCAACCAATTTACTGGATTAAAATGAACTTCAACAAAAGAAACAAATGTTTTTATATATATGTGCATTTATAATATGTATTTGAAGAGATTTATTTATTTAATTATTCATTTTAATTAGAGAAGTTATTGATTTACAGAAAAAGCAAGCAGAAAGTATTGAGTTCCCAAAACCCTATCCCCCACACACATAATTTTCCTATTATTATCCATTTGCATTAGTGTTATTTTGTGAACATTGATGAAACAGTATTATAATTATACAATTAACTGTAAGCTATAGTCTACTTTAGGATTAATTGTGTGTTCAGTTTTATGTTTTTTAAATTTTTACTGTTATCATATATACAATGTAAAATTTCCCTTTTTAGCCACTTTCAAATATGCAATTCAGTGGTGTTATTTAAATCTATATTATTGTGCTACCATCACCACTGTCCAATCACCTAAAACAGAAACTCCATACTGGTTAAACATTAACTCCACATTCCCTACCTCACCCTGGCTGAAGTAAACTTTAGTCTAGTTTTGATATGTGTGGAGAGAGTGGTCGCATGGTACACTGTGGGAACATAGCCTCTGGCACAACAGAAACTTTCAGCAAATGACTGCTTTATCACTTACACAACACAAAGTGCCCGTAAAAGCAGGGGAAGAGAGCCCATCATGGCAAGTCTCCTGCAGAGGCCAAACTGAGAAGTCAAGGTTTATAGATGACAGCACCACATGCCCCACACCATATTGGAGATTGAGGGAAATCTATGCTCCCAAAGGTGGTGTATTTATATGACCCAGGTGGAGGAGGCAGAGTGACCTCTGAGATATCTCATTATAAAAAGAAACTGAGATTGTATGTTCCATGTTTCGAGATTCAAGTTATATTCAAGCCCTTTCATTAAACCTAACATCTCCCCTATACTGCTATATGGAAAAATGCTGACACAATAGAAAAGGAGGCAGGGGAGCTGGCTAGGGAGGGTTGGGAGATGGCCACTGAGCAGGTATGGGTGACTTCCCCTGATTTACATATTCTAATGATTTCAGATAAGTGGGATCATAGACCATCATTTTATGTCTGATTTATTTCACTCAGCATGAAGTTTTAAAGGATTACCCATGTTGTAGCATCTATATTCCATAGTATGTGCAGCAGTCAGTGATGTGCTGGTTTGAAACTGTTATGTACCCCCAGAAAAGCCATGTTTTTCTAATTCATTCTTGTGGGTGAAGACCTATTGTGGGTGAGACATTTTAATTAGTTTGTTTACATGGAGATGTGGACTTGCCCATTCAAGGCAGGTTTTAACCATCTTACTAGAGTCTTTTTAGAGGGAAACATTTTGGTGAAGGCTCAGACAAAAATATTTGGAGAAAACATAAAATGGCCCAAAAGCCACCAGAAGCAGAGAGAGTCATTTGAAACCAGAGGCCAGAAGAGAAGGACAAGGAATGTTACCAGGCCTTCCCATGTTATAGAGGGACCTGGGTGCCAGCTGTTTTTCCTCTGGAAAGATATCTTTCTGTGGTGTCTTACTTTGGACATTTTCATAGCCTTAGAATTGCAACTTGTAATTTAAATAATCCCCTTTATATAAGTCAATCTATTTCTAGTATATTGCATTCTGGCAACTTTAGCAAACTGAAACAGATTTTGGTACCAGAGAAGTGGGCTGTTGTGATTTGATGGAATGGCTTTATAAATGGATTAGGAAATGTTCTGGAAGAATTGTGATGTGCTTGATAGAAAAGGCCTGAATTTCTTTGAAAGACTGTTGGTAAAATTGTGGACTCTAAAAATGCTTCTGATAAGGACTTACAAATTATGAATGTGTCATTGCAAATTGGAATAAAGGTGACTCATATTTCAAAGTAGCAAAATTTAGTCCTGCTATTGGATGGAGGGTAGAATTTGAAAGTGTGAAGTTGGGATATTTAACTGTAGAGATTTCCAAACTACATGTGGAAAATGCAACCTACCTTCTCCTTGCAGCTTTCACGAAGATGTGACAGGAAAGGAATAAGCTGAGCACTGAACTCTTGGGTACAAGAAAAGCAGAACTTGATGGTTTGGAAAATTATGAGCTTTTGGCCAATGAGACCCCAGAGCTGGTGCCCCATATGAGGATGTAACCAAATATGGACACTGTCAGCTATTTTAGCACAAACCAGAATTAGAGTTTGTCTTTGCCTACTGTATGTATATACCATATTTCAGTTTGCTAAGCTACTGGAATTCAATATGGCAGAAACAGATTGATGTTTTCATTGGGGATTTATTAGTTACAATTTTACAGTTCTAAGGTCATAAAAATGTTCAAATTAAGGCATCAAGATAAAGATATCTTCTCTCAGGAATGGCTACTGGTATCCAGAATTCTTCTGTCACATGGGAAGACACCTGATGACATATACTATTCCTTTTCTCATGGGTTGGTTTCAAAATGTCTCTCTTAGCTCCTGTGGGTCCTTTTGGTTTCTTCTGGGACATTTTTTTCTCTCTTAGCTTCTCCTAAGGTGTTTTCTCTCTGAGTTCTCTTTGTCAGCTCTCTTACTCCAGTAAATGATTAAGACCCACATTTAATTGTTTGGGCCACATCTCCATGGAAGCAAACTAATCAAAAGTTCCCATCCACAGTAGATCTGTACTCACAAGAATGGATTAGAAGAACATAGCTTTTCTTGGGTTCATAAAAGTTTCAAACAATCACATACCACCTTTTGTTTATCCATGCATTGGTAGATCCCTTGATTTGCTATTATAAATTATTTTTTTCTTGATTTCCTCTTATTTTGCTGATTCTTAGTTAATAGAAACACTACTGTTTTTTCACATATTTGTCTTGTAGCTTGCCACTTTCCTGAATTTCCTTGTCACCTTTAGTGGCTCTGTTATGTAGTTTTGGTATTTTCTATATAGAATCATGTTAACTGCAAATAGGAAAGTTTCACTTTTTCTTTTACAATTTGAATGCCTTTTATTTATTTCCTTTATTTATTTTTCTTGCCTAGTTCTTCTGTTGGAACTTCCATAATAATATTAAATAACATTGGTGACAATGGGCAACCTTCTCTTCTTCCTAATGTTAGGGTAAAAAAATTTCAATCTTTTACCATTGATTCTGTTCGCTGTGTATTTTTCATGTGCAGCCATTACAATGTTGAGGAAATTTCTTTCTATTCCTAATTCTCTGAGTAGTTACTATCAGGAAATGGTACTGGATTTAGTTAAATGCCTTTTATGTACCAATTAAGATGATCATGTGTTTTTCTTCATTCCTTAATTCTGTTAAAGGTATGTTTTAAATTCATTAATTTTCTATGTTGAAGCACCTTGCATACCTGGAATAAATCCCACTTGATCATAATTATTTATTTTAATGTGCTTTTGGAATTGGCTCGTTAACATATTGTTGCAGATTTTTGCATCTATATTTACGAGGGATATTGGTTTTAATTTTCCTTTCTTGGTGTATCTTTATCTGACTTTGGTATGAGAATTTTGTTAGTCTTACAGAATGATTTAAGATGTGCCCTCTATTAATTTTTTTGAAAAGTTTGAGTAGTATCGGTGTTACCTCATCTTGCAAAGTTAGAAGCTTAAGACTGACTTGCAATGAGATGGAAAATTTGTTGTTGTTTTTTCTCTTTCTTTCTGTTTTTTAACTCCTTTGAGATTCTTGATAGTCAGAAACTATGTCTTATAAATTTATTATTAACTAAAGGAATGTATTCCATGGGACAGGGAGTTACTCACAAAACACTATAACTTAAAGTGCGCAAAGCAGTTAACTTGGTAGGCAGTGTTTTTCCCTCTCCATGTCCCAGAAAATATAACATTTCTATATATGAAGAAATGATAAAATACAGTCTGTCCCCTCACATGTTCATCCCAGGAAGGAGAGAGATTATCAAAGCTCGTAATGATCACGAAGCCCTTGTTAACTATTGCAAAGTGTAGGCAAAAAAAAAATCCAAATCGACAAGTGACTGCTTTGAATCCCAGTGTGCTCTACAAATTCCTCTGGCAGAATTTGATGAAAATTTTGATGTAATGGAAGGCAAAGAGCATTAATGAGTTGATACTGAACAAGCATAATTTAATTTTTATTTGTTTTTTTTTTTCAATTTTTTAATTCATTCTGTAAAAATTCTGGTGTTGGTTTGTTTTATTTCTTATGCCAAATAAACACATTCCCACATTCTTTGTCAACAAATAAGATTAAACCTGAATTAACAGATTTAATTAAATTTACATATATTTTTATTATAATTTGTGCATATCCAATAGAATTTAAAACTGTATAATTAATATACTATATTTATAAATATAACATTCATTTTATTTTTTACTTTTGCTCCTTTGTGTAAGTTTGCATTTATTCTTAAGTTTTACAAACTTTCAGATTTTGATCTTACTAATAATTTAGGTAATTTACTAGCTCATTCATTCAAAATATATTTGTCAAGAAGAGGTGTTTCAACAAATTATGAAGTTTTACCAATTATCATATTACCAATTGACACTGTCTTTAAGTAGATGCATTATTTACAGAATTATTCAGGTGATGAGAAAAGATGTTCTCAAGTAGAAATAGCTGAGCTTACCTTGATGAATGTTTGCATGAAATCCATGAATATGAAATGATTCAAATTTTCCTAATTTTTCTAATTTGGGCTGTGACATGATTGAGAATGTTGCCAAATAACTGCTAATTTGGATGTATGATGGTTGAATTCAAACTATCCTTCTGAGATATATCAAAATCAATTGTTACTAATCTAAAGCAAATTGTAAATTATCAAAGAACCCTTTTGATGCTTTTATAAATCCTTGCATAGTCAGGAACAGTATAGTCTCTATTCTACTTTTATATCCACTCCACTATGGGTGCCATAAACTTCTCAGTACTCCACCTGATAATCCATCTATTAATTGTTTTTCTACCCTTGCAAGGCAGTATGCAAAATAGTAAACCTGTGAATTCTGGTGATAATCCCAAACTCCTTTTCCTAATGCATTTTCCCACAGACCTTGACTTTATTTGCCAGGCTACTAGGGTGCCTCACATAATAATTTGGCTTAACAAAAGAAATTTATTGCTCATGGTTCAGAGGGCTTTACGTGCAGCATCAAGGTATTGGCAGGGCTTGCTTTCTCCCTGAAGTCTGTGATACCCTGATGCTGGCTTGTTGCAATTCTTGGAATTCTTGGTTTGCAACTTTGCCTCCCATTGCATGGAAATCTCTTTCTGTTTGTGTTTGCTTGTCTAGTTTCCATTGACTGGCTTATGACTTATCTTTATAAGGCCTCTAATACTGCAGATTAGGAGCCACTCTGATCCAGCTGGCTAAATCTTAGCAATAGCCTACCACGTATTTTAAGTAATTTCTTTACAGGCATGTGCTAATATGTTTCACCTGAAGTCCAGACAGGGACCCTCTTGTAGATCTCTTGAACTCAATCTCTGTGAAATGCTACTGTCCATGCAGTATTTTTCTTCTCACATTTATAGGAATCTGTTCTGTGTACTCTGATTGCTTAGACTCCTGAAAATCTCTCACCCTGGCCTCCTCAATTCAAGAATCGTGGGCTCTCTTTGGATTCCTCCTCCCTGGGCCGTGGCCAATAAATTCTCGCAAGGCAGTAAACTGAGGAAATTTTAGGACTCACCTTGTTTGTTTTTACTCTTTCATGGATCACTATCCCATGTTATCAATTGTGTGATCTCTGGAATCCATTTGTTTTCATATATAAGGCAGAAGGTTAAATGCAGTCACTGTTACTTCATTATGACCTGAGACAGAAGTCTAAAATGGTAATTAAATATGAATTTGTAGTAGGATGGAGGTTGTTTCTACATGCTCTGGAGCATCTCTGTCATTTGAAAGTATATCAAATAAAGTTATTCTTTAAGTTTGATAGAAAATGCACAGATGCAGCAAAGACAGTTACAACTTTATTAGGTTGTCAGATTGTTAGGGGAGACATTTTATTCTAGTCTATTTATAATAGCAATAACCCGCTAATAGAACTCACAAGTTCAAATTGCCTCCTCAAGACAGCCACCAAGGATTCTTTTTGTTTATTCTTTGTTTCTTCATTGCTTTGTTCCTTCCTTCCTCTTTCTTTTTCCTTTCTTCCTTCCATATTCTTTCTTTTATCTTACTTTCTACTACTTTCTTTCCTTCATTTTCCTCTCCTTTCTTCTCGGAAAAGAGTAAGTATACATGATATAACACAAAAATACCCAGCCTCAAAAAAGTAAATTTAGAATGTCTATCAAGCAATTAAAAAAAAACAAATAAACAGTAGGCATGCATATATACAGAAAAATATGACCCATAACTGGGTTGGGGAAAAAATCACTTACAATGACCCAGAAATGATATAGGTTATATCATTAGTGGATAAGTATATTAAAAATGTTGCTATAAAATGATTCCCCATGTTCATGAAGGTGGAGAAAAGGATGAGTATGTTAAGGAAACATATCAAACTTTTGGAGATAAAAAATTCAATATCTGAGATAAATGTAACTGATGGTATTAATAGCACACTAAGTACTGAGGAAGAAAATCAGTGAACTTAAAGATATTGTGAGATAAGCTATACAAATTTAATGATAGGGAGAAAAAGACTGGAAAAAACATAGCATCACTGAGCTCTGGGACAATTTCAAGAGAACTAAAACACATATAATTGAAAAATTTTGAAAATATGATAGATAAATGTATGTGTAAGAAGCTCAGCAATGTGAAGGTAACAAAGCAAAACAAACCCAATAAATAAACAAAACAATGAAGAAAATTGCATCAAGTCACCTCATAATCAAATTGTTTACCAAAATTTGGAAACATTTTAAAAGCAGCTAGAGATAAATATGCACATCATATTCAGAGGAATGATAAAAGATTTCTCATTGAAAACAAACAAACATACAAAGAAAATAACAACAGAAAACAGCAACCAGAAAACAGTGCAACCAGAAAACATCAAATAATTCTCTACCTAGAAAAAATTTAAAATAAGGGAAAATGAAGACTTTTTCAGTTGAATACACTGCCAACACTACTAAAAACATAGAGAGAAATCATTCAAGAAGAAGGAAAATTATGACACTAGGGAATAAAGTTTAATAGAGATCTTAAATGCGATTGAATATAAAATAGATACTCCTCCATTTTCAAACCTCTTTGAGAAAGTATTTGACTGTTAAAAGGAATAATGTAATAACCCTGAACTTGTATGCATTTAATGACAGAGATTCAAAATGCATGAAGCAAAAACTGATAGAACTGAATGAAGAAATAGACAAATCCATAATTATCCATAGATATCAACACCTTGTTCTCAAAAGTAAATAGAATAAATAGGCAGAAAATTATACGAATTTTGATGACTTGGCAATGCTGTAAAACAACTTACCCTAATTGCAACTTAAAGAACACTCTAATGAATAATAGCAGAGTTTGCATAGTTTTAAACTGCACAAGAAATAGTTAACAAGTTATATCATATTCTGTTCCATTAAACAAGGCTTGATAACTTTAAAAGTATTCAAAAAATATAATGTATATATTTCTAATCTCAATGAAATTCCATTAGAGGTCACTAACAGAAAGTTATCTAGAAATTCATCAAATATTTGAAAATTAGGTAACATACCATTAAATAACTTAGGGATAGATAGGGAAAACAGAAGGGAAATTAATGAATATTTCTGGAAAGGGAATTGATGAATATCTTTGATTAAATGAAACAAAGACATAAAAAAATCCAAGAGATGCAACTAAAACTGTGATTAGAGAGAAACCTATAGTACTAGATGCCCAATTAAAAAAAAGATATTCTCAAATCGATGAAGTAAACTTACACTCATAAGAAAGTAGAAACAAAGCAAAATAAACCACAAGAAGTTGAAGAAAATAATAATAAATACAAATCACAAATCAATGAAATAGAAACAGAAAAGCAATGCATAAAATCAATAAAATCAAAGTTGGTTCTTTGAGATCAATAAACTTGATAAACTGCTAGTCAAATTATACAAGCGCAAAAGAGAGATGATGCAAATTACCAACATCAGCAATAAAACAGTGGGCATCACTACAGATAATATAGACTTTAAAAAGATAGTAAAATGGACAAGTATCAAGTCTTTTGTGTATATGTTTGGTAGAGGGATTGTTGAGCCATATGGTAGTTCTATACTTAACTTTCTGAGGCACCAGCAAACTGTCATCCAGAGCAGCTGCACCATTTTACATTGCCACTAACAATGAATGAATGTACCTATATTTGCACACTGATGTTCATAGTGACATTATTCACAGTTGCCAAAGGGTGTAAACAACTCGAATGTCCATCAACTGAAGGAAGGATAAATAAAATATGGTATATAAATGAAATTCAGCCTCAAAAATAAATATATATATAAAATATGGTGCATACGCAATGGAATATTATTCAGCCATAAAAAAGGAACGGAGTCCTGATACATGTGACAACATGGTTGAACTTTGAAGCCATCATATCTAGTGAAATAAACCAGACACAAAAGGACAGAGATTGTATGACCTACTGATTTGAATTAATTTGAGTGAACAAACTCATATGGATTCAGAATCAAGAATACAGCTTACTAGGAGATACGTTGGGGTATGGAATTAAGGAGTTAATGCTTAATTTGTACAGTTTCTATTTGAGATGATTGTAATGTTTTAGTAAAGGAGGATGGTAATGGTAGAACAACATCTTCAATGTACATATGTTATTAGAATATAAGTTCAAAAAAGAACCATAGTACTGTAGAACAGAGTTTGAACTCCATTGTAAACAATGGGCTATAATTAATAGTACAATTATTAAAAAGTCTTTTAATGAATAGAAGCAAATGTACCACACTAATGCAAGGTGTTAATAATAGGGCATTACATGGGAACACTGCATTTTGTGCATGAGTTTTTTTCTAGAAAACTACAGTATTGTTAATTAAATATATAGTAAGCTCTCAGCAATTATAGACCTAAAAATTGACTGGTGCAATATTTGCTTTCACATTCCTTCAGTAATCTCCAACAAAATAATTTCAGCTGTTGCATATGTTACTTGTAGAATTTTTATTTGAGTAACTTAATAGTTTCTATTTCTTTGTTGAGATTTCTTATCTTTACTCATTAAGAGCATTTTTGTCCTTTACCACACTGAACTGCTTTAAAATCTTTTTTTCCTGTTAATTTCAACATTCATATCATCTTGGGGTTTGTAACCCATTGATCAGCTTTTCTAATGAAAATGGGTTATATTTTGATGGATTTAATATGTGTAGTAATTTTGTATTATATTCTGAATGCTATGGATGTTATGAATTAGATTTTGGTATATTCCTCTGAAGAGTGCTGATCATTTTGCTTAAGCAACAATTTATATAATCATACTAAAGCTGCACACTTTCCCATTTAGAAGCCATCTTGGATCTCATCTCAGTTATTTTGCCTATAATTGGTATCTTTCCTGTGAATGCACGGTTCCATGTCAGAGATTTGTGCAGAGAAAGTAAGCCCTATATCATATCAGATATCCTCTTTTATAAAGAATTTTATAGCGAATTGCCAGCTTGACTATTGTTATGCTCTACTAACTAACTAACAGCTCTAATTTAGTATTACACTGGCATCTCAAACTTAGCAATTTCCAAAATACATATGTCCATTTTACACCAAAATAGGTACTTCATATTTATTATCATCTTGTTACCATTTACCAGCTATCTGAATTCTATCCTCTTATTATCTTTTGTTAAACTTTATACTTTGAAATATGTTCAAATTTACAAGACTGTTACAAAAATAACACAAACCTTACAAAGAACCCCATCATACTCCTAATCACTAACACCCCAGATACTCATATCCACAAATTTTAACCTTTTGCCACATCTGCCCTAGCATTCTATCTATCCATGTACCTATCTCTCTATCAATCCATTCTCTGAACACTTGAGTGTAAATTGTTTACATCATGCTTCTTGAACACTTAATACTGCCTATGTGTTTCCTAATTACATTAACTTATGTTACCACTTTAAGTGCATTTATCAAGTTCAATAAATTTATCATTTCTAAAAAGCATTTATTCTATATTCCAGTTTTTCTTTATTTAAGACCTTGTGGGTTTACAGAACAATAATGCATGAAATATAGGATTCCCATACAATACCTGATCAACCACAATTTGCCTTTACGTGAACCATTTGCTATAATTTATGATTGTGCATGTTTATAATTATAATATTATTTAAAAATCCATGGATTAATTTAGGGTTCACTGTGTAATGTAGTGCCATGGATTTAAAAATTATTTTTTATTCGTTACCATATATACAATTGGCTATTTCCCTTTTAATCACATTCAGACATATATTTCAGTGTTGCTAATTACATTTACAGTGTTGTGCTACCATCACCACCATTCATTACCAAAACATTTCCATCACTCCAAATAGGAACATTGTACATTTTAAGCCGTAACTTCCCATTCCCTACTCCCATCCCATGCCCTTGTAAACTATATTCTAGATTCTGGTATTATAAGTTTGCTTACTTAAATTATTTCAAATCATTGAGATCATACAATGTTTGTCCTTTTGGGTCTGGCTTATTTCACTCAACATAATGTCTTCAAAGTTCATCCACGTTGTTACCTATATCAGTACTTCATTTCTTTTGTAGCTGAATAATATTCTATTGTATGTATATGCCATAGTTTATGTATCCATTCATAAGTTGATGGACCCTGGAGTTGCTTCCATCTTTTGGCAATTGTAAATAATGTTATTATGAACATGGTGCAAATATCTGCTCAAGCCTCTGCTTTCAAACTCTTTGGGTATATATCTGAAAGCTGGGTTATAGGATAATTCTGTTTTGTTTTAAGAGAGGCTGTGGGTTTACAGAAAAGTCATGCAAAAAATAAAATAGTTCCCATACACCATCTTGTTATTAACTTTCATTATTATGGTACATTCATTAAAATTAATAAAATAACATTTTTACAATTGTACTGTTAACTGTAGTCCATAGATTGCAGTTGTGTAATTGTGCTGTACAGCCCTATATTTTGTTTTTAATTTTTATTCTGAAAACATATGGCAACACAATATTGCAAACATAATTAACAGCACTGAATTATATATGTGAATGTGGTTGAATAAGGAAATTTTAGGTTGTATGTATTCCACTGGAATAAAAATTGAGATATGCATTTTAAAAGCTATGATATAAATAGTTACTTTAAGAACATCATTCTCAATAAGAAAAAACACAGATCACCATATTATGAAGCATCTGAGCAAGCTGGGGGAATTTTCCCTGCAAATATTTCACTTTTGTGGCAGCTCTGTTATTTAACAATGGTAAACAAAGTATCTTTCATATATATGAATTTATTAAATAACCTTTTAATTTGATAAGTTAGGAGTAAGGGGAAAAATGTTCTCAGTCTGCCCAGAAGAAATATTGTAATATAGTAAATGTAGGAATATTTATATGGTAACCATTCAATAAAACATGGATGAAGGAATGGATGATTGTGTCTGTTTTTAAGAGCATAAAATGTAGATATAAGACCTACAATTTTTATCTTCTATTCTGAATATTGAAAAAATAAATTACATGTGGAATTTAATACAAGTTATATATAATCATAAAGATTGAAAATATAGAGCATACTTAAAGTGATTCATCTGTCACTACTTTTACAGGCAAATATAAATTGAAAAACTGATGAAATATGCTATTAGGTAAAATGAAAAGGAGATTTGTAGCATTATTATCATAAAGCTACAATGTCAGGTACACTAATAAATACTTTCAAGGATGCAAAATAAAGTGCTTTAAAGTGCCCCCAATTTTTTTCTTAAATCTACTTTGTAGAAAAATGGCTTGCAAGTTTATGTAAAGAATTATTTCAAATTATATCTGAAATTAATAAAAATATCCTCATTTGCAAAAATACATATAGAAGGGCATTGGAAAAAGTAAACTATAATATGGCATCTAAATTACTGAAATTATTTTGTAAATCAAAGGAAAATATACTCAAAATTCAGTAAAATATATTTAGCACATTTATATAAAAATTTTCACTTTCTCTTATTCGGTGGCATTATTTTCTGAAAGGCTTAATAATTTGTTTCGAATTTCCCCAAATACAAACCTAGTAAATGCCTTCAGTTTTTTAAACTGTAATAGTTAATGTAATGCTAATCCCAAAGCTTTCATCAGACCACTTTCCATGCAACTCTTCTTCTACTGAAGAATCGGCATGTTAAAATGCTTCACCATAGGGAAAAATTATATAACCAAGATTAAAGAACAGTCATTTTAACTGTTCTACTTTGGAGTTAATCTCTTTATGTAGATACTTGTTATTGACTGTCTCATTTATTTACTTGCCAAAGAGTTTCTTAGCAATTGTAATGTGTTGTGCATTATTTGGGGTTAGATGACCAAAACAGACAATCGCTGTATTCAATTGCCATATATTTTAAGAATGGAAGAAAATAATATAAAGCAAACAAGTAAAATGTATATCATAGGATGGTGATGCATATTACAGAGAAAAATAAAATTTGGAAGGAGGCTAAATACACTGTGTCTTAGCTTCCTTTCCTTTATCTCTTTCTCTTCATCAGCATCTTACCTACTCTGAGGTGTCCTCTCCATTTTTGGTCTCATATAGAACAGCCCCTCTAAAATGTGAAGGCTCTGGATTTCTGAGAGGTCACATAAGGGCAGATGATACTATACCAAAGAATGAAGGAGCTAGCTCTCCATGTGATTGGAATACACCAGCATTGAAGATAATCCCTCTTTTTATTCTCTGTCTCAAGATCCATTTCCTCCTGACAACCTTTCATGAAAAAGCTGGTGCCTTGCAAATATACTTGAGAGCCACTTGCGTTTCACACTACCTAAAGTAATTGTTGTAAAGAATCATCTTATTCCATTTTTTTCCTTGTTTCACTTCTCTTTGTTTCTTACCAAAACTGCCCTAGTCTTAGACCTCTCAAATAAAGTCTTGGCATCTTAATCATTGCTGCAGACTCTTCATTCTTTGGGAAAGACTCTGCTTTCTAGGTATTCCAATTTCCAGTATGAAAGTGCACAGCATCACCTTTTTTAGAAATGCACATTCTCAGGCCTTAACCATGTCTACTAAACTAGAATCTGCTTTTTACCATGATCCCCACCTAATATGTATGCACAAGTTTGAGAGAGACAATGCTGGTCCACATAAGTGTGTAGTACCACTCCACAATAAATACAGAAAGTGAATATAAGTACTTAGAAATGTAACAATTTGACATTACCATGAGATTTCCATATATAGTTTTTAAATGTATCATTCTGAAAAGAATTAGGAAGCTAGAAGAGTTGGTCCTTTAATATGCGTAACTCATGAAGCACTCTTCTGAGAGACCCAAGTGTAATAACTGATTTCAATATTGTATTGGGTATTTAAAGAAAACAACACTGAGGAGTTATTTCCACACACCTGAAGGAGATGAAGGAGTCCTTAAGGCATGCAATTGGAGTAAAAGTGTTTCAGGTGAAAGGAGCCATAAGCGCAAAAGCCCGGAGACAGAAGTATTGATTCATGATGATTTGAGAAAAATCAAGGCGGTCACAGTGATTGGAGCAGAAGAACGAAGGTGATGAGGTCATAAATATGTGAGTGAGTGAGTGAGTGAATGAATGAAGGTCTATCTCATTGCCATGGGGGGTGAAGAGATGTAGCTTATGTGGAGGTTTGTGCACCATGCTAAGGATTTGTGCTTTTTTTTGGAGTGAGATGGGAAGTTATTGTAAGAGTTAAAGTGAGGACAGATATGATAGAAATTATCATTTAAAATAATAACTTTGTTAGATGTCTTAGGATGAGACCTAATGTGGGTAAGGTCTAAAGTAAAGAGACCAGGAAAAAACTGGAGATTGTTTCAATTGTCCTGGTGAGAGATGATGGTGCCTGTTATCACTGTTATAAGAATTAAGAAAATGAGAGGTGATTGGGTAGCGCATGCATTTTATAGGTAGTGCCAAGAGGATTTCCTGATCGTATGGATGTAGGTGGTGAAAATAAAGAAGGAATCAAAGACAACTGAAGAATTTTTGCCTGAGCAACTGGAAGGCTAGAGCTGCCATAAACTAAGGTGGAAGGAATAAGTTTTGTTCACAAAATATAGCCAAGGATTTAGGACAGTCCAAATATTTGAAAACTATACTGTGCAATAATACAGACAAATGCATCCATTGATTATAGAAATCTTGTATTCCCCATGATGCCTCCTGTGCTCAGGTGGACAAATCACACAAGTAGGCATACTGTACTAAAATGAAGGGGCACCTTTCCTGAAAGGACTTCAGACGTGTAGGTAAACATCGTGTTTCTATCACTTTCTAGGTGAATGGTGTTGGAGCAATTGATGTCTCTGAGTGCATTTCTTTGTTTGTAAAATTAACATATTATTTACTCATTATGGATCTTGAACAAACTGGAAATATGGTGGTTTGCACTATTGATTCTTAGTAATTATTGTATCATAGTAAAAGGAGGATAAAGAAGTGTTCCAGTTTGCTAGTGGCCGGAATGCAACACACCAGAGATGGATTGGCTTTTCATAAAGGGGATTTATTTAGTTAAAAGTGTATAGTTCTTCAGAGGAAAGGCAGCTGATTTTCAACTGAGTTTATTTCTTACACGAGAAGGCACAAGGTGACCTCTACTGGCCTTCTTTCCAGGCCTCTGGGTTCCAATGAACTTTCCCTGGGGTGATTCCTTTCTGCATCTCCAAAGGCCTGGGCTGAGCTGCGAGTGCTGAGATGATTTATGCTGAGCTTCATGGACTGTGCTACACTGTGCTCTCTCATTTAAGCTTCCAGCCAATTAAATCAAACATCATTCATTGCAGCAGGCATGCCTCTTATCCGACTGAAGATGTAATCAGCAACAGATGAAGTTCACATGCCATTGGTTCATGTCCACAGCAATAGAACTAGGCACCTTCACCTGGCCAAGTTGACACCTGAACCTAACTACCACAAGAAGTATGTCATTGGATGCATTTACATTTATGAACCTGGGTATTTGGGTAAAGAAAATAAGTTAGAATGGAAGCACCATCTACCTTTAAAGGAAGAAATAGAAAGAAGCATGTTTTAAGTACATCAGAGATACCTACTACTATATTTTCCCAAGTATTATTAAACTTTTCAAGTGAAAATTTATACTCTATTATAAACATTATTTCCAAAGTACTGTTAGGGTAATCACTGAGCTGGGGATGAAGAGACACAGATTCTAGACTTGGCCTTGCACCTGATCAAATAATTTGACCTCTTCTTATGTCTGTTGTTACGACTCTAAAATGAGGGGGCTTGAACGGATTACTGATAGGAATCCTTTCAGCACCTAATGAAATATTTTGTATGATTTCATAAATAAATAAAATATTTGCAAAGGACAATCAATAACTTTGTGAAGGCTGGATTCCTCAGCATTATACTTTTAAGCAGAATGCTTTCTCTGCATAGGCTAACCAGGCTTTTAAAAGGCAGTATTTTACTTACAACTCTATAGTGCTTATCTCAGTGAGAAATGAGATTTACCAAATATTTCTTGCATCTGATATTATGGTTTATATGTAATTGTAATAGAAGAAGGAAAAAATATTTGATTCATGGCATGCCACTGTGATCGATTCATTCAACAACTTTCATATTCGGAACACTAAAAAGTTTATAATTTCCTACGAGAATAGGAGCAGAGAGAATAGGAAAATGTAACACTATCATTCATTTTTTTTTCTTACAGAAAACTACATAAGGACAAGATGTATTCATTCAGAATATTTGGGATATAGGAAATATAAGATGAAGGCATTTCTAAGTAATATTGATGCTATATATACCTTTGATGTGTCATTAATTTTCAGTAAATTGGAATTAATAAAACGTGCCTTTTATAAAGATATATTTTAAATCTATCATGATAGTATATATAGTCCTTGATGAGTCAGAAGGTATTTTACAACCCTTTAATGCCTTAAAATCATCCACCTATCTTTTATTGATATTTTCCATCCAACTATATTTTATTGATATTTTCTGGTGTGAGAAAAAAATCTGGCCAAAGAGGAATTAAAGCTATTTAAATGCCAGAGAAATTGTAGTTAACAGAAAATCACTGAGTTCTATTTAGCTGCCAGCCTTGTGGCTTATTCCTTAGGAACCCTGTTTCAGCACAACAGGAGATAATTACTAATGGGCTTACTGTTTTAATGGCTGATGCCTCTCAATCCTTACATAAATGGCAGTTGTTCCACAATCAGAGAATCTCCTAAAATTTAAAATCCCATCCTTCCTTCTCATACCTCATATGTCATCCTGAGGTTCAAAATTTAAACAAAAAATTATAAAAGTTATAAGCCTAAATGAGGTTCTGAATTACTGATTAGGATTTTGAGAATAAGTTAAGAATATAATGGCAAAAATTAGCTTAGTTTCCTAAAATGTAATGCACAAAGCACCAGTCTTGGTGTTAAAGTGATTTGGAATTTTATTTCTCTTGATTTGCTTTCAATAAATAATAAACCGCTTGGTGACAATTAATTAGATATTAAGGTAAAAGATAAAGAAAAAGAAGCAAAACTAGTTTAGAAACTGAATTTAGCAATTTTGTTGTTCAAACACAAAGTGCCTTAATGTATCTTAAATCTACAAATACTAGCCAACTTGGCATGGACAATTTATTATACATCAATATTCTAGATTGATGGGTCATATGCTATAAAAATATGTTAATTTTAGAAGTACAAGGTAATAACTTTAAGAAGAAAAGTATTCAGAAATAATTGAAGGATGATTGTCCTTTTGGAAGCTGGAGTAATTGGGTAAAGACCAAGGTAGATTCATTAGCCTGAAAAAATAAAAGCCAATTTCATAATAGAATTTGAGAAATTGATGACTATTTGGAAATTTCAAATCCTTTTTTTATTCCTCTGTAAATAAGGCTAACAGAGAAAATGGAGAACCCTGAAGAGGAAATGGAGTAAGATGCATAGAATAAGATATATATATGCAAGATATATATGGATATAGAGAATGTATATGTACATAAATGCAAATATGTGTGCATATGTGATATGATTTATATTTACAACTATGTATCAAATACCCAAATTGACTAAAGAAGAAATATAAAACATCAACAAAATTATAAAAAGTACAGAGATAGAATAAATACTAAAAAGCTTTCCATAACAACAACAACAAAAAACCCATGATCAGATGGCTTCATGGTAAATTTTAACAAACACTTAAAGAAGAATTAATATTAATTCCTCTCAAACTCTACCAAAGAATTTAAGAGGAAAGTACATTTTCTTCTTGATATATTCTGTGGGCTGGCATTACTCTAATACGAAGCCAAAACTTGGTAAATAAATCACAAGAGGAAAAAAATTACATCAATATCCTGCATGAATATAGATATAAAATTGTTAACAAAATTCTGGGAACAAAATCTAGTGGAGTATTAAAAAAGTTTGTATGCCATGACCAAATGAGATATATCCCAGGAATGCAAGTGTAGTTCAACACAGGAAAGTTAATCAATGTAATATACTACATAAAATGAATGAAAGGAAAAAAAAATGATTATCTCAATTAATGTAGTAAAACATTCAACAAAACCCAGCACCTTTTCTTGTTAAAAACATTCATTTAATTAGAAATAGAAGGGAAATTTCTCAACATGTTAAAGACAATCTATGAAAACTCACAGTTAATATCACACTCAGTGATGAAAGACTTAAAACTTTCCCCTTAAAATCAGGTATAAAACAAGGAGGCCTGCTTTCACCATGGGTATTGAATATTGTTTTAGAAGTTTTTCTCAAAGTGATTAGATAAGAAAAAGAAATAAAACATGTCTAAAATAGAAAAGAAGTAAAAATATCTCTATTTGAAGATGGCAATCTTATATATAGAAAATCCACAGTGATCCACAATAAAACACTTAAAACTTATAAATTAACTCAGCATGCATAAAACAATTGTGTTCCCATCCAGTAGCTGTGGTGGTTTGAAGTTTTGTGTACCTCAGAAAGGCATGTTCTGAAATTTAATCCATTCTTGTTGGTGTGAACCCTCTGTAAGTAGGACATTTTTATGAGGCTACTTCAGTTAAAGTGTGACCAATCTCATTCAGGATGGGTCTGAATTGTCTTATTAGAGTTCTTTATAAAGGAAATTAATTCAGAGAGAGAGAGAGAGAGGGACAGAGAGAGAGAGAAGAGAGAGAAGAACCATGGAAGCCAAAAGCTGAACGCAATGAAAACCAGAAGACAAGGGAGAGACCAGTATCTGCTGCTTTGTGCCCTGCCATATAGCAAAGGACCCAGTGATCGCTGACAGCTGGTCTTTAGTTACAAAAGGCATTGTCTTGATGATACCTTGATTTGGACATTTATTCCTTCTCAAAACTGTAATCAAATTAACTCCCATTATTTATACCCTACCCATTTCATGCTATTTACTTTAAGAAGTCTAGAAAACTAAAGCACTAACAAAGAACAATCCAAAGAGGATTTTTTTTTTTTTAAATTTCAATTTACAATAGCATGTATAAGCATAAAACATATTGAAACAAATTTAATTAAGCATATAAAAGACACATAAACTTAAAACTGCAAAATACTTCTGCAAGAAATTAAAGATCTAAATAAATGGTAAGATATACCATGTTCATGGATTGGAAGTGTTATCCAAAGCAATACATAAATTCTAAATGCAGAATTCTTATAATTGCCACAGCCTTTCTTGTAGAAATGGAAAAAAAAAAAAAAAAAACAATTTCTCAAATGTACATGGAACTGCTAGGGCCGCCGAATAGGCAAGCATTTTTAAAAGAGAACAGTGTTGAAGGACTCAGATTTACTGATTTCAAAATATAATACAAAGCAATGAGAATCAAAGAAGTGTTCTACTGGTTGAAAGTTAGGCAAATAGATCCATGGAACAGAATTGAAAGTCCATCACTAGACCCACTTATCTATATCAATTTTTGACAAAGATGCTAAAGACATACAGTGGAGAATAGTCTTTTCAACAAATGGTACTAGGAAAACTGGATATCCACATGCACAAGAATTTGAAGTTAGACATCTACTTCACAACATATACAAAAATGAACTCAAAATGGATCAAAGACTTAAATATAAGAGCTAAAACTTTAAAATTCCTAGAAGAAAACAAATGAGCAAATTTTCATGATGTGGGATTCAGCAATGGATTCTTAGATATAAAAACAAAAACACAAGCACCAAAAGAAATAATAAATTTTCTTTCATCAAAATTAAAAACTTTTGGGCATCTTGGCTATTATCAAGAAAATTAATAGATTCCTACAGAATGGGCAAAATTAGTTTCAAACTACATAACATATAAGAGTTTACTATCCAGAAAATAAAAAAATGCTTTTACTAAGTAATAACAAGAAGACATTCCAAATTAAAAAAAAAAAATGAATGGACATTTCTCCAAAGAAAATATACAAATTGCCAATAAACACATCAAGATATGTTGAAAATCATTAGCAATTATGGAAATGCAAATTAAAACCAGAATGAATGATGCTTCACACCCCTAGGGATAGCTATCATTTAAAAAAATGAAACAGAAATTAAGTTTTGCAGAGAAATTGGGACTCTAGTCCACTGTTGGTGGGAATGCAAAATGGTACAGTCACTGAGAAAAGCACTGTGGCATTTTGTCAAAAAGTTAAACATGGAATTACCATTTGACCCTGATATTTTACTTATAGGTATATACCAAAGGAGAGTGAAAGCAGGGTGGCAAATAGATATTTATATACTTAAATATTTCTAGCAATATTAGTTACAATAGCCCAAAGCTAGAAACAACCCAAATGTCCAAAGGATGAATGGATAAAGAAAATACGGTACATACGTGCAGCCATAAGAAAAAATGAAGTTATGAGACACGCTGCAACATGGAAGAAACTTGAAAAGATTATGCTCAGTGAAATAAGCAAGACACACAAAGAAAAACATTTTATTATATCATTTATAAGAGATGACTAGAAATAGAAAGTTTGTAGTGACAGAAAGCAGATTAGAGGTTACTGGGGAAGGGGAATTAGAAGAGAGGGTAGAGAGAGTGATTGTAGAAGAAGGAGAAGGAAAAGAAGTGGAGGAAGGAGGATAAGAAGGAAAGAGCGAAGGAGGAGAGTAAGAAGAGGAGGAGGAGAAGGAGGAGAAAGAGGATGAAATAGTAGCAATTATCACCAAGAGCCAAGTGAAAACAAAGAGGCATTTGGAATCATTATATTAAAAATAGATCAGTCATATTTTAAAGTACAGTTAATTGTGTGGCACAAAGTGCAGGGCTGCTTTTGAGATACACAGTGTGAAAAAAACAAAAACACAATGAAATATTTTTGCTCAAATAAAGGAAAACCAAAAGATATACAGTGATCTATTAGGAAATATTTAGGGTAATTTGCACTAATAAAATAACATTGGACAATGACTTTTTAATACACCCCTCAGGTTTTGGCAAATTGTTTAGACAAAAAGATTATACTAATTTATTTTAAGTGTTTGTTCTAAAGATTGTTGGCCTAAAGTTTACTTTGAAAAAAATGGGGAAATGAGCCTCTATTCAGGTTCACATTGAATTGTACATGATGATAAACTGCAGATAAATTGGTAGGTAGACAGGCAGATAGATAAATGAGAGGATAAAAGAAAGATAGATAGGTGAGAGATTGGAGAGAGACATTAATACATATGTAGATATATGCACATATATGTGATACATCACATAGAAGTTTTCAATGAATTCCTTATAGTAGTAGTAGCTTGATCATTTAGTAACACAACCAACAATTACCAAAGGAAAAGAAAGGAAATGATAACTAATAATAATGCCCAATATGTAAACTGAAATACTAGGGAATTAAAACATTCATATTCCTCTTGGGTAAAAGAAAATCAAAATTTCAATTGTAGTATAATTAGGAAAAAATAAACGAGACCATATATTAAGAGAAGTTCATGTTTTGAGCTCTTATGATGAGATCTTCACTAAAAAATATGTATTTTTCACCAGAAATATCTAATTTAATACTCATGATAATTTTTATGGGTTGTTATGATCGCTCTCCTTGTTTTATAGGTGAGGAAACTGAGGAATACATAATTTAAGTAACCTGCCCAAGTTCACACAGCTAGGAAGTAGAATAGAATTACACCTGAGCCTATACCCTTAACTAAAAGAAGATATGGGATCTAGGCATGATCAAAGTTGTACATGGAGGAAAATTAATGTCTTGTTAAATGTTTATGACTGAATAAGAAAGAAATAAGTATGAAAGGATATGATAGAAAAAATAACTTTAAAATAAAACAATAAAATCAACATGAAAACATTTAAATAAAAAAGAATACAGAAGAGAAAAAGGAAAAAATGAGATACATTTGTAGATGTAACAATTATTCTTTTGAAAATATCATGAAACAAATTATAATGGTGGTCCAGACTTTGCTATATTGGAGATTTTTTTTTCAATAATAAAAGCTGGAAATTGTCAAATGCAAACACTATTTTCAGCAAAAATGTAGAGAAACTGATTTGTGGAAAAATAACTTAGCAACAGATATAAAAATATATATATGAAATTCAATAAATGTTAAGGGTGATATTTTTAGATCAGTGGTATAGAACAATGCATAAAAAGTATATTTTTCCTCTGATAAAGTATTTAAAAAAAGTGTTTAAAGTAAAATCCCTGCCTCCTATCTAATGTTCAAAAAAATTCTATTTGGAATTAGTATTTACAGGTAAAAAGTAAGTCCTCAACACTACTAAGTAAAAATGTAAAACATTAAATATGTTTTCCTGGTGTGGAGAATGAGCATACTAATAAAAAATCTCAGTTAACGTCTAATAAAACATCAAAAGCATTATAAATGAAAAGGCAAGGAAAATGACAAATGAAAACATATATTGGCAATATACAAGCCAAAGGATTCATATTTAAATAATATAGTTAAAAATCGTAAATATATAAATATGATTGTTTCATTAGTGTCAGACTACTCAGTTAATCAGGAAGCTTGAAGAATAGAGTTATTTGTAAACACCAAATTAAAAACAGAACTAACAAACAATAATCCTCAAAATGGACTGTTGAATGAGTGAATAAATTAATATTTGTAGGTTCAATTTCACTATTAATTGAGTAACCCAAAATAACTCTGCTGTATTAGCTATGGTATATAAAATGCCTGCAAGAATGTTAGCTGTGTTGGTGCAGGTTTGTGAAAGTAGGAGCTAAATATACATTTCTGGGAATATTTGAAAAGCAAAGTCCATCTGGAGAACAATGTAACTGTGCACACATGAGCACACACATTTTCGTGCCTATACATGGGGTATGTGTGTATGTCTATATAGAGAGGTGTGTGTGTATATATACACACACATGTATATATATAAATATATATCATTTGTGTGCATTACATATTTACCCAGAAATGCCACCTCTTGAATTTATCTAAAGCAGAAAATACATACAAATATTGCATTTACAAGGTAGGTATCCAATCTTTAATATAAAAGAAATTGGTGGGGCGGGCCGCGGTGGCTCAGCGGGCAAGAGTGCTTGCCTGCCATGCCGGAGGACCCCGGTTCGATTCCCGGCCCCAGCCCATGTAAAAAACAAACAAACAAACAAAATATAATAAAACAAGAAAATGTTTAAAGATGTTTCCCTTTCTTCCTCCCTTCCTTCCTTCTCTGTCTTTCCTTCCCTTCCTCCCTCTCTCTTTAAAAAAAAAAAAAAAAAAAAAGAAATTGGTGATTGGTTTAATTAATGTAATATGCACAGCATAATGTTTACTACATAGGCTTTAAAAATTATACTGTATATGTCTTTACTATATTGTTTAGGAAAAAGTCACAAAACACTATGAAGGAATATATAATTCTAAAATGTAAACATATTTTCCTGAAAACAGGCGTCATATTTTGAAATAAAGATTATACTGGAAACAAATGTACTTTTTTGACATAGAGAACTAAAAAGAAGTATAGGATTTGGGGAAAGAAGTCGTTGATGATGGCTAATATCAGGATTCAGCTTGATGGATTATTATGAAGATTAAATGGGAATAATAATGCAAAATTTAGAACATGATCTGGAAATATTATGGATGAATAAATGTAGCTGGCTTGTTAGTGTTAATGTTACTGATGAGCATAAAGAAGAGATATTTTTATTCTATCCAAATGACTTAAAACCATAAGCCTGAGTGTTTACCTAGTAAAATTGTGTAGAATGAAAAGAACCAAAACAATACTAAGAATTTAAAGAATGGGTAGAGGCAAAGGAGAAGCTCCAGAAGACTGATAAGTAAAGCCCGAGTGGAAGAAACACTAACACAGTCCAATGTCAACTATGGGACTGGTAAATAAAAAGTGTGAACAATCAACCCTGTCATGAGAAGCAGAGAAGTTCTGCAACAATTAAAATATCTACCAGTTTGTCAATCAGGGGAACAGTGGTGACTCTTTTTTGTTTTATACATGGGTAGGCACTGGGAATCAGACCCGGGTCCTCTGGCATTCCAGGCAAGCGTTCTTGCCTGCTGAGCCACTGTGGCCCACCTGACAGTGCTGACTGTTGATAGATAACTTCCAATAATGTGGTAGGGAAGGGGTCAGAATGCATTAGGTTGATAATGAAAATAGTAAGAAAAACAAAAAAGAATAGAAAGAAAACTGCATACGGTGGCCTTAAGTTACAATGTCAAGAAGATTGGCTGAACCAAGGGAGAGAGTATGTAAATTAGATGGAGGATACAGATTCAAGGAAGGTTTTTGCTGCTATTGGTAAGTGTTTTATGTTTTCTTTTTAGATGAAGTTTGCTTAAGCATCTGTACTGGTATAGAAGATGTGATAGAGATAAAGACATGGAAGACCTAATAGAGACAAGGTATAATGGATGGAGATTTTGAACTTTATGTATGGCAGCCAGAAGATTTGCCCCTGTACAGAGGTGAAAGGTTTCCTTTAGAAGAATTAAAAGGATTTTTAGTACTACTTGCCTGACTTTTCAAAGATCTACATTGGGTTTGTAATTGATGAATAAATATTTTCTTTAATGTAGAGTGATCATATTCAATATGCCAAATTCACCTTTAAAATAAAACATAGCTCTAAAACTTCAGCAATTTTAAATTCACACATTTTTCCCAGAACATTTCAAGGATTCTGAAGTTTAAAAAGCATGATCATGAATCTACACTGCAAATTCATCAGACTCCATGAATGTTATAGGAGATGAAAATAAATTGCTAATAGTATTGTAAATAATGTAGTGTTTTACAGCTAGGCAGTTCAGTCAGTGGAACTGTGTTTCATTTCCTTAATTAGAATGTACTAGCTTTGAGGACTTAGATTAGTTATAAAATATTTCTGTTTCCTATCTATCCGATTAGGGTAAAAAATATGCATTTGAATATGTAGCAACTATCCTTCTTTGCTTACTATGTGTCAGACACTTACTGTAAGTCAGATCACTGATGACTATTAAGCAACCAACTTGCTGTTACTCTAAATTCTTATAGCCTTTAAAATATCTATTATCATTCAATAGTCACCCAGGGAATGAAACATGCATACAATGCTCACATTATGTTGTCTTCAATCTCATAAAGAAAGCGGAACAAAGTCACTGAGTAGGCTCCTGTCATAATTACAAAGTCACATCTGTGGTGTCTATTAACTATGTAAAAAATTAAATTGGTGAGCCAATTTTTGTGTATTCAAACTTAAATTTTTTTTCAGCCAACACAAAAAGAAAAAAAAGGAAAAAAGAATCATGTTAAATAAGAAAGATGTTTTAGTAGATATTTTACTCTTGAATGAGAGACAGAATTTTAATTAAACTCTCCCTAGTCTCATCAGATTACCAATGTTTAAAGCCAGCTTAGTTATTGGGAAGGTCTGTCCTAGCTTTTCTGGATTAATCTCCATCGCTTGCATTAGGGAAATCTTTAATCTGTTCTTCATTACAAATGGAAAGGGAGAGAGTCACATCTATTGGATTTGAGATATAATCTTGAGTTTCAAGCTGCTTGGTGAGTTATGTAGACACAAGCGTATTACAAAATTCAAAGACAAAGAATCCTAGAACAATAATATATCTGTTCTGATAACAGTTTTTATAATGCTTTGTGTAATATTATAGCATTGAGAAGTAAAGTGTGAATGTTGTATATATATGTTTATATATGGCTATGGGTTTAATTTCTGCTACTGTGTTTGCTAAGGCTACATATTTGTAAGTATTTAAGAATCAGATACAGAACAATATTCATAAGTATTTAATAATTGGAAACAGCACAGGAATATTATCAATAATTTTATATATAGTTAAGTCATTGCCTAAGCCTTCAATTTTTCCCCATGAGGAAATTTTCTATTCCAGTGCCCATAATTTTTTTACAGATCTTAAAACATAATTCACCATAGAGTACCCAGCATTGGTCCCTTTTATGATAAGTACATATTATATGATATATTTTTCAAATCTGCATGCATGCTACTGAAAGTCAGTGTTATACTGGCTTCCATGGTCGAAGGCAGAAAAATATTTATACTTCAGTAGAATCAAGCGTAACAGAAACTAGATTAAATATGGAATCAGCGGTCATAAATTTGGGGCCTCTTTCCCTTTGCTTTGTTTTATTTCCTATTTTTTTTTATTTCACATGATTTTGGGAAGCAGTTTAGTTTTTCTGTTTGTGCTCCATTTCTTAAATGGGTACAAACAACCTATTTTGTTTACCTCAAAACAATGTTGGGAGGATTAGTTAACTATGAAAGAAATTGACTTAAAACCTTTAAAAATAGTGTCTTATAATGAGTATCCTTAAGAGAGTTTTTATGTTTTTTTTAATTTAATGAGCTGTTAAACAGCATATATTTTATTAGGTATCTGACTTGGTGAATTATTTGTGTTTTAGTTTCTGAAAGATGTCTGGTAACATACAAAGTGATAAGTTACTATTCTAAGATGTTTATACTAGTTATGCATTTATGTCCTTGATTTTGGTTGGACTCATTTAAGAAAATGAAGGACATTCAAAACACAAAATCCATCTGTAAGATAATGAAAAACCTACCGTATTTTTTAGTTAAGTGGAGCTGATTTTTCATGAATATAATAGGGCAGCAAATGTGGGAATCCTATTTCCCCACCAAACCCACCACACTTTATCAAATGTTTTCTCTCATTTCCTCTCCTCTGTCACAATCTCTTTGTTCTGTCATGTGCTGTCTGGGCAGACTTGGTCAGATTTGTTTCTCTTATTTTTTCAGTAGCCTCATCTGTGAAATGTAGGTAATAATTTTGCTTACTTTGTAGGGTTGTTTAAGCAATATGTAAGTTAGTAATTGTAAAACACTTATAGAAGGTTATGGTAATAGTGAGTTCTTGATAATTGTCAGATAAAAATTTTGAAATCAATAATCATACACCTCATTTCACATGTTTCAGCACAATTATAAATTTAATTCTATGAAAGGAAACACTATTTATTTGAGATATATATGCAAACTTCATTTTAAAAATCTACATTTGCGTGATACTCTAACAATATTTCATTCTATTTTATTGGCTTGTTCTCACATTTTGTATGTACGTTATGTATGTTTAAATTTAAACACTATTTCAAATTCAAATAATGTTTATTATTTAACTTGCTTAGAACTTCAACCCCCCCATGATTACATCCTGCTTTTGTCTGATGGATTTTTACTTTTTTTGCAAGTATGACAAGGTACCTAAGTCCTTTTAAACAGAATTTAGACTATATCATGTTTTTTTTTTTTCTAGCATGATATAACTTTCTTTTCTTCTAATTCTATTTGCCAACAATTTCATTGATTCTGGTTTCTCTATATAAATATGACATAATCCATGAATTAAAGACTTAATAATATTAGGATTGGCACTCCTACTAAATCTCACTATCATAAGAATTTAGCTCATACTCTCAGAAGTTTAGAAACATGGTCCCTTAATAAATATATGATTGTAAACAAATCATTTTGCAAAGACTTGGGCCAATGACTTCTCAAGGCATTTTGTATCATGAGATAAATGCTATTCTAATTCTCTGTCCTGTTTCTGATTTCCATGAATTTTTCTGACCCAGTCCAGCATTTGCAAAGAAGTTCATTTGTTCTTTCTCATGATAGCTCCCTGGAGAAAGAGCTTAAAAAATTCAGGTAGAACAGGAACCAGGATTACATTGAGAAACCAGTCTTCTGCTTCAACCAGCATGATAGAAGAGCCTGAATTATAACTACAGGGACAAGATTATAGTTAAATATCCAAAAATGTCTGATTGTTTGAACTCTTTTTAAAAGAGTCATGTCCTTTAGCAAAATTAGCCTCATCTCAAATAAAGCAAGCTGTAGAAGATATATGAATGTTGTATAAATCTCTTAATTTCTTTAAACATGATGTATTTTTGAAAAGATAGGGTGACCTGAATTTGTACAATACTTTTCAGGTTCAGCATTTTCATATTTATTTAACTATGCTCCCTCTTAATTTTTTTTCTTTCTATTATCAGACAGAACAGATAAAATGACATAGATCCATAAATACTTATTTTCTTTCTAATGAGTATAAACTAAGTCAGTGGGAAATTTATCACTTTTGCAATTTAATGGGTCCCTAAAACCTATTTGATTTCTGAATTGAAATGGAAGAATCTTGGCTTTCAGCAGTCAGGGATGGGTCCTTTATATGATCCATGAACTAGAACCTCACATCTTACTGTTCAGGAGGTCACTATCCAAGAAACCGAAGCCATTTTTCAGCCCCAAACTGTACACAGTTGTCCTTACTTGTTAATAGCTTTCTGATAATAATGTTGCTTTCTTTTCATTTTGATATTTAAAGGGTGTTCCAAAGCCTGAAAGTTCTGGTGACTGTTTTGCCTCTTGAGCAGAGCCAACACCACCACAACCCAGCCAGACGAGTGTCCTGTGGGCCATAGTCTCAGGTGAGTGTGAGCTCAGATGCCATGGTTGACTCTGTACTCAGTAGAACACACCTGGCAGATGGAAGATGCATCTGCGAATAAGACTCATGGCTCAACTACAAGGATTATTCTTGTCCCATTGTGATCTTATACTTTGTTGTATGTACTCCTTGGAAACTCATCTTAGATTTTCTTCCATTTTTACGATAGCTAAACCACATATTGTTTTGTCTGTAACTACAATAGACTTTATGTTTTTTTGTCATTATATTATCATGATCAGAAGATGAGGAGGGCTCCATAACTTAATTAGCACTGGTTATTGGTACAATGGCTGTTGGACCCACTGTTACATATGTCCAAAGCTTGACTATG
This sequence comes from Tamandua tetradactyla, assembly GCF_023851605.1. Classification (NCBI taxonomy): domain Eukaryota; kingdom Metazoa; phylum Chordata; class Mammalia; order Pilosa; family Myrmecophagidae; genus Tamandua; species Tamandua tetradactyla. Next base: position 33,799,619 of record NC_135345.1, on the reverse strand, counting down.
CCCTTTACTCACCTCACTCTCATCGTTAAAAGAATGAAATATATTAGACCCCTCTCTATAGCATATTTTACCTTATTTTCTTCTCAAAGCCTTGATAGCATATACATATTTCCTAAGTTTACTAACATGACTCATTTTACTTTTACAAATAAAATTTCCTCCTACCGTAAAATATTTGTTCCTTTATGATCTCCACTGCCTGCAATGGTTGGAATTGTGGCTCTCTAAAATATGTATCCACCTGGAACCTTTGAACATGATTTTATTTAGAAGAACTATTTCTGCCGATATAATTAAAGACCTTGAATTGCATCATCCTAGATTTAGTGGACTCTAAATTCAGTGACAGTTTTCTTTCTAAGAGAAAGGCAGAGGGATAATTCTGATATAGAGGCAAAGGGGAGAAGGCCATGTGAAAATGGGGAGGAAGAGATTGTAGTTGCACTGCCGCAAAGCTAAGGAATACCTGGAACCACCAGCAGCTGGAAGAGGCAAGAGTAGATTCTGCCTAGAGTCATTGAAGGAAGTTGGACTCTACCCAGACCTTCATTTCTTACTCTAGTCTCTGAAACTGACAGAGTAAGTTTATGTTAGTTTAAAATACTAAGTTTATGTTCATTTGTTACAACAGCCTAAGGTAATTAATACACTTCTCATTCATTGTGAAGATTCTTTCAAAGAATGTGATTGCATATAAATGCTAAAGATAATAAGGTAAATGTTCACCAAAATTCAGACCATGATTCTTGGTAAAGGACTGTTCTTGAAATTATTTTTATATTAATATTGAATTATTTAATAGTTATAAGACTAAATGAATATATTTGCATATTTATTGAATTAATTGTGTTGGACAATTTTTTAATTATGTGAATTCTGGACTAGACCAAAGAAAACTCAAGGAAGTCAGATAAGTAATAAAGAATTAAAACAGCGTTGGTTCTTGTAATTAATGATATAAAACTTATCAAGAATGCAGTTGCAAAAAATCTTTACTCAACAACTTACTCAATAATTACAAATTGTATAACTATCCTCCCAATCTATAGATCTTTAGAACCTAAATTCTTATGGCTAGTCTGGCGAAGTGAGAAAGCCAATACTAATTTTGGAATAGAAGAATGATTCCACAGATCATGTATTGGTTTATCATCATTTTATCAGTGAGTTATGTATATGAAACAAGGATACCCTTACAAATGATACAAACTTTCATAATACAACAACAACAAAAAACATCCCCACCCTTACTGCAAACACTAGCACACATAAATAAGCACTGCACGTCTAAGCAAAAGCATAAACCAACCGGGCACAATGACATTTGAACATTTTCAAGCACACTTTTATAGTTGTAATTAGGAGTCAAATGCCTTCTGAATAAACATAACCCACTTCAGAGTCATCACAATTGGTGATTTGAGATTTGGACTTTTTTATTTATGCATGCATACCACTCATTTAACATTACAAGTCATTTTGGTTTAGAAATTTTATACATTCTCTTGAATTTAATGAGAAATCTGTTGGTTACTGCCAAGATTGGGACAAAAACAAGGTCATTTAGTAAATGTCTAAAGGAGGGAAGTGCTTTTTACATTTTTATACACACACACGCACACAAACACACAATAGTATTGCTGCCCTGTGATTTGACTGTGAAATGTTAATTGGTTTGCTATTGGTAGAGATTACAGTAGGGAGAGTCAGCAGACTTACCTTTTAGGTCCTGACACCCTGGCATGCAGCCTGGCTGGATATTTCAGGGCTCTAAATCTGCCTGTCAGGAGATGGGACATAAAGGTAACAACTGCCAGTAAAATTAAATTGCTTAGAGTAAACTGAACACATTTTGTTAGCCTTTGCCTTCCCTGGCTCAGGTCCACATCAGCAAGGGCACTCATGGTAAGTTTGGGATTGAACTTACGGCCGAACAAAACTAATTCAGTAGATGCCTCCAGAAACTGTATTAGACTGATTAAAAGCAGCTCCATGAACAACTCAAATTGTTTTATATATTGATGTTTTGTTGTTGCCAAAGAATTGTAGCAGAGGTTCAAATAGTGGTGTTTCATTCAGAATGTTGAGCATGGTGCTAGGTACCAAGAAATTCCCAATTAATATTGCCTGAATAGAATTGAATTAAATTGATTCTTTAATTGAGATAAGCTCTGTTTACCCATTTTTTTTCTTTCATTACAAAAATAAACTAAGTAATCTACTACAGATATGCTTTCTTAATTTATGATCATGTAGCATTCTGGCATAATACTTATCAGTTAAGCTGTCTGAATCCTTAAAATCATAGGCCATGGCAAGTGATGCAAGTGCATTGATACTATGTTTACTTGGGAATCTATTCTTATTGATGAGGTAAAATTCCTTCTGGCAATAGAAGAATAGGGTTAAAATGTGTTTATTCTCTATTGCTAGTCTGCCACATGTCAGAGATATGTTGGCTTCATACACAATATGTGAACCAAAGCTCATCTTATTGGTTAACTATTATTAAAAGTGCTAAATATATTGTCACAGCTTTACTTGTTTCTACAGAAATTATCAAGAATTTCTAAAACATATTACAGCTCTCACCATTATTTTTTAAACAATTTATATAGGACAGGAGACAAATTTATTACCTTTTTCATCAATAATACAACCCCACTTAATCTGTCTATGTAGTTAGAAATAAAATCTAAAGGCAGTCCTTAATGGGGTTAAAGTTTACTAAAATATACAAAAAAGCAACCATGCCAACGAACAAACAAACAAAAAAAACAGCTCCAAAACAAAACCATAACAACTCTGGTTAATTTCTACAGAAAACCATGGTCTAAAATGCTTCCCTTTGAGATTTTACTTGTATAACCAAGCAAGCCTCTTTTCTGTGATTAATCTCACGTATATGCCATCAACCCAATAAAAAGTTTTGTTTTAATGCATTTCACACTTTGTTGTAAGTGTTGGTCTTTTTATTAGTTAATCTAGAACCCAACATCTAGCACCATCATGTTAAAAAAAGATATATCTAATAGATATATTAGATATTGCTTTAGATAAACACCATTCCAAGCACATGCAGAAGTATTCAGATAAAATGGCTTGCAAAACTGGTGGTGGCACAGGTGTATTAGGAAAGCATTTTGAAAATTTAAAACTAACTGATTCTTGTTTTGTTTTTGAATTTAGGCAAAAAGTAGATCATTCTTAGAGGTAATTTCTGACTTTAGGGTAAAACATGTTTTACCCCAAAACTTAGGAACTTTTTTTAAGTGACCATAGAAGTGATTAAAACTCAAAAGTAGAACTAATTAATCACTACCAAAAAGTTAGATATCAAGGCCTCCTTAACACCTTATTTTGTTCTTGAATCACCTTATATAAACAGAAGAATATTAGAGATAAAGTCATTATAGCACTCTAACTCCTCAGAATTTACTACTAGTCTCTACCATTGGCTTTCAGAGGTATATATGACCATTTGCATTGAGTAATTTTTGGTTTCTATTAATCAAGTTCCTCCAGGGAAAACAAAATCATCAGTGTATATATACATATATATATATAATCATATTATTCATATAAATATTAAGTATATGCTATAAGAAATGGCTCCCCTGACTGTGTGTGTTGCATTAATATGAATTCTGTAGTGCAGGTCCCAAGTTGTGAACTTAGTGTTTACATAGAAGTTCCCAGGAGAAGCTTGCTGTGAGTAGAGTTAGGGAGTATATTTATGACTGCTGAAATCTTCAGGTCTCTATTAGGACCCCAGCTACTTAGATAAGTCACTTCTTATTGCCGAAGGTAATCTCTTTTGTTGATTGTTATATTCAGCCATATATGCGATCAACTGACTAATGATTTAAATCCACAAAATAGCCTCAGAATATGCTTGACTAAACAACTGAACACCATAACTAGACAAGTTGATACATGAAATTAAACATCACAAATTGTAAAAGCCTAATTTTGAAGCAATTTTTAAGGTTCTCATCTCAATAAAGATTGGACAAATTGGTAGAGTTTGTTTTCAACAAAGACAGGTTAATTCTGAAATGAATACAAATCATGCTTTACTTCTCCCCTTACATTATAGTCTTTCAGCACTTTCTATCTTTATCAACTATATCTTTACATGTGTACCTATTGATATGATCTATATTCTAGATTCCTTTGAAAATCATTATTGTTATGTTCATCAGGAGAGACCATATAGAAAAATTGCCTGGAAGAAATATTTGTAAATAGATTTCACTTAATTGTTTGATTATTTCGTTCTTTTAGGGTCTCATGCATCCTTGAATTGTGGTATATAATATTATGATTGATCCATGCAAAGGACAATTTTGTTTTACTTTTATTTAATAAGGTGATGATCACTCATTAATTAATGACTGAAACCAAGAGGAACAAAATCCAGTAATAAACATCTTCTAGAATGTGCTTATATCTGCCCCATGACTGACAACCAGAGGTAACAATCTTGGTACATTTTGGGCCTCTCTCTCTCTCCTCTTTCTCTATCTTATTCAATCTTCCTCTCAAGTGTTCTCACCTGTATTTTGTCTACTTTTACTTGTTTTTAAAAAATTTATGAATTCTCACACTATATGTTTTCCTTTGGAAGTAGTCTTTATATCCAGCATTATGTTATTAACATATATCCCTGTTGTTGTATATACCATTAGTTCTTCAATGTAAATAAAAACCTACTGCGTGAGAATACATCACAAGTTATTTTTCATATACTGCAGATGGGAATTTGGATCGTTTGTCATTTGTTGCTAATATGAAAGTGCTTCTCAGGGCCTTGTTGCACATGTCCTGAAACTCTTACCTGGTCAAAAGCTAAATTTGCTCTTGGGAACATTCTCAAGCATAAAATTCTTAGATGTATAATATACCTTTTTAAGATAATACTAAAGTATTTCCCATAGGAGCCAAATTAATTTAAAATCACAGCAACAAAGTCTAAGAAATTCATCTGATCTAAAACATCTAAACATCTTGAAATTTTTTAGTAATTGATATCATGAAGATAATTTTTACCTCCAAAAATTTATCAGTAAAAATAAATTTCAAAAAACATAATAGCATGGAAAAGATGCTCAATAACATTGCTTTAATTCTGCAATATCATTGATGTCCTATCCAAGGCAATTAAGAGAAGAAAAAATAAAGCTTAAGAAATTAAAATAAGGAAAGAAAATAAGGAAAATTGTCATTATTTTCAGATGATATTATCCATATAGAACACTTAAATATCTTATAAATTATATACATAATATATTATATATGTTGTGTAATATATTACATATAAATAATATTATATAAAAGTCCTGGATATAAGATCAAACTATAATAATCAATTTCAACTTATAAACAGTAGTGATATTATTTGATAATATTGTAAAATAGCAAGAAAATTTATAAAATACTTAGAATAAATCTATTAAGAGGTATACAGGGTCTGTATATTCTAAGTATTCTAAAAGTTTTCTAAAGGATATCTCAATAAATATATCTAGAATATTCTAAAATTTTTCTAAAGGATATCTCAATAAATGAAGATGTCTCACATTCTTTCGTAGGAAGATTTAATATCGGAAAGATGAAGTACTTTTTCCAGTGAATGTATAAAGTCGATACAGCTTCATAAAATATATCACAGTTTGGTTGTTATTTTTGAGGCTACACTTGAAAAATTATATTTAAAATAGATATGAAAATTTTAAATTGTTATATGTAGCCCATATATGTTATATGTTATATGTTATATGTAGCCACCACTGAAAAACAAAAGGAAAGATGGAAAATTATCTAGCAAAAATAAAATCTTATTACACAGATTTAGTCATTTAAACCACATGATGCTGGTTTAGTAAAAGAGACTAGCTGAAGTAATAGAGCCCAGAAATAATTCCTTGAATATACAGAACTTGGGGATATTTTACTGGTAAAATGTAGTCACTTAAAGAAATGAAGCTGTCAAAATTTGTTATCTATGTACAATAAAGTAAAAATGGACTTTGAATGAATACCATACACAGAAATACACAGAAATCAATTCCAGAAAAATAAACTTAGGTGTCAAACAAATAATTCTTAAAAAATTAAAGTGAAAGGGCATATCTTTCTGAATTAGAGGCATGAAAGTTGTTTTTACTTAAACATACAAAATGAAGCAACCAATCAAGTTATTTAAAATTTGACTATATGAAAATTTAAAAATTCCATTCATCATAAAGAATCTTAAAGAAAAGAAAATATAAGTTTCAAAGTTTGAGATATTTATAAAACAACATAACCAATAGAGAATGAGTATAAAGTATTCAATTCACTCAAAATTCATCCTATTTTATGAACTGCTCACATGAATAGAGAATGTAATAGAACCAAAGGACAAAATAAGAAAAGCAGGTTCTTCTTTATTAGTTAGGGTTCTCTAGAGAAACAGACTTAGCAGGAGATATCTGTAAACATAAAATTTATAAAAGTGTCTCATGCAACTGTGGGGATATAAGAGTTCAAGATCTGTAGGGCAGGCCATGAGCTGGCAGCTCCAATGAATGTCCTGAATAAACTCTCAGGAGAGGCTGGCTGGTTGAAGCAGAAACAGCAGTTATCTCTTCTGAATCTTCCTTAAAAGCCTTCCAGTGCTTAGATTAAGCATCACTCATTGCAGAAGACACTCCCCTTAGCTTGTGGCAAATGCAATCAGCTGTGGATGCAGCCAAAACGTGGTCATGATTTAAGTCCATGAAATGTTCTCATAGCATCAGACAGGCCAGTGCTTGCCTGACTAGACTACCAGGCACCACCACCTGGCCAACATGACACATGAACCTGACCATGACAGCATAGGAAGAGACCCCTATGACCTACTGGGCATAGGAAGAGAGGCCCAAAGACATTTATAATCCGGAAAAGTGAATAAAGATTTTATACTTAATTCATATGCATATAGAATTTTATTTTGCTTTACTAAGTTTGTGCATATGTATATATGTGTGTGTGTGTTCATGTGTGTAAGAGATAAATATAACTCCAACTATAATATTGTCTCTAAAAACAATGAGATTTTAAACATAAAACAAATAACTTGCAGTCATTTTATGAGTCAGCTTTTCATGGCAGACAAACCCTATGATAAACCCCAATGATTCCCCATCTTCTGCTGCTGATGACTTGCATAATCCCCTTACTCTTGAGTGGTCTCAGGAAATGTAACTTTCTTCCCATCAGTAGAAAATAGCAAAGGTGACTGGACATTACTCCCTTGATAAGACTACCATATTGGCCAAAGTAAAGGGATTTTGCATACTTAATTAAGGTCCCAAATCAGTTGAAATTGAGTGGGCCTGAATTCATAAATTGAAAGTCATAGAAAAGGGGATTGGACTCTCTCACTGAGTTCAGAGAGATCCTCCTTGATGGCTTTGAGGAAACAAACCACCATGTTGTGGACTCTTGTATAAAAGACCATGTGATGGGTGACTGCCAGTGACCTCTAGGACAGAAGAACAGATTTCATCCAATCATCAATAAGAAGCTGGGGCCTTCAGTCTTACGGCCACAAGGAAATTAGTTCTGTCAGCATTCTGAGTGATTTTAGAAGCAGATTCTTTCCCAGCCAAGCCTTGAGATGAAAACTCAACCCACCTATACCTTCATTGAAGCCTTGTGAGACCTAGTCCAGAGCACCCAGTTAACCTGTGCTTGGAGTTCTACCCTATGAAAATGTGACATTGAGTTCTTTCAAGCCACCAGGTTTGTGGCAATTTGTTACCAAGCAAGGAAAATGAATACAGTTAGTAAGTGACAAGTGAATTCTGATGCTTTGGTGAAAGATCATCTTGATCCAGAACTCACTCATTTCACAAATCATTTATGAGCAACCCTGTTAGGAATTGAATTGTGCCACCCAAAAATGATATGTTCAAGTCTTAACCTTCAGTCCATGAATGTGACATTATTTTGAAATAGGGTCCTTCAAGATCTGATTAGTTAAAATGAGACCGAACTGTATCAGTGAGTTTCTAATTCCATATGACAGGTGTCCTTGTAAAAAGAGAAGAGGAAACAATGCATTTACAAGCCAAGGAATGCCAAGGATTTCTGGCAAGCCCCAGAAGCTAGAAGCAGCAAAGAAGGATTCTCTTCTACATGTTTAAAAGGAGCATGGTCCTGGAAACACCTTGATTTCAGACTTTTAGCCTCTAGAATTGTGAGAACATAAACTCCAGCTTTTTTAAGCAATGTGGTTTCCATTACTTTTCATGAAAACCCTAGGAAATTAGGCTTCCATGCCATCAGATCTGCTGTCATGCCACCACCCTCCAGCTCACTCTGATCCAACTACATCAGCCTCCTTGCTGTTCCCTGAACATGCAAGGCAGGCTGTTCCCTTAAGTCTTCATTCTAATCTATTACTGCCTCAGACAACCTCCTATAATTTTGCTCAAAAAAGCTTCCCCTAATCATAATATTTAACATTGCAGCTTAATCTTTTATGATGAATATTGGCATAGCTTTATATTGATGGCTTGAAAATTCATATTACTCATACAAGAGGCTTTGCTTTCAATACATTTGAATTTCCAAATGTGAGGTTTGTGCATGTGTGTGTGTGTGTGTGTGTGTGTGTGTCTGTGTGTACTTGCCATGCATGTGGAGATTTCTATAATAGATTTCTATAACTGTCAATTGAGCAGAGACGGGTTGGCTTTTGTAAAGCTTCAAAGAGCAGATTTTAATAGCCACAAAGTGATGACACTTGTCTAAATGGCCATTAAAGCAGTTTAAGTAGGAAGATCTGGTTTAAATCGGACACATACTTTTTTTTTTATATTGCAGTAATTCAAGCCAATAAAAGTTACAGTACCAAAACCAAGGGCAAAACTAGGGTCTTCAAGGACTGAAGGGATAATGGCACCAATCCACGTGTTTAAAATAAAATAATTGTGAAATAGGGACTGATAAAGGGATCACCAGAAGTGCAAATAACCTGTGGAAAGATTCTTTACAGTATTAACTAAGAGAGTTTTAACTTCACTTTCAGGTTGGGGAGCAACCTTGTTATGAGAATAACCTTGTTGTCCCCCTGGCTCCTTTGGGTGCATTGCTCAAAATAATTTTGTTAAAAGACACCATGACTGAACACAGTTTAACTGGTCTTTATCAGCAAGCCAAAAGACAGAGATGTTTACAGACTTGGAGGGACTTACAAGCTCAGTGCTAGTCCACAGTGAGATTTTATTCTGTTTTGTTTTCTGATCTATACAGACCATTATCTTTGTTTTCATCCTGTTTCTATTATGATAGGATATGCCAAGTTTCAAGGCAACAAAAAAACAAACAGGTAGATAATGTTATACAAATTGGCTCTATTTTTAAAAAATCAGAAGCAGTTATAGTACATACAATGTACAAAATATATGTACATACAAAAGTACATATATTTACACAATCAGGTATTAGAAGAAGGGGTGGGTTTTATTACTTAAAGTAACAACACAATCTATGTCCGTCAAGTGAGGCCAACTGAGGAAATATAGTAGTCTAAGTTTTTATATTTTTTGAGGAGACTGACATCTGGAAAATCATTCTCGTATCTGATGGGAGCTTCCTAGTATATACTGAAGGACTGGCTAGACTAAAAACACCTGCAACTAGGAGATCGGAACATTGTCAAATGAGCAGAGTTCTGAAAGGTATATGAAAAGTACAGTACAGGAGAGAATCCAGAACCAGGTACAAATGTGAATGCAATTCTGGATCACTTAGAAACAAGGCAAGATACTCAAGTTCATGTGATTACACGTAGGCCTGTAATTAACATTACAATGATAATGAATTAATCATTCATCACAACTTGGAAAAGTTGATATTATCGTGAGCACAGTGGCACACACGGGATCAAGGCCAATGGGATATCCCTGCTTTTGACTTGAAGGAATTACTGCTACATAACCCCCATACTGGTTTGATTGGGACTCTCATCCTTTTTTTTATTTAGATGTTCCTTGATTTCTCTTAGGAAATATTGTAATTTTCCATGCATAATTTCTTTACATCCTTAGTTAAATTTATTTCTAGGTACTTGATTTTTTTCATGCTATTCAAGGTGGATTTTTTTCTTGATTTCCTCCTCAGATTGCTCATTACTTCTGTGTAGAAACACTTCTGGTTTATGCACATTTATCTCATACCCTACAACTTTGTTGAACTCATTTATTATCTCTAGTAGCTTTTTTGTTTTGTTGTAGATTTTTGGGGACATTCTCTACATAAAATCATGTCATCTGAAAACTTTTACTATTTCCAGATGAAATAGTAAATTTTATATATATATATATATATATATAACTATATATATCCAGCTATATATATATATATATAACTTTTACTATTTCATATATATATATATATATATCCTTCCAATTCAGCTGTTTTTTTTTTGTTTGTTTGTTTGTTTGTTTCTTGTCTAATTTCTTTGGCTATAGCTTCCAGTATAATGTTAAATAATAGTTGTGATAGTGGGCATTCTTGTCTTTTTTTTTACCTTAGAGTAAAAGCTTTTCATCTTTCACCATTTTGCATGATGTTAGTAGTGAATTTTTCAAATATGCCGTTTATCATGTTTAGGACGTTTCCTTCTATTCTATTTTTCATACTGTTTTTATCAAGTATGCAGGATTACGTCAAAATCTTTTTCTGTGGCAATTGAGAACGTGATTTTTTAATCTTCATTCTGTTAATGTGATGTGTTACATTAATTGATTTTCTTATAAATTAATAAGATAAGGATTAATTATAAAATTATAATTGCATTATTATATACCCTTGTATACAGGGCTATCTCACTTGACCATGGAGTATACTTCTTTTAATGTGCTGTGGGATTAGATTTACTAGTATATTATAGAAGATTTTTGCATCTGTGTTCACAAGAGAAATTGGTCGGTGATGTTCTTTTCCTGTAGTGTCTTTATTTGGTTTTGGAATTAGAATGGTTTTGGCTTCATGGTGTTAGGTAGTGCTTCTTCCACTTAAATTTTTTGGAAGGATTTGAGCAGAATGGAATGTTTTGTGGAATTTACTTGCAAAGTGATCTGGTTTTAGTCTTCTTTGTTGCAGGGTTTCTGATTACTGATACAATCTCTTTACTTATAATTGGTCTGTTTTTTCTGGTATCAGTGTACATTATTTGCATGTTTCTAAGAATTTGTCCATTTCATCTAGGTTATCTAATTTGTTGGCAAGCATTTGTCTATAATATCTTCTTACAATCCTTGTTATTTATGTAGGGTCAGTAGATCTCATTTTTAATTTTATTTGTTTTTGTCTATCCTGTTTTCTTCATCAGTCTAGCTAAAGGTTTGCCAATTTTATCGATCTTTTCAAAGAACAAACTTTTGATTTTTAATATTCTCTTTGATTTTTATTCTTAATTTCATTTATTTGCTGTTATTTTTCCAGTTCTTCCAAGTGTCCACTTAGGTCTTAGATTTTAACTTTTTAAATTTTTTATTGTAAGCATTTAGGGCTGTAAATTTCCTTCTGAGCACTGTCTTTGTAATATCCAAAAGTTTTGATACCTTCTGTTCTCATTATCATTTTTCTCAAAATATTTCATGATTTCCCCTGAGAATGTGTTATTTAAATTCCATTTATTTTTAGATTTTCCAATTTCCTGCTTGATATTGACTTCCAACTTAATTCTACTGTAGTCAGAGATTATATTTTGAATGATTTCACCATCTTAAATTTGTTAATACTTGCTTTGTGACCCAGCATGAGGTCTGTCCTGCCTCATTGGCTCATACAAAAGCAAAAAAAAGATACCACAAAAGCATAAAATTACAAACTGATGTGCTATATCAATATAGATGCAAAAATCCTCAATGATATACTAGCTAAAAATTCCAATAGCTGCTAATACACACCATGAGTAAGTGGAATTTATCCCAGCTATGCAAAGGTACTTCAGCATAAGAAAATAATTTAATACAATGCATTCCATTAACAGAAGAAAGAAGCAAAACCAAATGATAATCTCAATTGTGGCAGAAAGGATTTGACAAAATCTGGGACCCATTTTTGTTAACTCACTTAGTCTATTAGTGATTTATGTGCCAATAAATGGCATATATGTAAAACCCAAGACTAACATCATACTCAATGATTAAAGACTTACAGATTTTCTTTCCAAATGAGGAATAATATGGCGATCTCTCTGCCACCATCGTGATTCTACATTATACTAGGCATTATAGCTACTGCAATTAGGCAGGACAAAGAAAGAAAGATGTGAAAATTTCCCTACTTGCAGATGACATGATCCTATAAACAGTAAATCCTGAAAATCCACAAGAAAGCTTATAGAACTAAGACAAGGATTTAGCAAAGTAGCCAACTACAAGTTCAATCTGCAAAAATCAGTAGTGTTTTTACATACTTGAAATAAACAATCTGATGAATAAATCAAGAAAAAAAATCTATTTAGAACAGCAATTAAAAGAATCAAATATCTGGAAAACAATCTAATCGAGGATGTAAAAGACTCGTAATCAAAAAATTACAATTAGTACTTAAAGAAATCAAAAAATACTTAAATAAATGGAAGAATATTCTATGTTCATGAATTAGAAGACAAATATCATTCGTGTGCCAATTCTAGCCAAAGTGATTTACAGATTCAATGCAATCCCAATAAAAATTCAAACAGGCTTCTTTGACATGGAAAAGCCAGTCATCAAATTTATATGGAAGGATGTGGAGCTCTGACTAGCCAAAATCATCTTGCTAAAGAAGAATGAGTTAGAGGAGTCACAATTCTTGATGTTGAAGGTTATTACAAAGCTACAGTAATCAAAACAGCATGCTATCGGCAAAGAATAGACATGAATTACAATGGAATTAAATTGAGAATTCAGAAATCAACTCTCCCATTTATGGAGAATTGATTTTTGACAAGGGTACCAACTCTATTCAATAGGGAAAGAAGAGTTTCTTCCACAAATGGTACTTGGAAAATTGAATTTCTATATACAAAGAAATGAAGTGTTGACCCTTCTCTCATACCATATATAAAAATCAACTGAAAGTATATCAAAGGCCTAAATATAAAATTATTAAATATAAAACTCCTAAAAGAAAACATAAGCATCTTAAGGACCCTATGTTAGGCAATGTCCTCTTAGACTTTATTTCCAAAGCATGGGCAAGAAAGGAAAACTCATCAATATTAAATTTCACTTCATGAATATTAAAACTTTGAAGTGTCAAAGGTCTTTATAATGATAGTAATAAGGCAACTTATACAATGGAGGAAATATATGGAAACTTCACATATGATAAGGGTTTAATATTCAGAATATAAAGAAATACTATAATACAACAACAAAAATGACAAGCAACCTTACTAAAAATGGTCAAAAGACTTGAATAGACATTTCTCTGAAGAAGATAAACAAATTGCCAGAAAGTATGCAGACACTCAACATCATTAGCCACTGGGGAAATGAACATCAAATCTACAACAAGATACTATTTCATAACTACTAGAAAGGCTACTATTAAAAATAGGAAATTACAAGCATTTGAGAGGATGTAGTATAGTAACAGTCATTCATTATAGGTGCTAGTGTAAACTGGTGCAGCCACTGTGCAAGGCAGTTTGTAGTTCCAGAGAAAATCTGGTGTATAACTATCATATGACATGGGAAACCCACTTTTTGCATATAACCAAAAGAACTGAAAGCAAGGACTTTAACAGATATTTTCACACTGATGTCACAGTGGCCATATTCACAATTGTCAAAAGATGGAATCAACCTCAGTGTCCATCACCCAACGAATATATAAACAATATGGGTACAATACATATGGCAGAATATTATTTAGCCATAAGAAAGGAAAGACGTTCTGATGCATGTGACAACATGGGTGAAATTTGAGGTCATCATGTTGGGTTAAATAATTCACACACAAAAGGACAAATATTGTATAATTTCATTGTATGGAATAATTGGAGTAAGCAATTTCTTAGAGTCAGTAACTGGATTATAGATTGTCAGAGACTTTTGTTAGGGTAGGGAGTAGGGAATTAATGCTTAAATTATGCAGAGTTTCTATTTAGGGTGATAGAACCTTTTGGTAATGGTGGAAGTCGTGGTGGCAAAACATTGTGAACATAATTTACAGCACTAAATTATGCATCTGAATGCACTTAAAAGGCGGGTAACTTTAGATTATATACATGCTAATAGAATAAAAATTTTAGAAACAAACACACATGAAACTACAACACAAGCATGGACTATAGTTAATGGTACAATTATAATATTTTCATCAATTATAAAAAATAAGTGCACTAATGCAAGGTGGCAATAATAATAGTAAATGTACAAGTTTTTTGTAAAAACAGAAAAATAAATGTAGCATAATTCAGTAGGTGTAGGAGAGTATTTCAGGGTAAGAATTAAAATGTATGGTGGCATAAAATAGAACTCCATGGTGAGTATATAAGGAACGCCACTTCTGTCAAGAACGATGCAGAATGATCATCAGTATGATAGGGTATAAAGGGTAGATTTGAAGGAGTCAATACTGTTGAAAAGAATTGATAGCAACATTGCATGCAGTTTATAAATCTAATGTAGGCCTATCTTTATATGGATGTTTGGAAAGGGGTAGACTTAAGAAATGTTGGAATTAGAGTTAGCAATAGGCATAGAAGGGGAAGGAGAGAGCAATTAAACCTGATGATTGGAAGAAAAGTATCTAGGATGATTTTGAAGTTTCTAACTTGATTTGATGGTAGTTTCATGTGCCAATTTGGTTAGATAGTGGTGTCCAATAATAGTTTTGTCAAGAAAGCACTGGCCTGATTGTTACTCTGAGGGCATTTTGCAGATGAATTTACCTCATTAATCAACCGATTGCATCTATTGCTGACTGCATCTACAATCAACAGAGGAAAATACTCTCTGCAATGAAGGGATTCTACTCATCCAATCAGTTGCCATGTCTTAAAGCCAGAAATAAGGATTTTGGAAATCAGAAAAAAGAATGTCTGTTTTTTTCCTTCAGCCAGCCAGCTTCTCCTGGGGAAGACAATTTCACCTTCACTGGAGATTCCAGCTAGCAGCCTGCCCTACAGAATACAGATTAGCCAATCCCCATGATTGCATAAGACAACTAATTCCTATGATAAATCTTTATATCTATCTATCTATCTATCTATCTATCTATCTATCTATCTATCTATCTATCTATCTATCTATCTATCTATCTATCTATCATCTATTCATCTATCTATCTATCTATCTATCATCTCCTGTTAGTTTTGTTCCTCTGGAGAAACTGATCAATTGACTAATACACTTGATCACATCATAATATCATTTACCAACAAAGAAAAAATTGCATGAGCAGTATATAAGGTAAGGAACTGCATATTTGGAACAGGATGTATGTGATTCCTATGAGGGAAAACAAGGAAATATAAACAGCTGAATGTACAGACATAAAACTCAGAAGAGAAATAAAGGATAAAGGTAGAGTTTGGGGTATTTTGTTGGTAGCTGCAATGAGGAGACTGGGTGGTATTTCTCAGCATGGACTTGAGTCTGTGAGAACAAATTATAGCAAAGCAGACCCTGAGGAATGCTCATGTTCGAGAGGGCACTTCTGAAATTTTGGAAAGCGACAATAGAAGATACGAAATACAAAGTGTTCTCTAACTCAGTAAGTTTGGGAAATGCTCAATAAGCTAAAATTTGTCTTAAAATAAAATGATATACTTTGAATTCCACATATGGCCTTTTTCAGTTCTTAAAATAGTCATTTTTGTTTAACTTTCTCTGTGCTAGTGCAACTTCAGTGCATCCCTTTATGAGGGAGACTTAACTGAAAATAGTCACTTCATACAAATTGAAGAAATAAGCTTTATAGGAAAACTATGTCAAGGAAGTAATAGATAGTCATGTATTTAGTACTTGTCAAGTTACTCTTTATAAAGTAAGAAATACAATTAAACCAACAAATGAGCTGCCATTTTCTTGTATTTGAGCTTATTATACGTTGGAAAGAGGTATTGTTGATCATCAGCCCAGTTAGAAGTCTTTCACCACTAACCTTTGACTCGAGAGGGAAGTGTTTCACTTAGGTAGAAATGCCTTACATAGGGATGTTTACTGATAAGTCACAGCATGTTAGTCACTGCCATGTCTTAAATATTCTAAAGCAGTTAATCAAGTGCTCAAAATTATTTAAGTCATGCTATGGAAAGGTACGCAATGAAATAATGGAAAAAATTCAATCAAGCAACTCTACATAGAGAATAAAGGAAATTGATAAAAGGAAAAAATAGGGTAAGATACCCAGAAAGCTCAAATAACCTACGCACAATTGCAATATACACTTTTTGCTTTAACTTTGTTTCATATGTTCTGTTATGCTTTTAATAGAATATTATTTTAGAAATATTCACACACCATATAATCCATCTGAAATATGTAATCAATGGCTAACAGTATCATCATATAGTTGTTCATTCATCACCACAGTCAATCTTAGATGTTCTATTATGTTTAATATAAAAGTGATTTTGAATCATATTTGTCCAAATAAATTCTCATTTTCATATCTATGATGGTAGGCAGGATATACCCTGTATGTGTTAATGAGGCACATGTATCACAATGTGGGAGATAAATTCACATATTGCTGAAATTCCTATTTTGGGACATATCAGAACATCTCTAAACAAAGAAACAGACTGCATGGTGGACCTCTTAGAAGTCTGCAGGCAATATGTGTTGGATGAGCTCCAAATTATTTATCATAAACAGGAAGCTCTTCAATTTTCCGTAGGTTCCAAAGCAGAAATCTGGTTGAGGCTGTGATAAAAGTGGCAAGTAGGGATGCTGTAGGTGGCCACCACAAGTCAAAACATGAGAGGCATAAGACATATTATTGATTCTCTTCAGATGATAACTATTGTTTATTTAATAACAATCTCCTCACTTGCTTCTGGGCCCTGGTTGAAAAGGAATGCTTAAATATTGAACACAAATTACTGTTACCTCATTATAAACTGGCTGTATTCTAATACATGGAATTATAAGGATGGTTGTATGCTGCTACATGTCATCATCAGCTGTATAAGAGATAAGGTTAGAGTTCTTGAAGTCACTTGCATCAGCAGGTGAATCCTATTCTCGGGTTACATATTCCCAAGCCTATTGGGAATCCTGGATGACAAGATAATAGAAGAAACAACCTAGGCCTGTCTTATCAATGACTCTTAGTCATGCTGGCACCAGCGTGAAATGAGAGTCTGCTGGATGACAACAGGCAGGGCTGTCGTGAAGGAGAGTTGTATATGAAAATCATTCCATGGGGTATTACTTTAAGCCGAACAGTTTGTTATTCCATTTTCTTGCAAAGAAAAATAGTCTGATGTATAGACATATATTTACTCACAGACACTAGTTAATTGTCTGAGTACTTAGAATGAATATGGTTGGTGGGAGATCCAGGAAAGAGTTTCTGGGTGGACTTTCAGGAAAGTGTTTGTGTCCTAAGTTAATAGCCATAAAACAGATTCTATTGCCTACTAGGAGACATTCATTACCAGGTAAACTAGATCATGGTAGTGTGGGTATAAGTCAGCCTCTGCCAGTTGTCAATCTGGTGATTACTTAATAGTTTCATATAAAGAGTAAAGATCTACAGCTGGCAGCACCCAAGGGGACCCCAGAGGTCAGCCGATTGTCTGTAGCGAAGAGCCTCTCTGGTGCTGGGAGTGGTCCCACAGCTGAACGCAGCAAATAGCCATCCCATCAGAAGTGGTGCTGCAAGCTGCTTCCTCCTACCTTCGAACTCGGATCAGCTCTCCCCATCCTTTGCCTGGACCAGTCATCCTGCTCCCATACCCCTCACCCCCGATCCCGCTGTGCACGTGACTTCAGGAGGTCCCTGCAGGCACAGGTCTGAGGGGAGGAGGTGTCTCATTACTGCCACCACTTGGAGAGATTTGGTAAATACAGATAATCAGACTCCCTATCTTCTAGGTTTTTCTTTTTCTTTTTTTCCCTTTTTTTCTCAATATATCTTTGATTCTTCTAGTACTATTATTGCTTTTTAAAATTTTTATTCATATATATTTTGTTACATTTTTATTAATTTTTTATTTTGTATTTCTTATTTTCATTTTTTTTTTATTATTCATTTTTACTTTATGGTATTGATTTACTTTTTCTTTAATTAGTATGTTTCCATTCTGTGGGCACCAGTCTGAGTTCATCCCCATGTATCTTGCAGTGTCTCCTTCTGACTTTAGGGCCTATTATTGGTGCTTTGTTGTTGTTGTTGTTGTTGGTATTTTTTCATATTTTTACTACATTATTATTTTATTACTATTATTTACTTACATTTTGGGGGAGTAGTGTGTGGGTCAGGAATCAAGCCCGAGTCTCCCGCATGACAGATGGGCATTCTCCCACTGAAGTACCAGTGTACCCCAGCCTAGCTTTTCATAGATCTTCAACTAAAATCGTACACCCCGCACAAGATCCCAATGTTGGTTTGGTGGGGAATTACTGAAAAACCAAGTATAAAAGGAAACTCTCAATGCAAAACCGAATAAATACAAAACTCTAGACAAATGAAGAAAACCAACTTGCAAAATACCCTTATTAAGATATTCAAATGCCCAAAAAACACACAAAATATTATAAAGCATGTGAAGATCCAACCAGAAATGGCCCAGTCGAATGACTAAATCAAAATATCAGAGGGACACAGAACATGAAAAAAACCACTCAAGGGTATTTATAAAGAAATAATGGATATCAGGAAGACATAGAAGACCATAAAAAAAAATTCAAAGATTAAATAGAAAAATGGCAGACCTCAGAAAGGTGAAAGATACAGTAGCTCAAGTTAAAAATATACTAGAGACACACAATAGTAAATTCAAAGAAGCAGAAGGAAGAATAAGTGAACTAGAAGACAGAAAAATTGAATTCGAGTGCACAAAAGAACAAATGGGGTGGACCACAATATCTCAGCAGGCAGAGTTCTCGCCTGCCATGCTGAAGACCCGGATTTGGTTCCCAGTGCCTGACCATGCATAAAACAAAAAGAACAAATGGCAAGAATGATGAATAAAATGGAATTGGATCTTGGGGAAATGATGGACAACAAGAGGCTCACAATATATGAATCACTGGTGCCCCAGGAGAAGAGAAGAGTAAAGGGCTGGAGAGTTAGTTGAAGATATAAATGGGGGAAACATCCCAACCCTTCAAAAGACATAAATGTGCAAATTAAAGAAGCCCAATGAACTCCCAAAAGAATAAATCCAAATAGGATTACTCTAAGACACATACTAATCAAACTGTCAAATGTTGAAGAGAAACAGAAAATCCTGAATGCAACACAGAAAAGTGATTTACTACATACAAGCGGAAACATATAAAACTGAGTTTGGGCTACTCAACAGGCACCATGAAAGCAAGAATGTCATGAGATGTTATGAGAAAGGTATGATCTATTTAGAACCTGAATGAGAAAGGCTTCTAGTCTATTCTTAATCCAGTTAAATTGTCCTTCAAAATTGAGGGAGAGATTAAAATCTTCACTGACAAACAAAGACTAACAGAAATAATGATCAAAAGGTCTGCTGCACAAAAAATGCTAAATGGAGTCCTGTCAGCTGGAAAAAGAAAAAAAAAAAAAACACACAGGAGAGGGAGGTCTAGAGGAGGGCACAGAATTGAAGAATACCAGTAACTTACAGGATAAAAAGAGAGAGAGGGAAATCATATATAGATCTGACAAATAAAAACTAAGGGATAAGAAGGTAGATTTAAGAACTGCTTTTACAATAATGACTTTGAACATTAACAGATTAAACTCACCAATTAAAAAATACAGCTTGGCAGAATGGCTCAAAAAATATAATCCATCTATATGCTGTTTACAAGAGATGCATCCTAGACCTAATAACACCATTAGATTGAAAGTAAAAAGATGGAAAAAGATGTTCTATGCATGCTGTAACCAAAAGAAAGCCGGAGTAGCTATATTAATATCAGATAAAAGAGACTTTAGATGTAAAGTTGTTACAAGAGACAAAGAAGGACACTACGTGTTAGTAAAAGGAACATTTCACCAAAAGGAAATAACAATTATGAATGTTTACACTCCTAATCAAGGAACTCCAAAGTATATGAGGCAAACATTGACAAAACTAAAGGGAGCTATCCATGTTTCAATAATAATAGGGGGAGAATTTAATACACCACTCTCCCTTACAGATAACAGCAAAGTAGTGGATCCGCAAGGTAATACAGAACTTTAACAATTCAACAAATGACCTAGACCTGACGTATATAGGTCATTACAACCCAAAACACCAGGATACACATTTTCCTCCGGTGAACATGGAACATTCTCCAAGATAAATCATATGCTGGGACACAAACTGAGTCTTTATAAATTTAATAAGATTGAAATTATCCAAAGCACTTTCTTTGACCACAACAGAATGAAGCTGGAAATCAAAATCACTAAAGAACCAGAATTTTCACAAATATAAGAAGATCAAACAACACATTCTTAAATAATCAGTGGGTCAAAGAATAAATTGCTAGGGAAATTAGTAAATATCTGGAGATGAATGATAATGAGAATACAACATGTCAGCAATTAGGGGATGTGGCAAAGGCAGTTCTGAGAAGGAAATGTATGGACCTAAATGCTTATATCAAAAATCAAGTGTTGTAGTTTGCTAGCTGCTGGCATGCAGTACATCAGAAATGGAATGGGTTTTTAAAAAAGGGGAATTCAATAAATTACAAGTTTATAGTTCTAAGGCCATGAAAATATCCCAATTAAAGCAAATCCTTAGAAATATCCAATCAAAGGCATCCAGGGAAAGATGCCTTGATTCAAGAAGGTCAGTGAACTTCAGGGTTTCTCTCTCATCTGTAAAGGCACATGGTGAACATAGTGTCATCTGCTGGCTTCATATTCTGTACCCTGGAAGGTGTTTTCTTTCTTCATTTCCAAAGGTCGCTGACTGGTGGACTTTCCTTCATAGTTATGTGGTGTTCTGTCATCCTTCTCTGCTTCCTCAGAATCTCCAAAGGTCATTGGCTGGTTGACCCTGTGGTTTTCTCCGCCTAGTGGCTCTGCTTGGCTCTCCTGTGGCTTTCTCATCATTCTCAAAAGGCATTCTCTCCAAAAAATGTCTCTTATTATGTAGGATCCCAGTAAACTAATCAAGATCATGTGAAGGGGTGGAGTCATGTCTCCATTTAATCAAGTTTAATACCCACAATTGATTGAGTCATAATTCCATGGAGATAATCAAATTAAAGTCTCCAACATACAGTGCTGAAAGGGGATTGGAAGAAATGTCTGTCTTCACAAAATGGGATTAGGATTAAAATATGGCATTTACAGGATACATAAACCCTTTCAAGGCAGCACAACAAGAACAAGAAAAAATTGAGGGCTTAACTGCTCACCTGGATAATTCAGAGAAGGAAGAGAAAACTAACAGCAAAGCAAATAAAATAAGATAAAAAAGCAAAGATTAAGCAGAAATAAACAAACTGTACAATTATACAATAGAAAGAATCAACAAAAACAAAAATTTTGTTCTTTGAGAAAATCAATAAAATTGCTGGACTCCTAGATAGTCTGACAAAGAAAAAAAGAGAGAGGACACAAATGAAATCAGAAATGAAACGGTTGTCATTACCACGGATCCTGATGAAATTTAAAGAATCATAAGAAAATACTATGAAAAACTATATGCCAACAATTTAGACAAACTAGGTGAAATGGAAGAAATCCTAGAAATACACAACTACCTATACTCACTTGAGAAGAAATAGAAGATCACAACAAACCAATGATAAGTTAAGAGAGTCAATCAGTCATTAAAAATCTCTCCACAAAGAAAAGTCCAGGATCAGATGGCTTCACAGGGGAATTTCATCAAACATTCCAAAAAGAACTAACACTAATCCTGCTCAAAGGCACCCAACATATTGAGGAAAAAGGGATGCTACCTAACTCATTTTATGAAGCTAACATCACTCTAATAGCAGAACTGGATGAAGATGTTATGAGAAAGGAAAGCTAGAGACCAATCCCCCTAATGAACATAGATGAAACAATTCTCAACAAAATATTAGCAAATTGAATCCAATAATACATTAAAAGAAGTATTCACCATGACTAAGTAAGATTTATACCAGAAACAAGGGTGGTTCAACACAATAAAATCAATCAACATAATACAGCACATTAACAAATGGAAAGGGAAAAAAATCACATGATCACATTGATTGATGCTTAAAAACAGTTGAAAAATTCAACATCCTTTCCTGATAAAAACACTTCAAAAAGTAGGAATCAAGAAAATTTTCTCAGTATCATAATGGGTATATAGAATAACCTATAGCCAACTTCATACTCAATGGTGAGGGACTGAAAGCATTCCCCCTAAGATCAGAAATGAGATGATGTCCATTGTGACCACTGTTATCAACATTGTGCTAGAAGTCCTAGCTGGAGTGATTATATGGAAAAAAGAAATAAATGCTAGGTGGGCAATGGTGGCTCAATGTCAGAGTTCTTGCCTACCATGTCAGAGACCCAGGTTTGATTCACGGTGACTGCCCATACCAAAAAAAAAAAAAAAAAAAAAAAATAGATGGCCTGCAAATTGGAAAGAAAGAAGTAAAACTTTCATTATTTGCAGATGACATGATTCTGTGCTTAGAAACCCTGAGAAATCCAGGACAAAGCCACTTGAGCTAATAAACAAATTCAACAAACTGGCAGGACACAAGATTAATTTAGAAAAATAAATAATGTTTTTACACACAAACAAAGACCTACCTAAGGATACATTTAAGGAAAAGATCCCATTGAAAATAACTAACAAAAGAATCCAGTATCTAGGAATAAGCCAAACCAAGAATGTCAAGGACTATACACAGAAAATTATAAAACATTACTAAAAGAAATTAGATATGACTAAAAAGTTGGAAAGATACTCCATGCTCATGGATAGGAAGGCTGAATGTCATTAAGATGTCAATTTTACCCAAATTGATCTGCAGATTCAATGCAGTACTGATCTAATTTCCAACAACCTACTTTGAAGACTTGGAAAAACTAGTTGTAAAATTTATTTGGAAGAGAAAAGGACTCCAGAAAGCTAAAGATATCCTAAAATAGAAGACTGAAGTTGGAAGACTATCACTTCCTGACTTTAAAGCTTATTATAAAGGCACATTGGTCAAAACAGCACAAAGATAAAAGTATCATCAATGGAATCAAATCAGGAGTGTGGAGAGAGACCACCGAATCTATGGAAAATTGCTCTTTTATAAGCCCCAAATACAATATATATATATATATATATATATATATATATATATATATATATTTAAAATGGATTGAAGACCTAAATGTAAGAACCAGTACCATAAAACATCTAGAGAGAAACATCTTCAAGATCTAGTAATAAGGGGTAGCTTCTTCAACTTTACACCTAAAGCACAAGCAATGAAAGAAAAAAAAAATAGATTATTGGGAACTCCTTAAGAGAAAGAGAAAGAGCTTCTGTGCCTCAAAAAGGTGAAAAGGCAGAGACTTATGGGAAGATGGCCAAATAGTGTAGCTCAAGATTAGCCCTGCTCCACAGAAAAGGTAGAGAATGGACAGGAGGGTGACTGAGGCAGCAATTCAGGAGTGTGGCTGACCCAGGAGAACCTTCTGCACCACATGGAGCAACCCTGGTGGCAGAGATTGAGGAACTGAGAGGCAGAAGGTTGGACCCTAGCACGGAGGTGTGGAGCCTGCAGGAGTGTATGGACAGGAGCCAGGGATAGGAAGTAAGCCAGATTGCATTCCTTGGGCATGCTACCCTCACCAGTGCAGCTCTGATACTGGAGATCACTCCATACTTCATGCACCAGAACCCCATCACCCACTCCCAATCTCCATCCTCAAGGCAACCCCCTCCCACCAGCCCAGGTACACGTACCTGCCCCCTACTCCCACCCCAAGAGCAGCCCAACCCATCTCTCTTGCACCCCTCCTGAGCACTATCTCCCCCTCCCTGCTCCCTGCAGGTTGTTGCCAGCATATAAAGGCTGCAGGCACTAACCTCCATACCCAGGTTATCCCTGCCCCTTCTCATAGTGTCACAAAGTTTCACCCCACCTGCCCTGAGCTCTGTCCTTCAGCTTATGGCACTCCTAAACCCATGCATGCACGCAGGCCACCAATCATGTCATTCAGCTCTGGGAACTGCACTTTACAGCAGTCCTAGAACCACACATGTGTACCATCCTCAGCCACACTTCCCAGCTCTGGGAAATTGCTGACCAGCACAGTCAGGTCACATCTGCCCCCAATCCACAAAAGCATGACACTAACCTACTGCTATAGCTTAATGCATGCACACAAAAGGCCCCATGCCTTAAACCAGTGCACACCAGGGTGAAGCCTCCCCAGACCGGTGAACCCACACAGCTACAACCTCTCCGGCTGTTGGGTGCCCATGTTTGCAAGCATCAGCATAACATCCTCAACCTGCACCTATATCTGTCCTGAAACAATTCACTGCACTGAGTGCCCCACCATGTACCCTGCTCCCTGCTATACAACTGTCCCACAAACACAAGGCCTTAGACTATGGAAATAAATCAACTCTCAAAGCGATCAGTCAAGATATTTACATGCCATGAAGACAGCAGAAGATCATTAAGCATATAACAATGCAAACAAATATAGCACTGCCTAATGACCAAATTAAAAGACCAGAAGAGACACAGACATTGGAACAACTAATCAAAGATGTTCATACAATTCTACTTAATAAAATAAGTGGGATAGCAAATGACATAAAGGATATCAGGAAGACAGTAAAAGAGCATAAAGAGGAATTTGAAAGAATAAATAGAAAAATAACAGATATCACAATGATTAAAGACTGTGTTGATGAAATAAAAAACATACTAGAGGCACACAACACCAGATTTAAGAGCAAGAAGAAAGAATAAGTGATATAGAAGACAGGATAGCTGATTTTGAAGACTCAAAACAGCATGGCAAAAAAGATGAAAAAAACTTGAATTGGATCTCAGGGAAATGATAGACAAAACAAAGCACCCAAATATAAGAATCATTGGTGTCTCAGAAAGAGAAGAGAGGGGTAAAGGGCTGAGAAGAGTAGTTGAGGCTATAATGGGGGAAAACTTCCCAGACCTCATAAAGGGCATAACTATACAAGTCAAAGAAGCCCAAAGAACTCCAAACAGAATAAATTCAAATTAGCCTTTCCCAAGGCACATACTAATCAGTCTGTCATATGCTGAAGAGAAGCAGAAAATACTGAAAGTGGCAAGAGAAAAACAATCTATTACATACAAGGGAAGCCAAATAAGACTGAGTTCAGACTATTCAACTAACACTCTGGAGGCAAGAAGACAGGGGTTTGATATATTCAAGATTCTGAAAGAGAAAGGCTTTCAGCAAGAATTCTTATCCTTCAAATTGTCCTTCAAAACCGAGGTATAGATTAAAGTTCCCACAAACAAAAAGGCCCTGAAAGAATTTGTCAACAAGGGACTAGCCGTACAAGGAATACTAAAAAGAGTTTTACTGGATGAAGAAAAAAAAAAGCAGAAGGAGAGAAAGGTTTGGAGGAGGGCACAGAATTGAAAAGTACCACTAAGGGTAATTTAATCAATATAGAGAGAAAGAGGGAAAAAATATATATATAAATCTGACAAATAAAATAAGAAGATAAGATGGTGGACTCAAGAAATGCCTTTTCAGTAATAACTTTGAATGTTAATGGAATAAACTCACAAATTAAAAGATACGGATTAGCGGAATGGATTATGGAACATAATCCAGCTATATGCTGCTTACAAGGGACTCATTTTAGACACAAGGATACAAATAGATTGAAAGTGAGAGGATGGAAAAAGATTTTCCATGCAGGTTGTAATCAAAACAAAGCATGAGTAGCTGTACTAATATTGGATAAAATAGGCTTTAAATGTAAAGACATCATAAGATACAAAGAAGGACACTACATACTAATTAAAGGGTCAATTCACCAAGAAGATGCTTTTGTTCCCAATCAAGGAGCTCCAAAGTACATGAGACAGATATTGGCAAAATTGAAGGAACAGTAGATGCTCCAACAATAATAGTAGGAGACTTCAATACATGAATCTCCTCTATAGATAGACCAACTACACAGAGGATCAACAAGGAAATAGAGAAGTTAAATAACTTGATAAATGAATTAGACCTAACAGACATATATAGATCCTTGCACCCCGAAGCACAAGGATACATTTTTTCTCTAGAACTCATGAACATTCTTCAAGATAGATCATATGCTGGAACACAAAACATGTCTTTATAAATTTAGAAACATGGAAATTATTCAGAGCATTTCTCTGATCACAATGGGATGAAGCTGGATCTCTATAACCACCAAAGAATAAGAACATTCACAAATATATGGAGATTAAATAACAAACTCTTAAACAATTAGTGGGTCAAAGAAGAAATTGCTAGAGAAATCAATATCTATCTGGAGATGTAAAAAATGAGAATACAACTTATCAGAAATTATGGGATGAGGGAAAGGCTGTGCTGAGAGGGAAATGTATTACCCTAAATGTCTATATTAAAAAACAAGAAAGAGCAAAAATTGAGGACTGAACAACACACCTGGAAGAACTTGAGAATGAACAGCAAACTAACCCCAAAGCAATTAGAAGAAGAGAAATAACAAAGATTAAAGCAGAGATATATGAATGGGAGAACAAAAGGACAATAGAAAGAATCAATAAAAACAAAAGGTGGTTCTTAGAGAAAATCAGTGAAATTGATGGATCCCTAGCAAGACTGACAGAGAAAAAAAGAGAGAAGATGCAAATGAAAAAGTCAGAAACAAGAAGAGGTGCATTACCACAAACTATGAAGAAATAAAATAAATCATAAGAGGATACTATGAACAACTATACGCCAACAAACCAGACGACTTAGATGACATGAACAAATTCCTGGAGATACACAAACAAGCTACACTGACTAAGGAAGAAATAGAAGATCACAACAAACCAACCACAAGTGAAGATATTCAGTCAGTCATCAAAAATGTTCCTACAAATAAAAGCCTAGGGCCAGATGGCTTCACAGAGGAATTTTATCAAACATTCCAAAAAGAACTAGTGCCAATCCTGCGCAAATTATTCAAAGAAAAATTGAGGAAAAAGGAACTCTACCTAATTCAACTTATGAAGCTAATATCATTTTAATACCCAAACCGGATAAAGATGCTATAAGAAAGGAAAACTACAGGCCAATCTCCGTAATGAACATAGATGCAAAAATTCTCAATAAAATATTAGTAAATCGAATCCAATAACACATTAAAAGAATTATACAACATGACCAACTGGGATTTATACCAGGAATGCAAGGATGGTTCAACATAAGAAAATACATTAATGTAATACAGCACATTACAAACTGAAAGGGAAAAATCACATGATCATTTCGATTGATGTTGAAAAAGCATTTGACAAAATTCAGCATCCTTTTCTGATAAAAACACTCCAAAAGATAGGAATCAAAGCTAACTACCTCAGTATGATAAAAGGTGTATGAAAAACTGATAGCCAGCATTGCACTCAATGGAGAGAGACTAAAAGCTTTCCACCTAAGATAACGAACAAGACAAGGATGTGCACTGTCACCACCATTACTCAAATTGTGCTAGAAGTTCTAGCTAGAGCAAGTACAAAGAAATAAAAGCCATCCACATTGGAAAGGAAGAAGTAAAACTCTTATTACTTGCAGATGATATGATATTATACTTGGAAGATCCTGATAAATCTATAGCAAAGTTACTTGAGCTAATAAACAATTTCAGCAAGGTGGTGGGATATAAAATTAGTGTGCATAAATCAGTAACATTTCTATACACAAGCAATCACCTAGCTGAGGAAACAGTTAAGGGAAAAAGTCCACTCAAAATATCAAGTAAAAGAATCAAGTACTTAGGAATGAACTTAACTAGGGATGTAAAGGACTTTTACACAGAAAACTGCATAACATTGCTAAAAGAAATCAAAGAAGATCTAAATAGGTGGAAAGACATTCCCTGCTCATGGACAGGAAGGCTAAATATAGTTATGACGTCAATTCTCCCCAAATTGATCTATAGACTCTACATGGTACCAATCAAAATTCCAACAACCTTCTTTGAAGATTTGGAAAACCTAATAACCAAATTCATCTGGAAGGGAAAGAGACCCTGAGTAGCTAATAGCATCCTAAAAGAAAAAAGGAATGAAGTGGGAGAATTAGCACTCCCTGACTTTAAAACTTATTATAAAGCCACAGTGGTTAAAACAGCATGGTACTGGCACAAAAAATAGAAGTACTGACCAATGGAACTGAATCAAGAGTGCAGAAGTAGACTATCAATCTATAGTCAACTGATTTTGACAAAGCCCCCAAATGCTGTGAACTGGAACAAAATAGTCTTTTCAATAATTTGTCATGGAAGAACTGGATATCAATAGCCAAAAGAATGAAAGATGACCCCTATCTTACACCCTACACAAAAATTAACTCAAAGTGTATCCAATATGTAAATATATGAACTAGCACCATAAAGCTTGTAAAAGAAAATATGGGTAAACATCTTCAAGACATAGTAATAGAAAGTAGCTTCCTAAACTTTACAACCAAAGCACAAGCAACAAAAGAAAAAATAGATAAGTGGAAACTCCTCAAAATCAAATGCTTCTGGATCTCAAAAGACTGTCAAAAAGATAGAGGCAGCCAACTCAATGGGGGAAAATATTTAGAAGTCACATATTGGACAAAGGTTTGATTTCCTATATATACAAAGAAATCATACAACTCAATAGCAAAAGAATAAGCCACAACATTATAAAATGAAGTAAAGATATGAATAGGCATTTTTCTGAAGATGGAGCTATGGATAGATCAAAAGCACAGGATGGGATGCTCATTTTCATTAGTGATTTGGAAAATGCAGATCAAGACTACAATGAGATGCCACCTCCCACCCATAAGAATGGTGGCTATTAAACAAACAGGAAACTATAAATGTTGTAGAGGATGTGGAGAAACTGGGACATTTACGCACTGTTGGTGAGAATGCATAATGGTGTAGCCATTATGGAAGACTGTTTGGCTGCTCCTTTGGAAACTAAATATCAAGTTCCCCTATGACCCAGCAATAGCACTACCTGGTATATACCCAGAAGAGTTGAAAGTAATGACACAAACAGATATTCTTAGCAACATTATTCACAATAACCAAAAGATGGAAACAAACCAAATGCCCATCAACAGATGAGTGGATCAACAAAATGTGGTATATACATTCGATGGAATATTGTACAGCAGTAAAACAAAATGACATCCTGAATTATGTGACAAGATGCATAAGCCTTGAGAACATAATGCTTAGTGAAATTAGCCAGACACAAAAGAATAGCTACTATATGATTCCACTTTTATGACCAGCATAATGGTATAATCAGAGGCTTATATTACAGAATATAGGGGATGCAGAGATACATAGAAGCTAGAGATGGGTGAACTGTTAGCTAATGAGGTTGAACTCCAATGTAAGGGAGTAGATGAAAGTGAAGCTGGTTCTCTATTGGGTCTAAAAGTAATATTACCATATTGAAGATGAACAAGTTTGAAAGAGGTTATATAGACCTATATGTCCCCGTGATTAACACTAGAAATATTAGTTCTTGCAAGAATTACTTCAAAGATATGATTCTTGTACAAAGAGTATTTAAGTCCAGGGTACAGAGGGAAAAATGCTCTTGCATGCTATGAGCTGTGTTCAAAAGGAAATCATCAGCACTACTACAGCAACAGCAGAAGTAAATAATGGGGGAAGAGACAAGATTTAAGGGAAGATTTAGATTTCCTATTTGGTGAGGGTGCGTTTATTGCTTTTCTTTCTCTTCAGAAGAATGAAATTGTCTGAACTGAGAATAATTATGGACTGTGGACTTTGAGCCCTATACAGATGCTTGATGAATGCAGGTAGCTGAAGGATCCAGTGACAGAGAAGTAGATTGGTGAACGATGGTGTATACTTATGAACGAAGGTTGTGCTGCTACAAAAAAGAATAAAGTTATGAGGCATGGAAGCATGTGAATGAACATGTGGGGCATTAGGTGAGACAAAATAAACCAGAAACAAAAGAACAAGAATGGTATGGTCACCTTTAGAAAATGCTTATAAGAAAACAGGGGCCTAGATTGTAAGCTTTTAGAGCAGACACATTAAGTTCAGAGTGGTGATTATTATTTCTGGATTTGGAGAGGCTATTTTATATATATTCTGATACTTAGAGATAAGAATGAAGCCAAACAGGTTGAGGTTAAAGTAATTCAGAACATAAGGGTAAGGAAGACAGTGTCTATATTTTAACCACAGAAATCCTCTTTGAGACCAATGGAAGAAAGGTTTGTCTGGTTTGGGACTGAAATTGTCTGTAGTGAATAATCTAATTAAATCAATATGTATAGGTCATTTGAACAATTAAAACACAGGGAGCCCAGATTAAGAAAGAGATCCTTTAATCCTTTATAGAATATTATAATGCTTTTGGATACATCCTAGAGTATATTAAGCAGATAATCAAAAAGTATTGCCAAAGTCCCCTGAGGAATGGGACAAAGAATAAGGAACTATTAAACCTTACCATCAGGGAATGCCCTGATACTGTGTCAAACTTCAAGGACACCCAAATCAATAGGATATGCCCTCGATCATGAGGCTTACTCTTGTGAAGCTTATGTAGGTATCATAGAAGCTTAGACTAACTATATGCATGCCTAAGAGTTACTTCTGGAGGACCTCTTTTGTTGCTCAGATGTGGTCTCGCTCTCTCTAAATCCAACTCTATAAGTGAAATCATTGCCCTCCCCCCACATGGGATATGACATCCAGGGGTAAACGTCTCCCTGGCATTGTGGGAGATGATTCTCAGGGATGAGTCCAGACCTCGCACCATGAGATTAACAATTCTGAATAACAAAAAGGGGGAAAAGAAGTATAATTAATAAAGTATCAGTGGCAGAGAGAGTTCAAATAGAGTCGAGTGGCTACTCTGAAGGTTACTCTTATGCAAGCTTCATGTAAACTTTGCTACCTATCAAAACCTGCCAACCCCCAACCAGGAACATTCCAGCCAATCCTAAAGAACACCTATGGCAATTTATAAGATTCCACAAGTGTTCCATGCACTAGAATAACTTTCCAGAAACCTACAACCTCCAGATAGGTCCCTGTTCCAGATAAGTTTTGAAACCTAGCCCAACCTCTCCAGAACATCAGATAGTTCCATCTCCCTACTCCAAATTAGTGACAGACCCTTTCAATAGGAAGAATTTAGAATTGTTATAGCCCAAACACCCCTAAAGAGAGGGATGGAAAGATCAAAGGTAATGGTGGATTTATACAGAGAAGATAAGGATTTAACAAATGAATATGAATGCTGAATCATTTAATTGATATCTCTTTTAGTCTCCACTATTTTAGAAACTCCTAGAAGAAAAAAACCTAAAATTTTGGAAATGTAATTTTACAGGTCAAACTTTGAAATATGTTCTACAACTAATTGTGGAGCTGTACTTTGAAATTTATAGCTTTTTTGTATACATGATATGTTTCACAAAAAAAGAAGGAATAAAGGTAATTGTGATGATAAATAAATATTTAAACCCTCTACCCTCCTATATTCTGGAGCAGCTAGAAGGAAAAGTATGAGAGGATAGTATGGTAGCCCATGACAAACTCTAGGATCTCTCCTATAACTACTTGTTGAAGAGTGCTTTGAAAAATATTGCTTTTTTATTTCTTTGCTTTGTATGTATGTTATATCACACAATAATTTTTTTTAAAAAAGTGAAGAGGCAGCCAACTCAATAGAGAGAATATTGGATAAAGGCTTGATATCCTGTGTTCATAAAGAAATTACACAGCTCAACCACAAAACAACAAACAACCCAATTTTAACATGGACAGAGAATATAAATGGACACTTTTCTGAAGAACAAATACAGATGGGTAAAAAGCACATGCTCATTTTCATTAGCCATAAGAGCAATGCGAATCAAAATGACAATGAGATATCACCTCACACTTATAATAAGGCTGCTATTAAACAGAAAGAAAATTCAAATGTTGGAGAAAATGTGGAGAAATTTTAATACATTCACTGTTGGTGGGAATATTAAATGATGAGTCACTCTGGAAGACAGTTTGGCAGTTCCTCAGAAAACTAAATATTGTGTTGCCCTATTACTCAGCAATACCTATACTTGATATATATCAAGAAGAGCTGAAAGCAGTAACATGAACAGATATTTGCACACTGATGTTCATAACAGCGCTGTTCACAATTGCCAAAAGATGGAACCAACCCAAATGCCTATAACAGATAAGTGGATAAACAAAATGTGGTTATATATATATATATGTGATGGAATATTATGCAGCAGTAAGATGAAATGAGGGCCTGAAGCATGTGACAATGTGGATGAACCTTGAGGACATAATGCTGAGTGAAATAAGTCGGACACAAAAGGATAGATACTGCATGATTCTGCTATTATGACTCTGGTAAAAGCCAAGGAAAATTGTCTAGAATTCAGAGTGCTGCTGTTTGAACAACAAGTGAGGAAACTGGAAGACATGTTTTGCTTATTTTGGACATTATCCATGATGCTCAGTAGATGGAGGGAGCCAGAGGATATAATGACTGAGAAGCAGAATGGCAAACTGTGACACATTTATATAATGCAATATGGCATGGCTACAAAAGAAAAGATGTCGAATGTCATGCGACAAACTGAATAAATGTTTGGGACAGTGTGTTGTGCAGAATAACCCAGAAACAAAAGCAAATACGCTAAAGTCTCTTTCAGAAAGTGTTTGTAAGAAAATCGGAGCCTAGATTGTAAGGCCTTATAGGAGCCACACTTAGTCTGAAATAGTAAATGTGTTTCTGGATGCTGAGACGCTGAGCTATGTGTGTATCAGCTGGTATTTTCTTAGGAATTTGAGTACCTCTGTGACAGTTGGGACCCAGTGATGGAATACTGCAGCCCTGAAGGCTGGCATAGCTATGTACATCAACAGATAAAGCAAACAAAGGGGAGATCAGGTCTCAATTGTGGCTAAAAACCAAGCCAATTTGGCTTGGACTAAGGTAACTCAGAATACAGGGAAAAAGGTGATAGCGTATGTACTCTAGACCTTCACCTTCTGTAAGAGACCAAAGGCAGAGGCTTTGTTACGTCCAGAGCTTAAATTTTCTGTAACACATAATCTAAATCAACCTGTCTGGATAACTCATTTGAACAACACAGACTCCTGGGGTCCAGAGTGGAAACGAGGTCTTATAGGTCTGTGTAGTTTGGTATAATGCCAGGACACATCTCAGAGAGTGGTGAGCTGATAATTGGGAGGTATTGGTGAAGTCTCTTGAAGGTAAGAAGGTAAAAAGAGTAGATGATAGATAGATAGATAGATAGATAGATAGATAGATAGATAGATAGATAGATAGATAGATAGATAGATAGATAGATGTGAAACTATTCAACTTTCCCATCTGGAAAGCTCCAGGTACCCTCTAAACCATAGGGGATTCTCAGGAGTCTCAGGAAAATGAGCCAAGCCCTTGATTTTGAAGCCTTCCCTTATAAAAAATTGTTTCTGTGAGGAGATGCTAAGACTGTGCATGATGAGGCCTGGGAGTTCTTTCCAGGTAGCCTCTTTGTTTCTCAGATGTGGTCTCTCTCTCTCTCTAGGCCCATCTCTGCAAGAAAAAAATCACAGCCTCCCCTGCATGGGACATGGCATTCAGTGGTGAAGGCCTCCCTGTCAGTGTAGGGTATGGCTCCCAAGGATGAGTCTGGTCCTGGCACTGTGGGATCAACAATGCCTTCCAGGCCAAGGGGAGGAAAAGAAGCATTAAAAGAGGCCTAATAAAATAGGGCATTGCTAGCCAAGAGAGATCAAGTGGCATTAAGAGGCTACTCTGGAGGTAGCTCTTAATGCAAGCTTCAATTAGATAGTGTTGATTACCATGGTTTGCTAAACCCAAACCAGCCTCACACTGGTTGATTTGAGAACAGGGGGATCTGAGACTCTATAAAGGCTTCAGGCACTAAGCTTGCTTTCCTGGAACCCATAATTCCTGGGAGGTTTCTAGGTCAGATGAATCCTGAAACCCAGAGGGACCAGCCTCTCCAAAATTATCAGGTAAATTGCATCTCCTTAACCTTTAATGTCAACACTTCTTCTCAAGATTAAAAGTCAGAATTGGTGTTGCCCAGAGATCCCTATAGATTGGGAGAGGAATCAGAGGAGATATTACAGAGAGAATAAGATTTAACAAACAGGTATGACTGCTGAATAACTATAATAATATTCCATCTAGCCTCCAGTGTTTAGGATCAGCTAGAATGAAAAACCTGTGATGGTGGGATAAGTGGCCCATGACAAACTGTGGGGTCTGTTCTGTAACTATTTGTTGAAGTGTGCTTTGAAAATTACTATTTTTTTTTATTTCTTTGTTTTGTATTTATGCTATGTTTTATAGAAAATGTAAAAAAAATTAAAAAGACTATGGATAGTGATAAATTAGTAAAACCAATAAATTATAAGTTCAAAGAGATATGTGGCTGGTGTCTAGAACAACTGCTTATTGGGGGAAAAGGCAATTCACAGAATTTTGGAGATTTCTAAACAATGGCTTTGAATTGATGCTAATTCCCTGAGACTCGAAACATCACTGTTGCCCAGCAGTTAGTGTTGGGCCTTACAGTAGTCAGGTAATGATGATTTATTAGTCAAAATTTGTCTACAATGGACCAGTTAATCTAAAGTCAACTGTGATGGTTATTTCCTTAAATTACTGAATTTATAATTGGTGTAGATATACTTGACAATGAAAGAATCCCTATAATTGCCTCTCTGGAATATGAGAAAGTATTGTTATGATTGGAAAAGTTTAGTGGAAGTCCCTAGAACTTCCCTTCCCTACCAAGATGATAAACCCGAGGGTCTTTTGGAAAATTGCATCTATTAGTCACAAAGATTTGAAAGATACAGGCGTCATGATGCCTAGGATATCCATTTTTACCTCCCCTGTTTGAACTATCCATAAATTGGACAAATGCTAAAGAATATATGAGAATTATTATATACTGGTCATGTTTTGACTCAGAGTTCAGCTACTGTTCCAGAGATTTGCTGAAGCAAATAGAAAACAATCTGATACTTGGTGTGCAGCTATTGACATGCCTAATGCTTTTAACTAGATATCAATTTTCAAGGACCACCAGAAACTATTTGCTTTATTCTGGCAGGGCCAACAGTAAACTTTGACACTTTTACTTCAACCTCTAAATTCTCTTTTTTGTTTGCCATGTCTTCTTGGAATTACACCAAATGTCAAACTGTCCCTTTACATTGATTATATTATGCTGATTAGATATAAAGAGGAGAAAGTAGCAAGTGCTTTCAATGTTTAATAAGATATATAAAATATACAGATTGAAAGATAAACCCTACAAAAATTCAGGTGCCCACTACCTCAGTGAATTTTGTAAGGGACAGGTAGTTTGGAGCACATTGAAATATCCTTTACATGGTGAAAAATAAGTTATTTCAGCTTGTAAAACCTACCATGATATAGAAATACAATACATGATAGACCTGTTTGGATTTTGCAAACAACATATAACTCATTTGAGAATGCTATTTTTACCCATGTACTTAGAAGCTGTAATGTGGTTAGTTCTAAGCAGAAACCAAAGCAGAGCCAGCTCTGCATCAAATTCAGTCTGCAGTACAAGCTGTTCTTCTACTAAGGATTAAGATCCAGCAGATTCAGTGATATTGAACTGTCCTGACAAATAAGGGTTATATAAAATTGTTGTGTCCCTCAGAAAAGTCATGTCCTTTGATCCTGATTCATATCTCAGTAAATCCTTTGGAGTAGATCATCTCCACAAAGGTGGGGCACACCCTGTTGTGGCTGTGGTCGTGAGATTGGATTATATCCGTGAAGGAGTGGTGTGCCCTGATTGTGGGTATGACCTTTTGGTTAGATGAAGATGTGACTCCACCCATTTAAGAAGGGTCTTACTTAGTTTTCTGGAGTAATTTAAAAGGGGGAATATTTTGAAGAAACCTTACATGCAGATACCTGGAGAATAGTTGCTTCAGGTCTGACAGAGCCAAAATAAGGCCCAGACATTTGGAGATGCAGGGTCCAGCAGACCTCACCGTGTGCCTTCCCATGAGCTACTAAACAAGTCAGAGCCCAGAGTTGGAGAAGCTAAATGAAGTCCCGCAGATGCCAAGTGAGGAACCCCCAGAGGAAACAGAGGCTGAAAGCAATGGATTCCAGGAGCAAGGGACCAGCTGTTGCTAGCTACGTGCCTTTCCAGCTGGCAGACATGTTCCAGATGACATCAGCCTCTCTTGAGTGAAGGTAAGCTCTTGTTGGTGCCTTAGTTTGGGCATTTTCTCAACACTAGGTCTGAAAATTTTTAACTTATTAAAATCCCATTTAAAAAGCCATTCCAAGGCAGGCCACAGTGGCTCAGCAGGCAGAGTTCTCGCCTGCCATGCCGGAAACCTAGGATCGTTTCCTGGTGCCTGCCCATGAAAATAAAAAAAGGCCATTCCATTTCTGGGATATTACTTTCCAGCAGCATTAACAAACTAATACAAGGATATTGTATGGAGCCTCTGCCAAGTACAAATAGGAGAATCATAGCACAGAAATCTTAGAGTTTAGAGCAAATTTATGTACGCCTTTGAAGATAACTCACTTTCTTTTGAAAAAATCTTCTGGATTGCTATTTGACCTTGGTGGAAACTAATCACTTCTTGGGTAGCCATATGACTTGAGCTTCCTGTCTTAAACTGACCAATATTTGGATCCATCAAACCATAAAGCTAGGCATGCATGGCTGCAATCTGTAATTTCATGAAAATAGTAATGAGACTGTTCAGAATGTTAGTGTCATGAGCAAATACTTTCAACATTGACTTCTGCTGTATTATCTCTCCTCTTTCAATCAATATCATGGTTTAATGGTGAGTTCTGCATGAACAGTTTACTGAGGGAGAAAATAGTATAATTTAGTTTACATGTGCAACTGAACCTGAAGACACTAATGAAGTAAAATTCTCCTAGTTGGCATAACTGCAGGAACTACAGTTAACTTTCCAAACAATCAGAAATATAGGTCTATATTGATGAGTGGGAAGTTGATAATCACTTGGCCTGGTGGTTAGGAATTTAGAAAGAACAGAATTGGAAGAGGGGTGACAAATAATTACAGGGAAGAGGAGTGTGTATATGGACCTATCAGAAATAAACATGTTGTGAAGATATCTGTGTTCCCTACTGATATTTACCAAGGGCATATACTGCAAAAGACTGTCCATAATCAAATAAGAAAAAGGATGATCTCTTTCAGCCCCTTCTCCACTCATGCAGTTATTGCTCAAAGGGCCCATGAACAAATTGACCATGGTGGCGGGGATAGAGGCTGTCCATGGGATATTTATGATAGACTTCATATTACTAAGGCTGACCTAACTACTGCTACTTTTGGGTGACTAATCTACCAATAGCAGAGACCAACACTGAACACTGAGTTCCCAAAATGACACCATTCCCACGAAGCACATTAATTGCATTGGTCTCTTATATTATGGAGAGGGCATGGATTTTTCCTCACAGAACTAAATATAAAAATTATTACTGTGAATTTTCCTCCTCTTCCCAAAATGCTTTGTGATAGACAGAATAAGGTTCCTCCACGATATCATTGCTCAAATGCCCTGAACCTGTGAATATGTTACCTGCCAAAATGGAGATTACAGATGTGATTAAAATTATGAACCTTTGCATTAAGAATGTCTTGAAGTATCTTGGAGAGTTCAATTTAATCACATAAGTTATTAGTAACAGAGAACCTTCCCATTGGTTGTCAGAGAAAAACATGACTATGGCTGAAAGGTCAAAGAAATATGGCATGAGAAGGAGTATACCCAACATTGCAAGCAATGTAGATAGAAGGAGGCCATGAGTCATGGAATGAGGAAGTTTCTAGAAGCTGAAACTAGCTGGCTTACAACCAGAAAGAAAACAGGGATTTTGTCCTAGAATTGCAAGGAATTGAATTCTACCAGCAACTCAGATGAGCAGAAATATATTCTCCTACGGAGTCTCCGTAAAGAGCACAATTTGATGACACATTGATTTTAGTCCAATGAGACAAAAACTATACTTCTGACCTACAGAACAGTAAGGTAACAAATATGTGATATTTTAGCCACTAAGTTTATGGTAATATTTTATGGCAGCAATAGAAAACAGTACATACTTTTCCAATAACACCCTTTATGGACTCATAGAATGCCTTTTCTAACCTCATGGTATTCTGCACAAAACTGGTTCTGATCTTTTGAATTAATAGAAAGATGGAATGTCTTACTAACACTTCAATTATAGCAGCAGTTGGAGGAAAGACCTTGAAAGGATGGGATTCCATATTGTAGGTTAATTAAATACATGGAATCAGGAATAATTATATGGTGGTGTCTCACTTATAACCAAAACAGGCCTGAAAATCAAGGGTAGAAGTGGGAGTGGTTACTCTATTATACCTGACATCCTCTTTGTAGACATTTTTGTTTCCTGTCTATGCTGATTTGAAGGTGTTATGTAGAACCCCGTGTGCTGCATGTGAAACCAATGAGTTTTCTGTGAGATCTGCATGAAAGGAACCACTGTCAGCTTGAACTAAAAGGGACAGATTGAAGGAAAAATGACTTAAATGATGCAACCATGGAAACTGAAGTCTAGAACCAAGAAACCTCTGGCCAGGAGAGCAGACCTACCCATGTGCATAGAAAAGGTGAGTTTGCCTGGAATTTGCAGAGACTAGGACTCTTCCCTTCTGTTCAGGAAGAGAACTGCTTTCCCAGGGCTCTCAGATGTCTGGGGAATTGAGGGTAGTTTGGCCTCCCTTTTGTTCAGGAAGAATACTACTTCCTCATGCCTTAGAGAGGGTGGAACACATTCCCCAGAGATTAGGGAGAATCTGGCTCTCATCCCACTGTTCAAAGGGGATGAGGTCTGTGCCAGAAGATGGCAGAGAGTCTGGATGCCACCCAGATGCTTGAAGAGGGTGAAAAAGAGAACATGGCCATCTTCCCAATGTTTGGAGATGTTGGAGCCCCCAGCCCAGTATTTGGAGAAAGCAGGGCTGCTGTACAACCCTTGGAAAGGGTTAGGACTGCTGCTTTTTTTCAAGCCCCAGGGATAAAGTGTCATCTATAGATGATTCTCAGACGTTAAAAGTCTAATGAAATTTGCCCTGCACATTTTTGAAGCTATTTGGGAATGTTAAACCCTGTCTTCCTTCCAATTTCTCCGTATGGAAATAGGAACATTTATCCTATGACTGTCTCTTCTTTGTATATTGGAAGGAGATAAGTTGTTCTAAGTTTCACAGGTTCACAGACAGGAAAATTTTTCCTAAGGACAGACCACAGCTGTAACTGATTTAAATGAGATTCTGTACCTATTTACTGTTAATGAAATGATTTAACCTTTTGTGATACTGGGATTGAATGAATGTATTTTGCATATGGAAAGATCTTGTCATTTTGGGGGTCCAAATTTTGGTGTATGTTGGCTTGAAGCTATTATGTACCACAGAGAAGGTCATGTTCTTTCAATTCAGTCCTGTGGGTGGAAACCTATCATGGGTGGGAACTTTTGATTAGGTTGTTTCAATTGAGATATGACCCATTCAACTCAAGGTGGGACTTCATGTTTTACTAGAGTCCTATATGAGTACAAAAGAGAAAGAGCCCAGAGAGCTCAGAGAGAAAAACTCAGAGAAGTTTTGAGAGAACTTAGAGAGAAGAAATCTCCCAAGATAATGCGAGACAACTCCAGAAACTCAGGCCACTGGAATCAGGAACTGCAATCAATGAAACTCAGTAGTGAAGAACAAGCTGACACAGGCCATGTGCTTTGCTATCTGACAGAAGAACCCCAGATGCCAGCAGCTTTTCTTCAGAGAAGGCATCATCTTGTTGATACCTTAATTGGGACATTTTCATGGCCTTAGAACTGTAAATTTGTAAACTACTTAATTTCCATGGTAAAAGTCAATTCATTTCTGGTATATTACATTCTGGCAGCTTTGCAAACTGAAACATTGTCCTAAGTTTTAACTAGCCTGGTTTTGTGAGGGGTCTTATTCCCAGCAGGGGAAATGCTTTCATTAGTGTTCTAATGGTATCTCCATTGAACTTTAAAATGAGACTCTCATCAGGTCATTTACGGTCCCAACTAACACTAACCAACAGGCTAAAGAGAGATTACCTTGTTGTTTAGAGTGATTGGTCCCAATTACCAAAGGAAATTGGGTTGTTGCTAAAACAATGTAGGCAAGGAAGACTCTTTCTGGACCTCAGGGAATTCTCTCAGCTTCCTCCTAGTACTTTCATGTCCAATAAATAAGATTGATTGACAATTACGGCATATAAAACAGTCAAAATTATAGAGGACTCAAACCCTTTAGGAGTGAAGGTTTGAGTCAAACCATCAGGCAAATAACCCCAACCAGCTAAAGTTCTGACTGAGGGTAAAGAGAATATGGAATTGGCTATAGAAAAAAATGGTATTGTGTTAATTTCAGAAACAAGGACTAATAGTTTTGCTCATTTTCTTTTGTCTTGTTATGATATGTATTTGTTAAATTAATTATCTCTTTTTTTTCTCTTCTCTAATTATTTTTGATGGTTAAACTAAAATATTCAATGGATTTATGGCTAAGCTTCAGGAGAAGTCAAATTGTTGAAGATGAATTCAGTTGAATGTTGGTCTTTTCTCCACATTTTTCCACCTATATGAAGGGCAACAGTATCTAGTTAGCAGAAGGAGTTGTTTCATAGTAATAGAAATGAGAGTAGAAGGGCACATGTTGTAGTTTAACAGCTTAAGGAGCCAGTGCCAGTTATTCTATTTCCTCAAAGCTCAAAATTCACCATCCTTTGCCTTGCTTACATAATGTTAACCTTTATCAAAAAAGAGTGTTGGAAGGATAGTACCAAGCCAGAACAAAGGAACGAGCTTTACTCTCTGGCTCTATGTGCCTTTTTTCCTAATAGCAGAAGGGTTGTAGGAGGCCGATGGGGCTTTTCTCAGCAGTCCTGGTGAAACAAACTCTACCTTGTTAACTTCTGATTAGTTTCTCTGCCACCAGTTGGACAGTTTCTGTGGACCCTCTTGATCTACCTCTGGGAAGTTTGTTCACTGCCCACAGGTGAAATTTCTAGTGCCAGACCTGCCCTCTGTAATGAAATAGGAATCTCAGTTTTAGAGATCTTTTCAGTTACAGATTCTCTCATGTTTATTTGCCTTAGCCCTCAAGGTAATAACTGCTACCTGCATTTGCTATTTATGTATTCCTAAGAGTTCACTTTTATTCCTTTAAAAGACAGTCACCTTTACTGTTAAGGCTTCTCTATATTAAATGTATACATAAGTTACTACTGTAGTCCTGAATTTTGATTGACTCTGGCTGAAACACATGACAATTGGTTAAGATAATTTTGGTAAAATATTCTATAAAAATTTTTCCAAGAATAATATCTGAAAATGCTCTAATCTAGTCTAAGAACTTTTGCAAGAACAATCAATAATTTAAAATTCTTTAATCAAACCTAATGATGCGTAAGTCAAAGATAGTAACTTACATACTAGAGCACATATGGCTTTGTCATATGTGTATATTATAACTTAATTTTTCTAGCATTCCCTGAACATTTTAGGGAATCTGGAGAAGATTCAAAGCACTTCGCAGATAAGCCAATGATCTAGGAATTATAAAAGACATTATTGTACTCAGTTACTATTCCTTTTGGTTTGGTTTGGTTTTTAGATTTCAAATAGTTCTAATAGTATTTGATTAAAATGAATGTGTGCTGTGTATGTCAAGCTATAGATCAAAAGAAGTAAAATGGTAAAGGTTGAGCAGGCGTAATATAGTAATGAGGTTCCAAGGGGAAGTAAAAATACCCCTTAACAGTATCCAGGACACCTTATTGTGTTTAGTAATGTACTTTATATTTAATTTGTATGCTTCTTTTGAAAACACTCTTTTTGTCTTTTTAGGAATACATCCATCTCTCTCTTAGGTTAAATAAGATGGAATATTCTTAGCGATACCAGTCAAATACCTGGGTCAATAATATGACAGTACCTAAACTATCAAAAAATCATAATTTTTAAGTTTAAATCATTTTACTGGTTAATTTGACCACAAAGGTGTTTCCCTAAAAGCTATTATGCTCTTATTAGCAATAAAAAATAGCTCAATGATCAACATAAATATATTCAGGTGAAAACAAGTTTTGACAAGGGTTATTTGAAGGAAACTTGGGGATTATATTGGCTGGCTGAAGAAGAAGCAGAAAATGTCAAGAAGAAAGATGAATAGTATATTGTGGAACACGTATTTTCATAGCTGAGCAGATGTTTACATTTAAGTGTCATTCACAGCAACCTTCCATACATTCTAAATATCCTATAAAAATAGAAATGATGACAGGCATGGATCAAATGTAGATAATGCAAGTATTTATTCAAAGCACTTCTTTCTCCCAAGTTTCATGTCATAAGGTTAAAAAGAAGATAAACACAAGCATGAAGGCCACCAAAGTTTTCAAGGTTGAGACAAAGTTGTATCATACACATTTATGATTTCACATTTCTTGGAACTACCCTTATCCCTTCAATTTAGCAAACGTGTATACTTC
The DNA here is from genome assembly GCF_023851605.1 of Tamandua tetradactyla. Classification (NCBI taxonomy): domain Eukaryota; kingdom Metazoa; phylum Chordata; class Mammalia; order Pilosa; family Myrmecophagidae; genus Tamandua; species Tamandua tetradactyla. The sequence goes on along the minus strand of NC_135345.1, from coordinate 33,756,610 downwards.
CCATCGTGATCTTCTCATATGAAAACATTATTTACTTCTGAAAATAACCTGTCTCATATTCCCTAATTATATTTTTTCTTTGGAGAAAAAAATGATAGTCTTCAAAACTTGCTACATCTCAGGTCATTATATTCCGAAAATTTTTACTTAATTCAGCCTTTATTCCATCTTTTTTTTCTCCAAAATTTTATCTCATGTTTCATATTCCTTATAGACTGTGAAGCTCTAACCTCAAGTATTAATTCTGCGAAGTTCTAACCTCAAGTATTTAGTTCCTGAAAGCTCCAAACCAAGGAAAATAAGTACCTATAATTAGCAATGGCCTATGCTCATTTTGTTACATAGCACAAAACAAATATGAGTTATTATTATTATTACAGGTGTTTTACAATTACACAAACCTTATGTGGCAGAGATATTTAATTGTTTTTGATGCCCTTCTTCTTCTTGGCATTGCATTCAGACTATAGTTCTCAACCTCTTCAGTAAAGCATAGCCAAATCTCTGAGTTATAATTGATAGTAAAAGTTATATCTACCACTTATTGGAATGGATCCTCCTGGATACCCACATGTGCTCTTCCAACATTTCTTTACTCTCCCCACTGAATGCGATGGAGATGCACTCTGAGCTATGGTGCAGCCTTGGAAGCCATGGACTGAGAAATTTCAGTTAGCTGAGTTCCTGATTCTTTCCAAGAATACACACATTTTGGAGAACACACACCTATTTTTATAGAAACTGCCATCGTTCTCACAATATTTACTTGTTACCATGCACACACACACACACATAAACACATATTTGAATTCCATGTTTTCATATATCTTATCTTACATAAAATATTTGCATGAATTCTAACTTACACAGAAATCAACTTGAACTAAATGAATCTTACATTTCATTCACATATTATTGAACCACATTTTCATTTATGACCTGGCTAATTCCACCACATTTTGGATATTCTTGTGGCTGAATATTGTCCTCTTCTTTAAGAAAAATTGTTTAGACCAACATTGACTCCTAACAATGATAGGGTGTCCCAGGCACATCCCTTCTCTGCCCCAAAATCCAAGACTGGCTACTTCCCAGGAGAACCTGGTATTTTTAGTAAGGAATAGTACAAAGGCTCAAATTATGGTCACTGGGGAAAGTAGGTAAAGAGAAAGTCTTCTGTTTATATCATTCCAGGTGCTACTGGTTAAAGGACTGGCATTCAGAGAGCATGTAAGGCAAATTTTATTCTGATTTGGAGTTATGTGTATCATTCAGGATTGTTCCAAGACCATCAGCAGGAAATATCAGTGCTCCACAGAAAGGGAGAATTCTTCAAGCCCTTATCTTGTTGATGATTAATTTTTCCATTAACCTCAGTTTCATAAAGATTTTCCTTTATATATCCAATTTGAGTTAAAAAAAAAGCAATTGCATTCGTGAATATTTTTATTTTTATTTTTGTTTGGATTCTGAAGTGTAGAAATTCTATAATGTTACATGTAAATACTGAGACCTTAGAAAGACAATGATTTAAGGAATCAGGATTTGAATTCAGATCAATAAACTCCAAGTACAGTTCTCTTTCAATCATAATCACATGCTATTTCCTAAATTGTTCCATTTATATCAACTTAAACAGAAAAGTGCCCCCTGTTTTTATTTATTGAGGTGCATCTGATCTTTATTAATGCAATTTTACCCTGGTATTATCTCCAATCACTTGTTCTTTTTATGTCACTCTGGTTTACACCACTGCTAGATTTTCATTGCCAATCCATTTCTCTTCTTCATGGACGTGAACCTCCCTTGCCTTAGGTGAGGTCATAGGTATTAGGCATTATGCCAGTAGAATGTGAGTAGAGTGTTGTGCTTTTTGTAGGCTGAAGCTTTTAGGAAGTAGCTGTGGCTCTTTCAGACACACTTTTTGCTTCCATGAGATGGATATAGATAATAATGCAGCTTTAAGGTATAATAGTCACCAAAGTTGGAAGAATCCATTGTCTTTGAATCACCAGTTACCAGCAAGAATCATCTGCTCAGCACTGTCACATAAGTGACATAGTATTTCAGAAATTATGCAATTTCATATCTATTATTCCCATTTCCCTGCATATATAGAATACTTAAATATAAAAGTTTCCCTATTTTGTACCTGTTTATGTAATTCTAAGATTGTCACTCAATATGCTTTATATACTTTATACAACTTTTACAAACTATTTCTTTGAAGCTATCATTTTGCTTTTCCTTTACCTTCTCATTTTCTATCCTCACCCCTGTTTCATATGACTCACCACATACTATCACATACAACATACTACTATCATCATGATTTACAAAACTAAAAACTAGTGATTATTTTTAACCAAGAACAATTACAAATCACCTTATTATGTGCAAGAAGCAATCCAGCATAAAATTGTTTAATAAATGTTTTACAACGTGAATGCTGTGTCAATTCTGTAGCTGAAAAATAAAAGTTCAATTTGTGTCCCAATGGAAAATCTCCACATAGAATATATCAAACCTCATACACCATTCCTTCAAAAATGCCATCATCGATAGCATAAGAAACTCCAGCTCTAGAAGATTTATTTAACCACAATATATCAACCTCTCCTTCATATTAGTACTAACCCATGTGTTCACAAAATTCTCCAAGAAGATTAAGACCAATCAGTTGTATAATTTTTCATATCTATACCCAAATGAAAAAATCTATTAATAGATTTTGAGTGTAAATTTCTAAATTCCTTATATATGATATTTATATCTGTTTTTACAATTTTGCATTCCATGGACTGCACTTTAAGTCAATATAAAAACCCTATACTAATCAAGATGCAACTCTTTGAGTAGTGGTTGCATTATTCTTCGTCTGTGGTAGTTCATGGTAATTGATTAAGCCATAGGTAATTCAAGTGATCCACACATAGTAGATAACTGGGGAAAGATTAAAAAATAGTTCAAAAGTATTTGTATTTATATTTACATTTCTTCTGATAATTTTGGTTAATTCCAAATTGCACTGAGCAATTACACTGTTACATACAATTTTGCCGATGCTGTGCAATAACATTTTTTTCCCATTTTCTTGAATCACATTTTTTTATTCCTTGCAATTTTCTTTGAAGTCAAAATGTTTTGTGTGACTTAGAAGTACAAATTTAATTTGGAAGCACCATATTGGTATAAAAATATAGTAACTGCAAGATACAGACACAAGTTGTTCTCTTCCAATTAGTTCTTAAGCACCTGTGAATTTAACTTCAGCCACCATTAGTTAGGCTATGCCAAATTCAGAAGATGCCTATTTTTGTTTACTTGAACAAGTATTATTGATTTATACTTTACTTGACCATAAGCACAGAAAAAATGTGCTGGATTCCATTTCCTCTGGATAACATTTTCATTGTTAGATAATTTAGAAGGTGTTGCTTTTTACCCAGACCATAATGTGAGAAGCCACTCCCCACACCTTATAGTTTACATTATCTGTCCATCCTTGACTGCTTTAATTATAAATTTGTTTTTAAGTAAATTTATCCTACTTTGAAACCAATATTTTGTCTTTAATTACCCACTACACAGCTTGTTTAACCTGTATTTTCCAAGCTTCACCTTTTCTCTTCTGCATGAGAGAATGAAACACCAGTTTCATCTGACAATCCAAGGCACATCATAATCAGAAGTGTCTGTAAAATGCCTCCATTATTCATTTACCCACATATAATATCAACCCCTCCCCCCACATCACACACACAGACACAATGACTTTCACTTAACTTTGGCACTCAAAATCAGTGTTTTTTTTTACATATACAGGATTTTAACTCTTGACCAGTGTATGTGAGTCATCTTTGTTGTATTTTATACCTAACTATAAAGTGAAGGAATGCAGATGGATAAATGCAGTGAGGGTAAATTCATTAAATTTCACCGGCTACTAGAATTCTTCAATTTCTGGATGTTTAAATCATACTGGGAGGGGAAAGAGGGACACACAAGAACACCACAGGAATCTGACGAGAAGAATTCTTTGCTAGACTGAGTTTATAATTAGGTTAGATTCCCCACCATGCCCCTCATGAGACAACCTACATTTTTCTAAGCCTGCAACAAAGCTGGTATTTATGTTTCAATCTAAGAATACTGTAAGCAATGCTAATTTATTTTTTGAAGTACCCACTTTCTGTCAAAATCTTCTTATGTCATTCTGAGTAGCTATGGATAGGGTGAACAGGCATTATATTTTTCCTTAATCTAAATGACTGTTAACTCAGAAACCTGCAATCTCTTTCAAAGACGTATCCTGGTTTGTGGATGCATTTATTCCTGTCTCCTAAAACCAAATGGCAGGAGTGTTATTCAAACCACACATAGCTTACCACATATAATCTTGTGTGCAAATAAATAATGATCCTTGCTCTTTATTATTTTGTGATGTTTTCATATTGTTTAAAATGTATTTTCACTATCAAATACTTATACTTGAAAGTTCCATTAACTAAATAATAATTTTAAAGCAAGTTACTGGCATAACTTAACTAATGGTAGCTGAATTTAAATTCACAGGTGCTTAAGAACTAATTGGAAGAGAACAACTTGTGTCTATATTTTGCAGTTACTCTATTTTTATACTGATATGGTGCTTCCAAATTAAATTTGTACTTCTAAGTAACACAAAACATTTTGACTTGAAAGAAAATTGCAAGGAATAAAAAATAAGTTGCCCACATATTTTACATATATAATATCAAATTTTCACACAACTGAGAGATAAGTATTATTGTGTACATTTTCTCATTAAGAAAACTAAACATTCTAAGATAAAATATTTAGATATTTTACTAAAATATCTTGAGATTACTCAAGATGACAAGACTAAATGATAGAACCAAGGTTGTCCATAATTTTCTGACTCCAAAGGTCATTGTTCTCTAAAGCATTTTAACTCTATTGACAAAAAAGAAGACATTTTTTGATGTATTATTTTGCCCCACTATTATTAATGTACCTTATTTGTCATTAATTGCCAAATATCCTGGCCTTTTTCTAAAGGCAACACTTGTCGATGCAGTCTGTATTGTGTAGAATTGAGTTCCTCTGAAATTTAACACTTTTCCCTATATAATTTTCTCCAACTACAAGGTTATTCTGACACGTATTATCCATTTTACAAGAAAAGAATTTAAAGAGGCAATTTGCATATTTCCTGATGTACCTGAGAATCAGAAGCTCTCAACTGCTAGTCATTTAGGAAGTAGTTGGAACTGTTTGAAATGACAATTTTTCCTTCACAATACTTTTCATGTAAACACTTCCTGGCATTTCATTAAGGGTGAATTACCTTCTCGCTGCACATTTTAGGTGATAAAATGAAGATCTGTCATATGGAACATGCATTGCCGTAGTATCAGGGAAAAACTATGATGTTGCTTGTTACTTGCCTCTGTTGAGGGAAGTAAAAACATTGTCACTTAATTTAATTGTGAATTTTAATTTGAAATGAGTATCTTCTTTTCATATATATCACAACAGTTGTTATAACACTCTGTGGAATTCATTAAAAACATGTATATATTATAATGAAATTTATTAAATACTGAAGGTTGACTATTTTATTTTTAACTTTTTAACTTGTAGATAATTGATGCTAGTTTAAAGAGAGAAGAATATGAGTTAATCAGTGACTTACCAAGATTATCATCAGTTTCTCTGTAGCCATCATGAACAAATAGCCTCTTATACTTTGTGCAGTCACAGTGTATAGCAAACTTGACTATTGTGTAATCTCGTCATATGAGGCTTACAATTGCAAACAAAAACAATTCATAAAAGTGTTAACGTTGAAAAATTATCTGACGCTTAACCTTATTGAATCAAAAATGTTTCTATGAGGACATTATATTTTCAATGAACTTTTTTTTAGATTTTTTTTTAAATGGACAGGCACCGGAAATTGAACCCGGGTCCTCTGGCAGGTCCTCTGGCATGGCAGGCAAGCGTTCTTGCCTGCTGAGCCAACGTGGCCCGCCCTTAATGAACTTTAAGAGAAATATTTATTATAGTCTTTGGGAGAAAGAACAATATAGGAATAAATTAACATTCTAGTCAAACGTTCAAGATGTTGTTTCAGTTTCCTAGCTGTAAAACAAATACCATGCAGTAGATAGGCTTAAACAATGGAGTTCACTGGCTCATGAGTTGAAGGTTAGGAAAAGTTCAAAATTAAGGCATCGTCAAGGGAATCCTTTCATTTTGGGGCTGGCTGTCAGCGATTTATGTGGCCCTTTTTGGTCACATGGAAGCCCTCTTGGCTTTTCTTTTCTGTTTTGGGTTCTGTTGATTTTCAGCTGCTGGTGGCTCCCTCTCTGGTCTTTATTCTCTTCCTTAAAAGGCCTTCAATAATACGATTAAGATTCACCCTGAGAGTCAGTTTGGGCACACCCTAAAGGAGTTAACTTCATTAAAAAATCCTGTTTAAAATGGATTAACACCTACAGGAACGGATTAAGATGAAGAACGTGTTTTACTGTGGTACATACCTCTATGCTACCACACTAACCATTACTAAATAAACTAAACCCTATTATGTTCAGCCCAAGGGTTTTCATAAGTGACTGGAATAATGAGATGCATTTTGGGAAAAGAAATCTTTGCTGTATATCAAAGAATTGTAGCAACACTACAATCAGAGATAAACAGCATGTTTACATGTTTGTAATGGATAATAAGAGTGAAAAAGCACTTCGTGATAAGATAACAGCAAGAATTAATCTAAGAATTTAGGAATAGTAATATTAGATAAAGTCTGCAAAGTACTGGAAAAACTGAAGGAGAATTGGCAGACAGGTTATATTCAAGTAAACAGAGTTTTAAGAATGAGAGCCCAGATAAATTTCTCAAGTGTTTATGAGAGATCACAGTAAGATGTAGAATATGGAACAGGTATTAAATTTAGCAGTTAAGATTTGATTGGTAACTATTTTTTTTTGATGTGTTAAATTTTTTATTACGCTTTTGCCTTTGAATTAATTGTAAATTCATATGCAATTGTAAAAATAATACAAGAGAGATCCCACATACCCTTTACCCAGTTTCACTCATGGTAAACCTTTCAAAGCATAGCACAACATCACGACAAGAATATTGGCGTGGATGCAGAACATTCTATCACTTAAGGTTGGTTGCCTGTTGATGGGCACAGGTTGATAATATTTTAAAGAAAATTATGATGAGCGAAGCCACATTATAAATAGGTGAGGAATGAAAGGGACATGAAAGGAAGAAAAAAATATAGTATAATTGGCACTATTTTGAAAAATAAAAAGCAACTTTTTTTCTTTTAAATTTTGTCTGTTATTAGCTACTTGTCAACAATATTGAAGAGAAGGTAATTAAAAGATCCCTAAAGATTTTCATATGTCACTGTAAAGTTTCAATGAAGATATATTGGGAAAATGATATGATCTTCCATTTTGCTAGATATAAAAATTTATACCAAAACTTAATATTTACAAGAAAAACTTCCACATTCATTTTTTTTTTTTTTTTTTTTAAAGGAAAGACAGAGAGAAGGAAGGAAGGATAGAAGGAAGGAAGGAAGGAAGAAAGGGAAACATTTTTAAACATTTTCTTGTTTTATTGTATTTTGTTTTTCCGTTTTTTGTTACATGGGCTGGGGCCGGGAATCGAACCGAGGTCCTCCGGCATAGCAGGCAAGCACTTTGCCAGCTGAGCCACCGCGGCCCGCCCCCACATTCATTTTTTATACATCTTAACCTGACTAGAGATAAGGGAACAGAAACACTAAGAGGTTAGTGGTCTGTCACAGCTGATAATGGTGGCTGAGTGCCAGAATCAGACTGAATGCCTTATTTATTTCCAGTCATTGCCCTAAAGGACATTTGATCATATATTAAACATTGTAAGGTTATTGAAAAAACAAGACTTAAATGCAGGAAAGTTATCTTTGGATAAATTTAATATATGTGTTTTTGGTGTAAAGAATGGAATTTAAAAAATATTATATAGAAGTACAAAGAAGTTGATCCACAAATCACTTGAATTTTGGATTGATAGAGAAAGTCCTTACAGCAGGTTTTAAGTTGAACCAAAAGCATAAAGACTGGGTTTTGATTACGTGGAGATTAGGAGTTGGAAAAAGAGGAGGCAAGTAAGGAAAATTGGAAAATGTATAAGCATAGAAACAGATAGAGTTTAAAGTACCCTAACCCAGGAAGTGCATGTGCCCTATTCTTAGAGGACATTTTGGGGGATGCTTAGCTATGCAAGATATTTGGCTGATAAGAATCTGTAATAGAGTCTATTGTTTCTTGCTTCCCATTTGAAAAAAAACTGACTGGACTCCTCACTATCTCTAAGCTTTCTTTAAATGACACAGTCCTGAGCTAAAGATCAAACACATTCAATGATAAGATTCACAGAAGTACTTCCCCATAGAGATCCAAGAAGCTTAAAAAGAAGTGCTTCGAAGAACTAATTTACTTTTGTAAACTGCATAAATGTTCAAAGATTTAATTAGTACATTTTTTTTCCTGGTAACAATGTCTGAGAATTTGTGCTTTTAATCATATCTTACAGGATCTGCTTTTCCTTTCCTATAATCTGATAACTTTTTCCATGAATCATTGTAAGATAAAATGGTATAAATTAATAAGTAAGCAAGAAGACTGAAAATTTGGTCATATTGAAGAGAATTTTGCCATTAAAATGATCAGTTTCATAGAATGTACTAATAATGGTGATTAGCTGAGAATGTTGAATTCTGTCATTTAAGTTCTGAACAGTTCAGCTGTATTTATAATTCACATTGTAAATGTTAACTCGAGAATATCTGAGTATGGCCATTATGTATATATGAGTGCAGTTTATCTATCTATCCATCTATCTATCCATCTATCTATCTAGCCTTCTGAAAAAGAAAGAATAAACTGAATTGAGTTAGTAGCCACCCCATCCTCTTGCTTTCCCCTGGGTTTTTAAGCTGAACCATTAAATTGGGTTTCAATGGTTTGCTGTCACTTTTGATTGTTTCATTTTTCTGGGAAGAATATTCATAGCTTTTTCATCTGTTTTCAAAAGAGTCTCCCAATAAGGTTAAAATTAATGTTCAGAGTTAATAAAGATAAAAAAGTCAGTTAAATTATGTTTGATAGAAGAAAATGTAAATTACTTTGTTTCTGATGACGCAACTAAAATCATTAGAAAATATGTTGTATTTTCTTTGTATGAGTAAGGGGATTCCGGAAAGTTACTTGTACATTTAAAATGAATAATTTTCCTGAGTTAAAATCACTTATCCAGATAGACAACATTTTCATTTTGCTAACCAAAACTGAAGATGGCAAAAAAGAAGTAAAAATTGGTTCTAAACTCCTTTTAGATTTTATCTTTTGAATTCTTCTTTGGAGCTAAAACATAAAGGACAGCATTTCTAAGCTGTTTACAGAACTGCAGCCACCTGGATTTTAGAAGAGGTAATTTCCACCAGGTTTCCTTCTTACAAGATCTCCCTCTATTCTCAAATTAGATAGACTCTTCCCTTAGAAAGCAAGCTTTTTAACCTTGCAGATCTCATCCCTGAAGCCAAAGATCAACCACTTCCAATAAAAGAAGATTCACAGGAGTACTTCCCCATAGACATCCAGGCAGCTTCAAGAGTAGTACTTCAAACAAGTAATTTACTTTTATAAACAGTATAAATAAAGCAGAAATAGGAAGAAGTTCATAGACTTACAGCATCTCGCTTTTTTTACAGCACTCTGGATATTTTATTGTATTTTATGCAGGAGGCCTACAAGCTGTTATAGTTGCTTATCTCTGGGAAGTCTCCAAGCTGTTCAGGTATAATTCAGATAAGTCAAGTGGTACTCCCCGAAGGAGGCATTATTTAAGATGTAGCCTCAGGGTGATACTTCTCTATCTGAATAAGTATAAATCAGCAGCTGTTAATGGGACATCTACTTAAAAAAGATTAGAACATTAATGATTTCTTAATAAAAATCATGGCTTAATATTGACAAAAATGTTACCTCGGTTCTGTATTTATCTACATCAGCACTTCTGAAATGAATTTCGACAATTTACTGAATGACTTCAATGAGTCTTTAGTATGCTAATGTGCATTTTAAATCTTCCCATGGGATAGCATGCAGTGTTTTATAAACTCATTGAGGAAAATCTTTTTTGTTGTTTACAGAGCATCTCTTAACACTTACATTAATACACAAAACTTTTATAAATACTGATCTCAATCATATTATTTGGGAGCTCATGCAGCACAGTTTCCTTAATATAAAAACAAAGGAACAGGAAATGAAAGAGACACTCATTCCCTCACAAATTGCTATTTGTAGATCTTGGATTACAATTAGGAGCCCAAGTTGTGCATCCTTCTCATAATTAATCCTTAGAATTATCTTGTCTCTCAGTGATGCTACCTAGAATGGAAGATATAACTGAAATTTCCAATCATTGTTGAATTCCCAAACAGAGATGATCATTGATTTTTATCTCCTCCTTTTCGATTCCACAGTTTCATGCTATGTAAATGTGAAATAATTAATTATATATTATATTATATAATATATAATTATGTTATTTATGTATATTATATATTATATATATATATAATTATATAATGTTAAAATCCAAACCAGAAAATTCAGTAAATGACAGCTATTTCCAAAAACATATACTCTTTACATCAAGTAATTAAAAAATATGCAACTATGTGATGATATTAAGAATTACTGATTATATATGTAGAATGGAATGATTTCTAAATGTTTTGTTTGTTAATTAGTTTTTAATTAATAAAAAAGTTAAAAAAATACTGATAAATTGAGCTTTTTGGGTCTTGTTCTGGATAGTCAAGATCTTTGGCATTAGGGAAAATTCTTTAAATTTTTATCAAAATTCAGTTTGTCTGCTTCCTTTATTCTCCATAAATTAATGGATACCTGCTACATTAACAGACAGCCTTACACACCACTCTTGTCCTCACAGAGCTTTCACAGGATTATCACGTGTCTACTACTTTCTAGCTATCCAGCAGAAGCAAGCATTTGTAGAATGTGCTCTCAATGAGTGTGATATCAGCTTGTATCTCACATACCCCATATAAATGAAATCCTCCTTTCCAAGGAATTGCAAACAAATTATCAAGCCTAGCAGTATTTTTCATTCTTACTGTGCAATCCAGTGATAAACTTGAGTCACATTAAAGAAATAGCCGATTCGTTTGCCTAAATTAATTAACTTGCACATTACATTAGTATGTAAGTGGCAGCAGAAATGGGGAAGGTCTTAGTGAACTTGAGAAAGCACGGTGATAGATATAATTCAGACTGTAATCCTCAATTTTGAACATTAGCGCACATTTAAAATAACTTTAACAAACTTCCTTGAGGACATTTTTAGATTACTTCTTTGTGATCTGACAGACGATTAAAACTTTGTCAAAATTTGATAAGCCTTTAATTACTTCTGAAGAAACATTAACTGAAAATATCACCACACCTGGATAGTTATTCTTTCTTAACATCAAGGAAATAGCTCATAACATTGAACCTTTTAGCTTACAGTATGAACTTTGTATTGACAAACCTATAATTTTATGATGAACCCAGATACAGAACACAACTTCTATCATGCTTAGTAAATCATTTCTTTTTGCTTGTTTAAAAATGCTAAGTAGTGGTATTTTACAAACTGATTCCAGGTGCTAAAAACAGATGTGATAACAGCAGTTTAAATGCAACATAAAAGAGAAATAGATACAAAAATATCCATCCCAAGTAAAAATTTTTTAAGTATTTAAACATCTTCATTTTAACTAAAATGTCAATCTGTAACTTAAGATGCAATTAATAAATCACATACTCCTAAAATATTATGTATTGTACAGTCATTTACTATATTTCATATGCAAACTTTTATTCATTGTTATATGTATCGACATATAAGATTGTATTACTATGTGTTTATAATAAATTCTATTTTTATAGCGATGTGGTCTCAGTCAAATTCTGTCAATAAAATAAAAATCAAAGTCAAACTGGGAGAAGAATAATTTTTTGCTTAATCTAGTCAATTGGGTAATTTTGGTGAGAAAATTTTCTTAATATCCAAGAATGAAATTCATCTAGATAATTCCACATTTTACAACTTCACAGCTTAGTAAAGCTGTTTTTTTAAGTCTCACCATGTTTAAGCTAAATAAGGTTGTTTCTGATTTTTAAAAACATTATTATATTCTATTATGATCATACTGTGACATGTCATGCCGATTTTATCTTCTGCAGAATTGTATATAAAAATGGAAGTGATGGACGTCAATTTGGTAACAAGAATGCTGTGACAGTGTTAATGCTTTATTTTAAATTTGCTAAAAGATATTATTTATTCCCTCATGGAAGTTCAATATGGTGAAATAAATTAAGCTAAAGCACAAATTGCCTATAAAATCTTCTTTCTTTTTTTTTTAAATTCAGGGCAGCACATATTATCTCATTAATTTATTTTAATTTTGAAACAATTTTTTTTTAATTTACAATATCTATTTAACTTTTTCCTACTGTATGTCACATAAAATAGCTGCCTTGTATAAACATAACAGCTTTCTTAACAATATTGCATAATAAGGTTGATCTCAGTTGCCCTGAAGCCAATATCTTTGGCTTCTTTATTCATGAACATCTCTTCAGTCTACCCATAGAATACTGAACACCGAACTGTAAGGGAACCTACTTGTAAGTAAGAATGACATATATGATACATAGTTATGAAATAGTAAGTAATATAAATTGTGAAGCTTGTATCTAATACCATTTTATTTTGAAGGCAAGTCATTGATCTTTAGGTATGGAAAAAATTTCCCCTAAAGTAAGCACACAGACAAATATTTCAGTTTTTAATAAGGGATTCTTACACAGCTAAATCCTGAGATTTTACAATAGGATGAGGGAATTATTCACGTGGACAGGTAAAAGTTTTTTTTTTTTTTTCCCCAAAGTTCAATGATTCTGTCGATAAAGAATGACATTCTACTAGTATATTTGAAGCAATAATTGTCAGCACCTTCTCCCTGTTACTTTTAATTGTAGGCAAACTGCATAACTTCAAACTCATGTGGAATAATGGAATGACTTTATAAATAAATTTGCATTCCAGAGAATGGACTTATGTAAAATTTTTTTCTTAATTGGTAGAGCTGGAAATGTAGCATGTTCAAAATTGGTATTATTTAACTTTTAACCAAATAAATCTACTAAATTATTTTTTTACAATCTTGTGATCTTAACCAACCTTATATCTTATAAGACACATCTCACATGCTTAACAAAATCTTTGGTAAAAGACATATTCTTTAATGTTAGTCTGAAAAATAATTCCTTAAATTCAGGAGAACACTTATTGAGCAAACACTGCGTAAGGAGTACTACCTTTCAAAGAGAAGGATGAGGAATTCTTAGCTGTTAAAGCATCCTGAACTTCCTCAGTGTATCTCTGATACCAAATAGTTTCTCAGTGAGATGCTTTTCCTCCTTAAAAGGGAGCATCGGTTGATATTTACCTACAGAAAAGCTTCTTTCCATCAACGCCAAAGGATTCACCTGCTGCCGTTAATATTTAGTTCAGCAATTACCAAATTTCCCTATGTGTGGGGAAGCAGAAGGAAAGAACCTATCTGTAAAGGAGGTTTGAGAACTGTAGTAAGACAAAACAGAAGTTTAGTTACCAAAGGCAATATAGCCTTAATTATAACCATAAATAAATGATCACTATATATGATCATAAACATATGTAGCTGTATCTAGAACTATATGTGTGTAAATGTGTATGCACATAGATTTCTATTAGAAAGGCTGGAGTGTGCTTCTAGCATTCAAATTAATATGAATATGAACCTTTTATTTTTTCTTTTTGTAGAATGTCATACTGAACCATGTGCTATGAAATGATGAGTTAGGTAAATGCTTCTGAGAAGGCAGAACGGACTGAAAAACTTTCTTGCTTACAGACTTCATGAAGCCCAGAGCTGGGAAATTGTTGCTATTTTACTATGGTCAGGAGAAGCAACTTAAAAGGATCATGTTGCTACTTCTAAAATAAAGATTCCACAAAGTCGTAAAAAGTAATTACATCTGGTATAAAAACTGTCAGTATCTCCAAAATATCATATATCGGCTGCTTAAATATCAATGTAAATAAGAAAATACATCACATGCATCTGATACCTGGTTAATAAATTAAAATGATTCTGTCAGATATGCTTACATATTTTTCCCAATGCAGAATCCTCCGCAATGACAAAATGAGAAAATTCAAAGTATTTAGCATGATTATCCTTTTATCTGTTATGCTATAAAATATGTATTTCTTCCCAGAGTTGTTTATGATGATATTTTACTACTAAACATATATGATAATATTTAACTGAGGTTATAATTTAGTTTTCTGCTTTTACATAGTGACTTCATATTTACATAAATTTTGTTTGTACAAAGTGAAGCAAACCTGACCAAGAAATTATCTGATTTGTTCATTCATTCAGAACAGAAAGGAAATCTATGTAATTCCCATAAATTAAGTTTTGTATATTCAATTAGATAATAACTTGGTTTTGATTAGCTGATGTGATAGCTGTTTTCATCTGCTACTTGCAGCATTTGGTTCAAAATTTCTTTTTCAATGTTTTCCATACATGGGCCTTTTTTCTGGATCAATTTTGTGTTTTTTATCTATACTTATTCACGTGTTAATATATATTTTCCTATCCCTACCTATTAAATTTAGGTGAATAATGATTGCTAAACTAGATGACAATATTTTCGGGGAGCAAACTGTAGCTGTAAAGTGCTGAACCTATCAACGTATCTAACAAAATCACTGTTCATTTTTAAAAATTTTCACAGAATTTAAATTAACAATCATTAATGTCTAGGTTTAGAGATTGAGCTCTTTAAAGCTACATTTTTTAATATATATGTATATGTACACATATATATATAAGTATATGCACATATGCATCGATATACATATATATGTGTATATATAATCTTGAAGATAGATTTTCTTACAGTTATGAGTTCATCTCTATTAGATAAGAAATTCTAAATCACTTATGATGATAATGGTATGCTTTTTGAAATTAAGGGCAAAGTACAACTTTTGTAACTATTTTCATTGTTTCTACATCTTTCTAGCCATGTTTTTATAACTTTATTCTAATCTATTATAAAATTAGTCTGCCTCTTAGTTACCTGCCAAATCACTAAAAGAGTTGGAGAGACTGTAATGGACCATCAAAGGGCATTTAGAGTAGATTCTTCTCTGACTACTACTCTCTCCCCACTCTGCCCACCCCGACTGGGCAATCTGATTTCACCGTGCTTCCCCAAATCCATTTCTGTATTGTCGTAGTATTTCATAGCTTGAGAAATAAAAGTACTCAGAGCTGCCAACCCAAACTTATAAAGCTTTTTTCCTCAGTTAGTCTTGTAGCATTTGATCTTTCTTTAGGTGTACAATACCACATTTCTATTTTAGATTCCTGGGTGACAATTCAGATTTGTCCTTAAGACATAGGGAAATCCTTCATAAGTTCCTAGAAAAAAATAAGACAATAGTAATAAAGCAAAACTCTTTCAAGTAAGCCAAAATAACCAGAGAAAAATAAAAATGAATCAATATTCACATAAGGAGACCAGCTTGAATTGAAAATGAGTAAACAAATTGAATAAGCTACAGGATCCACCATAACCCTTGATCACTGCATTCTTGATCTTGTAAACTTTTTTTTTTTCCTTCTAGGAAGCTTCTTTCTGAAAATTTCAAATTATGGCCAGTTCATGCCAGCGCATAGTCATTTCTTCACCGTAATGAAGGAAGTGACAGTCAAATCAACTGAGTTATATGATCTTGAAACCTGAATGTATTTAGTAGTCAGGGATGACTGAGAATTAACCAGAGATCCTAATTTTGCATATGAGAGAAATTTGCTAATATTCTTTTCCTCTCCCCCCCTTTTCTAGTTAGCCACAAAGCTATACTCATATGGCCTCCATGACTAATTAATCTTTTACATTCCATCCACATATTCTCTAATTCCATGAAACTATATATGGTGTTTATATGATAACATGCAATTTACAGAATATGCTCTGATATACTATCCCACTTGATGGTAATCATATAAAATAGCTAAGAAAGTAATCCCATTAAAACAGGTAAGTTTACGTAAGTAATTTGACCAGATAATACTTTGACAACCCAGACCCCAATCACAGGCTTCAGATTATAATAAAAACTTTAAAAAATATTCCTCCAAATTTCTAACTATTCTTATTTCATGTGTTTGCTTCTAACAGATCACTCTTAAATCTGCTTTGTTCATGCTATAGCCCTAGCCAAATTCCTTCTGTCTTAACTAAGTAAAGTTAGTTTAAAATCCGAGTTCCTCAGTCTGGCATTATTATTATTCCTAGTTTGGCCAGAGTTGCTTTAATGAATGTACCCCAATCACCACTACCCAAAAACTTCTTAATAATTAGCACTTCAACTACTTCAAAATTTGAGAAGGATTACATCAAAGGAGTAGGTAAAAATAAATCACGTAAATCATTAGAAATAATCTCTTCAAAAATGCATTAAATACTTTAATTTTGAAGCACATCTAAATCTTTACAAATGCTGCACTTACTTTTATTCTCTTTCCTTTCATTACATTTAGATTGCATCCATGTATTTTGTTTTATTGATCTAAATTCTGTCCACAGGCAAGGAGTTTTTTTTTTTCTCTACCTTCTTGTTCATCTTTAAAGAGAAAGCCAATATCCTACTGCTTTCTGTGATATCTCTCCTTTTTGTAACTCCTGTCTGTACAGAAACTCAACCTATACTTAATCTTTCCATATATGTGATAACAGTACAATTTGTAGTATGCTTGAAAAAACTATCACAGGGTAGAAACTAAGCAAAAATATGTGGATAAATAATCAGTTTGGGGGCAGTACAACGGGGTTCAGTGGCAGAGTTCTCGCCTGCCATGCCGGAGACCTGGGTTTGATTCCTGGAGCCTGCCCATGCCAAATAAATAAATAAATAAATAAATAAATTAGTAAAATAATTAAGCCTGTCCATGCCAAAAATAAAACTAAAGATATAAACATTAAAAAATAATCAGTTTGAGGGATCTATGAAATAAAACATTTGAGCTTTACTTTTATCTTGTAATATTGCTATCTAAGAAATATAAGATCTATGACTTCCTTCCACAGGGAGGCTTATAACATAAACTCAGATGCCCTCCGTGAAATAGCTTACAATCTTCTGATTTTTATTTAGCTCTTCCAGAATAGTGATGATTTAATGATATTTTCTTCCAGCCCTCACAATTTAATATCTGTGTCTCTTGAAAAGCTAGAGTCAGAGCAGATTACAGGTAAAAACAACACGTTTTCTAAATTATGAGTGACTTGAGCAATTGTACTTTCCCATATGTATTTTCCTTAAAAATCTATTGAATTAAAAAAGAGAAATGTTATGGTGAATATGAATTTTTCTTGATTGTTGAACTAGAGTTCAATATATCTTATTGGTTTGTTACATAAAACTTACTGCTCTACTTACTGTTGACCTTTTCTGGCCATATTCATCTGCTAAAATGATTGCTGCAATCAATCTTGTATTTTCTCTGGTCTCCCACTGCCATGCAATAAGAATATTAACTGACTTCTGTAGGTTTATTTTTGCCCTGGGTTCATATTCTTTACATCTTTATTCTCACATTCAGATATTTCTTCTTTGCCAAATTTCCCATTTTCACATCTGAGAAATCTGCCACTTTTTATACTGCACTTTCCTTTGTTCCACTTTTCTTTCATATTGTCTTCTCTCTTAGTCACTTTGCAAATATTTATTGAAAATTCTTGTTAAATATATGTGTATATATATATATATATAATTATATATATCTCAAAAATAATGAAGATATCAGCTAGATTAACTCTCTTATAATTCAAATAATAAGATTAAAATCTATAGAGATATTTGTCCAAGTTAATAAAGGAAAAATTCAGTGTAGCAGAATATATCCCAGTTTACTGATATATATTTTTTTAACATACCTTCCTACTTCAATAGTATTTTTTCAGGTCATTTTATGTTTTTGAAAATATTATAATTTTATCAAAATATGTAAATGTTCCATTTAGCTCAGTGTAGGATTACAAATGGGTCTTTATTATTATTATTATATTCTTTATGATATCATATTAAAATTCAAGAATCACAATGTGAAAATTAGAGAAAGCAGGAGGGTATAACAGGACTAATCACAAAGAAATTGACATCATTTGATAGTTTTATAAGATACTTTAAGTCCCGTAACACTTCCATTTTGACTTAAGGTATAAAAGCAAGAATGCTAAGATAATCATAGAATATTAAATTGAAATATCAACTGAGTATTATAATATATCAAGAAATAATTACTTTTATTCTTGACAATTAATAACCCTTTCTTGTTTAATGAGAAAAAGTCTTGTGTGATAGTTAATGCTGCATTAAAAAATATCTACCTATCTACCTATGTATCTATCATCTATCTATCACTTCTTCCATCTAGAAGGTTTTTCTTTTCTTTTCTTTTTTTTAATTTATAGGTTTTAGTAGGTAATATATCATCTTTAAACTATTTTCTGTTGTACATTATTTAAACCATTAGACCAGACAAACAATTTCTATCTAGGAAACTGAATAATATGCAAGCATAATGGTTGGCAATTTGGATGTCAGCATAACACTGTCAGGAGACCAAGTAATTTTCATCACTGCAAAAATTCATCATCCCTGGAGAGTAAATTTCTCACTTCTTGCTTTTCAATAAGTTGGAAAAAAACAAAGAGAAAATTATTTCTTCTCTTCTGTAAGAAGCTACTTTTGGTTTCTTAAGACCAAGTTATTACATTTAAGGCATTATTTATAAAACACACTCAAACAAGCACACACACTATTTTCTAACCAATAAAAAGGATTAATGTATTACTGTCCTATTATATTAATTGCAGATGAATGCATTAGATAATATGTTTTTTAGTTTAAAGTATCAATTCCATTTTTAATTGTATATGAATATGAACTTCATTCCTTGTCATATTTCAGGACCTAGATATTCAGTATTATGTTTTTATACATTTTAAGTAAAATACCTCATAATGAAGGTGTTCCAGATTTCAGTGTGTGTCTTAAATTACAAACATGGAACATACTTAGTGAATTTTTGACTTACGATTATCACAAAAATGTTGATCTTTACTGGTAATTTTGAGAGTCATCAGCAAGTAATAATGGTACTTTAGTTACTAAATAATTGGTCTGAAAGTATATTAATAAACAAATAGATCATGAATAACTTCTGAAAAGTAGAATGGTCAATCAAATATATAGAATGAATGTTATGTAATTTTTATTTGGTGTGATAAGTAAAGATAAATACATCAATATGGAATTTATAATTTCCAGTATTTTATCTGCAAATTCTTTTTACATTACTAATTTCAGATTTGTTACACTTCCTGCTTCTTTTTGGTTTATGTTGTGTGTTGGTGTGTTTGAGTGTGGGTCTTTTTTCAAGTGAAGGTGGTTTATTGTCTTGTAAGAAGTCTTTGCACAGAATGAAGAAACTTGCAGTCTGTAGTTCTTTATATAGATAATAGTGATTAAACCAAATGCTCTTGACCTCCTCAGCTGTGAAACAAAAGATTTGTATTGTTTAATTTATAAATTACTTTCTACCTTTACAATTTTTGTTACCTGTGGATTTGTATTTTATTCTTTAGGCAGTAGGAAGTCATTTTAAGTTCCTTGAAAAGAACTTTATTTTTTCTCGCCTCAATCTAAATTACATTTCGTTGATGTTTTTCCCCATTGTTCTTATTCTCTCAAACACTCAAATGATGAACAATTAATTGGTAGAATTTGTTAGATTTTGTTGGGAGGTAATCTCTCTCTCTCTCTCTCTTTTCTTCTCTGTATTTTGAATTCCACCTATATACTTGATAATCTCAAATAACAGATATAACATCACAAAAATGTCTACCCTAGTTTGAGTGTTAAATGCCTTCTAAGCACATTGTAAAACTTCTATCTAATTCTTACAGTCACTCTGAAGATTGATATTTATTTACACTTTAAAGATTAAGAAACTGGGACTGGAAAGAGGTTAACATCTTTCCCAGCACTCGATATCAAGTTGCAGTAAATGATTTTAACTTAGATTGCCTAATTCTACTACAGCACGTTGAATTTGAGTCACTATTAAATTAAAATTAAATGCCTAAATAGTCTTAAGACATTGATAAAATAAAGAATTTTAATGCAAATTAGTCATTGAAGATAGCCCAGTTGTGTTTTGTTTTGTTTTTAATTTTAGGAGTCACAATCTAAATGTAAATTGACCATCCTTCCAGGCCAAACCCAAATGTCAGTTCCTTTAGAGGCAGTTGCCAGGGTGATCAGGATTGTACTCAGTACTCATAGCACTTAGCCTATTTATTACCTTTTACAAACTAAATGCTAGTTCAGTTATATTGAATTAAAGAAAACATATTAGTTCCTTTTGGTTCTTAGGCATATGTATTCTAAAAGAAAGCCATTTAAGGAAATTTTAAAAATGAAATACCGAGCCAAAGAATACCTTTTTTACAACTTTATAGTAAATAGTACACTGTATTTAGCTTATGGGGTACAACATCCAGAATTTCTTGGGTTACTTACTTGGCAAAGCATCTGTATCCAGAGGCTACAGTTTCCATATGTTATAGGACACGGAGGGCAAAATGATATTAAAACTCTGTTTCCTATATAAAATTAAGTGCTTTTAAACCACCTTTGGAATAATCACTGGCATTTTTTAAAATATGTACAACAAAATATATAATATTTTCTCACGTTCCTTGGAACAAATGGGATTCAGGGACATGGTCAAGATAATATCTAACATCTCCAAAAATCCTTACATTGAGTGACTCTGGAACTTTGGATTTTACATTTGAAAGTCAAACCTTGAACCAGGCTGCAAGAAGGAATTCATATTTATCACTTAATGTCAAGAGCACTGCGAAAATTATACATCAAGAAAGGTGATTTTTTAAGAAAAATCCTCTATTTTTGCAAAAGGAAACATTTCAAAGTCATGTAAGCAAATTTCTTTTCTCAAAAGGGAGTATCCCAAGAGATTAAACATTTAAAAAATCATTTAAAAATGATACAAATCATTATCATTCAAACCCATGATATTCCTGAAATTGAGGTCCATTAAAAAATTTAGTCAGTTCAAAGATTCAATAAAATATTTGTAGTGAGGCAGTATTTTTAAAAAATAGAGAAAATAGTAATCAACATCATATATCATTTTTATACTATTTTAAGTTTTTTATTGTTTTGTGTTATAGGCAACTTTCTTCTCTATTTATGACTAAAGGTAAGCAAGCAAAAGACTCCTGAAGGGAAAAAACAATTACAGAAAACAAAGTCAAGCACAAATGGGTAATACATCTTTTCCAAATTAATAAAAAAAAATTATAATGAAGGATGAACAAAAAACCCTGGGTGCATAGGTGGTTCAGTGGTAGAATGCTCGTCTTCCACGTGGCAGATTCGGTTTGATTCTCAGACCATGCATCTAAAATAAAAAAAGTAAATAAATAAATGAAAATTAAAAATCTCTTTATTGCTTATCAATTTATTCTTCCATTTGCTTAGCAAATATTTGGGCATTTGTTATTTGATAACTCCCTTATCTTGAAGTACACGGTAGTAAAGAGTTATGAACTTTCACTATCAGTGTTTGTCACAAAAGTTCTATGTAATACTGTTTTCAAGCAAACTAAGATAGTTGTGGTAGTTGAGGCTTAGGAAAAGTCTCTTCTAAAAATTTTGATCATCTAAGTGTAATAGAATAGAAAGTCACTATCTAGTAGTTGAGAAAGGAGCGTGTTTGTTGGATACGTGGAAGAAAAGAAGTAGGAGAGTAAATGGAAAAAGGAAGTCTAATATGATTTCTGGTCAGCATCAAGGGCCTGTTTAAGATAATTGACCTTGATTTTAAAATAAGACCAATTATCAGAGTGTTTGCCATTCTCCAGCTTTGTACAACAGTACAGAGAGTTAACTTTTCACAGAAGTTGCAATTTAAACAAAAGCCTGTAGGATGCGATGCATGAATGTGATTTTAATTATTTACTGTGAAATTTAAGTTGCATGTGGTTGGAAGAAATGAATCTGTACCTTTATAATGCGCTAATAACCATAGCTGTAGTTTTCAATGTGTTAAAAGACTTAGAATTGGGGTACAAGAAGGAGAAAATGGGGCAATCAAAAGAAGTGCTTAGAGAACAGAATGTATGAAACTAAAATTATGAGGCAAGGTATTGAAATTATTGTAGAGTAAAAGTACGGGATGTGATTAAGATAATGAAATAGAAAGTGGCTGTGGTGGTCAGTGACAATATTAGAAGAAACGAGGGAAAGAAAGTGAGAATCAGGTTATAGGGAGGATCTAATTCATAGGTTTTGAAATCTTCAATATTTCTATAAAACATTTTATCTTACTTTGTAAAAATCCAACCTCTGGTTTCTGATTTTGGTTGTATTTAAATGTGTGCATGTGTGAATTTTTGAAATATTGTACTGTATGCTAAAATATGTTTCCTTTTAGGTCACTTCAAATAATTTCTCATGCAAACTGTCATCTATATGTTTGGCTACATGTGTTATGAAATTCCCTACATAAGCTTTTGTTTATGATCGGAAGCACATAAAATTGACTCCAGAATGAAAATGTTTTTCATTTCTACTAATATATATTAACTAATATCCTAGTACTATAAAGCAATGCTGTCTAATAAAAATATAATGTGCGCTCCATAGGTAGTTTGAAGCATTCTGCTAGCCACATTTAAAAATGACAAAAGAAATAGATGATATTGATCTAAGAATATATTATTTACCCAATATAACCAAAATATTACCCTTTCAACATGTAATTAATATAAAAATCACTAATTAGACATTTTACTTTCTTTTATCTTCTTTTTTGATATCCCACGTGTATTTTAAATGCATCTTAATTTGGACTAGCCATATTACATGAGTTATTGGCTGTCATTGAACAGTGCATAAAATATAAAATAATTAATAAATTGTATGGATTTTGTTCTTTCTTTTTTATAGAACAAAATGTTTTATTATTCCAAAAAAAAAGAAAGAAAAAGAGAAAAAGAACCTGCTATGTTACAAACATAACCTAAGTAAATTAAAAGAACAGATTTATTCATACCACGATGGTGTGTGTTTTTAATCAGACCTTGATAATATCAACAGTTCATCTTACTAGTGCTAGTTTTATTCACTCTATTCATTTGAACTACTACTGATAAAATTATACTGGTTTTGTTTCTGCATCTTTTCATTTACAACATAGGTTTTCTTGATTATGCATCTCAATTTAAAGTACACAATAGTATGAAGAATGTAATTCAGTGGAAAGTACTAAGTCATAGTGCTGTTTCATTTCAGAAATTGAATTCAGGTCTTTCTATTTAAAAGCCACCCCCTTGAGTTCAAATCATTAAATGCTAATTTGGTGTGAGGCACATTGGCTTTATATCTTTTAGGGCACATTAGTTTTATATATTTTAATTTGGTTGCGAATTGAATAAATGATCATCCAGCTTTTTACCCCATGTTTTAATTTAGAGTCATCTCAATGATGAGAGTCACCTTCAGTTTTGTCATGCTTAGTTGCATATGGCTATTGTATTTCCCCATTCCGTTGATCACACATCCTAGATCCTTTCTTGATCAAGGTTATCCCATATTTCTATGTGAAAATACTCTAAACGTTTTTTTCCTAACCCTACAAAAAGTTTCTCTTCCCATTTAAAATCCACTGTCAGAAGATAGATCTCTATGGAAAGCCATGCTGGCTTATTAAGTTTAGGTATCTCATTTAGTTAAAGTATTTCTATTTCAGTATTTTCTTGTCAAGTCCTGTTAGCAACCCAGGATCTTCCTCATGCTTGGCTTCTGTGTAAGGGTTCCACTGTCAGTCATATGACACCCTCCCCCACTGTTATCAATCACTGTTTCAAGGGATGATGAAATTGTCTCAGTGCTCTATAGGCGTGGAAAGGGATGGATTCACATTAATTATAAGAAGATCTATGCCACATGAAGCACACCAGCCTGCTATCCCCCTAGAAAAAGTCCTCTTTAATTTTGCTTATTCTTTAAAACAAAAATAAAAAATGTTTAGGGCTGGAGCACATTAGATATTTTTCATAAATAAATATAATTTATTTTCAGTGAATAATAAACTGATAGCAGCCAAAGTCCTCTATCAAGGGGATGAAGACTGAGAATAGGATCTAAAAGTAAAGATTTGAGGTTGATGCCACCTTCTGTGTACCTCTACTTGTTCCATGGTGTTACTTCATATTTTTTTCCTTGACATCTTTTTCTCAAACTTTAAAAAACTTTACATCTAAACACTGCCTTTAAAAACTGTTTAAAATATGCCACTTCCAAAGCTGTGGCTAAGAATGAGCAACTGCTAGTTCTGCTACCCAAGGTTCTGAAAATTTTTTCAAACTTTTAAAAATATATTTTTTTAATATTCTACAAAAACGAAAGAAAGTGGGTGGACTCACAAACAAGAAATGACTTACTCACGTATGTTTCTTTATACCACATCCTTTAATAGTAAAATTTAAGCCTTTGTACACAGCACCAAACCTTGAATATCACAGATAATTAATAAATAGTTTGCATTAATTGTGTGAAATTGTCGCTAGTCTTAGAATCCCTAGCATTTTCTCGATGCTGTTTAGTGTAAAGACCAAGTTTAGATGTTGTCCTTAGCATTGGGACATTATCAACTAGGTTAAGTTTACCCTTTGACTCCTTCCTGTGTTTTGTTCACATGATCTCTTTCCTAACTCTTGCCACAATCTTAACTTCTAAAACGTGCTTTCCTGGTGCAATCACGGAATACATCACTTCCTTTAAAAATAAATGTTTACAAAACTTTCAATTATTTGTTCCTAGCTGTTAGATCCAAGCAGCTACGTGAAATAATTTACACCAAAGGTGGAGAGATTGAAATCTGAATTGATGTCTAAACTTTGCTTTTATTTTGATATAAGTTTAAAAAATAAATTTCTGAGCATGGCATTTGAGTAAAAAGTTTTGTTGTCGTGGGCTTTATATTGAATAGAATGTGTTCTAAACCCTCCACTTGTACCAGACACTCTCATTTTCATAGCTTCCATGTATCTCTGAAAATTCAGTGAAATAATAAAGAAGCTGTAATGTGAATATGTCATAATAGAATAAAAGAAAGTAATAATCCTACTTTTTGTCCAAATATAGCATATCTTAAACATACTGGACAAAAAATAACCTCTGAGTTCCTATTAAATAAAATAATAAAACAAAGAAGCTGAAATTTGAATATGTTATAATAGAATAAAGGAAAGTAATAAAGCTATTTTTCACCAATATAACATATATTAGACCTATAAGGTGCAAAAAAAACCCTTTGGTTTTCTTTTAAATTACTAAATTTAATCTTAAATTAAAAGAAAAACCATTAAGAAAATAACAACCCCAAATAGTTAACATTTCTAATGCATATGATAAAATTCTCTTAAATAGTGAGGTAAAAGGGAACTTCTAAGTCTCAAAATTAACTTGCACAATGACCTGGATTAGTTTTTACTCTGAGTTTGAATGTATTTGGTAGTCTCATATACTCATTAGCTATTGTTGCCTGAAATCCCTGTCATTTATACCAAAGACCTCGAAAATTCAATCTACTTGGCCCTGGGAAGTCTGAAAAAATGTAATTCTCGCCTTACAAGTAGGAAACATTCAATATCTCTGTTCATCCAGGAGCAGAGTAGTCAATAACTCTATCTTCACATAAACAATAGAGTCCTCCCTAAACTGAAACTATTCAATAATTTGCTTTTTTTTTTTTTTTTTTTTCATTTGTTTGTTTCTTTTTGGTGCATGGTCTGGGAATTGAACCCGTGTCTCCCACATAAAAGGCGAGCATTCTACGAATGAACTCCCTGTGTACCCCTATTCAGTAATTTGAATATTCAAGTTTAAAACACTTAATCTCAAAATATAGTATAGAATGGGAACACAGGGGGTGAGAAAGATGTTCATGTGAGTGGCATGATAGTACAGTGTGGGCTTGATACTCCCCTGAATTAGTTACCATAAGAAAAGATATCTCAATTACTCATGGTTTGAACATGCTCTGCCAGCTCTGGCCACCCAAGACCATATCATTAGCATTTGCTAGCTTTTTCCCTTTCATTACATTTTATTTGAAAGTTGCACTTAAATTTTAATTATGGGTTACCCCTACAAAACACATGTATATGTGCTATGAACAAGACACGTGGTGAAAATGGCAATGTCTGCTAGCTTTCTCTCCAGGCTTCTTGTTTCATGAAGCTTTCCCAGGGGTGTTCATCTCCAAAGGTCTCTAGATGCATGGACTCTCTCATCTCTCATAGATCTCTAGCTTTTTAAAAATGCTTCTTCTTTTAAAGGATTCCAGTAAACTTAATCAAGAGCCACCTGGAATGGGTAGAATCACAACTCCATGGAAGCCATCTAATCAAAAGTTACCACCCACAATTGGGTGGGTCCGAATTCCATGGAAAAATCAAAAAGCTCCCAGTCAGCAATACTGAGTGAGGATTAAAGGACAAGACTTTTCTGGGGTCCATCACAGATTCAAACCAGCACAGAGATGAAGAAGGAAAACACCCCTGAAAGTTGTGTTCCACATTTGCCATGTGCCGTACCAATTGAGAAAGAAACTCTGAATGTCATCAGCCTTCTTGAAACAAGGTATCCTTCACAGGACACCTTAGATTGGACATTTCTATAGCCTTGTTTTAATTTTGACATGTTCACAGTCTTAGAACTGTAACTAGCAATTTAATAAATTTCCCTTTTTAAAAAGGCTTTCCATTTCTGTTATATCACATTCTGGCAGCTGAAAACTAGAAGAGTATCTATTAAAATTAATAGATTACGGATGTAGTTTGTGTAATGTCAGTTTCTGCTCTGCAGAAACAGTGATGATGCACAGAATTACTCGAGAATGAAAGGCAAGAGAAGTGAGGGGGAGAACAACTGGAGAAGTTATCTTCCCAAGCTGTTTCCCACCTTGTTTTTTATCTTAAAGTTTATTGGGTAAAGGGCATTCAGTTTTTAGATAAAAAAGGAACAGAGTAGATGTAACAAATAGAGCAGGATTTACCCAGAATATTCTGGGGACAGAATGGCAATAGATAGAAAGAAACATAAAGCAGACAGCAAAGAAGAACATTCTAGCTGTTTTCAGCAAGAACTGATAAGGGCAGTTTTCCACTCTGCATTGCAAGGCATTAAGCATTTATTATAGGTAATTTAACCATTGAGTTCCCACAGTATAATGCAAACCCCAGAGTAAACACAA
This sequence comes from Tamandua tetradactyla, assembly GCF_023851605.1. NCBI lineage: Eukaryota > Metazoa > Chordata > Mammalia > Pilosa > Myrmecophagidae > Tamandua > Tamandua tetradactyla. Next base: position 33,729,033 of record NC_135345.1, on the reverse strand, counting down.
AGACAATAGTTTAAGAATATACAGAAACCAAAATGAGAAAGGGACTAGTCAGATACATCATGAAATATCAACTATACAGAAAAGGAAGTTGCAATTAAGAAAATTAGTTTAAAAAGAGATATGATCTATAAGAACAAAAGTACATGATGGCTGAAGTATGTACTGCCTTTAGAGTAATAACATTGACTATTAATGGATTAAACTCTCTAATTAAAAGATGCTGGTTGGCATAATGGATATAAAAACATGACCCAACTATATGTTGTTTACAAAAGACTTTCCTTAGATCCACAAATAAAAATAAGATGAAAGTGAATAAGAAGATTAAAATAATCCATGTAAATAGTAAACATAAAAAGAGTTGGGGTAGCTATACTAATATTGAGTAAAATAGACTTTAAGACAAAACCTGCTACAAGAGACAAAGAAGGACATTATATTTTAGTAAAAGGGTCAATAAACCATGAAGTAATAGCAATCGTAAATATTTATGTACTTAACCACACCTCTACAAAAGACATGAGACAAACACTGGCAAAACCGAAAGGAGAAATAGACATCTTTACAGTAATAGCTGGAGGTTTCAATACACTACTCTTATAAATAGAATATCTACACGAGAGATCAATAATGAAACAGAAAGTGTGAATAATCTGATAAATAAACTAGAGCTAAAAATCATGTACAGAACATTATATACCAAAACAGCAGTATATATATTCTTCTCCAGTATACATTGATCACTCTCTCAGATAGACCATATGTTGGGTCACAAAGCAAGTCACAATACATTTAAAAAGATGGAAAGTATAAAAAAGAGTCTTCTCTGACCATAAGAGAATAAAGCAGAAAATCAATAACAGGCAAAAACTTGGGAAATCCAAAAAATAAATGTAAGTTAAATAACTTTTATTGAAATAAGTTAAATAACTTTGTTGACACACTCAAGCAATAATAAGTTGCAAGGGAAATCAGTAAATAATTTGAGACAAATGAAAGCTGAAACAGAACATATAAAATAAAGCAAAGTTAACTTCTTAGAGGGAAATTTATAACCTTAAACACCTTCATTGAAAAGGAAGAAAGAGATAAAAACCAAAGACCTAACAGCACACCTAGAGGAACTAGAAAAAGAGCAGAAAACTAACCCCAAAACAAACAAAAAGTAAGAAATAACAAAGATTAGAGCAGAAACCAATGAAATTGAGAATGAAAAACAATAGAGAGAATTAGCAAAAGAAAAAGTTGGTTTGTTGAAAAAGCCAATGAAATTGGCAACCCACTAGCTAGATTGACAGAGAAAGAAAGAAGACACAAATAAATAAAATCAGAAATAAGAAGGGAAACATTACTACTGACCCCGCAGAAGTAAAAAAAAGGATTGTAAGAAGATACTCTGAACAACTGTATGCCAACTACTTAGACAACCTAGATGAAATGGACAAATGCCTAGAAATACACAAATAACTAAACTGACTCTGGAAGAAACAGGAGTTCTGAATAGACCAATTAACACCAAGATTGAATCAGTAATCAAACACCTTCCACCAAATCAAAACTCAGGGCCAGATGGCTTCAGAGGTAAATTCTACCAATCATTCCAAGAATTAGTATCAAACTTGCTCAAAATCTTTAACAAAAATTGAGCAGGGGGAAGACTACACAATTCATTCTATGCAGCCAACATGCCCTTCATACCAAAGCCATATAAAAATAAAACAAGAAAAGAAAATTGTAGAACATTTCTCTTATTAATAAAGATGCATAATTACTCAGCAAACTGCTAGGAAATCAAATCAAAGAGCATTTTAAATGATTATACACCATGATTGAGTGAGTTATATTCAAGTTATACAAGGGTGGTTCAACATCAGAAAATTGATTAATGTAATCCACATTAATAAAAACAAAAGGAGAAACACATGATCTTCTCAATTCACACAGAAAAGGCACTTGATGAATCCAGCATATTTTCTTGATAAAAACACTTAGTAAAATAAGAATACAAGAAAACTTCCTCAATATGATAAAGAGCACGAATGAAAAAAACCACAATTAATATATACTTTTACCTTCAGAAGGGTAAAAAATTGAAAGCTTTTTCCTCCTATGATCTGGAACAAGACAAGAGAGCCCACTGTCACCCACTGTTATTCAAAATTGTACTGGAAATTATAGCCAGAGCAATTAGGCAAGAAAAAGAAATAAACAGCATTCAGATTGGATAAGAAGAAATAGCATATTCACTATTTGTGGATGCGATGACCATATATATAGAGAGAAAGCCCTGAAATATCTACAACAAAGCTACTAAAGCTAATTAAAAAATTCAACAAAATGATAAGACAAAGATCAACTGCTACTATATACTTATAATGAGCAATCTGAGGAGGAAATCAAGAAAAAAACTTCCATTTACAATAACAACTAAAAAAAATTAAATATCTAGGAATTAATTTAAAGAAAGATATGAAGGACTTATACATAGAAAACTTCAAAACTTTGCTAAAATAAATCAGAGGAGATCTGAATAAATGAAAGGGCATTCGACGTACATGGATTGGAAGACCAAGCATTGTTAAGATGTCAATGATATACAAAATTAATTGCAATTTGAACAAAAAGCAGTCAAAATTTCAACAATTTACTTTGCAAAAATGGAAATGTCAATTATAAAATTTATTTGGACTGTTAAGGGGTCCTGAAAAGCCAAAACCAACATGAAAAAGAACAGAGTTCGAGGATTCATATTCCCTGAATTCAAAGTTTATTACAAAGTTACCATGTTTGAAACAGTCTGATACTGGCACTAGGGTAGAGAAATAAACCATGAGATAGAATTGAGAGTTCACAAAAAAGACCAACACATCTATACCCAATTGATTATTGACAATGCTGCCAATTCCACTCAATCGGGAAAGAAGAGTCTCTTTGACAAATGGATAAATGGTGCTGAGAGAATTAATATCCACAGGCAAAAGAATGAAGAAGAACCCCTGTCTCACATCATATGCAAAAATTAACTCAAAATGGATCAACAACCTAAATGTAAGAGCCAGGACTATAAAACTCCTAGAAGAAAATGTAGGGAGACATCTTTAGGATCTTGTGCCAGACAATGGTTTCTTAGAATTTATATCTTAAGCTCAAGCAGTAAAAGAAAACAGATAAATATGATCTTCTCAAAAACAAAACCTTTTGTGCATTAAAGGACTTTAGCATTAAAGTGAAAAGATAATCTACTCAATGGAAGAACATATTTGGAAACCCCATAACTGGTAATGGTTTAATATCCACAAAATATAAAGAAACCTTGCATTTCCACAAGAAAATGCCACATAATCCAACTAAAAAGTGGGCACATATTTAATAGACATTTCTCCCAACATGAAATGCAAATGTCTAAAAAGAACTTGAAAAACTGCTCACCACCATTAGCTATTAGGGAAATTCCAATCCAAACCATAATGAGATACCATTTCATGCCTAACAGAATGTCTACTATTTAAAAATAGAAAATTAGAAGTGTTGGAGAAGATGCAGAGAAATAGGAGCACTCATTCTTTGCTGGTGACAACGTACAATGATTCAGGCACGTGGAAGATAGTTTGTCAGTTCCTCAAAAAGCTAAAGGTAGAATTACCATATAATCTTGCAATCCCCCTACGAAATATGTATCCAAAAGAACTGGCACCCCGGACTTGAACAGATATTTTCACCTCGATATTCATAGTGGAATTATTCATAATTTCTGAAATATAGAACAACCCAACTGTCTACCTAACAATGAATGAATGGATATATATATATATACACACACAATGGAATATTACTCAGTTTTAAAAGGAATGAAATTCTGATTCATGTGACAACATGGATGAATCTTGAAGACATTACGTTGAGTGAAACAAATCTGACATAAAAGAAAAATATTGTATGATCTCTCTGATATAAAATAATAAGAATAAGGAAACTTATAAAGTTGAAATCTAGAACACAATTTTCTAGGAGTTGGGTTGGGGATCCAGAATGGGTAGCTAATGCTTAATTTATACAAGATTTTTATTTTGGTTGATTGTGAAGTTTCAGAAATGGAGAGTGGTGATGGTAGAACAATATTAAGAGTGTAATTATCAGAACTAAATTATATCTGTGATTATGGGTAAATGGGGAAATTTTCGGTCATATATATGTGACTAGCATACGAATTTAAAGATAAAGCATAGGACTATACAACACAGGGAACCCTGCAGTTAGTAGCACATTTGTTATTAGGAAAACAATAAAAAGAAAACATAAGGGCCAAAACTTAGAACATACATCTTTTTACACATATCCAAAATGTCTTTGGTATTAATTTTTAAAGGTAACATCAATAAATATTACCAAATTATCCACAACAGAGTGTTTGCCAATTTATTCTTGAATCAGAAATCAATCAGAGTGTCTATTTCTCAATAGCCTGGCCTACAAAGAGAGTAATCAAGCTTTTAGCATTTTGCCCCACTAATTAATAAATATATATATGTCTATTAACTGATAAATATATATTGATAAATAGATCAGTGCATATATATATAAACACATATGTATATCTGTGAAGATTTGAACTAAAAATCTCCTTTAGTGAGTGTAACTAAGTACTTTTCCTGTTTAAGGGTCATGTGTTTTCATTATCCATGAAATGTTTGTTTACATACTTTGCTGAATTTTCTACTGAGTAAAGGGGTTTTGGCTTATTTGCTTTGTATGTATGCTTCAGTAATTATTGGGATTAATACTTTATCTATGATGTGTGTTTCAACCAATTTTTCTGATTATTTTTTGTTTTTGATTTGGCTTGCATTATTTATTTGACCTTTTAGAAGCTCCTTTCCCCCTTCCACTCTGTCAGCTTTTTTTCAACTTTTTTTTTGTTTTGTTTTCCATTTGGAGGGACCATAATTGTGAACAATTTCTTCCTATAAATAGGGGTTGGTAAACTATTACCCATATGCCAAATTTTAGCAAACACTGCCTGTGTTTGCTTAAGAACTTTTATTGGAACAGAGCTAACCTGTTTGTTCACACATCATCATGCTTCAATTGTAGAATTGAATAGTTCCAAAAAACACCTTGTGGCCTGCAAAGCATAAAATATTTACTATCTGGCCCTTTACAGAAAGTGTTGCCGGTCTCTGCTTTTTAAAGTTCTGAGGCAGGTATTCTCTTTATCCACATTTTACAAACGTAAAATCTCATACTTAGTGAGGCTAAGAACATCTCCATGGTTGCGTAAATGGGAGACCTCAGATTTTTCTCAGTCTGTCTGACACCAAAACTGACCTTTTAAGCACTGTGTACTTCACCCCATACAATATTAAAATCTGGTCACAAGAGACTGAAATAAAAGAGAAGGCTTTGGGGAATACACACTCAATTTTCTACAAGTATTCAAGCAAAGTGAAAGTTATAGATATATTCACGAAGACAAACAATTTCTACATGTCCCACAGACATCTTAAAAGCTGATACACATCATTTCTCCAAAATTGTTGTAACAACTGCTGTATCTAAGGACTGGAAAATCCATGATCTATATAAATGTTTAAAATAATAATCTCCCACATAGCTATGTGTATGTCAGGTATATGACCTTGGAAAGTCAGAAATAAGAATGAAAAGGATTCATCATTTTCATGTAGAGTATACAATGACAGGCAACAAAACTGTTAGAAAAATTCTTAGTAGAATTGTGTCTGACTTTCATTATTTTACGTAAAATGCATTTTGCAATAGAAAACCCTTTGACCTTCCAAGAAAAGCACAATGAACCAAAACAATCAAACTACAAAAACTGCTATTTTTCCTTTTACTCTAATTAAGTGGAAACCTCTATTTAACTGTAAAGCAAATCAATATATGACTGGAGATTCTCAAGCTGTTAAAAGTTTCTCAGCATCCAAATAAGTGTGCATGAGAACTCAACAGTGGACATTATTCATTATTTCTGTGGAATAAAGTGAGTACACACTTTTTAATGTGGTGTTTAGCTATGCTAATCAGCATGCCTAGTCTGTATTTTCATCATTCTTAATGAATTGAAATTTTTATTTTAAATAAATGTGAATCGAAAAATATTAATGCTCAAGAGACAAAATTAAAATGAAAACATTTCAAAATATACTTTGGCTTCAGATTGCAAGGTTCCAAATTGTTTTTCTGGAAGATGGATGACTGTACATTGTAGCAAAATGCAACATTAAAGATGTATCTTTGGATTGAAAGAACTTCTACTATATCAAATCCTGGTTATGCTTGGCAGTGTTGAAGTCTGTTGTTTTTTATTTTTTGTCTCTGTCCATTATGCCAGCTTCACTGATAATGGGGAAATTATAAATTATAAGACACTATAATTAAATGGATGTGTCTGTCCAAAAGGCCTTGACACAACTCTGAAATCACTTGTGTCAATATAATTACACTTGAGTAATCTGTTGCTTATTTCTGCCAAGTATTCTGTATTCTGTACTAATGTGGAAAGTAGAAAAAATAAATGCAGGGATGTGGTTTTCATTAGGAATATAGTGATCCATGGATATTTTTCCCTTATTTTCATTTTGCCCCATATTTCTATTCAGTGCTTCAAAAGGGTTAAATAAATAAACAAGGTTAAGAAACAAACATTTTTTAAAATAAATTTCAAGCTGCATTTTAGCTTTCATTAAAAATGTGCTAAGCTTTTAAAAAAATATTTTTTAATTATACAGCTCAAATGATCGCATTCACAATACTTTTTGAAAGCATTTTTGTCCTCCTTGCAATGAAAAATAAACTAATTTCTATTCCCAAGTTTATAGTGTTCTCAGGTATTTTTTTCATCCAAGAGGAAAGAAGGAAGAGTAGGAGGAGATAAAAAGAATATGAGAAAGAGGAAAAGGACAAGGAAGAGAAATAAGATAAAGGAGGAGCAGGAGAGAAGGAGAGAGAGAAGGTTTTAGAATGTGATTAATGACAGTAGAATTTTTCATGATTAGGTCACAGTTTGGGGTTCTTCAGATGCAAATCTAGACTACACTATTTACTAAACATACGAAAATAGCTTAACCTTTTTAAGGTTGATTCCTTATCAATAATAAGGCTAACCTATGAAGATTGTTACAAGTGTTGCAGGATACAATGCAGATGTTACTTAGCACAGTTTCTTATAGACTATATTTCCATAATAATATACAGCTTTTACTTATCGTATTTCCATGTTCTCTCGGAAGACTAGCCTTTTTACACTAGTATAGTGTTTCTGGTATTTTCTAAAAAAATATTGTCCTAGTCAGTCTGAAACACAAAACATTAGCATATTTGAAATTAGTTATTTTCTTAAAATTTAGATTGTATGGTCTTTCAAATCTGTGTCAAGAGAATTTTGAAACATGAAATTTTTAAATAACTTACAAGTTGAAATGCTTAGTTACAAAAGCCTTGGGGTAAAACATGAGTTCCAAGAAAGCATGTAAAGGGTGCTTTTCTCAGTACTCCGAGAGAACCTGAGTCCAGTGTTCAAAGTTAAATTTAAGTGAACATTATAATAAATAATGAGTTTTGGGGTAGAAGAAAAAAATGAACACAACATAACACTACTGTACAAATACCAATTAGAACTCACCGATATCTTTCTTTGAAACTCAAACTCATGAATTTGCCTTAATAGTTCAGAACTAATGGAATTTTTCATAGATTATTAACCATTTTCATAAATTATTTCCTGTGATAAATTTGAATACTTCTATGACCTATTGAATACTTAACCAGTAAATTATTTGTTAAAAATTATTTTTCTTAGTCTAAATTATGAGCCAAAGTAATATGTATCCTCATACTCTAAAATACAGGATGTGGCCTACTATGACAATAATTTGTTCCCTTTAATGTTAATAATTACAAAACTTCCACCAAGACCATTATATTTTCCCTCTACTTCCAATATAAAAAAATAATACTTTTCTTCTTATGAGTATATTCTTATTAGGAAATTTGCATTCACTTTGGAAACATATATATATGTGTGTGTCATAACAGAGGTTCACATATAAAATAAATATCACATTACAGATTCTATGCCATCCTATTGCTATCTCACAATATAATGTGATCTATACCTC